>NC_054469.1:144797578-145423283 GCF_017639515.1 Carcharodon carcharias
AGGCTTAGGCCTATGCCTAATTTTCACAGAGCTTTTGAGCCACTGCTAAATTGGTTGGGACCTTTATGCTTTGGGTCTTGGTGGCTGCCAGAAGTGCACAAGTTCCAACTCATTCCATGTTAAGAGCTGTGTAACTTTAAAGGGACCACTGGAGACTGCTCAAAAAAAAGCCCCAAAATCTCACTAAATTCCTTCCTCTGGCTCCAGAAAACAGCTGACGATGGCTGCCAGCCTACACTCACCCACTTTCCAAACAATTATCTCACCCCTCAGCTCCCAGCTAGACTTATCTATCGGCATTGGCACCAGCCAAAATTTATTAGGCTCAACAGGAGGGCATTGTGGGCAATCCGTGAATGTGAATTATGAATTTTGATGCTAAGCCTCAGTTTAGTTCGGTCTTCTCCATTGTAGCACTCTGTGTGCCGTTGGAACCCCTCTCAGTTTGGGGTACTAACAAGTTTAGACCCAAACATCTTTGACAATTCAGAACTCCAGCTTGGCACTGAAGTGCCAAGGTCGTATGTGCAGTCAGGTTAGTAGTGTGGTATAAATAATCACAACCTACTGACTTAGAGGGGACAGTGCTACTAACTGAGCCATGTTAATATGGAATTATAGAATAGTTACAACACAGGAGGCCATTCAGCCTGTTGAGTCTGTGCCAGCTTTCTGCAACAGCTACTCAGCTAATCTCATTCCCCTGCCTTTTCCCCCCATAGCCCTGCAAACATTTCTCTTCAGATAATTATCCAATATTTTTTTGAAAGGCATGATTGACTCTGCCTTCACCACACTCTCAGGCAGTGCATTTCAGATCCTCATCACTCCCCGTGTCAAAACATTTTTCCTCGTGTTACCTTTGTTCCTTTCCCATTCCTTTTAGATCATTGTGGTCTGGTTCTCAACCACATAATATATATAATATGTTATTATAATTAAATATATCAACCATATATTCTCAAATATACAAATAGAGAAGTTTTGCTACAATTGTACAGGGTGTTGCTGAGACCACATTAACAGTGCTGTGCACAGTTTTGGACTCCTTATTTAAGTAAAGATGTAATTGCCTTAGAGGCAATGCAGAAAAGGTTTACTTGACTAACTCCTGGAATGAGGGGATTGCCTTATGAGGAAAGGGTGGACATGCTGGGCCTGTATCCATTGGAGTTGAAAAGAACAAGAGATGATCTTACTGAAACATATAAGATCCTGACAGGGTGGATTCTGAAAGGATGTTTCCCCTTCTGTGCTGTAACTATTCTATGATTCCATGTTAACTTGGCTCAGTTATTAGCACTGTCCCCTCTAAATCAGTAGGTTATGGTTATTTGTACTACACTACTAACCTGAGTGTGCATACTAAAACTAGGAGGCTGAGTTTAAAACAGTGGGTCTCCCATTTAAGATGGAGATGAGGAGAAATCTTTTCTCAGAAAGTTGTGAGTCTGTGGAATTATCTTCCTCAGAGAGCAATGGAGGCAGAGTCATTGAATATTTTTAAGGCTGAGTTAGATAGATTCTTGACTGCCAAGAGTGTCAAAGGGTATGGGGGTAGACAGGAAAGTGGAAACCACAATTAAATCAGCTATAATCATGTCGATAGGAGGAGCAGGCTCAAGGGGCCAAATGGCCTACCTTTGTTCCTAATTTGTATGCTTGACCCTTCACCCATAGAGCAGTTTCTCCCTGTCCAGACCCCTCAGGATTTTGAACATCTCTTTCAAATCTCCTTTCAACCTACCCTTCTCTAAAGAGAACAGCCCTAACCTCTCTAATCTTGAATTTTAACTGAAGAGCCTCATCCCTGGAAGCACTCCTCATAAATCTTTCATTCACTCTCTCCAAGGCCTTCACATCCTTCCTAAAGTGTGGTGCCCAGAACGGGAAGCAATTTTCCAGCTGAGGCCAAAACCAATGTTCTATAAAGGGTCACCACGACCTCCTTGCTATTGTACTCTATGGTCAGGGTTTCCCGGTCGGCGTGCGGGGGGCAGGGCCCGTTTGCTGACATGTAAAATGATGTGGGATGACGTTGGGTGGAACTCCCGATGTCACCCCTCCCCATTTCAACTTTCAGGTCGGTGGGGGCTCAGCCGAATCAGCCCTGTGCCTGCCAACCTGTCAATGGCCTATTGAGGCCATTGACAAAGTCATTAATGTAAATAGTGGATCTGCACATCCAAACTTAAGGTTGGTGGGCAGGCTGGGAGCCCTGGCGGGCATTGGAAAAAGCATGCAACCTCATCCACGGACAGGATGAGGTTTCATGTATGTTTGTAAATTTTCAATAAAAGTGAAACCGAAGGTCTTGGACATGTCCCAACTCACGTGTTAGTGTCATATGAGGGGACATGTCAGGGAAATTTTTTTTCTACTTTCTATATTTTTTAATGTGTAGCCGATCTCCCTGAGGCAGCACTTACAGTACTCTCGGCTCAGGGAATCGACCCCGCCTGCACAGGGAGCACATAGCGCTTCCTGGTGGACATAACGCTGGGTGGGACTTAATTGGCCTGGCCATGTAAAATTGGGGGCGCCGATCGGAGGCGTGCCTCCACGCGCCTCTATGTGCCCACTCTTGAACTCCCCCCAGCGGGGGGATAATTCTGCTTTAAGCCTCTACTTATAAAGCCCAGGATCCTATGTGCCTTATTAAGTTTTCTTAATTTGCCCTGGCACTTTCAACATTTTGTGCACGTATGTTCCCAGTCCCTCTACTCCTGCACTCCCTTTAGAATTAGTTCCTTTATTTTGTGTGCCTCTCCCAAATTAATGCATCCGTTTACACTTCTCTGCACTAAGTTTCATCTGCCATGAGCCTGCCCATTCCACCAGCCTGTCTATGCCCTCTTAAACTCTATCTCTGTCCTCTTCACAGATCACAAGCTTCCAAGTTTTATGCCGTCCACACATTTTGAAATTTTGCCCTGTACACTCAAATCTAGATCATTAATATAGATTGAGGAAAGCAATAGTTGTGATATCATTCCCTGGGAAACCCCATTATATAAAATCCCTACTATCTCCAGTCCAGGAAAATAGCCGGTCATCATTCTTTGGTGCTTTTTGTCACACAGCCAACTTGGTATCCTTGCTGCTATTGTTGTTTCTATTCCATGTGCTTTAACTTTGCTGACTTGCCAGTTTTGTGGCACTTTATCAAGTGCCTTTTGCAAGTTAAATGTATCCAAGTGACTGTTAATTTTGTCCTGGATTATCATTTCTAAAATCTTCCCCACCTGAATTAACTGGGCTTAATGGTTAAGGCTTCCCAGAACAACACCAATAACCTAATCTTGAAACAGAATTAAATTATGTCAGGTGGCGTGTCTATTTTTTGATGGAAGTCCACATATTCTAAGGGGCAATATATAAATGTAGCATCTAAAAAATGCTTTATTTACATTATTCACAATCTAATGGTTTATTTCTCTATCTTAGGCTAACTGAGCAAATATATGAGAGTATCACTTTTCAGCTTAGTTAAGTGTATTTGCCTTTATCTCGCCTGCAAAAACTGGAAAAATTCTGCTCTCTAATTATTTATAATGTTAACATGACAAGCACAAGAAATAAGATTAAATGAATACATCATGTTAGTTGGCATACTTCAGACATCTGTCAGACTTTACATCTTAAATAGGTTTGCTATGAAAAATAAATCAAACACTGTTTTGAGGTGTCAAGATATACAGATCCACACAGTTTTATGTCTTTCTGCATTGCTGTATTTTGTGGTGCATGGGCCCAGCTAAGGAACCCAATGAGCCAGGTTTAAGAAAGTTACCTGCTACCTGTAATGCCAAGAATTAACAGCTAATGCATTTCTTTGTATTTGTTAATGGGACATGAGAGTCATTTATTGTCCATCCCTAAATGTCCTTGAGAAGGTGGTAGAGATGCACCTTCTTGAACCGTTGCAGTCCGTCTGGTGTAGGGACACCCACAGAGCTGTTAAGGGAATCCCAGGATCTTGACCTAGAGACAGTGAAGGCACTGCGATCTCATTCCAAGTCAGGGTGGTATGTGACCTACAGGGGAACTTGCGGGTGGTGGTGGTGTTTCTAAGGTCTGCTGTCTTCATCATTCTAGGTGGTAGAGGTTGCTGCTTTGGAAGGTGCTGTCGAAGGAGACTTCGCCAGTGGCTGCACAGCATCTACTGCCACTGTGCCCTGGTGATGCAGGGTGTCAATATTTAAGGTGGTGCATGGGGTGATTTTCATGGAGTCAGGCAGCTTTTCGAAGGGTCGTGGTTCATGGCACCTCAGTAGTGTCATGAACCATAGTCTGCAAGAGGGAACCTTTTGAAAGGTAAGTTCTAAAGGTCCTCCTCATGCCGTCAGTGCCAAGGTATGCCCCCCCCCCCAACCAACCTCTATGGCTCCTCATGTGCTCATGCTCAAGTACGCCCCAATCCACCCCTATGTCCCCTCTTGCCACCCCCATGCCAAGCTATGGCACTTTCATGCCCATGCGCCGACAAAATATTTTATAGAACCAGTGAACCCTTTGGTGGCAATAGGATATGTTAAAAAGCTTTCAAAACAGTCATTTATTGTTAACTTTCCACTTTCTTAAAGAAAACTCATTCTTACTGCAGGCCAATAAAAGTGTCAATCATCCAGACCCTTTAAAGTATCAATAGCAGAAACTGCAGCATTTGAAACCTCTTTATCTTATGTAAATAAACATTATACATTTGACAGCATAGATCAGAGAGTCAGAGCTGTCAATCAAGCAATGCTTTCTAATGGATTTCTTGGCTGTCAGCCAAGCCTCATTATGCATTCTTGCTGAGAGCCCAGACATCCTTTTGTTCCATACAATGTATAGTGGTGAATGGGCATGAAAGTGCCATAGCTTGACATGGGGCCATGAGGGGCCATAGGGCTGGGTGGGTGGCATAGCTTGGCATGGGGGCATGAGGGGCCATAGGGCTGGGTGGGTGGCATAGCTTGGCATGGGGGCATGAGGGTCCATAGGGTGGTCTGGGGTGCATACTTTGAAATTGAAGGTATGAGGGACCATGGGGGAGGGGGTGGGTGGATAGCATGAGGAGGCATGGATGGAGCATGAAGAGTGTGTGTGGGGGGGGGGTGGGGTGAGAGGTTGTGAGGAGTGAAGTCTGTGGGCCTTTATGTTTTTTCTGTAACTGGGATGAAGTCGCACAACATCGAGGCCTTTTAAACATTCTGCCTTGGCATCGGTAGCCCTTGTGGCTGCTTCCAAACATTTTTCTGGGCCAGTTGACCTGACTGCAACCTGCCCCTGCCCCAGGAAATGGAAATTCTGTCTTTGCAGGCACTGTCTCACCAGGTGGGTGTGCCGAGCCAGGAATTTTCCCAACTACCACTGCCCACCTCGAGGATGCAAATCCAGCCCTTAGTTTAAGTTTGAAGATTGAACAATTCTATAAATGCATGGTGAGGATCTCTTCAGTCATGTTGCTAATTGAGTTTGGTGCAATTCCTAGTAGCTCAACTAAAAACCTAGCCCAAGGAAGACCATTGACTGGAGCATAAATTTCTGAAGAAGAAAGCTGACTTTTTTTCCCCAAGGGAACGGGAATTTCTTTGACTATTAATTCAGAGTATGGTTTAGGATGTGATAAAAGAGTTTGTAGTTACACAGTGCAGAAGTGGTTCGATATCCAGATGTACTGAACATCTGTGTACCATAGTTCAATTCACCAAGGAATTTCATGCAGTGAGCCAAGTGGATAACAGACCCGTTTCATTAGTTAGTTGGCGTTACATAAAAGTTCTCCATAGGTCATCGCATACTGATAATTATTTAGAACATAAGACATAGGAACAGGAGTAGACCATTCGTCCTCTTGAGTCTGCTCTGCCAGTCAATAAGATCATTGCTGATCTTCTTGAGTTTCGATTTCCACATTCCATCTAACCCTGATAACCTTTGATTCCCTTGCCTAACAAGAATCTATCTACTGCTACCTTAAAAATATTCAATGGCCTGCCACCTCCTGAGGCAGAGAATTCCAAAGTTGCATAACCCTCTGAGACAAAATATTTCTCCTCATCTCTGTCCTAAAATGGTGACCCTTAATTTTAAAACAGCACTGCCCTTGTTCTGGACTTACCACAAGAGGAAACAGCCTTTCAATGTCTACCTTGTCAAGGCAGTTCAGAATCTTGTATACTTCAATAAAATCACTCCTCACTCTTCTAAACTCCAGTGGAAACAAGCCCAATCTGTTCAACCTTTCCTCATAAGACAACCCACTCATTCCAGGTATCAATCTAGTAAACATCCTTTGAACCGCCTCCAATGCATTTACATCCTTTAATTTATTTTGGTGAATGTTAGTTATCAGAATTCACTAGGTTAAGGTATTGAGTGTGGAAGCACTGATTGAGCTGAGGTTAGAAGGCTTTGGGATACAAGTGCTAACTTGGAAATTTGGTACAGAGTGGGAAGGAGATGCTACTTGTCATACCTTTATTTTTCAGCTTCCTGTAACTGGTGAGTGTTCAAAGGCATTAATTAAGTGAGCAGGTAGGTAATTGGTTAGCAAGCTTTAAGATTTTATCCCTCTACACAGGGGTAGTAATTTAAATTAGTAATGCGGAGATTAAGTTAGACTACTTAATATAACTACAGATAGCAGTTGAGTGATATTTCTAAACTTGAAACCTAACCAGTTAAATGAAACATCATAAGGATGGAAGGGCAAGTGGTGTGTTGCAGCTGTGGCATGTCGGTACTGGTGGACACCAGTGTGATCCATGGCAACCATATCTACAGGAAACGGGGGCCAGAATGTAGCAGTGAAGGAACTTCAGCCCATGCAATTATCCAACAGGTTTGAGGTTCTTACAACTTGCATGGATGAGAGCAGGGACTGCAGGATGGATGAGCAAACTGACCACGGCACCATGCTTCAGGGAGCCATTTAAGTGGGGAAAGTAGAAAGGAATGTGATTGTAGTAGGGGACAGTCTATTTAGGGGGATTGATACTGTCCTCTGCAGCTGAGAGCTTGAGTCCCGAAGACTTTGTTGTCTGCCCAATAGCAGGGTTAAGGACATCTCCTCCGGACTGGAGAGGAACTTGGAGTGGGAGGGGAAAAATCCAGTTGTTGTGATCCATATGAGCACCAACAACATAGATAGGACTAAGAAAGGGACTCTACTGAGGGAGTATGAGCAGCTAGGGGATAAATTAAAAAGCAGAACCACCAAGGTAATAATCTCTGGATTACAACGTGAGTCACGAGCAAATTGGCACAGGATAAATAAAGTCAGAGAGTTAAATATGGAGCTCAAAGATTGGTGTTGGAGAAATGGGTTTCGATTCATGGGACACTGACACCAGTGCTGTGGAAAGTGGAAGCTGTACTGTTAGAACAATCTTCACGTGGACCATGCTAGGGCCAATGGCCTGGTAAATTGTATAAAAGGAGCTGTAGGGAAGGCTTTAAACTAAATAGTAGGGGGTGTGGGTGGAGGTTCATGTGAGGAGAGACTTGGAAATTAAAAGAGAAAGGGCAAGTCAATAGTGCAGGGTAGCAAAATGAGTAATGGTAACCAAAGTGTGACAGGAAGGGACAGGACGTACAAACATGAGTCCACCAGCAAATATGGTCAGAGTAAGAAAAAATGGCTTTAAACTAATAGAGAGGGAGGTGGGTTTGGTTAACGGAAGACTTAGAAATCCAAAGATAAAAGTTGAGGCAATAGAAAAGTATATTGATGTGGGCAAAGACAAGCTGAGTGGAAGAAGGGACAGAGAATTTAACAGTAATAATGCATCAAAGAGTAAAGTCCATGCAGGGAATAGTAGTAAAAAAAATTGAAGTCATATGAACATACAAACATACCAACAAGGAGCAGAAGTAGGCCATTCAGCCCCTTGAGCCTGTTCCACATTTAATAAGGTCATGGCTGATCTGATGGTAACCTGAAATCTACATCCCACCTACCGCCGATAACCTATCACCCCCTTGCTTACCAAGAACCTATCCACTTCTGCCTTAAAAATATTCAAAGACTCTGCTTCCACAGTACTGGTGTCAGTGTCCCCTGTTCAGGAAGAGAGTTCCAAAGGCTCACAACCCTCTGAGTGAAAAAATTTTGCCTCATCCCTGTTTTAAATGACCCCTTATTTTTAAACAGTGACCCTTAATTCTAAATTCTTCCACAAGAGGAAACATCCTCTCCACATGCATTCTGTCAAGACCCCTCAGGATCTTATATGTTTCAATCGAGTCACCTTTTACTCTTCTAAACTCCAGCGGGTACAAGCCTAGCCTGTCCAACCTCTCCTCATAAGACAACCTGCCCATTCCAGGTATTAGTCTGGCAAACCTTCTCTGAACTGCTTCCAACGCCTTTACATCCTTCCTTAAATAAGGTGACCAATATTGTACACAGTACTCCAGATGTGGTCTCACCAGTCCCTGCACAACTGAAGCATAACTGAAGTGCCCTACCATCCATTCTTAATTAGCACATTCGTTTAGATAATATCACCAACTTTAACACCTATGTGTTCTTTTGTCCTGTTGTTTGTGACATCTTTTGATAATCTGCTTCTATCACTGCTTTCGCCTACAACCACACCACCCCCCCTCCACTTGTCTGTCTGTCTGTCTCTCTCTTTCTCTCTCTGTCTCTGTCTCTCCCCACTCCCCCCCCCCACCCCCACCTTAAACCAGCTTATATTTCAATTCTTTCTTGGACTCGAACTCAAGTTCTGTCGAAGGGTCATGAGGACTCGAAACGTCAACTCTTTCTTCTCCGCCGATGCTGCCAGACCTGCTGAGTTTTTCCAGGTAATTCTGTTTTTGTTTTGGATTTCCAGCATCCGCAGTTTTTTTGTTTTTATCTCTGAAGCATAACCTCCCTACTTTTGTAAAATAAAAGCAAAATACTGTGGACGCTGGAAATCTGAAGCAAAAACAGAAAACGCTGGAAAAACTCAGCAGGTCTAGCAGCATCTTGGAGAGAGAAACAGAGTTAATGTTTCGTGTCCGTATGACCCTTCTTCTAAGCTAAAGAGAAGTAGAAATGTGATGAAACTTATACTGTTTAAGGGGGGTGGAGCAGGTGAAGCTGGATAAAAGGCCCAGCGATAGGTGGGGACAAAGGAGAGATTGACAAAGATGTCATGGACTAAACGACAAAGGGAGTGTTAGTGGTAGTGGTAAGGGCTAAAAAAGGTGCTGATAGTGGCGTAAAGATAAGAAAGGATGTGATAATAGCAGAACAAGGGTAAGCAGCAGATCACAATGATTAGTCAGACATGAGGAAGGGAATATTGGAGAGAGTTATTTGCATGATCCAAGCATCGAAATCTCATTTTGATCAGACTAATGGCCTGCTCAACCATGGACCTGGTAGATGCGTGGCTCTCATTGTAATGCACCTCATCCTATGTCCGTGGATTTCTCACCAGGATCATGAACCATCTCTTCAGTGGGTATCCCTTGTCCCCAAAAAGCCAACTGTAGTAAAATGGGGTGCTGTGTACCTTTAAGAAAATGTAATTAACTGACCACGTGACTGTATCGACCAATCACTATACAGCGCGGGTTACTTGGGCAACAGGAAGTGTAGAGCTGGAGGTGATTGAAGAAACACACATGGGCCAGAATTTTTACGTCGGCAAGTTGGGGGCGGGGCCCGCTCGCCGCTGCAAAAATGACATGAGATGATGTCGGGAGGAACCCCCGATGTCATCCCGCGTCATTTAAATATTCAGGAAGGAGGGAGGACAGCGAAATTAGCTGTCCGCCCGCCAACCTGTCAATGGCCAATTGGCGGGATGAGGTTTCATGTCTGTTTTTAAAAACTTTAATAAACTTTATGTAATATTTATTAACTTGTCCCATCTCGTGTGACATTGTGACATGAGGGGGACATGTTAATAATTTTTTTATTTTGCTATTTTTTAGGTTTATTAAACTCTCAGCGCTCCCCCTGAGGCAGCACTTAGTCTCAGGGAGCAGTGCGCTCTTTTGCGCGCATGCGTGAAAGAGCGCACTTTGACAGTTGGGGAATCCCTTCCCCCCTGCACAGGAAGCACAGCTTCCCATCGAGCAGCCCGCTGGGTGGGCCTTAATTGGCCCACCCACTCAAAACGGGTGGGGCCCGTTTCAGTGGCGGAGTTCGGCTGCCCGCCTGCCACCGAGCCGGTGGGGCCCTCCCGCCCACCAAGGGCTAAATTCTGCCCATGGTGTTAGTGCTCTGCTCTTAGTTCCAATAAACCACCAGTGTTTGTTCAGTTAATCGGTCTCTGCCTATATTGTTTCAAGCACCAGCTAATGTGTTAATATAAAGGGCGCAGCTCACGGTCACTGGACAAAGCGAACTTGATAACCAAAAACATAAAACTGGCGACGAGGATGAACCGGATCAATTGACACAATCAAGAAAGCTGCAGTAAGCCAGCTACTTTACTTCACCACTACCTTGAAAGCTGTTTGAAAGCACAGTCTCCTTAGTCATCGAATAGGCCGCAGTTATGGCATCTTGAACCATTCGACCCTGTTTCCGATGACAGGTCACATTACGTCGAGCGCCGAGCGTTCTTCTTTACCGCTAATGACATCACAGGGGAGGACAAGAAGAGGGCGATTCTTTTGTCCACATGCGGGAGCAAAACGTATGAGCTGGTCCGCAGCCTCACATCACTAAACACCCTGATACAAGGACTTTCAACAAGTTAGAAAACATTGTCAAAAACCACCTGAAGCCAAAGCCCTCAGTCATTGCACAGCTTTTTAAATTCAATTCGAGGAATAGGCTTCCAGCAGAGACGATCGCTGGCTATGTAGCTGCTTTAAGGGAATTAACGGAATGTTATGAGTTTGGAACTTCAATTAATGACATGTTGAGAGACAATTGATATGTGGAACCGGGAACGATGCTATTCAAAAGCGATTGCTATCTGAAACTAATTTAGACTTCAGTAACGCATTAGAATTGGCAACAGCCATGCAGAGCACTATTAGGGACTTGGAGGCAATAAAAGATATACAAAATGGTGCCATCCGTTTTGTAGGGCGGGAAGGGCCGGTAACAAAAGGTGCGAAAACATCGGACTCTGCAGAAAGGTGGGGAACACCCAATATGTACAGACCATTGAAGAACAGCAGTACTACAGTGAAAACCCACAACATTAATGAGAGAAATGCATCCAGGCAGCCTGTAGGTGATCGACAATTCAGAAATATCAAATGCTTTTTCTGCTACTGTAATGGTCACGTAATGCAGCACTGTAAAGGTAGGCTGACACAGCATTTTAAAAATAAAGGTAGAAATCACAAAATCTGTCTCATTGAAGAACCAGAGGAAGCAGAACATGACATCTATTCATTATATAACCTGAAAGTGGGTAGAACTGAGCCAATCCAGGTAGTCATTAGAGTCAATGAACAACCCATCAAGATGGAGGTCGACACTGGGGCATCAATGTCTGTCATAACAGAACAGACATTCAGACACTTAAATAAAGGAATCCATCCTTTAAGTTTGGGAGAATCGGGCACTAAATTAAAAACATATACAGGTGAAGAAATAAGAGTGAAAGGGACATGTCAAGTCCTGGTGCAGTATGGGGATCAGTCTGCAAATTTACCCCTTATAGTAGTAGCTGGGGTGGGCCCCAATTTAATTGGTCGCAACTGGCTCAAAAAGATTAAATTGCAATGGGCTGACATTTTTCAAATCAGAATAAGAGGCTTACAGCAATTGTTACAAAAGTACACTTCTATTTTCAGTGACGAGCTAGGAAGATTTGTGGGTTACAAGCCAAAATCCACGTAGACCCTAATGCAACGCCCTCTGATAAAAATGGATCTTTTGCTTGCTGCTTACGAGTACACTTTTATTCACCGATCGGGAAGCCAGTTCACACAGGCTGACGCGCTGTGCTGCCTCCCCCTGCCAGATAACAACATGAAGGTTCCAATTCCCCAGGAACTTGTCTTAGTAAAAATTATTTCGGATTCCTCCCCTGTCCAGGCCAAACAAATCCTCGAGTAGACAAGCCGAGATCCATTTTTATCTCACGTCTGGGAGCAGGTCTTGAATGGATGGTCAGGCAAGCCAGAGCCTGTTGACATGAAGCCTTATTTTAATCACAGTTACAAGCTCAACTGCCAGGACAGCATATTGCTCTGGGGAGCAAGGGTTATTGTGGCCCTGAGAGGGTGTAGGCCATGACTGGCTGAATTACATAGCGCTCACCCTGTCATTAGTAGGATGAAGATGCTCATGCGTGGCTACTTGTGGTGGCTGGTGATGGACGTGGACATTGAAACCCTCGTCAAAGGTTGTCTTCAATGCCAACAGGTACAAGGCACTCCACTTTACCACATCCCTTCCCCTTTACTTGAAAGTACAACTGACAAGCATCACAACATCGCAATTATTTACATGAAAAACTATTTACAAGTCAAGTCTCTCAGGTGGCTTCCTCGGACGTGGCGAGCGTTGTAGCTCAACGACATCAGCTGGTTTTTCCGAGACCCCTCCTCAGGGTTCAACTGTCCACCAGGATCTTTGGTGGAATTGGGCTACTTAGCTCCATTGCACCCCTGGGAAAGGCCAGGTGGCCATGGGTACAGCTCCATGTCGATTATGTAGGGTCCTTCTTGGCCACGATGTTCCTTTTACTAATAGACGCCCACTCCAAGTGGGTGGATGACTACGAAATTCGGTCACCCACATTTGCTGCCACTATAGACTGTTGTGCGGCAGAGTTTGCAGTGCACGGGTTAACAGAGATGTTCATGTCAGACAACAGGACTGCATTTACCAGCAGGGAGTTCCACAGGTTTACAACTCTCAGAAATAACTCAAATCAAAACCTCACCTTACCACCCCGCCCCTAATGGTTTGGCTGAGTGGGTGGTCCAAACTTTTAAGTCCAGGTTGAAAAAGCTGGACGGGGATTCCATCAACTCCAGATGGTCACAGTTCTGTTCACATACATACACTATGTCACACATGACCACCAGTATTGCCCCTGCTGAATTACTAATGAAGAGACATCTCCGTAACCGTCTAACTCTTATCAGGCTGAATTTTGGGGGGAGGGTTGAGAGAAGCCAAGAGGCCCAGAAGGCCAGGTATGATGGCCATAATCATGAAAGCAATTTCATGGTGGTAGACACAGTTCTCGCAGAGAGCTTTAAAGATGGGCCCAACTGGCTATTAGGCGAAGTGAGTGTCATGATAGGACCTCTCTCCTATAATGTGTCAGTAAACAGCTGAATAATTAGACTACACGTTGATCATTTCCGGAGATTAGAGATAGTCCCCCAAGAAGGAATGCTGTCATCACTTTTGAGTCTGCACCGCACGTGGAAGAAATGTCATAAGATTTGGAAGTACAGGTGGGGCCTATTGGACCTGAGAGGGTCGAAACACAAACTTGCCCAATTCCACCAAAGAGCCTGGTGGACAGTTGAACCCTGAGGAGGGATCTCGGAAAAACCAGCCGATGTCGTTGAGCCAAGACGCTCGACACATCTGAGGAAGCCTCCTGAGAGACTTGACTTGTAAATAGTTTTTCATGTAAATAATTGCGATGTTGTGATGCTTGTCAATTGTACTTTCAAGTAAAGGGGAAGGGATGTGGTAAAGTGGAGTGCCTTGTACCTTTAAGAGAATGTAATTAATTGAGCACGTGACTGTATTGACCAATCGTTATATAGCACAGGCTACTTGGGTAACTGGAGTCTAGAGCTGGAGGTGATTGAAGACGCACATGTGGTGTTGGTGCTCTGTCCTTAGTTCCAATAAACCACCAGTGTTTGTTCAGTTAATCGGTTTCTCTGCCTATATTGTTTCAAGCACCAACTAATGTGTTATTATCAAGGGCGCAGCTCATGTTCACTGGACAAAACGAACCTGATAACTTAAAACATAAAACCAACCCTCCAACGGCTCTGGTGGACAGAACATCCTTGGTGCCTGGGAGTGCCTAAGGATGTAAGAGTAGTGACTACTCCCAGGATAGTGGGCACATCCTTACCTGACCCTTTGACAATGGTCACACAAGTTAATCATTGATGGAATGAAAGCTTTTTGGTTCACAAATGCCCCTGGCTGTCCTGATGGAGCTTTGATGGCCACATGCGTGCAATCTATCACAGCTTGAACTCTGGGCCATCCAGCGACACATGCCAAGCCTCTGGTTCTCCCAGCCTGACTAACATTACCTGTGGTGAATGAAATGAATTCATTTGCTTGCCTAAGCATTGCATCTGTCACTAACTTTGTGCAATGGGAGCTGAAACTTGCGACAGCTGCAAAGGTCTCTGGCTAGTGCCTGGAATGACCTCGATGCATATAAGTTCAACGCCACTGTTATTGTGAGAGCAACAGGCATAGGGTGGCCAAAAACGCAATGTGCACTGATCTCCTCAGCCAGCAATTCACAAAGGGGTGTCACTATCTCCCTGGAGGGATATAGTCTACAAAGACACTAGTATTCTGAGCTGAAAGTAATCTATCCTTTGCCTGTTTGACTCCCTGTGCAGCATTGTGTCTTCTCCTATTATGGGCTGCCTGCTGTTGTTGTTTCTCTAGTGCTAGCCCTTGCATAGCAGCAGGCCCCCACCTGCCTGAACTGCAGGGTGCACCTGTCGCTGGACAGCTGGAATTCTCTGTCTCCTTCTCCTCATTTCCTCCTCACTGAAGAGAAGCCTCCTTCAGAGTGTGCAATCCCCATGGGTGACAGTGAGTTTCTGCTTTCCTGTTGGAGTCCTCAAACTCCAGGATATCATCCCTGGCTCTAGGCCCCCTTCACTCTCACTCTCTCCTTATTTGCTCTGGCAGCCTAAAAACAGTGAATTAAGTCTGGTAAGATCCAATTGCTGCCGCCTTCACCAACAGACTCTGCTGCAACGTGCAGCCATAGTCCCCCTTCCAGGCCTTTTTATTCACTCTTAGGCTGCCTCATCATACTTGTGTAACTCACTCCCAAACCTTTCCCAGCGTGCCTAAAAAAAATGGAATGGGCATCATATTGGGTGTTTAACGAGGTAAATTGCTCGTCAATTGGTTTTTAAGATGGTGGATGGGTTTCCAATTTTAGTGCCACTCACCTTCAGTGATGTCAGAGGCTGGTGTGGTAACATCAGGTTGCTGACCCAACGTCATCGTGCCATATTTTACATAAGTGTATGGGTGTTGGTGGGGGTTCATCCAATTTGAGGCTGTAAAATCCAGCCCACTGCGTACAGTTTTGGTCTCCATATTTAAGGAAAGATACACCTGCATTGAGGCAATACAATGATGGTTCACCAGGTCGATCCCTGTGATGAGAGGGTAGTCCTATGATGAGAGGCTGAGTAAATTAGCTTCATACTCTCTGGCATTTAGAAGAATGAGAGCAGCTTTACAGGATAGACACTGAGAGGTTGTCTCCTATGGCTGGGGAATCTAGAACAAGAGGGCACAGTTTCAGGATAAGAGGCCGATCATTTAGGACTGAGATGAGAAGAAATTTCTTCACTCAAGGGGTTGTGAATTTTTGGAATTCTATACCCCAGAGGGTTGTGGATGCTCCATTATTGAGTATATTTAAGGCTGACATTGACAAATTTTTGGTTTCACAGGGAATCAGGGATATAGGGAGAGGGCAGGAAAGTGGAGTCGATGCTGCAAGATCAGCCATGACCATACTGAATGGTACAGCAGGGTCGACAGGCTGTATGGTCCACTCATGCTCCTAGTTCTTATATACATTTGCGGAAGTTCAAATCATCTATTTTCTATATGTGTCACTTCCAAAATAGAATCTATATGTCACAATGTTTAAAAATTCTTTATGGGACATGGGCATTGCTAGCTAAACTAGTATTTTTATTGCCCATCCCTAATTGCCCTTGACAAAGTGGTGGTGAGTTGCCATCTTGAACTGCTGTAATACATGTGGTGTATGGACACCTACAGTGCTGTTGGAGAGGGATTTTGACCCAGCGACAGTGAAGGAACGGCAATATAGTTCCATGTCAGGATGATGTGTAGCTTGGGGGGGAGCCTGCAGGTGGTGGTGTTCTCATGGTGCTGCCCTTGTCCTTCTAGGTGGTACAGGGCGTGAGTTGGAAGTTGCTGTTGAAGGAGCCTTGGTAAGTCACCGTAGTGGATCTTATGGAGGGTACACACTGCTGCTATTGTGCGATGATGGTGGAGGGACTGGATATAGAGGACGTTGGGTGGAATGCCAAGCAAGCAGGCTGCTCTGCCCTGGATCATGTTGAGCTTCCTCAGCGCTGTTGGAACTGTACCCCTCTAGGCAAGTGCAGAGTATTCCATCACACTCCTGATTTGTGCCTTGTAAATTTGGGGAGTCAGGAACTGAGTTACTCATTATAGGATTCCTAGCTTCTCAGCTGTTCTTGTAGCCACAGTATTTATATGACTGGTCCAGTTCAGTTTCTGATCAATAGTAGCCCCCAGGATGTTGATAGTGAGGGATTCAGCAATGGTAACGCCATTGAATGTCAAGGGATGATAGTTAGATTTTATTTTGTTGGAGATAGTCATTGCCTGGCACTTGTGTTGCACGAATGTTACTTGCCGCTTATCAGCCCAAGCCTGGATATTGTCCAGGTCTTGTTGCATTTGGACATGGACTGCTTCAGTAACTGAGGAGTCGTAAATGGTGCTGAACACTTTGCAATCATCAGCGAACATCCCCACTTCTGACCTTATGATGGAGGGAAGAAATTAAGCAATAATGAAGGGAACCAATCATATGCTGAGCTGCTGTCTGAAAATGGCTGACATTTCCTCCATTGCAATGAGTACACTCAAAAAGTGCTTCATTGGCACTTTGGGACAGCCTGAGGTCATAAATGGCGCTATATAAATGCAAGTTCTTTGCTTCTTTCTTTCTTACCATAGAGGGATTGTACTTGTGTCACCGATGACTAAGGTCAAGACAATTTCACCCACACTAGTCGTCTGATGCTGTAAAAGATTAAAATGCATTTATTATCATACTCCCAATTCCGCAGGAAGTCCCAAAGTGCTCTATATCCAATGAGTTATTCTTTGAAGTGCAGTTACTGTAGGCAAACACGGCACAGCAAAGTTCCCACAAATAGCAAAAAATAAATGTGGAGATAATTTACTTTTGGCGCTAACGGCTGATCGCAGAATGTTGGCTACTACACAAATCAAAACCTTTGTTATCTTTGATTAAAGCTTTGAAATATTCTACATTCACTTGAGCAGGCAAATGTAAAATGTATTTTCATCTGAAAATAGTTGCAGTCTTGATGCTGCATTTGGGAGTTAGCTGTCTTATTGAAATGTTTGATTGGAAAAGGTCAATCAGGTTTTTGTTCGTTCTTAGGAAGCAATGATGTGAAGGCCATATATATTACCCACCCTAGAGAAGTTTGTGTTTGCTCTTCTCCATGATACAATAAGACTTGTGGCGATCATGTTAGGTGGCTTCCTTAAAACCTAAAATGAAAGCAAAACACTGCAAGCTGCGGGAGATCTGAAATAAAAACAAAAAGTGCTGATAAAACTGAGCAAGTCTGCCAGTTTCTGTATAGAGAGAAACAGAGTTAATGTTTCATGTCCAAAATGACTCTTCTTCGGACTGCTGAAAAAAGTCATATTGGACTTGAAATGTTAACTCTGTTTCTCTTGCCACAGATACTGCCGGACCTGCTCAGTTTTATCAGCATTTTCTCTTTTTATTCCTTAAAACCTATCTCTATAGCCAATATTTGTCCCAATATCTTCTTATGTATCTCGGTGTCAAATATTGTTCGTTAATGCCCCCGTGAAGCACCATGGGATATTTTACTTGATTAAAGGTGGTAAATAAATGCAAGTTGTTGTTGTAAATGTTGGAGAGGCTTTGAGAGATCAGGGCGTAAGCTATTCGTCACAGAGTACCAGCCCTCTGCCCTGCTCTTGTGAATATAGCTGGTCCATTTTTGAATGAAAACTGAACACTCTGGAATCATTGGTGAACATTTCCATTTTTGAACTACTGATGAAGGGAAGTTTAGCAATGATGCAGCCAAAGGTGGCTTGGTTGAGAATTCTTCCATTAGAAACTCTTGCAACACTCTCCCAAGTTGTGCTAACTGGCCTCCGACAACCATACCATTTTCTTTTGTATTAGGCATGACTCTAGCCACAGAAGCTTTTTCCTTTGATTCCCATTGTTTTGCTGCGGCTCTTTGGCCCCATAGTTGGTTGGATACTACCTGAGTGCTGAAAGATGTTTTTCTCACCTGTCCTCTAGCATTCAGCTCCTGTATCTATGCCTGGATCAAAGCTATGATGAAGTCTGGAGATGACTATTTTTGGTGAAATCTGAACCTAAGCTGATTTACCTGGCATTCATTTCTATGATGGTTCTTTCGATTATTGTTGTAACTTTAATAGGGGGTCTACAGAGCCCCTGGTAAAAATGGCACAGGCACTGTTCTGTGGAACATACATCAAAACTACAGTGTCTTAAAAAACCTTCAAAGAAATTCACCCCCATCTTATTTTTATTTGCTGGGCAAGACATATAAGTGCATTCAAGGGGAGGCTGGATAAGCATATGAGGGAGAAGGGAATAGAGGGCTATACTGATAGAGTTACACGGGAAAAGGTTCACATAGAATATAAAATCCATCGTGGACTGGTTGGGCCGAAAAGCCTATTTCTGCTCTGTATATTCCATGTAATTCTATCTCTGTCCTAACACGTTTGGTTCAAACCTATATAGAGTGGACCTCATTTTCTGATACTGTTAGCAGGAGCCATACAAGTGATGTGTGAAATAGGCTGGTGGGTTTTCTATTAGATAGGAAACAATAACCAAAGGGAACGTTTCCTTCTGTTCACTATTTTAAGCCAAATTATAAATGCAAATCATTCAAAAACATTAACGATTTCATTATAAATGGCAAACAGTGAAAATCTTTCTCAAGTCTGCTGTTTCAGAAGAACCTTGGCACGGTGGTAAAATGGAATGCAATATTACAAAGAGCGACAGTTCTGCTTGAATGAAGTAGTCACAAGTAACATCAACCATATCACATGTTTTGCACTTTATAGAATGTTGATTGGACAACCAAATGCTATATAATATTTGTTACAGTTAGGAGGGGGTTTAATTTAGAACAGCCCTGATTTCTCCTCTCACAACCGGTCCGTAAACAGAAAGGTGTTTTTGATTTTTGATTTTCCCCTTTATAAGTGGTGGTCTATTTTCCCCAACCCTTCAGTTTTGAAGTGATTTAATCCTCTATTAATAACCCCACTGGAAACTCAAGATAAGGTAGAACCATTAGCACAATGTTGGAGGTGAGGGGTCACAAATAGCTCTGCCTTTGTCCATAGCTGCTGATGCAGACATCTTGTCTATTATCCTTTGTGTTGGCTTGGCTGGAATGTTTATACAATGCAAGAAGTGTTACATTCCAGGGGGTTGATGTGATAGCTTATGTCCATTTTTAAGCTGCTCAGAAGCTTCCAATACTACCATCTTGCGGTCAGCAGTAGCCATCTTATCAGTCCAGCCATTTGTCCATTTAAAAAGAACAGAATTTAAACAAGATAATATGGAAGAGAACCAAATTTCTTTTAGTCTTTTTTCTTCTTCGGGCCATCTCGGCAGGATATACTCTACCATGCCAAATGCTATATCATATTAAAGTCAGAAGATGGAAAACTCTGATTGAAACCAAAATTGAAGCTCAGTTTTCTGCTATAAACTATGAATTTTGTCACTAGTATGAAGGGAGGTCTTATGCTGGGACTAATCTGGATGCACTACATTAATAATGGATTAATGGCTCTCAACTTCCAATGTATTAATTGATGCAGTCCTCCTCTTCTCAATCAACACATTGGGCCAGCGCCTGCTTCTAGGCACACTGCATCCTGTGTGATCAATGTGCCCCTGAACAAGCTCCAAAGGCCATCCCAAAATTGGGCTTTGGGGCTCTCTCTCATCTTTAGAGTGAGTTGCCTGTCACACTTCCACAGGCAGTTCACTTCATAAGAGAAATTAAGTTCAAGCTTCCAACAATCACCCTCAAGTAAATTCCATAAGCTAAATACAAATCAAACAGTGGGCCAACAGTGTAGGCTGTGAATCTTGTGCACTTCTATCCTCACCATCAATGTGTTGATTAATGTAACATATTCAGAAAAGCAGTTCTAGCATATGGCTGCATAATGCACATTAAATATGTAACAAGGTGTGATATGCCATGCATGATATATAATTTTTGTTTTAGTTCTTGGTTGGAAACTATCCAAAAGGAGAAACAAAGCTTTTTTGTACAGACTCAAATCCTGATCCTGGATTGCAACAAGAAGATTCAGGATTAAACAGTGTCATTCATGGCTCAGTTGGTAGCATTCTCACTGCTCAGTCATAAACTCTAGGTTCAAGTTCCACTCCAGGGCTTGAGCACAAGAATCAAAGCTAACACTCCAGTGCAGTACCAAGGGAGTGCTAAACTGTTGGAGGTGCAGTCTTTCAGATGAAACATTAAAATATGACCCCATCTGTCTGCTCAGGTTGATGTAAAAGATCCTATGGCACTACTTTGCTGAAAAGCTAGGGAGTAATCCTTAGTGTCAATATTTATCCCTTAATCAGCATCTCAAAACAGATTTTCTGCTCATTATAACATTGTGGGAGTTTGCTGTACACCTACTGGCTGCTGTCTTGCCTACATTACAAAGGTGATTACATTTCAAAAGTATTTAATTGGCTTCAAAGCACTTTTAGACATCAGGTGGTCATGAAAAGTGCTATATAAATGCAAGTCTTTCTTTTTTAAAAGCATTCTGAATGGGTGCAGAGATCAAAGCTGTTTCTTTAATTAATTGAATAAATTGAAATAATACATATATTACCACTTTAAATCAGTTTCTTGAAAGGACACGTTGCATTTCATAATGAAACTAATTTAAACGAGTAATTACACACTGATGCATTAGGGTAGCATTAAATCAGAAGTTAATTTGTCTTAAATATAAATTAAAGAATGTCATTTTAATGAAGCTAGTCTTCACTTTTTTTTCTCTTTTTACTTTATTCTTTCTTTGTAACTTGAAGCTTTCGAATGAGGATAAATAACCGTGGCTGTTAGGCTGGTGTCAAATGATAAGGTTAAAAATGACTAAAGCAAGTCAGTGTGAACATTGATTTACTATACAGGAACATCTGGTACAGACTCTCCCTTTGTGAATAAATTATTAACAGAACTCACTTTGACTGGGACTGGGACTCATTAACTTTGGAAAGATACTCTCAGGCATTCATTATCAGGATTTAAAAGATTAAAAGCTGAAGATTAATTTATTGGCTAATAAATATCTGCAGTAACACATGATTGTCATCAGTGCAATGAGTTGTATCGCAAGAAAATTCTCGGTACTGCTACAGATTTACGAGAACATGAGTGTTTAACAGAATTATTTCTTAGTTCTTGACAACCATAATACCATACAAAACAGAAAATAGTATAATTCTGTGAATGTTGTTTTAAATAATTTCTTAAAATGTTGATAAAATATCTTATTTTCTAAAGATAACCTATTTTATTAACGTTATATTTTTAACATTCTTGTGAATAATTGCGATATTCTGAAAATGTTGGCAATTTACTGGGGATAGGGTTTAAACCAACTCAATCTGAATTAGGATTCTAAATAGGCAAGTGTAATTTAATGTGATTCTTGTTGGGTTTACATTGGCCTCTCCCATTTTCAAACAGGAGGGGTAAATCAATATTTTTTTTTCTGAGCATGCAGAATACATGCTTTTTGAGAAGTGGATGAACAGCTGCCATCTTTGACAAAAGGATTACATTTTGGTGCATTTGTGTTCCAGTTTGTTTAAGATTTTATCTATAACATATGAATTCTACTTTTTCCTTTTTTTTTCTTTAAATAATCAGTTCTTGTGTCACAGCATGGAGCACAGTGGTATAAATTAAAGAATTAGGTTTTACTATCAAACAAAAACATTAATAAAAGTGGAAGGAGTGAAGGCGTTGAGCAGAAGTGGGAGAGAGAGAGACTGACTAGAGTGAGAGAAATGGTGGGTGAAAAAGCCAACAGAGAAAAGGGTGTGACTGGGAGGCAGAATTATCAGTAAGAAGCGTTACTAATGAATTGATTTGCCAATTTTAATTTGTTTTTATGACCATCAGTCAGTCTTTCAAGATAACATTACAGAGAGCTAGAAACTATTTAGTTTTCCCCGCCATGATTTCACAGTTCTACTCTTGTCTGTTGTATCAGCTAAACATTCTTGCTTTGTAAATTACTGGTTGCTGATTCGAATATTTTGTTTTCGGTAAAAAAAATTACATAAGTACATTAAAATAACAGAAGTTTAAATCTTTAATAGTTTTGCTAAACAAATTTGCATGGTTCAGTGACAACTGTAATATTCAATGAGTATCGCTGACAGATTATTACTGCAAAAGGAGTATCAATAGGCATCACTGCCAATCACTGGCTAATGAGGGCTCTCAATGGGATGAAATGTAAATCTAAAAGTAGTGTCATTACTAACCCAGATATTGAATAAAGCTCCATTGAAGAAAAATGCTTTAACTTTCTGATGACTTCTATTTATGAATGAAAACTAGAGCCCATATTGTCTTCTGTATTGATTGTTTTGAAAAGTGACATGAGTAGGCAAAGGAATAAGACCCATAGACTTGAAAATAGGCTTTACTTTCATTTGTACTGTTACTTCTTGTCTTGTTCCTATCCTAAAATTGGTTTAGAAACATGAGAAGAGGAAAGACTTGCTGCCTGTTAAGGACTAATTAGGTAAGGCACCATCAAATTAAAAGCGGAAAAATACCCTGAGAATTGTCAGGTACTTAGAGCAATCATGATTGTAATGACCAACTGGCGGAATTGAATCTTGACTGCTTCAGGTAAACATCTTTTTCAATGTTTGATGTCAGACATTTGATCCAGCCAATCAGAACTTGGAAACAATTGAGTCCCATGGTTAGAGTCCACATACCTCGTCTAAGCACATCTCCCCACTCCCCTCAAGGCGTAGGCTATTTTGAAAGCTCACGTACCTCAGCCCCTCCCCCAAACCCCCATCCCACCCTCTGAGCATTGTTTTGGTGACCCTGACCCAGTCTCCACATCTGAGCATTTCTGCTTGCAACCTTCCATTAATTGGAGCCATCCTCCCCATCTTTTCACTTCCTCATCTCCCTCGCTCAACCATTCATGGTTCCTCTGCCACTTCCAAGAGCAATCTGATGTGCAGAGCTATTAAGCAGAACATATGTGATCGCATTATAAACCTCTTTCAGCTCCACTACTAAGTAGAAATATTAGGACCAATACTCCCTACCACTCAGCATCTTCTCCCACACCCTCCATTATTTTTCCAAACCTCAGTGAGCAGAAATTCTGACAATATACATTCACATTCAAACCTTTCCCCACACTGAGCAGAAAATTGGAATTTGTCCCTACAATTAATTCAGTAAAGGCCAGGTGGACATCATGGCGGTGGAGGAGCAGCTGCTGATGCCATCGGGAGGCATCTCTCAGGGCGCTTCTGATGGCCATGATCTCTTCTCCACCCCTCTGCCTTGGCACAGATGCCTCTGAGTTCTGTAGCAACTGGTGAACAACCTACCACTGTGCAGGGGGCTCCCATCATACCAGGGCCCCTCAGAGCCTCAAGCAGACAGAGGATGGCAACCAAAGTTGTCCCAGGCAAGGCAGAAACCTGTCTCTGGCATCCAGGATCAGCAGCCACGATGTGGTGAGGCTTACATGGGTGCAGTGCCAGAAGCGCTTCAATGATCTTCTGCGATCAGGAAGGGTGAGTACCGTGTTGGCATGGGTCACTTTGCAAAACAGTTAAGAGCTGCCCATCCCCCTGTGGACAGCAGAGGTGTTAGAGTGTGAGTGGCAAATGTCAATGGAGGCAGCATCTCACCAAACGGGTGAGTCCTGGCTGCTCGGATTGAGTGTCTTCCAGCTCCAGAGTCATGAATCGGCTCAGCCCTGTGAGGTATTCCTCAGGTGGGGTTGGCCAGGCTGCAATGGCACTGCAGGAACAGGACAGACTATCTATCCTTTCAGGAGAAAACATCCCTTAACAATGCAGAGAGGTTGTGGACTGGCAGGGGCCCACCCCACCTATTCATCTTGAACCGATATGAGCAGGAGACACAGGAGCTGGAGAGGTGCCATGCGCTGAGGTCAAGCGGCCGAGGTGAGTTTGGGGTGCCACAGGGAGGTAAGAGTGCAGTGCACTGAGGTGAGAGTGTCTGTCATTGCAACCATTTCACTGTAGTCTCTACATTTATGTGAGCCTTGAACCTGGAATCCCCATTGATAATCGAATGATGAGGGCTCCATGATCCGGGTGCCAGGCATGCACAGTAACAGTGTAATGACTTCAACTAATGACATGTCCTTGTTCTTCCTTTCAGGGTCACCAGCAGCCCATCGGGGTGAGGAGCCTGAAGGCCCACCCCTGACCTCTGAGGACCACACTGATCAGAACGCACCCACTCTCTCAAGCTGGCACCAGCGCAGATACCAGCACCTCAGTGAGCATTAGATCACCGGCACATTGGTGAGGGCACTTCACACTCGCTTGAGGTTCAGGCAGAGGCAGAGAGTGCCCAGGGCACCGGCAGTCGGAGGACGGCTGGGGACCAGGAACATGTTCAGTCGATGGCTGATGATGGGCCACTGGAGTCATCCATGAGGCAGCAGATGCGGGAAGTCCAGGGTGTGCGGGAGAATCTGGCGGGGATACATGAGGGAATACATGCAATGGTCTCCATTGTGGAGGAGACCTTGTGGAGCGTGAGCAATGCGTTGACCCTCATGGCCGAGTGCAATGCCTCCTCATTGAGAGAATGGCTACTCTCATGGAGAGGCAGATCCAAGAGCTGAATCAAGGGTTCCTGGGGATGCACTCAGACCTGCAAGCCCTCACACTGGCAATGACCTCAGCTGATCACTGTTAATGTGGGAGATGGACTGGGCACTCAGTATCCCAGCTAGCTGTCCGTCCATCAATGGTGAGCAGGGAGGTCCAGAGCGACCTAATGTTGGCGCACAAGCTGCCTGTCATCTCTGCAGGTTCCACTCAGAGTGCTCCGGTTGATGGCAGCAGATCCTCCACCCCTCTGCCAGTGACAGTGGCATCTGATGAGGCTGCGGTGACTGGGGAGATGCCAGCCTTGCCACTGGCCAGTCTCTCCCAGGCGGGGCCAAAACAGGCTCTACAGGCCAGAGGATGCTTGCCAATGTCATCAAAGCCAACAAGACAGAAGAGTGAGCAGACTGTCTCCAATGCCGATGCCAGCAAAGAGGGAGCACCTAGATGTAGCACCTGCAAGCAAAACCTTAAAGCACCTTAATCACAACATGGCCAGATCACAGGTGTTATTTGTTTCCTCCATTTTTCCGTTCAGTGTTTATTGGTGTGACAGGAAACACCTGTCAGTGTTAATTTGTAGAATGTTTGACACGGACCATTTCATTAATTGTGCTTTTGTGCAACTGGCCTCTGGATGCTTCATTTGTTCAGTAGGTGCAGGACTAACCATGATGTTATGATTGACGTGTTTCTCCTTAAACTTTATTGAAATGGCACATAGTGTATTTTGTTGACCAAGGAACTAGTCCTGTCAAAGATCGAGTATGAAGTCTGCAGCCCTGGCATGTGGTGATCTTATTTGGTAGGTTAGCTGAAGGACCGTTGGATCAAAGCATCCCGGGTGCCCCTGACACCCTGGAGGATGCCCAGGTCAGTGTTTATCCCCTCAGCGTTCTCCTGACTATGCTCATCCTCGGACTCACTACTGAACTCATCATCTGTTGCCTGTGCAGCTGCGTCAAGATCTTCTTCCTCCACTACATCCCCTTCTTTCCAGCACCAGATTGTGGAGAGTGCAGGATGTAACCACTATCAGCAATGCACGATCTGGGGGGTATTGGAGAGCACCCCCTAAATTGTCCTGGCATTGGAAGCACATCTTGAGAAGGCCTATGGTTCTCTCTACACCACCCTTGTGGACCCATGGCTCCTGTTGTAGCACTGCTCAGCCTCTGATCTTGGATGGCAGAGAGGCTTCATGAGCAGCCTTTTGAGGGGATAGCTCTTGTCACCCAGCAGCCATTCATCCACTAGGGCTGGAGCACTGAAGAGCATTGGCACTTGGGAGTGTCTCAGGATGTAAGCGTCATGGGAGCTGCCTGGGTACCTTGCACAGACTTGCAGAATCAACAACCTGTGTTCACACTATCTGCACGTTCATGGAGTGGAAGCCATTCCCATTGACAAAGGCACCCGATTCACTCACTGGGACCTTGATGGCCACGTGTGTGCAGTCTATTGCACCCTGGATGCAGGGGAACCCAGCAATCGCTGCAAAGCCTCTGGCTCACTTTGCCTGGCTGGCCTTGTCCATACGGTAGTGAATAAAATAGAGTGTCTGTCAATAGCTTGACACAAGTGTGGACAGCTGACTGGGAGACTCAAAGATCCCCCACTGACCCCTGGAAAGAGCCAGAGGCATCGAGGGCCACTGTGACCTTCAGCGCCACTGGCATGGGGTGTCCACCCACACAGTCGGAGCTGATCTCAGGGCTGATCATCTGACACATCATCGGCACTGCCCTCAGACATGTTGAGGTAGCTGCTTCTCTGCCTGTAAACCCTGCCAGCATGATAGTGGCGTATTCTGCAGCCCTTTCCATCTTGGGCTATCTGTTGGCCCTGCACCCCTCATGCCTGTGCCTCTCCTCCCCCAGGTCACTCTCCTGGAGGCTGAATGGGGACACCTGGCCTCCTCCCCCTTCTAGCCTTCTCTTCCTCCTTAGAGGAGGTGCCTCCAGTGGAGACCACAGTCCCCATTACCAGGGTAAGGGAAGGCTGTCTGATACCTGGAAGGCCCCAAGTGGTATGAATCCTCCATGGGCCTGGAAAACAACACTGAGTCCTGAACTGAATCAACACTGAGTCCTGAACTGAGGTCTGTTATTTCTGTCAAAGCAGCTCTGAAGCGAAATGAAGATGACCTGTTCACACAAGCAATGAATTATATTCTAAACTACAAACTACTCGCATTTACAAGCCCACTGACCCCTCTTATCGCACCCATGGATGAGGTTTTTGAAATTGTGGCCTACCTGCCTGCCTGTTTAGCCCATGTGACAGCTTGAAAATCACACGAACTATGTAAAGTCTGAGAGAATTAGTCCCTCAAGAGCCTTAACTGGCCATTTAATTAATGATGGGCATGTTCTATTTTCATCTCGCGCCGGCCTACCGAAAAATCACCACGGTGTGCGTTGATGTCGGCACACTCAGCTGATGTCAACGCGCTTTATTTCACGCTTGGGCATGTCGGGTGCATGCTCACACGCTGAGCTAAAAATTCTGGCCCAAGTGTGTGTGAGTGTCAGAGACAGTGTATGTGATGGAGAAAGAGAGAGTCTGTGTGAGGGAGAGAGAGTGTATATGTGAGGGAGAGAGAGTGTGTTTGTGGGGAGAGGGAGTGTGTGCGTGCATGCATGTGTGTGTGTGAGATGCTTTGATCCCCAGCTGAGGTTACCCCTGGACAAGCCTGATTCCAGAGTGGAACCCAGCTTGACAGATCCTAACTTTTATTTGTCTGTTTCGATACATGGAGAGGGGCTACTGAACAGGGTTACTGGAGTCAGCTGATGAACTTTTAACAAAAGCATAAAACATTTATTAAACAAGATGAACTATATTATAATACTCCTTCACCAATAACCATACCTTTACAGACATATACAGATTTGAAAGGATAATACAAGTTACAAAAGCTATCTTATTCCCTAACGTCCACAGTAAAGTACAAAGTCCATGTGCCAGTAGGCACCCTATGGTCAGATACACCACACTCTGAAACCAAAAGAAAGATGCCACCTCAAACAACTGCTATGGATGTCTCCTCAACTCCTCCCAGACGCTTGTTACACAGTGAGCCAACCAGTCTCATTGCACTCTGCCTTTCACATGAGGGTTTCCAATCATTAATCTCCAAGGACTTGCTTTGAAATCTTCTCCCAAATCAACACTTTCTCTCAGACGCTACCGCAATGGTTCACCTCCAGGATTTCGAACTCTCCTTCCGATGTTCCTCTTCCCTGGGCCATCACAGGCATTCAAGTCATCTTCCACGCACTCTCTCTCACCATTTCAGCCAACAACAGTACACCACTGCTTCAAATGCCCATAGCAAAGAGTTACAGACCTTCAGTTGTCTCTTTGGACCTTCTTGCCTCTTGCAAGCTGTTCTCACTTTCTCTGAAGCTATTGTCTCTTTAAATCTAAAGCTTGGAACCTTTTTCTTTGCCCCTCAATCTTAACTTCACTTAACAGGACCTTTTTAGGTTCATGTCCTTTCTTTGACTAGAAGGTCTGCTTGGGACTTTCTTCTGTTCCACTCCCCTGGATTTTGGGGGTCTTTTCTTTAGCTTGGGTCTTGCTATCTGACTGTTTTACACCGGTCTCTCTCTGCCAGTTAGTTTCAACCAATTTTAGCTTGGGACTGGTTATCTGCCCCTTCTAAGCTGCTTCTGCTTGACAGCTGTCTTCATACCAATTGAACTCTAACAGCTTCTAAATCAAACTGCTGTTTCTAACTTTTCTGTTTGTGTGTCTGTGGGAGGGACCTTCCTCTCTTGACCCCTGTTGCTAGGCAACAGCTCAATTCTTCTACTCTTGTTTGTTTAAACTAGCTGCAACAGTCATAAAAAGCTCATTAGAATTGCAAGCACCTTTTAAAATGTGACCTTTTCTTAACACACCAATACAGAAATACAAATCAAACTTAAACCTTAAAGCTAAAACTCATTCCTAACACCTACATATAGTAATATAACTTACTTAAACTGTCTCTATTTCCAAACAATGGGGAGAGAGAGAGTGTGTGTAGGGTGGGGGGTGGGGGTGAGGGAAAGCGTGTGTGGGGAGAGATAGAGTTTGTGTCCGGTCGAGAAGGAGATTGTGTGTGTGTGGGGTGGGGGGTGGGGGAGAGGGGGAGTGTGTGCATGGTGGGGAGAGAGACAGTGTGTGGTGGTGTAGGGTTGGTGGCTGGTGGTGAGAGAGAGAGTGTATGTCCAGCTCACCCCCAGTCTCAGGATTTTCATTCACCATCAGCCCCCACCCCACCAACATATCCTCACACCCGCTCACACTGTGGGTGAGGGTGAGTGAGCAAGCACCCTGAAACTGGGAGTGAGCTGGACACACATACTCTGGCCCTCTCACACTCTAATGGTCATCATTATTAATTGCACTTTTTTAAAAAAACAGATATTAAATTATTGCTTTGATATTGTTTGATTTTTGCTCAGCAAGTTGGTTCTTTTCTCCTGTTTAACGTTAAGCCAAACCTCTTACCTTTATGAAATTTGCTCATCAACCCCTAGAGGGGGAAAAAATGGAAATGTGCCCCCCACCTGCACGTGAAAAGGTTGGACAAGCCTGGTGTCCATAAATGATTGCTATTTTCCAATTATTATTCAGCTGCATTCATTCATTATCTCTGTGTGAATGTACAGATGCAGATCTATTTGATGCTCTTATATGTTTCAGTGATTATGTGTGTCCTTCCGATTAACATTATTTGGCTGAGTAATATTGCCCATACATGGCTTTGGTGTTCTATGTGGTGAAAGTGCCAATGTCCATGAAGGTGATATTGAGTTGGAGAAGCTCAGCTAATGGAAACTTCTGACAATCAGAGCTTCTTGTGTCTCACAGGGCACCCAGACCCTCCCTTAGTCTAGATTGGCCAGTTGTCCGCTGCAGCTCACCCTCCTCTTCCTTTGACTCCTCATCAGAGGACTAGGCTGTCTCCCTCAGTTTCTCCTCAGATAGGGTTTCCCCTTTCTAGGCGGCCAGGTTGTATGGTGAGAGCACACTACTTCATGAGGGAGACTCTGGCTGGTGCATACTGGAGTGACAAACCTGATCCATTCAGCATCCGAATCTTGGCATCAGTGGAGATCTGTGCGCAATGATGTGCTGCAGGCTCGGTGATCCCACTGAGGTCTCCACAGGGGACCTGGAATGAGCCGGAGGTGAAGAAATTCAAGGTGACTGTCACTTTTAAGGCCACAGGTGTCGGGTGGCCACCCACATAATTGGAGGTGATCTCAGCTGCCAGCATGTCACATAGGGATGTAACAGTGTCTTGTGAAAGGCAAAGTCTTCAGAGACACTGTCGCTCCATCATCTGCAAAAAGTAGATTCGGACCCTGTAAACTCGTTTGGCACAGTGCCTGTGTAGGCACTCTGCTCTTTGCCCTCCACAGCCCCGCACTCCTCAGCAGCTTGTCCATCTTCCTGCAACTGATGTCACTCCTGCCTCTGGCTAGCTGGCCTCCTCTTCGCAATCTCCTCTTCTTCTTACTGGAGGAGATGCCTCCCATAGAATGTACAATGCCCATGAGGGGCACTGTTTCACACCACGAACGCTGAAGTGCTCAAAGATGACCACAGCACCAACTTTTTGGACCGTGCCCTGAGGAATAATCCTGAATCTGATTAGAGGTGTATGTACAACAAAATTTTCACAAATAACAATCTATAAGGAGCCTCTCCTGCTAAAGTGAGGCATAGCCCCATCTCCAGTTTTTAAATCCACACTTTCATCATTCCCTGAAAAAAAACATGATTCCCACCAGCCATGTTTCCTCTGCACCCACCTTATTATAGTGTGGGCAACATTTTATGGCAGTCAGTTGGGTTGTTAAGTACCTTAATTGGCATTTAAGTATTAATTTCATACTGGCAGGCAGACAGCTGACTTCAGACCACACTCACCTACTGTATTATTGCCGACCAGCACGATGACATCAGGTTTACAACTTCACGTCACCATGCCAGTTTTAATAATTCCCTGGGATGATGGCAGTCCTGCTTTCGCCAAGTAAAATTCCACCTATGGTAATATTTTCTCCCCTCTCACACGAGGACAAGTGTATTTCTCTCCTCCACCAGTAAATACAGATACATTGAGGAAACACACCCAATCCCTACGTGTCACTTCCTGCACAGAGCATAGTGACTGACCCTGCACGACTGAGCAGTGCCTGAGTGTTTGAAGTCAATCATTACTACCACTCCTCAACTGAGCTTGGAACCCACCATCAGTCAAGGAACAAACTCCTCTCACACTGTCTAATATCTTGGTGATTGTAGTCCATATCTCATCTGAGCACATCTCCCATGTTACACGCTTTATATGCTCTTTAGAAAGCTCACACTTCTCAGCCCCTCCCCCATACCCTGCTCCGCCACCTGAGCTTTATTTGGGGACTCTGATCCAGCCTCCTTATCTGAGCATATTCCCCTGCCACCAGACCTTCCATCGATTGGAGCCAGCTTCCTCAACTTTCCACTTACTCCTCTCCCTCTCATAAACCACCCTCTTCTCTCTTCCATCATTCTTCTCCCTTTCCACCTCTCCCTCTTCAAGTCCCCCAGACTTATTTACAAGTTGAGCAATGTACAGAAGCAATAAAACAGAGCATGCACTGAAGGTACAGTGCTTAAAACAGTCACATTAGAATCAGTACACAAGGGATTAAAATGCACTTTGAACATATTTCTTATGTGGCTTGGTAATTGGCAAGACCTTTGGATGAAGCTGCCATACAAAGCTTCATGATGTGATGTATGAGAATGATCTGAATTTTCAATGCACAGTTCACTCTCCAAACAGAACTAAAATTAAGTAACAAGACCTATGATTTAAAGCCATGGGAAACCTTACAAGTTACAACAATACCTTTTGAAATCATCCCTCACATCTTTGTGAGATAGAGTGTTAAAATGCAGGTTTAACCATTTTCCCACAAACTCACGTTAACGATTCAGCAACCAGAAAAATTAAACGTTCCACAATCTTTCGTGCTACAGACATTAACATTTGATCTTAGGAATCATACATTCCCTGACTTAATTAATCGTAATAACAGATCTAAATAAAGGCCAGGATTTTCCGTGCCTGCTGGTGTCGCACGTGTTCGGTGGCGTGAGTGGACAATATTGCGAGAAGGCCAAAAATCGATTTCATGACGTCGTGAAACCAGTTGAAACCAGTTTACGATCGTTCGCTCCATCTGCTGATAACTGGCTGCGTCTCCCGCCATCGGACATTGGGAACCTAATTGTAATACATCAGCACGTTATAAGATTCCAGCCCGCTGGAATCATGCCCTACGTGTTGAATTGCCCGCCCATGCTGACATGTTTCACAACTGCATATAAAAGGCGTGGGCTTGGCGGGCTGCACTTTGAGGGGAACTCGGAGGTGAGTGCACAGTAACATTGTGGAGCAATTGTCCGGGTTGTCTGTTGGACTTCAAGTATGAGGCGCATTTGGGGGGAACAAAGGCTGCCCTGCGGTTCAGGCAACTTGGGCGGGGGCGGTGGGGGGGTGGGGGGGGGGGGGGGGGGTGCGGGTGGGGGCAGGGTCTGCCCTGCAATTGAAGCGACTTGGTGACTTGGTGTTGGGAACAAGGGCTGCATGGTGGTTGAGGTGAATTCGGTGGGGAAGTGTGCAAGAGCTGCCCTGCGATTGAAGATAGCAACAAGCATATGCAGGTGTTGACGGGCAAGGAAAGCGACCACATGTTAGGGAGACTTTGTATAAAGTGACCATTCCTCTGCAGCTGAGGCAGTTCAAGTACAGCCACATTGACATGGTTGGAGATGAGCCACTAGCTTCTCTGCCCAATCAAGCAACGCAGGGGCACCAAAGCGCCACCAAGAGCTGCCGAGCTTTTCACCTCTCGGGCACAGACTGCAAACTAATGAGTGTTTTAGTGGGCTGCAGAACAGTTGGATGACTGGGCACGTTGTACAATCTCCTTGCTAAAACTGGCCATGGAGCAGTCACTGGTGGAGGCGCTCACAGCCCCCAGATCCAGTCTCCCTAATGGTTCAAGCTAACAGTGCAGCCTTACCGTGCGGGTTAGGAGAATGCCTTGGCCTGAGCATGCAACCCATGAGGGAAGCTGCTGCCAATTGGCCAGGTGGGCTGGGGTGGAGGTGGGTGGGGTTTCGGGCAGCCATGCAGCACAGTAATCCCTGGCCATCCAAGTGGTGGCCAGCATCCTCTGGGATGCGTTAAAGGCCTACGCACTTCGCACAGGTTCTTAATACATCCATACTAACCCATGTGCCTCACTCTTTCATCCTGCAGGAGGAGTACATCAGGATCATGGAGCCTGGTGGCCTATCTGTATGCCTTGTGGCTCACAGGGAGCAAAGATGACGGAAAAGAAAGTGACTGAGGCGCCTGACTGCACAGTAGGATGAGCAGCACCCTCTGGAAGCAGGGACGGCTGGGACTCCCGCACACGCTGAGCCACAGTGAGCTGTCGCTGGTTGGTGCCTGGCTGGACCCAGGGTTTATAGACGCTGCCTTTCATTCCTGTAGATGACTAAGAACCAGTGTCGTCAAAGACTGTGCATGTCTAGGGAACTGGTCGGTCACATCTGCCAGCTACTGCAGGATTTGGCGCCACGGGGACATGGAGGGCATCCGGTGCCAGTGGCCGTGAAAGTGATTATGGCTCTCAATTTCTATGCCGGTGGTTCCTATCAGGGCTCCACAGGTGATCCCTGTGGGATATCACAAGCCTCCATGCACAAATGCATCCATGAGGTCACAGGCGCCATCTTTGTGAGGGCACACAACTTTGTGCAATTCTCCTGGGACCGGGACAGCCAGGATGCAAGAGCGATCGGATTTGCCTAGAACTCAGGTTTTCACAGGTGCAGGGTGCGATTGACTGCACTCACGTGGTGCTCAGGTCTCCATTGCAACACATAATCAAGTATGTCAACCGCAAGGGATTCCATTCGCTGAATGTGCAGCTGGTGTGCAAACACTGCAAACGCATCCTGCAGGCCTGTGCATTGTTTCCAGGGAGTGTGCACGGCTCCTACATTCTCATTCAGTCACGCATCCCTGACGTCTTCCAGGGTCCACAGAAGCTGCAGGGTTGTCTCCTCGGGGATAAGGGCTACCTGCAGAGGACATGGCTGATGACACCCGTGCAGCGGCCTCAGACTGCAGCAGAGTGAAGGTATAATGAGGCTCATGCTGCAACTCGCAACTTGAGCAGACCATCGGGACACTGAAAATGAGGTCCTGGTGCATTGACCAGTCTGGTGGAGCCCTACAATAGAGCCCACAGAGGGTGTCACACATGGTCATCACCTACTGCACCCTTTACAATCTGGCACTGCAATGGGGAGAGAAGCTGGCTGAGGAGGAGATGGAGGATCTGGAGGCCTCCTCCAATAAGGAGGGAGGATGAGGTGAGGAGATCCTCGAAGGCGATGATGAGGGAGGTGAGGGCCTTGCACTGGCCAGAGGAGACCCCCATAGCTGCTAGATTTGAGAAGGATGATGACCACATGCAGTGAGGAGACACCATAAGATCCTCACTCATCTATGAATGTTTGACTCCAGGTTAGCTAATGACAGTGCACATACCTTCTGTGATAATGCTCCTGTTGTGGATGTGCAGTGGAGGCCCTAATAGTCACTTGATTGCAGGAGGATGATAACAACGTGCAGTGAGGACACTCCATAGATCTTCACATAGCCTCTGAGAATGTCTGACTCCTGTCTGGCCGAGGGCAGCTTGCTTGCTGTTTGTGATCAGGGTCATATCATAGTGATGCAGACGTGAAACTTTAAAAGCATCTCATTCTTTGCTCTCCTTCAACACCTGACTCCTTCAGGAGCACAGCATCACTGGTCACAGATGCTGAAGAGATGGGGGCCAGCCCCACCTTAAAGCTACTGAGAGCTACAGAGAGAATGTTGGAACTCTGTGATGTCTGCCCACTACATTCTGGCAGCAATGACAAACCCCGCCATGGTATAGGCATCAGTAATGTGTCCAAGGATTGTGAGGCTGGACCATCACTGTGGCCTGAATGCTGCACAGAGCACAGGGAGACTCCCTAGATTGAGACACCTGCCTTTATCTTGTGCAGAAAGGTTTCACATCTGAGTGACAAGAACACTGCTCATCAGAACAAGGAGCCATAAGCAGGGAGACATTCTTGGAAGTTTTTTGACGATAGTGAACATTATGTATAAGTGATTCACACCTGTGCCCAAGCTGAGCAATTACATCTTCTTAACCTGCGTAACCCTGCCACTACATCTTGGTACTCCCTGGACATCCATGGCGGAAGTGGAGGCAGCCTGCTGACCGCTATGCCCTGTTTGGGATGACTCTGGCAGGCATCCTCTGTAGGTCTGAGCCCTGGAGGGCCCCAACCTGCTTTCGGGGTCTTGCTGTGTTGCAGTGCCACCCTCCTCGACCTGTGGAGCTGGAGCTGCTGAGGTCACAGGAGGGGATTTGAAAGGGCCAGACACTCCCTGAGTCACCTGGATGGATGGCCCCGGGGAGTTACACCTGCTGATCCTCCTTCCCATGGGGACCCATAAACCCCTGGCTGAGTCCTTGAGGAGCAGGGGTAGCTGGAGTGAGATCGAGCTGCCCTGCACCCCTCTCGCCTATACACTGTTGGAGGCCAATTATGGTGTCAGTGATGGAGTTCAGCCCACGCAGCAGTGCAGAAGCTAGGTCCTGGACCAAGATCTCCATGGTGGCCACCATCCTGCCAATGTTGACCTTAGCACATTGGCATGCTGGCACTATCACCTCAGCCTGAAGGTGGAGGGACTCCTCCACTGTGCCTTGCAATCTGAAGAGTGCAGCGGACATCCCTTCATGTTGTTCCCTAGCTTGCCTTTGCAGCTCCAGCAACTGTGACATGACCGAGTCCAGAGGCTCGTCACCTGACTCGGACTCAGCAAATTTCTGGCCTTCAGCAGTCCTGTTTTTTTTTATTCATTCACGGGATGTGGCCATCCCTGGCTGGGCCAGCATTTGTTGCCCATCCCCGGTTGCCCTTGAGAAGGTGGTGGTGAGCTGCCTAATTGAACCACTTCCTGTGGTGTTAGGAAGAGAGCTCCAGGATTTGAACCAGTGGCAGTGAAGGAATGACGATCTATTTCCAGGTCAGGATGGTGAGTGACTTGGAGGAGAACTCCTGGGTGGTGGTGTTCCCAACTATCTGCTGCCCTTGACCTTCTAGATGGTGGTGGTTGTGGGTTTGGAAGGTGCCGTTGAAGGAGCTCTGGTGAATTTCTGCAATGCATTTTGTAGATGATACACACTGCTGCTACTGTACATCGGTGGTGGAGGGAGTGAATGTTTGTGGATGTGGTGCCAATCTAGCGGGCTGCTTTGTCCTGGGTGGTGTCAAGCTTCTTGAGTGTTATGGGAGCTGCACTCATCCAGGCAAGCGGAGAGTATTCCATCACATTCCTGACTTGTGCCTTGTAGTTGGTAGACAGGCTTTGGGGAGTCAGGAGGTGGGATTCTCATTGCATTATTCCTAGCCTCTGACTTGCTCTTGTAGCCACAGCATTTATATGGCTAGTCCAGTTCAGTTTCTGGTCAATGGTAACCCCCGGATGTTGATAGTGGGGGATTCAGTGATGGTAGTGCCATTGAACATCAAGGGGCGATGGTTGGATTCTCTCTTGCTGGTGATGGCCATTGCCTGACACTTGTGTGGGGCAAATGTTACTTGCCACTTGTCAGCCCAAACTTGGATATTATCCAGGCCTTGCTGCTTTTGGACATAAACTGATTCAATATTAGAGGAGTTGCGAATGGTGCTGAACATTGTGCAATCATCAGTGAACATCCCCACTTCTAACCTTATGATGGAGGGAAGGTCATTGATGAAGCAGCTGAAGACGGTTGGGCCTAGGACACTACCCTGAGGAACTCCTGCAATGATGTCCTGGAGCTGAGATGATTGACCTCCGACAACCACAACCACCTTGCTTTGTGCTAGGTATGACTCCAGCCAATGGAGAGCTTTCCCCCTGATTCCTATAGAGTCCAGTTTTGCTAGGGCTCCTTGATGCTGCACTCGGTCAAATGCTACCTTGATGTCAAGGGCAGTCACTCTCACCTCACCTCGAGAGTTCAGCTCTTTTGTCCACATTTGAACCAAGGCTGTAATGAGGTCAGGAGCTGAGTCGCCCTGGCGGAACCCAAACTGGGCATCAGTGAGAAGGTTATTGCTAAGCAAGTGCCATTTGATAGCACTGTTAATGACCCCTTCCAATATGTTACTGATGATCAAGAGTAGACTGATGGGGCATTAATTGGCTGAGTTAGATTTGCCCTGTTTTTTGTGTACAGGACTTACCTGGGCAATTTTCCACATAGCTGGGTAGATGTCAGTGTTGTAGCTGTACTAGAACAGCTTGGCTAGAGGTGCGGCAAGTTCTGGAGCATTAGTCGTCATTTTGCCGAAACATTGTCAGGGCCCATAGCCTTTGCAGTATCCAGTGCCTTCAGCTGTTTCTTGATATCACGTGGAGTGAATCGAATTGGCTGAAGACTGGCATCAGTGATGCTGGGGACATCCACAGGAGGCTGAGATCCATCATCCACTTGGCACTTCTGGCTGAAAATTGTAGCAAATGCTTTAGCCTTATCTTTTGCACTGATGTGCTGGGCTCCTCCATCATTGAGGATGGGGATGTTTGTGGAGCCTCCTCCTCCAGTGAGTTGTTTAATTGTCCACCACCATTCACGACTGGATGTGGCAGAACTGCAGAGCTTAGATTTGGTTGTGGGATCGCTTAGCCCTGTCTTTCGCTTGCTTCTTATGCTATTTGGCATGCAAGTAGTCCTGTATTATCCAGGTTGACATCTCATTTTTTTTAGGTATGCCTGGTGCTGCTCCTGGCATGCCCTCTTCATTGCACCAGGGTTGATCCCCTGGCTTGATGGTAATGGTAGAGCAAGGGTTATGCCAGACCATGAGGTTAAAGATTATGTTCGAGTACAATTCTGCTGCTGCTGTTGGCCCACAGCACCTCATGGATGCCCAGTGTTGAGTTGCTAGATCTGTTCGAAATCAGGATAGTAGTGCCACACAACACGATGGAGTGTATCCTCAATGTGAAGGTGGGACTTCATCTCCACAATGACTGTGCAGTGGGCACTCCTATTGATACAAATGCATCAGTAGCAGGTAGGTTGATGAGGGTGAGGTCAAGTATGTTTTTCCCTTTTGTTGGTTCTCTCACCACCTGCCATGGACCCAGTCTAGCAGCTATGCCCTTTAGGACTCTGCCAGTAGTGATGTTACCGATCCACTCTTGGTGATGGTCATTGAAGTGCCCCATTCACATTCTGTGCCCTTGCCACCCTCAGTGCTTCCTCCAAGTGTTGTTCAACATGGAGGAGCACTGATTCCTCAGCTGAGGGAGGGCATTATGTGATTATCAGCAGGAGGTTTCTTTGCCCATGTTTGCCCTGATGCCATGAGACTTCATGGGGTCCGGAGTCAATGTTGAGGGCTCCCAGGGCAAATCCCTCCCAACTGTATACAGGCTGTAAGTCAGGCTGTTTCTCGTCTAGTCTGTGGGACAGCTCTCCCAATTTTGGCACTAGCCCCCAGATGTTAGGAAGGAGAACTTTGCAGGGTCGACAGGGCTGAGATCGCCATTGTCATTTCCAGTGCCTAGGTCGATGCCAGGTGGTCCGTCTGGTTTCATTTCTTTTTTGTGACTTTGTAGCAGTTTGTTACAGCTGAGTGGCTTGCTAGGCCATTAGAGGGCATTTAAGAGTCAATCACATTGCTGTAGGTCTGGAGTCACATGTAGGTCAGACCAGGTAAGAATAACAGATTTCTTTCCTAAAGGACATTATTGAACCAGATAGGTTTTTCCAACAATCGACAATGGTTTCATGGTTATCATTAGACCTTTAATTCCAGATTTTTATTGAATTCAAATTCTACCATCTGCCATGGCTGGACTCGAACCTGGGTCCCCAGACCATTATCCTGAGTCTCTGGATTAGTAGTCCAGCGAGAATACCACTATGCCATCACCTCTGGGAAGTCCCTGCCTCTGCCTGCTGTGGATCAGACAGTGCGATGTGCTCACCAGATTGTGATGCCGAGGCTACTGTAAAGCTAGGTCTCACTGAGGTGTGTGTCTCTACACTGGTGGAGGGTGTGGGTGAACACTGTGACAGGACTTCAAGGAGGGTGCCTTCAGATTCCTCTTCAGAGGTTTCTTCAGATCCTGATTGGAGGCCCTGTATTGTGCACTCTGTTGGCTGTTTCCCAGATGCGCCTGCAGAAGCAAGGGAAGATAATTGGTGCATGACACATCACTCACAGCATGGTTGTCTGATGGATGTTTCACTGCTGGATCCTCACTTGGTAGACCAGCGCCAACCTTGCCGTCAGTACAGGACCGGTCCAGATCCTCACCAGCCAGCTGGACGGCTCTGTTTTCAAAGTCTGTTAGGACCTTGATTGCAGGCATTCCCCCACCAGCCTGCAACCCCTCCCTCTTGTTGTGTGCCAGGTTGTCCTGCATGAATGTAGAGATGAGGACAGTGAAGTTGTGTGTGAGAGAGTGAATGGTGATGTCCATTGAACAGGCAGTGTGTGAGATCCCTGTGGATGTGTGATGGGTTTGTGAGTGTGTGAGTTGAGAATGAGAAGAGTGAATTACCCTGGCAGAACAGAGGAGATCATTCATTCTCTTGTAGCACTGGGTGGCTGACCTCTTTTGAAGAGTGTTGGCACTGACCATTGCTGCCACCATCTCCCAAGCCTGGTTGGTCAAGCTGCTGCCCACCCTGCGGTCAGAGCACGGGTAGAGGATGTCACAACAGGCCTCCAAGGTGTCTAAATGGCATTCCAATGATGGGTCACTAAACCTGAGTGTGCAGTCTTTTTGTCTTTCACTGGCACCTTCCCTCCAGTAGTCCTAGGCTAGAAGCACTGAGATGTGTGCACACGGCTGGATGCCCGGTGTGATGAAGCAGTGAGGTGGTGGCATAACAGGCAGATGAGAGCCCGCCCACCATGGAAACAGCGTATTTCCTGGGAATGCATAATTAACATGCTGGGTTTGGGATGATATGGCGTGAGAAGGCCCCATTGTGGCCGATGGGTACAACATCATTTTACCCGCTTGTCTCCACACTTAGTGCAAATCTGGGATGATTCCACTTAAAGAAATTCTATTCAAAATGGATTTTATCCATTGTCACGGAGTGAATGTGCAACAAATTGCATTAACACCTGCCACAGAAACAATGAGCTTCACTTAGAGGTTCAACTGAAGCCAAATCTAAAATTGCATTTGCCCTGTCTATCTCATGTCATATGAAACATAATGTGCTGAATTTTCCAGGTTGGCTTGTGATCCTGAAGGTAGCCTCAATTCCACAACAGGAACCTGAAATTGGTCGTGGCAGGACACTGGTTGTGATTTTCCCAGTCAATTAAGAAGCCGACTCTGGGAGACCCAACCAATTAAGGACAGCCAGTCGACCAGTGAAGCAGAAAGCCCAATACTAGCATCAACTACAGTGTCTGGCTGGCTGCCCCACTGGGAGAGTTGAAGGGTATTGAGCCAGGCAGAAGACTACAAGGGTGCCTCAAAATGGAGGCACTCACTGCAACATTGGATAAAATTAAAACCCCCTTTTGGCCACAGCTGTCAGGGCATCATTGTGGAGGTGCTGCTCCTATACAGGATGGCTTTCAGCTGTCGCATCCCAACAGGCCCTTGCTGGAGTCAGTGAGAAGAGGCATCAATGGCTTCCCAGCATGCCATTAGGAATCCATCTCCAGGTAAATGCTGGGCTCCAGCCTCTTCAGAACTCCCTCTGCTGTTGGGAAGATCCCAGCGGCTCCATCAACTTTTCCCCCAGTTGATTCATAATCAGGGCCATTGCAAGAGTATTCGATGTATTTGTCACTGGACTGGTAATCCAGACACCCAAGTAATGCTCTAGTGACCTGGTCTCATATCCCACTATGGCAAATGGTAAATTCAATAAAAGCCTGGAATTAGAAGTCTAATGATGACTATGAAACCATTGTCAATTGTCGTAAAAAAAACCCCCATCTGGTTCACTAATGTCCTTTAGAGAAGGAAATCTACTGCCCTTACCTGGTTTAGCCTACATGTGACTCCAGACTCACAGCATTGTAGTTGACTCTTATATGCCCCCTGAGCATGGGCAATTGGGGATGGGCAATAAATGCTGGCCAAGCCAGTGACACCCACATCCCATGAACAAGCATAAAAAAAAGATGAACATTCAGCCTTACTCGCACTCTTCCCACCCCCCTCCACACACATGCACATGCACACACACAATTACCTTTCAAAAATGTTTGTTGTGCATTAGTGCAAATAAAAATTCTGCATTTACAATTATAGATTTATTTCACAAGAAAGAAAAGAATACTCTGATACTGATTATACATTCTCATGGATCTACATTTTTCACAGGATATATATGTGAAGAAATGCACATTATAACTTATAATATGGCTCACATAGTGTAATACCATGTGTTCCAGCAACAGTTGCTAGATGATTTTGTCCACAATGTACACAGTCAATAACTAGTATGATGAAGTGGGTTAGATTAAATTACATTCTTTGATATTATTAATTGTTTCATAGTTTTGGAATCATCACGCAGATGTACAAATTTGTAAAACTGTTGGATAAACAATATGAGGAATATAACATGAAATGTTGGGAAAGACTGCAATATAAATATATGGAAATCTATATGCATGTCAGTATATGTGGATGTATAGCAGTACATCTAGATCTTTCAATCCCACTGCTGAAGCATGAGCGTTTACTTACATAGTTTCATGAATAGTTCATTCAATCTTTTGCCACCTTCCCCAAACAAATTTTGCCATTCTAGGTGACTGCCTAGTTGCCTATTGCACCAGCCCTGCCATTAATGGAGCTAATTGGCTACCCACCACTGCCAGGCAGGTAGCTTCTGACCTCTCATCCGGCAAGGTCGCTTCTGGCCCTGCCTCCCAGCACACATCTCCAAATACAAATAATACTGAAATTCACAACCTACAGTGGCCTAAATGTTTGCAAAGTAAAGAAACTGAATGCATGTTTGCCAAGATTTAATCCTGTCTGCATACACTATTTTGACAGTATCTTTGTAGTTACATTGACACAGGATGTGAAAGAGAAAACATAACAAACCTGAATTTCAGCAGTTGTATCAATCTTCAGACCTAACTTCAGTAGCAGATGAGAGGAGCTCTCAAAGAAATATAGGGCTGGATTTTACTTGTCCCCACCAGGCGACATTTTCCGCACAGCAGGGGCACATAAAATAATCCATATTCCCACCCACCCCCAAGCTCACCCCCATTACATGTTAGGTGGGCAGGTGCTGAAATTGGAAGCCCACCCACCGTATTTAATAATTAAGGGTAAATTGAGCTTGTTAACAAGCCAGTTGACTCCAACAATACGCTGCCCATGCCATAATATGGTTGATGTGGGCTGTCGGGCAGGAATGAGCAGGCTGTTTTGTTTTAAGGTTTTCAAAGGGTGCCTTTTATGCACTGGGGAGGGGCGGACCCCCTAAGATAGTACCCCCCTCTTTCTTCCTACCCACCTGCTCTCTAAAACCAACCACCCCCACCCCTTGCCCCCTTCCCCACATTGCCCAACCACCACCCCCACCCCCCCCCCCACACCCCACCCCGTATCCCGGACTTACTTTGCTTTGGGATTGTTATGACCAGGATGGGAGGAGTGCGCAGTTTCTCTAACGCCAGTACTCCACAGCTTGCACCATAAGTGTAAATGTCTTATTCACTCACCAAAATGGCCAATTGTTTACTTTCTCTATTGTTAGAACCAGAATAAAAGAGACTTTAAGCAGGCCTGGTTAAAGGCCAGGCCAGTCTTAGCTTCTCAGGTTTCCAAATACAAATGAGTTACACTGAGATGAGGATTTCTAGCTGTTTGCCGATAAACCGACTGGATTTCAGACAAGGCAGGGAGGGGGTGAGTTGGGTCACCTTTTTCTCGGTTTATTCCCAAACTAAGTTCAAAAAATAAGTTCAAAATAGGAACTCATTTCCATCAGGTGGTTTCCAAGAAATCACAGCCGCTGGAAGCAGTAGTTTTTTTTCTTCAGCAGTTGATGTTCAAGTAAACAAATAGCCCTTATCTCCACAGGTGCCTTGCTGGTCATTTTACTGAAGTCATGTGACTTCTTGGAAAAAGCAGTTTGTTCACAGTCCAAAGGGAACTTATAACCTAGTAAAAAAAAACCCAGGTTATTTCCCAAGAAAGTGTCCAAAAAATTCAATGTCCTTTGTTCAATGTCCAATGTTTAAAAAACATATAGCTCTTGGAGATATATATTCGTAACAGGATCAATTGTGCCTTCTTCTTGGGCCTATCTGCAGTCCTCGCAGTGCCCACTAATGCACTGTTGGTGTTCCCTGGACTGCTGGCCATTGTGATTGGCTGGCAGCTCTCAAGAAGAGGACTTACTCCCCAGCGAAGGGCCGAAGTCCAACTGGCGGGCAATTAATTGACCTGCAGGGTGTTATGGCTGCAGGATGAGCTGGCATGGAGCCAACTTTGCTTCGGCAGGGGCAGGGTGAGTCATCTTTCCCCCTGTTATATGCAGCCCATAGAGCTGATATCAGACATTTAAATATTTCTCCAAGAGTTCCACCAATGCATAACCCTGCACATTCTTCCTTTTCAGGTAACAGTCTAATTTCCTTTTGAAGGCTTCGATTAAACTTGCATCCACTATTGTAATATGCCTTTAAGGGATAGCAGCATGCCATCACCAGAAGGGAAGTGTGTCATGTGATTTAGCCTCAGTTTCATTTTGGCCTGTGAGAAGAACACAGCTGATACAGCCCTGCTGCTGATGTCTTTAAGTTTTCAACCATGTATATTTGTTCTTATGCGCCTAGTCTTAATAAATGAACCCACAATGCATTTACACCATCCTTTATAGATGCCTTTATTTCATTATAAAAACATGACTTGTTGTTCAGCAGTGGTCAAACAGCATGGCAACAAGATTAAGTGTAGGTGTGAAATGGTGAAGAGCCTTAGGTCATGCTACATGGCATGAAACAACCCTTGATGATCAGGTCACACCTCAACAAAGCCGTAGTGTCAGAGAGTGTTGAAACAGAGTGTGGTGACTGCACAGAAAAGCTTTGAAGACATAGTTATTTTTTATTCATTCACGGGATGTGGGCTTCCCTGGCAGGGCCAGTATTTATTGCCCATCCATAATTGCCCTTGAGAAGGTGGTGGTGAGCTGCTGCCTTGAACCGCTGCAGTCCATGTGGTGTAGGTACACCCACAGTGCTGTTAGGGAGGGAGTTCCAGGATTTTGACCCAGCAACAGTGAAGGAACGGCGATATATTTCCAGGTCAGGATGGTGAGTGATTTGGAGGGGAACTTCTGAGTGCCAGGATTGTGCTCAAATAAAGAGTTGGTAAGCAGACAGATCTCTTGTGGTGAGATTGCAGCACATAACCAATCAGTTCCATGAGTGGGATAATATGTCAAGCGGACCAGTACCAGGTTAACTCAGTCAGGAAAGACGAGTAACCAGAGTGTGAACTGGATCAATAATGAATGAGGGAGTGTCAAGCAGCAAAAAAAATCAAACAAAGCTGTCATAAAATTGGGCCAGAGAAGGTTGCAATTATAATGGGTGGCTTCAAGAGTTGCTGAAAAATAAATTGAATAAAACTAGGAGAAGGTCAAAGGAATATTGTCAGAATGTCCACAAAACTCCCCAGATTGAATTGGGATGCAGCTGACCTATATCCAAATTCAAAATATTTAAACAGCTTACAGAGCTATGGTTTCCTGATTCAGGTCTGTCTGAATCAGACAAGCAAGCCACCTGGCAATTGGGAATGAAAGTCTACAAAGAGCTAAAAGATCCCCAAAAGATATGGACACCATTGGAAGACAAGCTCAGAATCAGGTTAAACTTTCATATTCATCGACTAGAGTTCATGTCATTTCGACAACAACCTATAGAACCCATAGACCACTTCACCAGCAGCTGCAGAGAAGGGGGAATGCACTGTGATTTTGCAAACACAGAGCTAGCAGACAGAATTGTTGAGTTGGTGATCACATTCACTCCCATGGAAGCATTCCAGAAAGATATGCTAGACAAACTCAAAACATATAGCATTGAAGAGATACTCAAGAATGGATGTAAGTACACAGCAATCCTCACAGGTCGACGGAGCTTACAGGTCTAAGTATAATCCCAATTGTTTATGCACTTACTAGAACACCAAAACCCAGCAAGACATGTGGAAGCTGTGTCCTTCTGCACGCAACAAGAAAATGCCTAGTTTCCTTCAATTCTGTAAGGCATGTGGCAGAAAGGGTTTTGGGCAGTAGCAGTGCACTAGACCAAAGCCAATGTGGCTAAAAAGGCACTCACTGATCCAAACAGCCCGCACACAATGGGTAACTTCATGCAATAAGAATGAACATCTGGTATCCCTTCAGAAAAATATACATGAGGTGATTGATCAACCAGGAAATGATGATGATGCACACAATAAGACCAATAGCAGTGAACACAGGTTTCACATTGAATCTTGTGGTAAACATAGATACTGTCACACCATCTGAAGTGTTTGCCAAGGTTCGAGTTATCTGTCCTAAGTAATTTGGCAACTATTCATTTTTGGCTAAGATTGACACAGAGGCAAGTGCCAAAATGCTACCTCAGCGAATTCTAAAAGACATGTATCTACAGATGTGGAGGGCCAAGGCAAAACCTACTGCTGTGAAGCATTCAACAGTTCACTAATTCCATGCACAGGTTCCACAAAATCCTGGGGTGCAAGTACAATCAATGCTCCTGAGTGTCACAGATATTCTACGTCGTGGAGATTGATGGCTGGGTGATTGCAGATCTACCAGCATGCCATGGCATAGGAACATAGGAACAGGAGTAGGCCATTCAGCCAATCGAGCCTGCTCCGCCATTCTATGTGATCATGGCTGATCATCCACTTTAATGCCTTTTTCCCACATTATCCCCATATCCCTTTATCTCACTGGTATTCAGAAACCTGTCAATCTTTGTTTTAAACATACTCAATGAATGAGTTTCCACAGCCCTCTTAGGGAGAGAACTCCAAAGATTCACAACCCTGTGAGTAAAAAGATTTCTCCTCATCTCAGTCCTAAGTGGCTTCCCCTTATTTTGAAATCATATCCCCTGGTTCAACTCCCCAACCAGGGGAAACATCTTATCTGCATCTACTCTGTCTATCTCTTTAAGTATTTTTTAGGTTTCAAACTAGTCACAGACCATGGAACTAGTCAGACATTATATGGCAGATTAAACTCAGAAAATATACCCATCACGTCAGTTTATGACTTAATATTGAAATACCCAGAATGTTTCGTTAAAATTGGCAGTTTCAAGGGAGCTGCAACATTACGTTTGCAGGAGAATGCAACTCCATCAATTGATGCACCACGCAAGTGCAGCATCCACTTTCAAGACAAATTAAAGGTCAAACTGGGCAAAATAGAGAAAGACAGAAACATTAAAAGAATGTAAGGGCACATCACTTATGTTTTACACAAAAGAGGATGAATAATTGAGAGTATGCCTCAATCTATCGTGTTTAAACGCAGCTTTGAAACATTGTCCTTACAAAGTACTCACATTAGAAGAGTTAAATCTAAGATTTGCAGGTGCAAAATCCTTCTCAAAGCTTGATGCCAGGCATGGCTACTGGTTAGTACATCTTGCAGAGAAGTTCCAGGAGCTTACTACATTTTGTACCCTATTCGGATGATACCGTGTTCAACAACTGCCTTTCAGGCTATCTGTTAGCTGGGATCTCTTTCAAACTTATAAGGGCTGCATTACATGCACTATGCCAGAATGCATCTGCATTGTTGATGATATTGCTGTTGTGGGAAGAACAAAATAAGAACATGACCATAATCTGCAATTTTTGATGCCAGGGGCATGAAATAAAGGATGAGCATTCAACAGTCTGAAATTTGCCATCAACCTGTAATTAATCAGGGTCTTGAATAAACAGGTATTTTCTGCATAATATAGAGCCCTTATAGGATTTTCTAAACAGCATTGATTCTCTCTCTGGAAAGAGGATTTCTAAACACTTTGACCTCTGAACAGTCTTAGTTCAGGCTGCCATGTTGACATTCCTCAGCTGTTAGGATGACGTCTTCTGCGCCCCTTAATCTATGCAAGTGATTAGAAGGGACCAGAATATGACACTCAACATGATGTAAACGAAAAAGCTAACCTTGAGCAGGATGATGAACACGGGAGGTGGCAACCATGCTGACATTTGAGTACCTATCCTGTATCCATTGGTCAGAATAGTTAGATGATTGACACTGGGTAAGCTACCAGCCCCCAAAAAAGGGTATATATACTGTCACAGGTCGCATACTGGTGAGGTTGCAGTGCTTATCAGGCAGCCACCTTCTTCAGATAGATGATGAGGAGGAGGATGACCGAGGGAAGACCCCTTAACACTTTGACTCGACAGCAGAATGTTATTATCACAAGCTGCTGAGATCAACACAATCTGTGCCAACTGTCCATCTGTCTTCTGGGAGCAGTAAATTGCTGTCAGCTGTTACGGGTTGTATACTTTTTCCGACTAATTAGTTAATGCATCCTGTCTAAATTGTTGTTTCATAGTAAACTTAATAAGCCATCTTAAAATTACTTATGACGAATCGACTGCCTATCTATGGCCCTGGTATCCCTAAATCTTACACAGCAGATCAATTTCTTTGGGTCTATTTATTCTTGCATATGTCCTGATTCAAGTAAATTAGGGGATATTAAAGCTATGCCAACTCTTTAGGATAAGGACAATCTTCAAAGATGTCCAGGTCTCTTTAATTTCTGGTCTCTTGCATACTCTTACCAATTACTCTCTCAGAAACTAGGGAAGAAAAATTAAAGCTACAAGAGAAGATGAGCAACAAACATGATAAAAAATACAGGTACAGAATTGTCAAGTTTACAGTTGGGACAACATGTTTGCATCAAGGGTCCAACAGAAGGTGAGTGGCAACTGGTTTGGGACTAAGGTCACATGAAGTCATTACACACAAGACAGGTGAGGCATAACTGAGGACAAATCAGAATCATTCTGACTCCTCAGCCATAGCACAGTCCTACTGCATCTAGGACAAGACTTTAAATGCAACCAGGAACAACATCCAAGAATGATAAACCCACAGATCACCGTGAGCAATTAAAGAAACCATTACAGGATCTGGGTATACCAGCAGATTACCTCTATGCTTTAGAGACTCATGGATTCACCAGTTCTATATGTTTATTTAACAGTACCCAAACATTAAAGCTTGTTGTAAATAGTTATACAGTCAACTTCCGCCATTTGCAACCCCCTCTATCACGAATTTGTTTACCTGCGCACAAGTGCTTGTACCCCTGATCCTAGTTTGAGGCCCCAAATCTTCGCACATCCATGATTTAACACTGAAAACTCCTCACCAAAGACATGTTAGTCCTGAAGTAAATAAAAGACAGAATTCAGAGGCCATAAAATAGGAGGTTTCTGTGTTATCTTTCCCCCATAGAAAGTGTGCACTACGCATGTGCCATGCGGTTTGCTATGTTTTACAGTAACTCCTGATGAGTCTTTTGCTGTACAGTATAGCACTTTACTAAAAATAAGTGAGTCAGAACCAAGCAGAGAATGACACCTGAACAAAAAGTCACTATCTTAGACAGGCTGAAAAATGGTGCAAGTGCTACCATGTTGGCCAGGGAGTACCCTGCCAATGAATTCACAATCAGATACATTAGGCAGTCTGAAGGAAAAACAAGGGCCAGTGATAGTGTTTCTGATAGCTGTACTGCGAGGTCAACTTTTGTGAGTCGGAGGGATCCACACTTAGAGGAAAAAGAGAAGTTCTCAATGTGTGGATAGAGCACCAGCTTCGAAGGAGGACCCAAGTTAATGGTCCAATCATTCGAAATAAGGCACTTTAGTTGTTGGTGTCACCATTAATGATGAAGGTAGTGTAGAAGGTGCTTCTTCTTTGACTTCCAAAGGATTCTCAGGCAGCACAGGATGGTGTGATGGCTTTAAAAAGTGTTTCGGGCAGCATGATGTGAAGTTGGTGGGGGGGGGTTATTCCGGTTGACCATGCAGCTTCAGGACAGTTCCCCAAGGTGCTGCAGGAATACACTGGGGAGAGAGGCTACCGGGCAGAGCAGGTTTTCAACACAGGCAATGCTGGCCTGTTCTGGAAAAAGATGCCAAATAGGACCTACGTTTCAAAAGAAGAAAAGACAGCTCCTGGTTCTGAGGCAGCAAAGGACAGGTTGACACTTCTACTATGTGCCAATATGGCTGGTTTTAAATGTAAGCCATTGCTAGTTTTTTGATCAGAAAACCCTTGAGCTTTTAAAGGGAAAAATAGATCTCATCTGCCAGTCTTTTGGAAGGTTAACAGCAATGCCTGGGTTACAGAAGTAGTAGAACCATAGAAACCATAGAAAAGTTACTGCACAGAAGGAGGCCATTCGGCCCATCTTGTCCATGCCAGCCCGAGGACACCCAGGTGCCCTTTCTAACCCCAACTTCCCGCACCAGGCCCATAGCCCTGCAGCTTACAGCACTTTAGGTGCAGATCCAGGTACTTTTTCAAAGAGTTTAATGTTTCTGCCTCTCCCATCAACTTGGGCAGCGAATTCCAGACACCCACTACCCTCTGCATAAAAAAGTTCTTCCTCATGTCCCCCCTACACCTTCTGCCACTTATCTTGAATCTATGTACTTGAAAATTGGTTTGCCAATTGCTTTCTGCTAGAGGTCAGACCTTATCAGAAGGAAAAAAATTCTGTCTTTCAAGATCCTTTTCATCCTCGATTATGAACCTGTGGGCATCCACAGTCTCTCATAGAAAGCCATCCAGATGTTGACATTTTGTTTTTACCTCCAGATACGACCTCACTTATCCAACCAACGGATCAGGTGTCATTGCCTCATTCAAGGCTTACTATGCCTGATGAAGTTTCAGCCACATCCTTCATCTTCTGGAAGCAGACCCTTCAACCACAGCCCATGTTTGCTGGAAGGAATACAACACCTCCTAGCTGTAAGCACAATTAAGGGCTGATGGGATGAAATTAGAGCTTCAACCATAAATGGCTGCTGGAAAAAAGTTTGGCCTAAAGCTCTGAATGATTTCACAGGGTTCCCAAATGTGGATAATGAAGTGGCCAGGATTGTTGACTTGGCAAAACAAGCTGGAGGGAAGGGATTTGAAGCCCTAGCCACAGATGAAGTGGATGAGTTTCTTCAGTCTCATCAAGAGGAATTCTCTGTGGAAGAATTGGTTGAACTGATAAAAATAAATGAAACTAAACAGGAGCAGGAGCAGTTCACAAGCAATATGATGGCAGATCTCATAGTATCAGCCGATAATTTGAAAAAACAGGTGACAAACCATGATACAAGCTTGGAAAGAAAAAGCATTGCCTTTTGTGGAGTGACAGGCACAGCGATTGCTCTTTGCCAAAAATTTTACAAGGCTGAAAAGCAAAAGGCGAAGCAGTCAACAATAACATTGTTCTTTTCATCCACATCAACGTCAACATCAGTCACTCCACCCACTCCCTCTACCTCCACTCACAAGTAAAGTACAGTTCTGTACTGTATTGTAATTTGTACTATACCGCAATTGACAAATTTTACATTTTTTTCTTGCTTGTCAAACAATTTCTGCTGTAAAATTGACTTAAATTTACTCAAAAACATATGCTGGGATTTTCCAGCCCTGTTGTGTTGGAACCCACTGTGGGAGATTCGGTGGTCTAGCCAAAAGCCCATCAACTTTCAGTGGGACTGGATGATCCTGGTGGCTGGCGGGGCCGGGGGATCCTGGCCCAGCGTTTTTATTGCCTCTTCCTTTAAAACTGTCAAATGTTGGGGTGGTTGGAACCTATCTAATTCACTCTGTTATAAATTGTGTTCATGGTTCGTGATTTTGCCCTTCATAAGATTCCACAGGAATGTAACCCCCACGAACGTCGGAACTTTACTGTACTTCTTTGAAAGGGAAAACATATCTTTAAAAAGAAAGGTGGATGTTGTAATGTGCCTTTTAGGGATAGCAGCATGCCATCACTAGAAGGGAAGTGTGTCATGTGATCCAGACTCAGTTTCACTTCGGCCTGTGAGCAGCACACAGCTCTATTGCTGGTATCTTCAAGTTTTCTATAATGTATATATGTTCTCATGTGCTTAGTCTTAATAAATGAACCCATAACATGTTTACACAATCCCTTATGAGTGATTGGTGCCTTTATATCATTATGAAAACACAATATCCACCACAATCTCAGGCAGTGCATACCAGGTCTTAATCACTTGCTGCATGAAAATGTTTTTTCTCATATTGCTTTTGCTTCTTTTGCCAATTATTTTAAATCTGTGCCCTCTCGTTCTTGATCATTTCACAAGTGGGAATCGTTTCTACGCATCTATTCTGTCCAGATCCATCATGATTTTGAATACCTCTATCAAATCTCCTCTCAGCCTTCTTTTCTCCAAGGAGAACAGTCCCAACTACTTACTGAGTTAATGGAAGTGGTGCTGGAGGTATTGCATGCTTCTGAAAGACTTCTGAGTACACCACTTATTCCCGGTCATGGAGTCAATAGTTGCATTTCACCTGGGGTGCAGCATCAGAGGGAGATGAAGGAGAGGCAGCAGAGCTGACAAGTGGCTCATAAGGAGGAAAGGGGGAAGGTTCCCATCAGGAGTCTTGCCCACCTTGGATATCAAGGGATCACTTCTCCTATCTGCACCTAGGCCACAGGCAGTCAGTTTGGCAGTTGCGATTCACCAAGGAAGTAGTCACAGAACCGTGCTATCTCTTGGAACTTGACCTTGTCTCAGAGCCATGTAAGGACAGTGCTGCCAGTGGCCATCAGGCTGACCGTGGCCTTGAATTTTCCGCCAGTGGATCCTTGCAGGCTGGAACAGACGACAATGTAAAATCTCATAGTTTGCCCTCCATAGCTGCATCTGGGAGGCTCTGTATACCAGGAGAAGGGACTTCCTTGTCTTCTCTCAAAACAGAGAGAATCAGGAGGAGAAGGCATGTGGCTTTGCCAGGATAGTGAGCTTTACCATGGACTAGGGAGCCAATTACTGCATGTATGTGTCTTTGTGTGCACCACATCTCAATGGTAAAGTGTACTGAAACCACGAAGCATACCACTTTCTCAACAAGGAGTAGGTGTGTGACCATTCTCAAAGGCTCATGCTAACGAATGCCCATTATCCTGGCAACAGTAATGATGGTTTAATCCTGCACCAATCCGCTCTTAAAGCAATCTTTCAGCTACCACTTCAAACCAGAGGGTGGCTGATCGGTCACAAGGACTATTCAATCTTCACCTTGCTGATCACTCTCCTCTGTAACCTGACCACATGCAGCCAGCAGTCATTCAATGAGAGCTATGCTGCAATGAGGAATGTTGAGCAGACCATTGGCATGGCTCCTGTTGTACCCTCCACAACCTGGACATATGGGGATTCATTCCTTGCTACCAAGGGTTTGGCAGGAGGAGAAGGTGAGGGAGACTGAGACATCTACACGTACATCCTGGGTTGTCCATGAGTATATTATCAGGTTCTAGATCCCCTGAATGAAACCCCACATCCCTATTGTTCAACATTTCCATATCGTACCAACCCTGTGTAACAGGCCATCACAGCATCCTCTTATCCATAATCCTGAAATAAAAGATACCACGTATAATCATTCCCATTCCATACTAAATTTATCCAGCAACACTTTCAATACTCCATACAATATTCATGAATCACACTTGTCCATTTCCTCGTTTCCAGCATTGTGTGTGTCTTTGCCTGTGCTAAAGCTCCTACACAATTCTACCCCAGTGGCTGTGGCATGGATAGTAGAAGGCTGCCTACTTTCACTCCGGGAGACAGAAAATTGCCTTTCAGGACTCCCTCAAGAAGCTCTGGACCTTGAGGGTCAGGTCTTGGATTGCACCACCTCAGCATGGCTATCAGTTAACTCTACTATCATCGTTGTGGGTCATAGCTTAGGTTGCCCTTAGTTAGTTTAGTTAGAGACTTATTGGGGCAAGGCTGTTGGTAAACTTTGCCCTTCATTAAACATTCTTCCAATTATATACAGGACAAGGCTTAGCACGAGGCTCCACATTGAACCATCCCCCAGTAGGTTCTATTGTTATGTGATCTTACATCACTGATTATGTAGACTGTATATTTACATATTTAGCATTAACCCTTTACACTACAGTAAAAGCAAGGGTACTGGTGGAGGGAAATAGTGAGAGCACAAAGCCACGGCCGGTTTGTGCTCCATGGAGCCACTGCCACTTCCCTGGGTAAGAGCCTCAGTAATCCAGTAATCAGCTGGAGCATGGATTGCTAGACTGCAAACCCTTTCAGCACCGCCATCCACAGCCATGATTGCAGCAGTCTGAGCATGCATAACAACAGACTGAGCTTACATGAAAACTAGGCTAGAGGACAGATCAAAAGAGAAGCAGTGGCAGACGTTTAAGGGGATATTTCAGAGTATTCAGAATAAGTACATTCCTACTACAGAGAAAAATTCTAAGGGGAGGACCCACCATCTGTGGTTAACTAAAGATGTTAAGGAGAGCATCAAGCTTAAGGAAAAAGCATTCAACTCCGCAAAGATGAGTGGCAGGGCAGATGATTGGACAGAATGTAAAGAATGGCAGTGAATGACAAAGGTTAATCAGGAGGTATGAGAGGAAGCTGGCTAGAAATGTAAAAACGGATAGCCAGAGTTTCTACAGGTATTTAAAAAGGAAAAGAGTAAGTAAAGTGAGTATTGATCTTCTAGAGAGTGACAGTGGGGAGTTAATAGTAGATAATAAGGAAATGGCGGAAGAAATGAACAAGTATTTTGCTTCTGTGTTCATTATAGGGAATACAAAAAACATTCCAGTAATAGCTGTAAATCAGGAGATGAAAGGAGCTTGGTGAAATTGAAATCTTAGGGAAATGGTACTGAGCATATTGATGAAGCTGTGGGCTGGCAAGTCTCTGGTTCCCGATTGACAACAACCTAGGGTCTTAAAAGAGTTGGCTAATGAGGTAGTTGATGCGTTGATGTTAATTTTCCAAAATTCACTAGATCCTGGAAAGGTTTTATCAGATTGGAAAGTAGCAAATGTAACCCCTCTATTCAAGAAGGGAGGGAAGCAGAAAACAAGAAACTATAGGCCAGTTAGCTTGATGTCTGTCATGGGGAAGTTATTAGAATCAACCATTAAGGAGGTTATAGCTGGGAAGAGTCAGCATGGTTTTATGAAAAGAAAATCACATTTAACCAATTTATTGGAGTTTTTTGAAGGAGTAACATGCACAGTGGATAAAAGGGAGCCTGTAGACGTACTGTACTTGGATTTCCAGAAGGCATTTGTTAAGGTGCCACATCAAAGATTATTACCGAAAATAAAGTGCACGGTGTCATGGGTAACATATTAGCAAGGATAGAAGATTGGCTGACTGGCAGAAAGCAGGGAGTATGCGTAAATGGGTCTTTTTCTGATTGGCAGGATGTGACGAGTGGCGTCCCACAGGGGTCTGTACTGGGACCTCAGCCTTTTACAATTTACATCAATAACGTAGATGAGGGGAGTGAAGACATGGTAGTAGATGACACAAAGATAGGTAGGAAAGTAAGTTCTGAAGAGGACATGAGGAGGTTGCAGATGGATATAGATATGTTGAGTGAGTGGGCAAAGATCTGGAAAATGGAGTTTAATGTGGGAAAATGTGAAGTTGTTCACTTTGGCAAGAAGAACAAAAAAGTAGAGTATTACTTAAATGGAGAATGGTTGCAAAATTCTGAGGGATCTAGGTGTTCTGGTACATGAGTCACAAGAAGTTAGTATATGGCTAAAGCAAGTAATTAAGAAGCTAATGGAATGCTATCCTTTATTAAGAGAGGGGTCAAACATAAAAGTTAGGATGTTATGTTTCAGTTATACAGGGCATTGGTGAGACCACACCTCAAACGCTGTGTGCAGTTTTGATCTCCTTATTTAAGGATGTAAACGCATTGGAGGCAATTCAAAGGAGGTTTACTGGATTCATACCCATGAACAGGTTGTCTTATGAGGAAAGGTTGGACATATTGGGTTTATTTGCATTGGACTTCAGAAGAGTGAGGGGTGATTTGATTGAAGTATATAAGATCCTGAACGGCCTTGACAAGGTGGATGTTGAAAGGATGTTTCCTCTTGTGGGTGAGTCCAGAACTAGGGGGCACTGTTTTAAAATTAGGGGCCGCCCTTTTAGGACAGAGATGTGGAGAAATGTTTTCTCTCAGAGGGTTGTGCGACTTTGGAATTCTCTGCCTCAAAAGGTGGTGGGGGCAGGGTCATTGAATATTTTTAAGGCAGAGGTAGATAGATTCGTGTTTGGCAAGGAATCCAAGGTTATCGGGGTTAGATGGGAATGTGGAAATCAAGACACATGAAGGTCAGCCATGATCTTCTTGAATGGCAGAGCAGGCTCGAGGGGCTGAATGGTCGACTCCTGTTCCTATATCTTATGCTATGTTCTCTTATGTTAAAACAAGCAGTGATATCAAGAACTGGGTCTTAAATTTCACTGCTGCACTCAGATGTTGCTTGGTTTTGCTTGTGCTGCAATGGAAGCTGACACATTAGGCATCAGATGCTGTGTGTTGGTTGGATTCACAGATGTTCTTATGAATTTGGCTACCATTTTCACGCTGGACAGGATGGGCTCTTACCTCTACACAAAGCCATGTGCCAAGTTGGTGACAGACTCCTCCATGCTCCTTGCCAGTGATAATAGGCTTTCTGGCAGGCCTGCCAATGCAGCAAGCATTTCTGTGTGTATGCTTATGAGCGTTTCTCTGAAATTCACTCCACCAAAGCTCTCACCTATCTGAGTCCTCTGGAGAGCTGACACCCACTGTGTCCTTACCCCTTGGCTTGGCTACAGCCGGTTCTTGAATATCTGAAAATCTAAATATAGAAGGGGGAGTTTTGGTAAGGATAAGGGAAGGTGTATGGTTATATTGTCTGCAGCTTGTACACCATAGCAGATTGCAGCATGAAGGTAGATTAGACAGAAACATGCCATCATCCTCAATGGCATCAGAAATGCCACCACCACTTATTCCCAGTACCACCTTCTCCATGAGGGTCAACACATGCAGCCATGACTGCCACCCCTGTTGGTTTACTGATGTTGTATCTATTGTGCTGCACCGTATCCTGCAAAAGAGAGGGAATCTGGTGCAAAGGCCAGGATCTTACCTTCCCCCACCAATGGATTTTTTTTAGGTAGGGTGGGGGGAGCAAGAATTCGAAGGGACGGGATTCCCTCCAGGTTCCTGCCCGCCCTGACCACAGAGCGATTTTACTCTGGGCCAGGCAGGGCCTCGGACAGGAAGCCCACCGTTGCCCCAGTTGAGGCCTTTAACTGACTAGTTAATGCCAGGAGCATTGAAAAAGAACAGTTACATTTTGGGCGGGAAGGTTGGGGGATATTGGGGTGGGTGGGGGGGTGCCTCCATCAGCAGCTCCCTTCTGAAGTGGGGCGGCCCCCTCGCCCTCATCTCCCACCCCCATCCCCCACCTTAAGGTCCGGTAGCCTCCGGACCTCTCTCCACACTGCCTCTCCCCCAAGACTCCCATTTCACCCTTCTCATACCCCACCTCCCCACTCAGGCCTTCCCTACCCTGCCTGCCCTGGGACCCTTTGAACTTACCTAGGCCTCCGCTCTACTGAAGTTCCTCTTCTGTCCAATGTAGCCCTGTCACTGCAGGGGCTGGAGTGCTGCCAGCCAATCAGATTGACTGCAGCTCTCTGAGCACCTTCCCCCCAAATGACGGGCAGAAGTCCTGCTTGCAGCCACTTAACACTCATTCGGACGTGCAATACCTGCAGGGCACTCAGAGTCATGGGGAAATGAGACTCCATCTTCCGAAAAATTCAGGCCAATGTGTTTGGAAGGTATGCTTGCTACAGTTGAATAGTTAGCGGCATATGCAAACTGTGAATATGGGGCTTGCAGCAGTGGCAAGTGTGTGAAGGTGTGGTGAAGTGTATAACTATTAGGTTTTAGTCATGGTTAGCATAGACTGTTGGTAAGTGAGTCAAGGGTGTCTGGAGGATAGAGTAGTGTATGAGGTTAGTGGTGACATTGATAGGATTTGGAGTGTAAGGATTTATGAATGGATCTTGAGCATTTGTGTAAGGCCATTAAACTCCTTACAGCACTGTATCAAGGATCTCAGCACCAGACTGGTGGCATTGGCTGCATGGCCACCTGTTCTCACTGCCTTCTGAAAGGTCTGGAGGGTGACCTGGCTTCCAGGAGAATTTCTCTCCTCCAGTCCAACTCCTGCACATGTGGCCCCGTGCAGCATCCAAAAACCTGGAGACTTGTTCTCTTACCTGTTGCGCCATTTTGCAGCCTTGTTAAAGATCTTCAAAAGCTGTCCAGTAGCTTCAGCCCTTGCTACAACCACAATGCACTTGCCCTTTAAGACATGCAGGCTGGCTGTAAGTAGTGGGGGTTAATGTTAAGTGATGATAGCCTCGCACAAACTTTGGCATCCTCCAAGTACACAACAAATGAGCAGGCCTTTCCTACACCGCCTCAGTTAAGCCCACCTCGAGATTCTTGCACCTGATTTCAGGCGCTATCCAATTTAGATCCCTTAGAGCTGATATGTGAATCGCTGTCCATTAACAACTCAGGGTAAAAAGAATTGTTGGCTCCATTCTTGTTTTTTTCAAAAATTGGATTCCAGGTGTCACTTACCATACTCTCATTGTTAATAACTATGCTTCAAATTTTTAGCTCGGTGGGCGGGTGCGCGCCCAACCTGACTGAGTGTAAAATGACACGCAATATTTCGGTCGGCGGGTGCGTGCCGGAGTCAGCTGCAAGCCTGCCGACAATTAAAAGGCCTGTTAAGGCTATTAACAAGTTAATTAAAATAACTTTTTCGCTGCCCATCCAACCTTACGGCTGGTGAGCAGGCGCAAAGGCCATGTGGCCTTTTGCATTTTGCACCCCACGGGCGGGATGAGGTTTCCAAAAGCAAATAAAAATCAAATAAAAGCTTTATTTATCCTTAATAGCATGTCCCTGCCCATGTGACAGAGTCACATGAGGGGACATGCTTCATAACATTTACAAAATCTTTAATTTTTTTTGATATTAGTTCATCTCCCTGAGGTAGCTCGCTGCCTCAGGGAGATTACATAGCGCGCACTCATGCGCATGAACGAAGGCCACGCTCACCCGGCTCACCCTCCTCCCCCTGCCCGCACAGGCAGCGCTGAGCGTTGCCACTCTCATTTCACCCTGGGTGGGCCTAAATTGACCCGCCAGCATGAAATTGCCTTCTGGGCCCGATCATGGGCGACGGTCAGCAGTCAGCTTCCCGACTACCCCTGCCCGCCCTGCCAAGCCCGCATGCCAAGGGCAAATTTCTGCCCTATGGCTTTGGAATTCTATTCTTATAGAATCATAGGATTATAGATTAGTATAGCACAGCAGAAGGTCTTTTATTCCATTGAACCTACATCAGCTCTTTCAAAGCACAATCCAAGTAGTCTTTGGGTTGGTTAGCTTAGCTGGCTCATGTGCATTACAGAATGATGTTAATGGTGTGGGTTCAATTCCCACACTGGCTATGGCTGTTTATGAAGGACTGCCTCCTTGCCTTGTCCCATCCTTGATGCAGAATGGTGTGTCTTAATCTATAAAACCACTTGCCATTCTTTAACACAGAGAGATGCCTGTGGTCCCTAATGGACGAATGACCTCACCTGATAGTTCTGCTCTTTCCCCATAGCCCTGAAATCTTTGCTTCTTCGGGTATTTATCCAATTCCCTTTTAAAGACTAATATTCAATATATGTCTATTGCCCTATCAAGTAGTACATTCCAAATCCTAACCACCCACTGTGTAATACAATTTTTCCTCATGTCACCTCTGGCTCTTTTTCCTATCACCTTAAATGAGTGCCATCTGGTTCATGGCTTTTCAGCTATTAAAAACAGTTTCTCTTTATTTGCTCCAACTGAACCCTTCATGATTTTAATGATCAAATCTGTCCTTTGGCTTCTCCGCTCCAAGGAGAACAGTTCCAGCATCTCAATCTTTTCCATGCATCCACAATCCCTTATCCCTGGCATCATCCTAATAAATTTCATTTCCATACCCCCACTTGTGCTTCCTTGAAGTGCCCAGAAGAGGACACAATACTCAGCTGAGGCCAAACCAGTGTTTTATATATGTTTGGTATTCTTCCTGGCTTTTGTACTCTATACTTCTATTTAAAAAAACTCAGCATCCCACACGCTTTACTAATTGCTTTGCTAACCTGTCCTACAACCTTCAAATATTCGTGCACAAGCACCCCCAGGTCTCTCTCATGTTGCACCTCCTTTAAAATTGTATTATTTAGCATGTATAGTCCCTTCTCATTCTTCTTACCAAAAAGTATCACCTCACACTTTTCTGCATTGAATTCCATCTGCCAAAATAGATCTGCCCAATTTACCAGCCTGTCTATGTCATCCCCAAATCTCAAAATTGTGCCCTGTACCTGCAAGCCCAAGTCATTAATGTATATACCAGCAGATGTCTTAGTATTGAACCTCAGCAAGCTCCATGTATCACCCTCCAGTTCAAAATGCAGCAAATCACCAGCCAATTTTGTATCCATGCTGTTACCACCCTTTTCTCCCACAGGCTTCAATTTTGCTAACAATTTTAATTTATGGTACTTTATCAAGCACTTTTTGAAGGTTCATATGCACAACATTAACTGCACTGTCTTCATTCACCCTTTCTGCTATCTCATCAAAAAAATACAGTCAAGCTAGTCAAACTAGCTGGATTTTCCCTTGACAAATCCATGCTGGCTCTCCTTTATTAGTCCATGTTTGTCCAAGTGGTGTTAAATTGCCCCTGGATTATTGTTTCCAAAAGCTTCCTCATCACTGGCTAGCCAGTAGTTGCCAGGTTTATCATTCTCCCCTCTTTTGAACAAGGGTGTAATATTTGCAGTCCTCCAGTCCTTTGGCAATATCCCTGTATCTCAGGAGGATTGGAAGATAGTGGCCAGCGCCTCCACAAATTTTACCTTTACTGCATTCAGCAACCAAGGATGCACATTATATGGATTTGGCGATTTATGTACTTTAAGTACTGCCAGCCTTTCTAACGCCTAATCTTTATCTATTTTTATACTATCCAGTGTCATGACAACCTCTTTGTTTACCATAGCTTTGGCAAAGCCCTGTCTGTACTGGCCAAATTCAACAGGCCTTCCTGGTTTAACACATTCTTATATGTCAGCAGTGTCATTGGTAAAGCAATGGTTATGATTCAGCACAAAAAATCTAAGCTGTGAAATACAGCTGTTGCCAGCACTATGGAAAATGGAAACTCTGAAAATGTGGTTGGAGCTTTTCTGACCACCCAACGTGGCCTGCTTGGTGCGTGCTGACTGTAAGGTCACTAACTCGGACATGCTGTGCCAGAACCATGCAAAAGTATCTGGATCACTGAATCATAAAATGGTTACAGCACAGAAGGAAGCCACTCAGCCCATCAGCCCATGCCAGCTCTCTGCAAGAGCAATGTAGCTAGTCCCAATCCCCCACCCTTTCCCTGTAGCCCTGCATTTTTTTTATCTTCAACTGATTATCTAATTCCCTCTTGAAAGCCACGATTGAATCTGCCTCCACCACCCTCACAGCTCATACCCACTCGCTGTGTAAAACATGTTTTCTTATGTTGCCTTTGGTTCTTTTGCCAATCAACTTAAATCTAAAATTCTTGACCCTCCCACCAAAGATGTCACGGAGTGGCTGCAGGACATCCTCCAGGGTAGAGGGGGTGGGGAATCAGCCAGAAGTCGTGGTCCACATTGGTACCAACGACATAGGCATGAAGAGGGATGGGGTCTTGAAAGCAGATTTCAGGAAATTAAGAAGGAATTTAAAAAGCAGGACCTCAAGAGCAGTAATAGCAGAATTACTCCCAGTGCCATGTACTATTGAACATACGAATAGGAGGATAGATTGATTAAATGCGTGGCTGGAGAATTGGTGTAGTTGGGAGGGCATCAAATTTCTGAGGCATTGGGACTGGTTCTGGGACAGGTGGGACTTTACATGCTGGACGGGTTACATCTTAACAGGACTGGGACTGATATACTCGCAGGGAGATTTGCTAGTGCTGTTGGGGTGGGTTTAAACTAGCTTGTCGGGGGTGGGGACCTGAGGGGTGGCCCAAATTGGAAGAAAGTAAAGTTGGTAACAGGAAGTGGTAGTGAGACCAGAAGGCAGGAGAAACAAAGCAGAGCATTGAGAATGCTTCGAATGCAAAATGATGTCAAAAGTACAAAGTTAAGGGCACTTTACCTGAATGCGCGCAGCATTCGCAATAAGGCAGATGATCTAAAAACACAAATAGAGGTAAATGGGTATGATATAAGTGACATTACGGAAACATGGCTGCATGGTGACCAAGGCTGGGAACTGAATATTCAAGGATATTCGGCGTTCAGGAAGGACAGACAAGAAGGGAAAGGAGGTGGAATTGTGCTAATAATAAGGGATGTGATCAGTGCGCTAGTAAGGGAGGATCTTAGATCGGAAGAGCAATGTGTGGAATCTGTTTGGGTGGGGCAAAGAAACAGCAAAGGGCAGCAGGCATTGGTTGGAGTTGTTTATAGGCTACCAAACAGTATTGCTAATGTGAGGCATGGTATTAATCAGGAGATGAGAGGAGCATGTAGCATGGGCAATACAGTAATCATAGGTGACTTCAATTTGCATATAGACTGGGTAAACCAACTGAGCACTAATGTTGTAGAAGACGAGTTTCTGGAGTGTGTTAGGGATGGTATTCTAGAGCAGTATGTTGAGCAGCCGACTAGAGGACAGGCTGTTTCAGATCTAGCATTACGTAATGAAGAATTGCTAATTAATAATCCTGTTGTAAAAGAACCTTTAGGGATGAGCTTCCAAAATATGATAGAATTTTACATTATCTTTGAAAGTAAGGTATTTCACTCTAAAGCAAGAGTGACAAAGTTAAATAAAGAAAATTATGAAGGCATGAGGGACAAATTGGCTGAGGTGGATTGGGAAAATACATTAAAAGATAAGAACTATTACATAATTTACAAAACCAATACATTCCTTCAAGGTGCAACAACACACAAAAAGTCAGTCAACCGTGGCTGACAAAGGAAGTTAAAGAGTAAAAGAAAAGGCTAATAAAGTTGCCAGAAATAGTAGTAAACCTGAGGATTGGGAGATTTTTAGAATACAGCAAAGGAATGCCAAGAAACAGGTAAGGAAAGGGAGAATAGAACATGAATGCAATCTAGCAAAAAAGCATAAGCAAACGTTTGGCTAAGACAAATGTGGGTCCATTACAGACAGGATCTTGAGAATTCATAATGGGGAATAGAGAAATGACAGAAGCTAAATGTTTACTTTGTACCTGTTTTCACTGAGAAAGATACAGGAAATGTCTCAGATTTGGAGATCCAAGGACTAGGGGAGAATGAGGAGTTGAAGGAAATCAGTATAAGTAAGAAGGTTGTATTGGAGAAATTAATGGGACTGAAAGTTGACAAGTCCCTGAGACCTGATATTCTGCATCCCAGAGTGTTGAAATAGGTTGCTATAGAGATGGTGGATGCATTGGTGATCATTTTCCAAAATTCTAGTTTCTGGAATGGTTCTTGAAGATTGGAAGGTAGCAAATGTCACTCCACTATTTAAGAAGGGAGGGAGAGTGAAAACAGGGATCTACAGGCCTGTTAGCCTTACATCAGTAGTAGGGAAAATGCTAGAATCTATTATAAAGGATGTGATAAATGGATACTCGGATAATCATGATCTGACTGGGCATAGTCAGCATGGATTTGCAAATGGGAAATCATGTTTGACGAACTTGTTGGGGCTTTTTGAGAATGTTACTAACAAAATTATTAAAAGAGAGTTGATGGACAGAGTATACTTGGATTTTCAGAAGGCTTTTGATAAAGTCCTCCACAGGTGGTTGATTAGCAAAATAAAAATGCATGGGAAAGGAGGCAATATTCTGACATGGATTAAGGATTAGCTAACAGGCAGGAAACAGAGTAGGAATAAACAGGCCATTCTCGCATTGTCAGGCTGTGACTCGTGGGGTACCACAAGGATCGGTACTTGGCCCCAGGTGTTCACAATATATATCAATGATTTGGTTGTGGGGATCAAATATAATATTTCCAAGCTCACGGCTGATACAGAGCAAGGCAGGAACGTGTGTTGTGAGCAAGATGTAAAGTAGCTACAGGAGGATTTGGACAAAGTGAGTGGGCAAGAACATGGCAGATGGAATATAATGTGGAAAAATACAAGGTTATCCACTTTGGTAGAAGGAACAGATGTGCAGAGTAGTCCCTAAATGGTAAGAGATTAGAAAATGTAGATGTACAACGGGAGCTGGATGTCCTTGTCTATAAGTCACTAAAGGCTAACATGCAGGTGCAGCAGGCAATTAGGAAGGCTAATGGAATGTCAGCCTTTATCGCAAGAGGATTTGAGTACAGGAGTAGTGGTTTCATCAAACATGATTTCCCATTTGAAGTCTTGTTTCAAGTGTATAGAAGATTGGTTAGACTGCACCTGGAGTAGTGTGCACAGTTTTTGTCCCCTTATCTCAGAGAGGATATTATTGCCATAGAGGGAGTGCAACAAATGTTCACCAGACCTCTTCCAGGGATGGCGGGACTGTCTTATGAAGAGAGATTTGGCAAACTGGGCCTGTATTCTCTAGAGTTTCAAAGAAATGATCTCATTGAAACCTACAAAATGCTTAAAGGAATAGACAGGGTAGACGCAGGTAAGATGTTTCCCCTGGTTGGGGAGTCTAGAACCAGGGGACACAATTTCAAAATAAGCGGGAAGCCACCACTTAAGACCAAGATGAAGAGAAATTTCTTTACTCAGGAGGTTGTGAATCTTTGGAATTCTCTACCCCAGAGGGCTGTGGAAGCTAAGTCATTGAGTATAGTTAAGGTAGAGATTGATGAATTTCTGAGTAACAATAACATAAAGGGTTATGGGGATAATGTGGGTAAAAGGCATTGAAGTGTTCAATCAGCTATGATCGTATTGAATGGTGGAGCAGGCTCGATGGGCTGAATGGCCTTCTCATGGTACAATGTTCCTGGGCAGAATTTTGACCTTGGCATGTGGGCTCGGGGATAGGGGGGAGGTTGCGGGCAGGGGCAGATGGGAAGCTGACCATCACCCACGATCAGCACCAGGTCGCGATTTCACGCTGGCGGGCCAATTAAGGTCTACCCAGTGTGAAACGCAAGTGGCAGCACTGACTGCTTCATGTGCGGGCACTGTTCAAAGGGAACAGTTTCTCTCTTTCCACCCTGTCTATAGGCCAACCTTCTCTGCCCTCAGGAGAATGAGCCCAGCTTCTCCAATCTATCCTTGTAACTGAAGGCCCTCATTCCCGAAACAATTCTCATAGAACTTTTCCGCACGTTCTCTAAAGCCTTCATTTCTTTCTTTAAGTGTGGTGCCCCAAATTGTGCACAACACTTCAACTGAGGCCAACATTCACTCTCTCCACCACCGAAAAACAGTGGCAGCAGTGTGTACATTTACAAGATGCACTGCAGGAACTCACCAAGGCTCTTTATGCAGCACCTTCCAAACCCGCAACCACAACCATCTAGAAGGACAAGGGCAGCGGATACATGGGAACACCACCACCTAATGCCACCACCTGGAAGTTCCCCTCCAAGCCACTCATCATCCTGTCTTGGGAATATATCGCCGTTCCTTCACTGTCGCTGGGTCAAAGTCCTGGAACTCCTTCCCTAACAGCACTGTGAGTTACCTACACCACAGAGACTGCAGCAGTTCAAGAAGGCAGGTCAGCACCACCTTCTTAAGGGCAATTAGGGATGGGGACTAAATGCTGACTTAGCCAGCAATGCTCACAATCCCATAAATTAAAAAAGAGTGTTTTTTAAGGTCATGCTTTTGTACTCTATAGCCCTATTCTCTAGAGTTTCAAAGAATGAGAGGTGATCTCATTGAAACCTACAAAATGCTTTAAGGAATAGACAGGGTAGATGCAGGTAAGATGTGTCCCCTGGTTGGGGAGTCTAGAACCAGGGGACATAATTTCAAAATAAGCGGGAAGCCACCACTTAAGACCGAGATGAAGATAAATTTCTTTACTCAGGAGGTTGTGAATCTTTGGAATACCCCAGAGGGCCTATTTGTAAAGCCTAGGACCAAAAACCCAGGATCCCAGATATCTTTTTAACCATTTCTCAACCAGACTACCCCCAGGTTTCTCTGTTCTTGCACCCCCTTTAGAATTGTATCCTTTATTTTATATTGCCCCTCCTTGTTCTTTTTACCAATATGTCTCACTTTACACTTCCCTGCATTGAATTACATCTGCTATGTGTCCAGCCATTCCACTAGTCTATTGATGACCTCTCAAAGTCTCTCACTATCCTCACAATGCTTTCAAGATTTGTGTCATCTGCAAATTTTGAAATTATGCCTTACATGCCCAAGTTTGAAATGGCGACACAAAACAAAGGTATTAATCTTCCCAATATTTAATTGGAAGAATTTCTACTCATTCAGCATTCATTAATGGATAAGCAGTCTGATAATTTTGCAACAATGGAGTCGAGAGAGGTGGTTGTTAGGTAGAGTTGGGTGTCATCATATGAAAACTAATGCCATTATTTCAGATCATGTCATTGAAGGGCAGCAGGTACATGAAAACTAGGAGGGGGATAAGGATAGGTCCTTGGGGACACCAGTAGTTATGGTGCAGGAGCAAGAAGAGAAGCCATTGGAAATGATTAGGATTAGACAGATAAGAATGGAACCAGGTGACAGCAGTCCACCCGGCAGGACAACAGTGGAGAGGTATTGTAGGAGGATGGTATGGTCAACTGTATCAAAGACTGTGGACAGGTTGAGAAGGATGAGGAGGGGAAGTTTAACTTTGTCACAGTCACACAGGGTGTCATTTAAATATGCTAATAAATATCCTCTCCATGGTGGTCATCTAGATTTGCCAATATTGTAAAAATGGGGTTGGCTTTAAGGGATTTCACGTTTTGACCTGCTCTTCTCCCCACATCCGAACTGCCACCCAACACCACCCCCCCATCACCCCTCCCCCCACCTCTCCGCCACCCCCCCCCCCCCCCCCCCCCCCCCCATCTCGTAATATCAGGGTCTTAATACTTTATGAACTGAGTGACCAAGTCTCGTAGCAGTAAAATTGACCATCATCTCCTCAAAGCAATTGAAGATGGGCATTAAATGTGCTCACATCCAGAGTACAACATACATGAAAGGGCAATGTTCTGTGTTCTGTTTTCAATTGACTGGAAACAGACTTTTGAAGCCAGTTATTAAGTTATCTGGTGTAAAGATGTTTTTGGGAGTTGCCCTCAGCCCTAAAATGAACTTTTGGAACCAGTTGTAGGACAAAAACAAATAAGCAAAGGGCTTTAAAGTTCTTTTTTGGTGAAAAAAAGCTCGAAAATTTAAATTATATTGGATAGGGAAAATGCTGAGGCAGAAAAAAAATGGCAAAGAGAAAATAAAGGTAAAGAATTCAGGAAACAATTGTAGTTTAATGTTAATATTATAGTAATAAAGCTACTCAAAATTTGATCCAGTTAGTTATATTAAGGTCTGTTTCAACATAATGAAAACTTAAAATAATGGCCAGCTTGGAGATACAATTTCCATATAACTTAAGAGTTGGAAATGTCACTTATCTGAGAGTTTTCACCAGTACTAAACTATTCAGAGCTCAGGGCCAGGCTGGCACTGTGGACCAGCAAGCGTGCCACACTCATCATGATAACAGCTGTAGGCAGACTCATGGAATTTTTCATTTAAAGATGTTTTTCTTCTGCTGTTCAGAAATGCTAACCCTGTGGATCCTTAAAGTGTTTTTTTAACTGATAAAACAAAGAAACTGATACATGTAGTATGTTATTCCAGTCTCTGGGAGTACCTTTGATTTAAAATACTATCCCTCTAGAATAATATTCCCTTTAATTTTGATTTCTAATTTTTTGGCATTATATTTGACACAATATCGTTTGCAACATTATTAAGCTATGAAAAATGGCACCTGTGTCCTTCAGGCTACAATGATCATTCATCCCTAAATGGGTTAAGTTTCAAACTGTTGTAATATGTCAACAAAGTACAATGTTTGTGGCTTTCATAGTTTAATCAGCGACAGATTGAAATTGATCTACCTGGACATAAATCTTTAGAAGAATCCAGGCTCTGAATATAAAGAATCAATTTCACAGCAGAGTCAAAGTGGCCCAAAGTTTGTTCATTTGCTGCTGTTATATGAAAAACAACATTGGGGCCTTTTAAGCAGAATAATTCACCTTTTAGCAATATTCAAACTTGTTACACCAAAAGCTATTAAAAGGTACAATGTAAATAGTTTATCAGGTCTGCAACAAGATATCGCAAGAACAATAATCCTATTTATTTACGAGCAATGGTGCAACATGCTTCTTTCTTCAGTTAGGGACAGAATAAAGTGTTTTTTGTTCTTCTTTGCAATGGCAATTCACAGCATTTTATGGCTTAAGCAGAACTGGAAACTTTGCACTTGGCTGCTCACTTTGACAAGAAGACAGCAAACGTAATAAGGTAAGTGTACAAGACATAGTATGAGGCAAAGCTAGTGCACTGCTTTCTGTTATATGAACAAATGATCAGGGAGGAGTGCAGAATATTGAAATTGTTTTTCTTTCCAGAAGGGTTAATTTACTTTTCGAAAGTTAGCGATGACTGACTACAGTACCTTTGGATTGTCATTACTGCTGTATTTTGTGCACTTCTATGTAAATGCTCTCATCTCAAGGAAATGTGGAGTAGATTTCACAGGTTAATAGTTATTGTTTCTGAAGGATCTTTCCCCCGTATCCTTTCATGAGCCAAAGCTGAGTTTCTGACAGTTGGATAAATGCTAGTGAAATAAACGTACCAGAGATGGTGATGAGGAAGTCCTGTGTCAAAGTTCAGGTATGCTGTCAGTAGAAGATAAAAGCTAAAGATATGCCCAGCTGGTTTTAAATAGGCCTTTAGATAACACAGGTTCTGTCATAAAGTATCCCTGAGACACTGCTTTGAGGGTCAAAAGTCAGTATACCATGTCTGCAGTCTTCTGAAGTAATCTGTTTGCTTTGCACTCTATGCAATTTGGAACCAAATGATACTGTTATGCCTATCATACATCATACAGCATCTGAAATGCATATTGGTTAAACTAAACCATATACTTTATATGCAGCACATCATAGCATATAAGAGTAATGGCTATTTTGTTTAGACCTCTGCTCAACACAATGACAGAAGTAGGCCTTTCAGCCTCCCCAAGCCTGACCCACCATTCAATTAGAGCCAGGACTAATAACTCCATTTACCCACCTTTGATCTTTATCCTTTGATAACCTTACCTAATTAAAAAATATCTATCTCAGATATGGGTATTGATTAGTTTCTTGGTCCATTATCAGTTACTCATTCAATTTCATTATCAAGCATATGATTTTTTTTCTCCCTTTTTATGTCTAATTTTCAAGTCCCTTTTTTGAATCTGATTCTTTGCATCACATACTTAAGTTCTGTGTAAGAACATAAGAAATAGCAGCAGGGGTAGCCCAGACAGCTCCTCAAGCTTGCCCTGCCATTCAATGAGATCATGACTGATCTTCTATCTCATCTCCACCTTCCTGTCCCTCCTCCTGTCCCTTGAGTTCTGGGAGATCAAAAATGTGTCTATCTATCTCAACCATGAATAAACGCAACAATGCAACATCTACAACTCTCTAAGGTAGAGAATTCTAAAGGTTCACCATCCTTTGAATGAAGAAATTTCTCTTCATCTCCATCTCAAATAATTAACCCCTTAACCTGAGACTGTGACCCTCTGTTCTGGATTTCTCAGCCAGTGGAAATAACCTCTCGGTGTCTACCCAGTCAATCTCCTTCAGAATTTTGTATATTTCAATGAGATGCCTCTCATTTTTCTAACTAAACCACAGAGAGTATAGGCCCAATTTACTCAGCCTCTCATCATTGAACATCCTTCACACTCAAGGAACCAATCTGATGATCCTTTGCCTCCAGGGCAAATATATCCTTCCTTAAGTGTATGGAGGCCAAAACTGTGCTCAGTACTTCAGGGGTGGTGTCACTAAAATTCTACATAACTGTAGCAAGACTTCCTTATTCTTGTACTCCAATCTCCTTGCAATAAAGGCCCATGTGCCATTTGCCTTCCTGATTGCTTGCTATACCTGCATGCTAACTTTCTGAGTTTCTTGTATGAGTACACAAGTCTCTCTGGACATCAACACTTAAATATTTCACGCCTTTAAAAAAAAATCTACATTTTTTACTCTCACAGCCAAAATCAATAACCCCACACCTCTCCATATTATATTCTTATCATCTTGTTGTGCAGTCACTCAACTGGTATCCATCTTTTGGCAGCCTTTTTGTGTCTTCTTCACAACTTACATACCCACCTAGCTTTGTATCATCAACAAACTTGGATTACTCTCGGCCTTTTCATCTTGCTCATTAATATAGATTGTAAATAGTTGAGGTCCTAGCACTGACCCTTGCAACACCCCATTAGTTACAGAGTGTCAACTTGAAAATGCCCCATTTATCCCTACTCTCTCTTTCCTGTTCCTTAACCAATCCTCCATCCGTGCTAACATTTTACTCCCAACTCCATGAGCCCTTATCTTGTGTATTAACCTTTTATGTGGCACCCTATCAAATGCCTTTTAGAAATCCAAGTATACTACATTTACTAGCTCCCCCTTATCTACCCTAAGAGTTACATCCTCACAAAACTCTAATAAATTTTTCAAGTGTCGCATAAGGATCTGGCACATACAGGATTAATATGGGACTGAGTATAGTACCGCCCACGCGGTGATGTAAGAAGGCACATGACCCAGGCCCAGCAGTCAGTGTGGTATTGAGCAGAGATTAATAAAGATCTTAGTCCTAGCCTGTTACCCTTTACTGTACATGTGTAAATAGTTCTATTTGTTAATAAAGACTTACAGTTAACCTACTGAACACTACGAAGACTTCTTTAAGAGACACCATTCTGTAACCATCACCCTCCCAACATGGTGGCAGCAGGGGATCAAAAACCCTCAAACTCGCTAAAATGCTGAAACAAACTGAAATGCTAGAAGACTAAGACAAAGCTCCAACAAAAATTCTGACCCAAGAGAAGCTCCCAACAGAACCTGAAGATGCAGAGAAAACTAACCAGCAAAAGCTCCAAAGAAAAGGCCTAGAAGCTGAAGGCAAAGATTTTTACTGCAGCAGAAGATTCCTCTGAATCTCCCTGGGAGTCCAGCTTCAGAGCGCTGAGTCCACAGGGCCTGCAAAGGTGAGCTAAATCTTTTAAAGTTCCAGGCTACAGCTAGTCCTGAGAACCCTTTCCCTAATTCAATGTCAGAGGTACCGTTGAAGGAAAGACACTCGCTAAAACCCAATTCCCCATTCGGAGCCCCAAAACATGGCCTCCAAATCTGTAAGATAATAAAGAAGAATTAATCATTTAAAGCTCTCAGGGATGTCGTGACTGTCCAGCTCAGAAAATGGCAGGCATAACTTAAAAATGCCTGTTACTCAGCATAGGAAACTGTGGAATGAAAGAAGTTGGCACACAGCTGAGGCAGCCAGCCATTATTAAGATAAAAGCAAAATTCTACGGATGCTGGAAATCTAGAACAAAAACAAAAATGTCTGGAAACACTCAGCAGGTCTGACAGCATCTGCGGAGAGGGATACAGTTAACATTTCGAGTCCGTATGACCCTTCATCAGAACATTCTGATGAAAGGTCATACAGACTAGAAATGTCAACTGTATCCCTCTCCGCAGATGCTGTCAGATCAGCCATTATTAAGTCTTCTTCAAGAAATGCACCATTGCCATTTTGCAGAGCCCGCCAAAACTGGCAAGCATGAGAAATCCCTTTGTCACAGAGTCAATGGTGACACTATCTAAAATCAATAAAAGCTCCAGAGAAAGTCTGGAAAGTTTGAAAAAAACATTTACTGCTCAGCCATTCTTAAAAGAGCAATGATATTTAAAACTGTAACTACATAAAAGTATTAAATGACCATGGATCAGAGATCAGTTTGGACTTATCCAAGGGCTAAACCCAATAGGACATGTGGAATCCTTGAGAAGTGGCTGGGGTACATCAGGTCTCAATAAAAAATTAGAGGAAGCACGGATTACTAACTTTTTATGATGGTTTGCTGGCCTTGTGAATCACGTTCTCCTAATGCATGGCATTGATGAATCCGCAACCAGCCTCCAGCAAATATTAACAACTTTTGACAAATATTTTAATCTTCAACTTGAGGAGAGGCATAGAAAACACCTAGCAAAGCTACAAAAGGACAAAAGTCAGTATCCGAATAAACCACATGAGAGCACCAAGGAGGCAGGGAACTTTCCAGAAGTCCCAAAGGAATACCTTTTAGAAAACCCCAACATTTTCTAGGAATATACCAGCAGCTGGTACTGAATGACAAGGAAACAGCCCTGCAGCAGTCGAAGCAAGAAAAAGCAGAATTAAAATCAGAAAATGTTCACATCAAAGCTGAATTAGAAGATTTAAAGTGCAAGATTCAAACTGAATATATATCCTTGGAAGACACACTATAGATAAACTAAAGTCTTCAAAAACTGTTCGAAATCTGAACCATCAATTTATGGTGATGTCACAAAGGTACCAGGAGGAAATAACAACCCTCAAATCCATGGCTAGTTAGTCGAAGCTGGAGTTGGGAAAACTCAACCAGCTACACAGCCAGGCACAACAGCAAGCAGAAAAGATACTTAAAGAAGTTATAGCCTTGAAAGACTCTTGGAAGAACCAATTCCTGCTCCTGGAAAAACACAAGAAATTATAAAAGATGTTTAATGCTACTTCAGAAAAAGCTGCATTGGAGCCATCAGAAGTGACAAAGCAATGCACTGAAACACAGAGTGAGAAGGCAAGAGCTGGACAAAAAATAAACAGTTGAAAGAACAGCTAATTGCCCTTCAAGATCAGATTCAAAAATAGTACGTAGCCCTTCAACAACATAAAGGAATAAAGGCTACCTTGAGCAGCAGAATGGCAGAGCAAACTCAGTGAGACTCTGGTAAATTACAAGAAAGCTCAAGACGAAGTAATTGAGCTTTGCAATCAAAAGGAAAACATATTGAAGGATCTTTACACACTACAAGGATTCCTCAGGTCAGAGTTAGTTCCTCTAGAACATTAGGAAATCAAACAAAATGCATTTAATGCCACTCTGAAATAACTGACAAACCAGTTTCCAGAGAAAACTCAGGAATGTTCAATATTCTGGGAGGAAGCCACAAGGTCCAAGAAAGAGAGTGCTGAAGGAAACAGTTGCACATTTGGAAGAAACCTTGGAAAAGCTATACGGCGAGAATTTTCTCCCCGTCCTGTGGGCTGGGCAGGAGCAGGTGCCCGGAAGCGCTCAGCGCTACGTGCGAGCAGGGGGAGGAGGGAGAGTTGGGGCCTGCGCAAAAATCTCCCTGAGGCATGGAGCTGCCTCAGGGAGTTTAATTTCATTGTAAACAACTGAAAGGTAGATTTTTTAAAAATTATTCAGACATGCCCCTCATGTGACAGTGTCACATGAGCTGGGGCATGTCTATGAATTTTACAAAAAATTTTTATTAAAGTTATAAAGCCCTGAGGAAATCTCATCCCACCCATGGATGAGGTTCCATGAAAAATGCGAAGGCGGCCTGGGCCTTTCACCAGCCAGCCAACCTTATGGTTGGACAGGCAGCCCAGGCAATCAGTTTAATTAAGTATTTAACAGGCCTTTGACAGTGCGGCGGGCACACAACCGACTCCGCTGTGTGCCCACCGAACTGAAGGTCAGAATGACGCGTGGTGATGTCAGGACGCATGCCTGACATCACTGCGCATCATTTTACACATTGGCATGTGGGGCCCACACCCGCGAGCCAACTGTTTAAGATTCTGGCCTACATTTCCCAAGGGATATACGAAGACTTGAAAATCAAGAACATAGAATGGCAAGTGAAGGTAGAGGTTGTCATTAAAGAGGGGGAGATGCTACAAGAATAAGAAGAGGCTGGTTCCTCCAGGGAGTGCAGACAGAGCCAAGCTGCTGGCACCACAAGCAGCCTGTCTGTACAGGAGGGGAGGAAGAGAGGAAGAGCAATAGTAATAGGGGATTCTATAGTTAGGGGAAGAGACTGTAGCCATCAACATGACTCCAGGATGGCGTGTTGCCTCCCTGGTGCCAGGATCCGGGATGTCACTGAACAACTGCAGGGCATTCTGAAGAGGGGGGGTGATAAGGCAGAGGTCATGGTACATGTTTGTACCAAGGACATAGGTAGAAAGAGGGATGAGGTCTTGCATCAAGAATTCAGGGAGTTAGGCAGCAGACTAAAAAGCAAGACCTCTCGGGTTGTAATCTCTGGATTACTCCCAGTGCCACGTGCTAGTGAGCACAGAAATAGGAGAATAGCATAGATGAATACATGGCTTAAGAGTTGGTACAGGAGGGAGGGTTTTAGATACCTGGATCACTGGGACCATTTCTGGGGAAGGTGGGACCTGTACAAGTGGGATGGTCTACATCTGAACCAGAGTGGGACTAACATCCTTGCAGGCAGGTTTGCTAGTGCTGTTGGGAGGAGTTTAAACTAATTCGGCAGGGGGACGGGACACAACTGTTAGCAGATTAGTAAAACATCATAATACAGTAAAACAATCAAGTCAGAGGGAGTACAGCTGCATTAAGTTTCAAGGGAGTAAGGCAAGGCTGAATGGCTTCGACTTTAATGCCAGGAATATTACGGTAAACGGATGAGTAAAGGGTGAGATTTAGCGTGTGAAATTGTGATAAAGTACATCACTGAGACGTGGTTGAGGGAGGGACAGGGTTGGCAGCTCAACATTCCGGGATATGGAATCTTCAGGCGGGACAGGGGAGAGGGTAAAAGAGGGGGAGGTGTTGCATTATTAGTTAAGGAGTCAGTTACTGCAGTAAGGAGAGATGACATCTTGGGGGTGGGGCACGGAATGAAACTTTGTGGTTAGAGCTTAGGAATAAAAAAGGGGCAGCCACATTGTTAGGTTTTTATTAAAGACCCTCAGATAGTCAGTGGGAAATTGAGGAGCAAATATATGCACAAATTGCGGAGGTGTGTAAAAACAATAACAATAGGGTAATTATATTAGGTGATCTCAACTTTCCCAACATTAATTGGGATAGGCATGGTGTTAAGGGCTTGGATGGAGTGGATTTCTTGAAATGTGTACAGGAGAACTTTTTACGTCAATATGTAGAGGATCCAACAAGGGACAGCGCAGTGCTGGACCTAATTCTGGGGAATGAAGCTGGATAGGTGGCTGAGGTGGTTGTGGGGGAGCATTTTAGCGATAGCGAGTACAACATGGTACAGTTTAAGCTTGTTATGGACAAAGATATAGACAATTAGCAAAAAAATGTTTTGGATTGGGGGAGAATGGATTTTAGTAAAATAAGGCAGGATCTGGCCAACGTAGACTAGGAATAGTTACTTGTGGGGAAATGTACAGAAGAGCAGTTGGGGGCTTTCAAAAAGGAAATGGGGAGGGTGCAGGTTCAACCTGTACCCTCTAGGGTGATAGGAAGGAGTAATAAGCCCAGAGAACCATGGATGACCAGAGATATTCAGGATACGATGAGAAGAAAAAGAAAGGCTTTTAGCAGGTACAATGGGAACAAATCAGCAGAAGCATTAGTGGAGTACAGAAAGTGCAGGGTGGAGCTTAAGAAAGCAATTCGTAGAGCAAAGAGGGGATATGAGAAAGCTCTGGCTGGTAAAAGTAGGGAAAATCCCAAGATATTCTATAAGTATATCAATGGGAAGAGGATAACCAGGGAAAGAGTAGGGCCCATTAGGGACCAAGGGGGCAATCTATGGGTGGAGCCAGAGGACATCGGTAGAGTGTTAAACGAATACTTCACATCCGTCTTCACCCAAGAGAATGAGGATGAAGGTATGGAACTTGGGGAGAGAGACTGCGAGGTTCTTGAACAAATTGATATAGGGAGTGACAAGGTATTGGAGGTGTTGGCAGGCTTAAAAGTGGACACATCTCCAGGTCTGGATAATTTGTGTCCCAGGCTGCTGAGGGAGGTAAGGGAGGAGATCACAGGGGCTCTGACCCAAATTTTTAATTCCTCTCTGGCCATGGGGGAGGCGCCAGAGGACTGGAGAACAGCTAATGTGGTTCCGCTATTTAAGAAGGGTTGTAGAGATAAGCCAGGGAACTACAGGCTAGTGAGTCTCACGTCAGTGGTTGGGAAACTATTGGAGAAAATTCTGAAGGAGAGAATCTATCTCCACCTGGAGAGGCGAGGTTTGATCAGGGATAGTCAGCATTGTTTTATCAGAGGGAGGTCATGCCTAACAAATTTGATTGAATTTTTTGAGGAGGTGACCAGGTGTGTAGATGAGGGTAGTGCAGTTGATGTAGTTTATATGGATTTCAGCAAATCCATTGACAAGGTCCCACATGGGAGAATTATAAACAAGGCAAATGCACATCGGATACATTTGATAAGGTGGATTCAAAATTGGCTTTGTTGTAGGAGACAGAGGGTGATGACAGAAGACTGCTTTTGTGACTGGAAGCCAGTGTCCAGTGGCATACCACTGGGATTTGCTGGGTCCCCTATTATTTGTCATTTATATAAACAACATAGATAACTATGTGGAGGGTAGGATTAGTAAGTTTGCGGATGACACAAAGATTAGCCAGATGGTTAACAGGGAGTTGTGTGTCTTGGGCTACAGGAAGATATAGACAGGATGGTCAAATGGGCAGATAAGTGGCAGATGGAATTTAACCCTGAAAGGTGTGAGGTGATACACTTTGGAAGGAGTAATTTGACAAGGAAGTATTAAATGAACGGCATGGCACTAGGAAGTTCTGAGGAACAAAGGGGCCTTGGCGTGTGTGTCCATAGATCTCTGAAGGCAGAGGGGCATGTTAGTGGGGTGGTGAAAAAGGCATATGGGACACTTGCCTTTATCAATCGAGGCATAGATTACAAAAGTAGGGAGGTCATGTTGGAGCTGTATAGAACCTTGGTGAGGCCACAGCTGGAGTATTGTGTGCAGTTCTGGTCGCCACATTATAAGAAGGATGTGATTGAACTGGAGGGGGTGCAGAGGAGATTCACCAGGATGTTGCCGGGGATGAAACATTTAAGTTATGAAGAGAGGTTGGATAGAATTGGGTTGTTTTTGTTGGAGCAGAGAAGCCTGATCAAGCTGTACAAGATTATGAGGGGCATGGACAGGGTGGAGAGGGGACAGCTGTTCCCTTAGTTGAAGGGTCAGTCACGAGGGGACACAAGTTCAAGAGGGGCAAGTGGTTTCGGGGGATGTGAGGAAAACCTTTTTTACCCAGAGGGTGGTGATGGTCTGGAATGCACGGCCTGGGAGGTGGGTTGCCTCACATCCTTTAAAAGGTACCTAGATGAGCACTTGGCACATCATAACATTCAAGGCTGTGAGGCAGTTGCTGGTAAATGGGATTAGGTAGGTAGGTCAGGTGTTTCTCACGTGCCGGTGCAGACTCAATGGGCCAAGGGACCTCTTCTGCACTGTGTGATTCTGTGATTCTGTGAAGTGCAATTACAGAATGTGAGCTTGAAGGCAAGCACAGAGGAATTATACTCTGCCATGGAAAAAACAATTAGTGGGGAGAATCAGCTTTCACACACAAAAGATGATTTTGTTAAGGAAAAAGAAAAACTGATGAGAACCACTAGAATGTTGCTCACCAGAAGTAAAACACTTGAAAGAAGATGTAACATGCTTAAATGATGAACTTGTACAAACAAATTCAACAAGGATAGAGCTTCAATTACAACTTGATGAACTTCAAATATTAGTTGTCTCCAGTAAACATTGTGAGAAATGCTTGGGACAGGAGAAGGAATTGCTGAAGAATCTACTCTCAATCATCAGTAAAGTGACAGAAAGGGTCATCAACAGTGCTATCAAGTGGCACTTGCTTAGCAGTAACCTGCTCACTGATGTTCAGTTTGAGCTCCGCCAAGGCCACTCAGCTTCTGACCCCATTACAGCCTTGGTTCAAATATAGACAAAAGAACTGAACTCCCAAGGTGAGGTGAGAGTGACTGCCCTTGACATCAAGGCCGTATATGACCGAGTGTGGCAACAAGGAGTCCGAGCAAAACTGGAGTCAAAGGAATTCAGGGGAAAACTCTCCACTGGTTGGAGTCATACATAGCACAAAAGAAGATGGTTTTGGCAGTTGGAGGTCAGTCATCTCAGCTCCAGAACATCACTGCAGGAGTTCCTCAGGGTGGTGCCCTCAGCCCAGTTATCTTCATCTGCTTCATCAATGACCTTCCTTCCATCATAAGGTCAGAAGTAGGGATGGTCACTGATGATTGCATGATATTCAGCACCATTCGTGGCTCCTCAGATACTGAGGTAGTCCATGGCCAAATGCAACGAGACCTGGACAATATTCAGGTTTGGGCTGACAAGTGGCAAGTAACATTCACGCCACACAAGTGCCAGGCACTGATTATTTCCAACAACAGAGAATCTAACTATCGCTCCTTGGCATTCAATGGCATTACTATCACCGAGTCCCCTACGATCAACATCCTGGAGGTTACCATTGACCAGAAACTGAACTGGACTAGCCATATCAATAATATGGCTACAAGAGTGGGTCAGAGGCTAGGAATCCTGCAGCAAGTAACTCACCTCCTGGCTCCCCTGTCCACCATCTACAAGGCACACATCAGGAGTGTGATGGAATACTTACCACTTGCCTGAATGAGTGCAGCTCCAACAACACTTAAGAAGCTTGACACCATCCAGGGCAAAACAGTCCACTTGATTGGCACCACATTCACAAGCATTCACTTCCTCCACCACTGACGCATAGTAGCAGCATTTTCAAGATGCTCTGCAGGAATTCACCAAGGCATCTTAGACAGCACCTTCCAAACCCATGACAGCTACCATGTAAAAGGGCAGCAGATACATGGGAACATCATGACCTGGAGGTTCTCCTCCAAGCCACTTACCATCCTGATTTTGAAATATATCGCCATTCCTTCACTGTTACTAGGAACCCCCTCCCTAATGGCACTGTGGATGTACCTACACCACAGGGACTGCAGAGGTTCAAGAAGGCAGCTCAGCACCACCTTCTCAAGGGCAATTAGGGATGGGCAATAAATGCTGGCCTAGCCAGTAATGCCCACAACCCATGAATTAATTTTAAAAAATCAAAACAGTTGCTTGGATGCAGAACTAATGACCTGGATTAATTCCTGAACTCCGATCAAATCTGCACAATTTAATGAGTGAGATGAGTGGTATGGAAGGGCAAATCCAGACTTAAAGCCAGTAAGGAAAGTTCTAAGGAACAAACTGAGGATCTAATGAATGAACTGAAAGAGTCTAAACAGCAGTCAGTGACCAGGCAAGAAATATTCCAAACAGAAGTGAATGCCCAGGTGATGTTGTCAAACTCACATAAGAGTTCTGCAGATAACTCTGAGACGAAGACATCTCATCTTACCAGAGTAGTTGCTGAGCCAAATGAAAAGAGTCATAAGCTTGAAAAACAACTGAAAGGAAGAAAGGAATCAAAAATTTGGCTAAAATTGTGAAACAGATGTGAATGAAGGTCCCATTGTTGAAACATGAATGTCTGTATGCATTGAGATGGCTCACACACTGAAAGAAGACGAGAAAGAAGAACCAAGGAGATGAATACAATGGGCAGAATTTTACCCACATTGGGTGGGCTCGGTGGGGGTGGACGGGGGCTGTTGGGAAGCCAACTGCTGCCCACGATTGTCACTGGACTGCGATTTCATGCTGGCGGGCCAATTAAGGCCCTCCCAGTGCTGCATGTGCGGGTGGGGAGGGGGTGTGCGAGTCAGACGAGCGAGTGCGCACTTCATAATCTCTCTGAGGCATCTCTGGTGCCTCAGGGAGATGAGGAGACATGAAAAAAAAATAAAAATGAAACAAAACATGAGCAGAGACATGTTATTAATGAAGAATTAAAGTTTTTATTTTATTTTTATTTGCTTTTGGAAACCTCATCCTGCCCGTGGATGAGGTTTCCAAAAAAGTGCAAAGGCCGCTTGCCCTCTTCGCCTGTCTGCCAACCATAAGGTTTGTTGGGCAGCTAAAAATGTCTTTTAATAACCTTATTAATGGCCTTACTAGGCCTTTTAATTGTAGGCGGGCGCGCTGCCGACTCTGGCACTGCCAACCCGGGACACTTGCCCGACATCATCGTGCGTCATTTTACATTCGGTTGGATCGGGTGCACGCCCACCCGCTGAGCGAAAAATTTTACCCAATTTATAGAAGCTGGGTAGTTAAATATATTCAAGGTGGAGATAGGCATATTTTTAATCAGTAAGGGAATCAAGGGTTATCAGGAAAAGACAGGAAAGTGGAGTTGAGGATTATCTAATCAGCATGATCTCATTGAATGGTGGAGCAGACTCGATGGATTGAATGGCCTACTTCTGCTCCTACATCTTATGGCATTATGGTTCATCGACTTCAAAAGAAATCAGTTACAGTAGCAGTAACCACCAGTCAATGCAATAGCCGAACTGACCAGTTGCGGTTCAACACGAAGAAATGAATGAAAACATACCCAGATGCCAGCCCAACCTCCAATCCACCAGGAGAACCAGCAATGCACCAGGAGAACCAGCAATGACAAAGCCTACTACTCCTCTGAGAGAACTACAAAAGAGATCTCGAAGGGTTATAAGGCCTCCATAAGTCCTAAACCTGTAATTTCAAGGACTGGAAGGAGGAGATGGAGCAGTGATGTTGTAATAGTGATGTAATGTTGTAATAGTGTTTTTGTTGTATTTATATTATTGTGTTTTATATTGTTATAATGTTGTAATAGTGATAATGTTGTAATAGAGATAATACAGTAATACAATAATATAGTAACAACAATGTAAGTGTATGAGACCAGTAACAATGTAAGACATGAAGTAAACTAGTATAACTCCATGTACAGCGGAGAAAGCCTTGGGAAAGGTGTAGTATAAGGGTCCGGGTTAATGTGGAACTGAGTATAATACCACCCACACAGTGATGTAAGAAGGCGCATGACCCAGACCCAGGGGTCAGTGTGGTGTTGAGGAAGCTGGTAACGACCTAAGCATGGAAATAGCTCCTAGCCTGTACACTTTACTGTACATGTGTAAGTAATTCTACTTGTTAATAAAGACTTATTGTTAACCTACTGAAGATTACATTGTTCTGTAACCAATACCCTTTCACTATCAAGCATGAATTCTGTTTCATTAAACCGTGTTGACTCTGTCTGATCAAATTATGATTTTCTAAATGCATTGTTAAGAGTTTGTTATGAAACCCAACTTACCTTAACCTCAAGAACAGAGCTTGGGAAATCCAAACTCCAACAAACCTGGATCTCCCACACGTGAGCAGGCCAGGAGCAGGCTACATATGTGCAGATCGGCACTTTGATTTTCTTTAGGCCGAGTGCGTTTGTGCCTAGGAAAGTGTCATGAAAACCTGGGTCAGGTGGCTGGGTACAGAGTGCCATGGCCAGCAAGTGTCCCAGACAAGGGACAAGGGAGAGGGGACAGGCAGTGGTCCCAAAATGAAGCCCCTGATAAGGCACAGAGACAGGGGACAGAAACAGGTCCCACTTAAGAGAGAGGAACAGAAAAACAGGCTCCAAATTGGAGAAAGGGCTGCAGGGAGCAGATTTTAAGAGGGCTCAGGAGAAGACCTGGTGATTGAAGAGGGTCGTTGGGGTAAAGGTACCCCTTTGGAGCAGAGTGTTCTGCCAAAGATCTGAACTGTGCCTGTAATTTGGTGTTTAGGTATATATTCAGGAATCCAAGGGAACAGAATCTCGAGAGACGAGTGGGCTGTGGTCGATGCTGCCTGAGCCTGGTAATTGAAAAGGGCTCAAGTGAAGATTCAAAAAGGCAGCTGAAGGTTAGTGACTCTGTGCTATATGCCATTGGGGCAAGTACCCCTTTGGAACAGTACTGTTCTGCTTAGCATAGCCAAAGAGCTAAAATTGTACTTGTGAGTTGGTGCTGGAGAGTAGACCCGGGAATCCAGGGGAACGGAATTTCAGGAGACGAGATTGAAACCCTGCGAGGTGGGTCATCGTTGGTGCGGTCAGAGCTGGTGCAATGTTTAGAGAGAGAATTCCAAGGCAAGATCTTCAAAGGTGAAGATTAGAAACCCTTGTGAGAGAGATGGAGTTTCAGTGAGATTGGTTGACTCACAGTGTTACTAACATCTGGGTGGGTTGTTGAGAAATCCATGGGGGGAGAATTTTCTCCCCGTCGGGTGGGCCAGTCGGGAGCAGGCGAGGGCAGCCACGGAGCCGATTGCCACCAGTGATTGGCTGTGCGCCGCCATTTTACATGGGCGGGCCAATTAAGGCCTGCCCAGCGTGACTTGCACCTGGAAGTGGGGGGAAGAGGGAGAGCCGAGGTCCGCGCTCTTTCGGGCATGCACGCAAAGGAGCAAAGAAATCTCCCTGAGGCGTGCAGCTGCCTCAGAGAGATTAATTTCATTATCAAAAATTGAAGAAAAGAATAAATAAAATTATTCAGACATGTCCCCTCATGTCACAATGTCACATGAGCTGGGACATGTTTCTGAATTTTCTTGAAACATTTTATTGAATTAATAAACCCTTCATGAAACCTCTTCCCGCCCGTGGAAGAGGTTCCATGAAAAATGTGATGGCAGCCTGGGCTCTTCACCTGCCCGCCAACATTAAGGTTGGACGGGCAGCCCTGACAATTACTTCAATTAGATTATTAAGGGCCTTAACAGGCCTTTGACAGTTCGGCGGGTGTGCAGCCAACTCCGGTGTGCATCCGCCGAACTGAAGATCAGAATGATGCATGGCGACGTCGGGACATACACCCAACATCACCATGGATCATATTACACGTCGGCGAGCGGGGCCCACTCCTGCACGCCGAACAGAAGGTTCTGGCCATGGAGTCTGTTTTGGTCGCATTTGGCATTTATTATGCAGTGTGGTGTGTTTGACCACAGTTTGCTTGTTATGATAATTATTATAGATTTAAATATTCACATGACCATCTGGCAGATCTGTGGCAGACTGGCAGCTCACTTCTTATTTAAAAATCACTGCAGCGTGGAGATTAAGGATTGTTTGAAACTCATACTTACCCTGAATCTGAGAGTATAAGATAGATATTGTAATTTTTTTATTTTCCTGATCTTATACACCAAAGTTTATTTTTGTTTATCCAAAACTCGTAGAACCTTGTGGCTTTCTTCACTGAGCAAGTGTCTTAAACCTCAAACTTGTCTACTTTAAACAAAATGTTCTGGCCCCTAAACGGATCTTACCCACAATTTGAGGGTCTGGCCAAGGATCATATCAAGTTCCTTAATAACACATGCCAGCATTTTCCTGACAATTGATGCCATTCTGAATGGCCTGTAGTGCACTGGTTCCCCTCTCCCTCTTTCCTTGAATAGCATTGTTACATTTGCTAAATTTCAATCCACTTTGGATCTTTTTCTTCCTTCTACTTAAGAGTTACCTCCTTCCTCCCACCCAGCCCTTGAGATGCTTGGGGGAAACACATGATCTTAGCTCAGTACTATCCAGGTCACTTTAATTTTGATGAAAATCTCAATGCATGAACAATCTCAGTCATGAATTGGAGTTCTACCAATCTACAACGTATTAACTCTTCTGCCCCCATGGCGTGGCAAGCATTTCATAACCTGGCATCTAGGACTCAATATTCTTCCTGGCGAAAGGTGTACTTGCTGGTTTTTAATTGATTTTTTTAACCAAACAGTAATAAATACTTCCAGGTAAAATGAATTTGCTTATTGTAACGCTGACTGTGCTAGCCTTTCACCAACGTATGTAGAACAGGCATCGGTTAGACTAATTACCAGCTCGTATTCTAATTCTCTTGTTGATCAATATTAACTATGAGATTTTATTTAATTAGTCCATCATCTGTATAGCATAGGCGGGCTTCAGCTGTGAATTGAAACAGCATGAGGGGGAGAAGCCTGACAATATGAAATTTCCCTTGTTGCGATTTGGCCCACACTTGCTGGTAGGACAGACTATCCTTAACCTCCATGCTTCAGTGGTTTATTTTTAAAAGTTTAGCTGCCAGACTACCACAGAACTGCCAGATGGTCATATGAATATTTAAATCTTATAATAATTATCATAAGTATTAGCAATTCACTGAGATATGAGTAGGGGGATGATTAGCACCATTGGCAATATGTTAACACACACTGAGGTGTATAGTCACAAATCTATAGAACATTTCGTTTTACTTGTTTTACCTTGTACGTTGTTCAGATAGCCAAATGAAACACAGCTTCACTCATCTGAGATTAGTTCAACCCAGCTTTATTTTGAACCAAAATATAATAATGCATCATCTCCATGGTCAGTTATTGTAGCAGACATGCAGAATAAAGCAATCTATTTGTATCATGAAAAAATTGTCATCATAAAATACAATGTAAACCAGATTTATTACAAGACAAATGAAGTAAAGATTAGCACCGGCCCTAAGATACATTAGAACATTCTCTTAAAAAAAAGACTTACATGTGATTATTAATCATTTATAGCTCTTGCAATAGAAAAAGGTTACCGACATAAAAGGTTTGGGGCAGAATTTTCCCGATGGCATGCGGGGTCGGGCCCCACACATATGCATGTAAAATTATGCGCAGTGATGTTGGGCGGGCGTCCCGATGTCACAACGCACCATTCATTAACAGGCCCTTGACTCACCAATTGACGCTGATTTTTTGGCGCCTGTGCAATCTTCGGGTTGGCGCATGGACACAATGGGCAGGCGGGTAGGATACATTTGTATAAACCTCATCCACGGGTGGGATAAGAGGGCTCACTGGGGTCTCGAGTGTGGTCTCTCAAGTACTGATTTTTTCAAAATTTTTGAAACTTGCCTGTGTGATCTGCAATACTTCAAAACACATCCCAGCTGCTTTGTCTGGATTCTTAACCCTCAAGTCAGCACACTGCAGTTTTCTGGAAGCCTTCCCATAGCCTGAACCCTCCACTGGAGGCACTGCCTCTGAGGAGGGAGGGAGGGCTAGAAGGAGGAGGAGGCCATGAGTGCACATTCAGCCTCCAGGAAAGCCACCTTTGGGAGGTCAGGCACAGACACAAGGGGCACAGGGCCAAGAGGTAGTCCAAGGCAAAAGGCACCACTTTCCTGCTGCCAGGGTATACAGGCGGCAAAGCAGCTACCTCAATATGTCTGAGGTGCAGTGCCGAAGGAGACTCTGTGTCTCAAGGAAGACAGTCAACTATATCTGTCAGATGTTTGGGCCTGGGACCTCCACTAACTGTGTGGGTGGAAACCCCATACCAGTGGCTCTGAAGGTCACAGCTGCCCTCAACTTCTATGCCTCTGTCTCCTTCCAGGGTTCGGTGGGTGGTTTTTGTGGAGTATCCCAATCAGCTGTCCATACTTGTGTCAAGCAGGTCACAGACGCTATGTTCAGGCGTGCATTGATCTTCAACCACTTCTGCTGCGACCAGGCAAGCCAGACACAGTGAGCCAGAGGTTTTGCAGCAATTTCTGGCTTCCCCCACGTCCAGGGTGCAATAGGCTGCACACATGTGGCCATCAAGTCGCCAGCAGGTGAGCCTGGTGCCTTCGTTCAACAGGAAGGGCTTCCACTCCATGAACGTGCAGATAGTGTGTGATCACAGGATGCTGAGTCTACAAGTCTGTGCAAGGTACCCAGGCAGCTCCCATAACGCCTACATCCTCAGATACTCCCAGGTGCCGGGGCTCTTCAGTGCTGGATGGTTGGCTGCTGGGTGACAAGGGCTATCTCCTCAGAAGATGGTTCATGATGTCCCTCCGCCGTCCAAGAACAGAAGCTGAGCAGCGGTACAATAGGAGCCATGCCTCCACAAGGGCTGTGGTGGAGAGAACCATCGGTCTTCTCAAGATGCGCTTCTGATGCCTGGATCACGCAGGGGGTGCACTGCAGTACCTCCCAGATTGTGTCTCAGTGATAGTGGTAGCATGCTGCGCTCTCCACAATCTTGCGCTGGAAAGGGGGGTACACAGTGGACAATGAAGACATCGACGCAGTGTCTGCGGCTGCACACGATGAGTCCAGCAGTTACTCCGAGGATGAGCATGCACAGGGTAATGCTGAGGACATAGACGCTGACCCGGACATACTCCAGGGAGGCAGGGACACCCAGGAGGCTTTAATCCAATGAACCTTCAGCTAGCACACCACAGATGGACCTCCAGGACAAACCTGGGCTGTAGGCTCCATACTTGATAACTATGTTCCAAATCTTCCAGGTTAGGGACAGTAACTAAGGGCCTTGTTAATAAAGCTGAATGTCCCACAAAGCACTCCTAACATTTTTGGAAACCATACAAATGCAGAAGAAAAGAGGCACCCTCAGCCATGGTCACATGTCTGAATTTAATATCACAGGCAAATAAACTGAATGAAACAAGATAACAAGGGTGTTCGAATTCAAACCCAATCATAAAGACCTCATCTTGGGCCAACACAAAAGCACCAGTGATAAACTCATGCTGTGTCTAAGGTGCCTTATGTTTATGTTTCTGAGTGCTACGCCTTGGTGCTGCCCCATCGCTGGGAGTGACATCTGAGACAGCCTGCTGACTCTGCTGTCCTGTTGGCCTTGATGACCTTGGCAGTCGTCCTCTGGCCCATGGAGTCTGTGCTGGCCCTGCCTGGGAAGGATCTGCCAGTTCCACAGCTGGGGTCTCCCCAGTCCTCGTAGCCTCTCCGGATGCTACGGTCACTGGGAGAGGGGTGGAAGAGCTGTTGCCCTCATCCGGAGCGCCCTGAGAGAGGCCCACAGAGACAACAGGCAGCTGCTGCACTGACGTGAGGTCGCTTCGGACCTCCCTGCTCACCGTGGATGGATGGGCAGCGAGCTGGGAAACTTGGTGCCCACACTATCTCCCACACGGGCACTGACCAGCTGAGGTCAATGCCAATGTGAGGGCTTTCTGGTCAGAGTGCATCCCTAGAAACCCCTGATGGGTCTCCTGGAGGAGGCTCTCCATGAGAGTCGGCACTCTCTCCATGGAGGACGCATGGCACTTGGACACATGGCTCACTGCTTCGTTAATCGTCCATGTAGACTCCTCCACCACGGAGACCAAGCCAAGCATAGCCTCATGTATCTCCCCTAGATGCTCCTGCACACCCTGACACATTTCCTGCACCTGCTGTGTAGCAGACGACTCCAGAGGCACATCATCAAGCACTGATTGAGCATGTGCCTGGTCCCCTGCAGTCCTCCGACTGTTGGCGCCATGGGCACTCTCTGTCTCTGCCAGCTCCTCCAGTGATTGTGAAGTGCCCTCACTGCTGTGCCCCGGAACACTAGCCGTTGTTCTAATTCTCAGTGAGGTGCTAGTATCTGCGCTGGTGCCTGCCTGGCAGAGATGGTGCGACACTGGTGAGACTTCAGGACCCTCAGGTGTGAGAGGGGACCTCTGCTGCTCCTCCTCTCGGCCCTGCTCTGCTGATGCTGAAAGAAAGAATAAGGACATTGGATAAGTTAACGGTGGAGACAATGTCAAACTGCATCCCTGTCCCCTGGATCATTATGCGCTCATCCTTCCATAAGCAATGGTCAAGCCATTTGCAAAATTAAATCACTTAACTTTCAGCACTGCTTTGGCTGTTGGGAGAACAGTGCTGACCTCACTGCTGGGCCCAAATACCTGGCCGTGGCACCCCAGTCCCACTGACACCAGTGGACCTGGGCGCATGGCGCCACTCCAAATCCAGGTCCTCCTGCTCAAAGCGGCTGGGAATGGCGATCTGTGCCTGGCCACCGCTAGTCCTCGCATGCTCTGCAACATTATGAGCATTCTTCTCCTGAAAGTGAGAGAAGAGCATTGGTTTGTGCAAATTGTACATGGACTATCTTCACACACGGCCCACCCCAACCAGAGTGGGACACATCAGGGCTCCAGAGCCTCCTCACCCCACTGCTGCCGAACACTCACACAAAGATGCTAGGCCTGCTCCCCAACCCCCCACCACCCCCTTGGTCATATGCTGCCCACATCACATTAGGCACCACACAATATATCCTTCCATAGCAAGGAGGCGCAAGCACGTGGAGCACAGAGGGCAGCAGATAGTTCATTGCCACGCCACCTTGAAGCTCCCCTCCCAGCATGTCATCACCCTGACTTGGACATGTCCTGGAGTTCCAGCACTGCGCCTAGGTGAAGCTCCTCCAGGATGCCCCTGAAACACTCATGTGGGTCTCAGTGTAACACACGCTGCGGGCGCAGAACCCATCTCTTCACTATCCTCTCAGGCTAACCTCAGCATGGGCAATATCTGCTGGCCTACCCAGCGAAGGACACATGCCGTCAATGATTCAATGCAGTCACTACACTCAGAATTGGGGGGTGGGGGGCAGCAAGGGGGAAAGCTGACCTGCTGGGTTAAGTCACCAATGCCAACGTTGTCCTCACTCTGCCAGAGCGCAACAAGTCATTGAAGCGCTTGCGACACCAGATCCAGGTGTGCCGCACCATGTCGCGGGAGCTCACCACCTCCGCCACCTCCTCCCAGGCATGCTTCGTCATGTGGGAGGGTCTCCTCCTCCCATCCTGGGGAAACAGCACCACCTGCTGTGCTGTCACCTCCTCGAGGAAAAACGAGGACCCCCCTCCAACCCTGCCCTACCCTCCGGCCTGGTCTGTCCCAAGACCTGCCCTCCAGACTAGCATAACCTCCTTTGCCCCTCTGCAGAATCCTTCGACCAGCCATGCAAAGCTGCCAGGCCGTCCTTTATACAGGCTGCCAGGTCGTCCCCTCCCGCTATGCACAGGAGTCGTGGAGTATGCTCGGGGGGGCCTTAATAGGCCCACCTGTGTAAAATGGCAACTCAGACCCGATTGCGAGTGGCAATCGGGTCCGCGCCCATTCCCGCCTGACCTCTACCACTTAACAGGACAAGAACAGCAGACGCATAGGGACATCACTGTGTCCAAGTCACACACCATCTGGACTTGGAAAGACACTGATGTTCCTTCATTGTTGCAAGATCAATATCCTGGAACTCCCTATCACTTTCTCAAGGGCAATAAGGGATGGGAAATTAATGCTGGCCCTGTTAGTTACATCCACATCCCATTAATGAATAAAGATTAAACTGAGTTTGAGGGGGTAGCACCATGTGCGTCACAATGTACATGAGGAAAATGCAGTAGCATGTTCAGGTTCAATAGATGTGTCATCCACATATTGCTATTCAGAAGGAAATTGATAGCCATATGTTTTGATACATTTTTAGGCAGCACATTGACTGAGAGTGCAGATCATCTGTATGCTAGCCTAAAGTGAAGCAAAGGCTGAAAAGATGAGGGCAGTGGTGAGCTATGTTCTCATTGCAGGTTAGCTGCAGGTATCCTTGCAACAGACATCACAGTTGCCTTCAGTTATTACTTGGGAGATGTGTAGATACAGTTGGTGGTGTAATTGTGAAAGTGGTCATTCCAGCTCTGCTGACAGCTGATCTTCTTGGCATGCATTCTTTCATGCCATTAAATACTGCAATTGGGACATTTTAAAAGCAAATTTGTCATTAATTTTCCAGTGACTTGCCAAAATAGCACAGATTCTAGTTTGCAGTTAGATGCTTTGCCACTCCCTGCGCAGCAATAGAAATTAGAATGGCAACAGCCTTTTTTATATCCCTTTTTTTACTACTTTTCTGCCCTGTTGTATTTTTCTAAAAGAATTTCTGGCGATTTTTTGTTGGCAATTTTTTGTTTTTAAATAAACATTTCCCATATGCTCTGATATCTAAAACAAGAAAAAAATTAAAACAATACCCCAGAACAAAAGCATTAAAAAGCCACTAAAGAGAATGAAAATAAAAGGATCAAATAATCTGTGTCATTTGAATTGCTCCTTTGCGCTTGAAACTGCCCTTTCCACATAGTTCAAATAGGGAAGAAAGTAATCGCCCAAGCGGTAATTTGAATGCTTATAAGCATTAATATGTAGCCCTTCTACAGAATGTTTGAGATAATTTTCAGCTGGCTGGAAGAGCCTGCACAGCTTGAACTGAATAGGGATCTGCCGCCACTGTCTCTGATATGAATATAAACTGGCAGTAAAGTGACAATTGGCAGTATTGGATGGTTGGATCCAATTAATTTTTTGCCATGTTTCTATTTCAAAAATTTTCAGACATATATAATCCACAGTGAGCAGAGCTAAATGGAATGTATTAATTCAGCAGGAAGATAGCATCATGTTTTGACACCCATCTTCTCTCAGAGGAAGGATGAGATGAATTTAAGGACAGGAGTTTATGAACAATTTAATTGATCCCCACTTCAATGAAGATGTTCTTCTGTGGCTCACCCTAAAATTTCATAAACCAGATTAACGGAGCCCTAGTGGCCCCAGTAAACAATAATACGAACCTTACTCAAATAAAAGAGCTTGATTGATAATTTAATTTTTATTTTAATTTAATTTAACAGCCATAGGGCAAAGTGGCTTGTATTTTTGTGCTACTTGAACTTATTGCTACTTTACTGTTTTGTCATAAGCATACATAACAGAAGTATGATGATTTAAATTAATTTTTTTGTGTTTAACAAAATCTTGTTAAATGCTCCTGCTCTTTTTATTGAAACAGAATAGATTAACAGGCATTGACTTCCTGCCCAGTGCACCAACTAGGGACTAATTTTGTCAATCTCTTTCTTGTCCAACTCAACCCTTGCACTACAGATCATATGAACTCTACTGGCAGATCAGCTCTCAACACTCCTCTATGTACCTCCCTCCAGGCTTGTGACAAGGCCCTTGTCATCTATGAACTTACTGTGGATGATTGCATTGACATCATGGCCTTAGTAGAAACTGGCTAAAGGGTGATGACTCTTTTACCCTGAATGAAGCTTCCCCACCTGGCTACATCTTCCATCTCTTCAAAACTGTTGCATTGGCGGTGTGACGCTTAACACCAAATCTCATCTTGCCTTCACCCCCTACCCCTCTGGCACTTTCCTCTCCTTTGAGCATCTCAACTTGTTCCACCCTTCTCACCCCTCATTCAAAATCATCATTCGCTACCATCCTCCCAAGTACAATAAACATTTTCTCACTGATATAGTTCCATTGCTTTCCTCCTTCAGCCTCTCTATTGAATAATTTATCATCCTGGGTCATTTCAACCCCAAATTCAACTCATCATGCTCTCTTATCCTCCCTAAACTTCCCCTCCATGTAAACTCCCCAACCTTTATTTACGGCCACCCCCTTGAACTTGTTATCTCCCATAGTCTTGCTACTCCCATATTTTCAATTACACATAAGCCATCTTTGATCACTTCCCTGTTTCAGTCTCCCCCCAGCATCCTTGGAAAAATCTAGCCCCTAGTTCGCTTACAAAATCTCAACTGCCTAGCCTTTGACCCTCTGTTCACTACAACATTTCTGCAGCTAACAATTTGCTCAACCACATTCTCACCTCCAACTTTGATGCTCTAGTCCCCAATAAAGCCATTACTCTCTCTCACCCAGCTGTTCCCCAGTACAGCTCTTGAGTCCAAGGGATGCAGACTTGAAAGGATATGGTGAACAACTAGTTTAGCCCTTGAACATGTTGTTGCCTTCCAAATCCATGCATGTTGTTCCCAGGACTTCATGTTTGAATCCCGCCAAGTAGGTTTCTATTCCGGCCACAGTACTAAAATGGTTGACCACACCATTCTCCTTCTCCTCTTGACTGTTGTGCAGCTGGGTGGGGCTGCTTTCACTGGTTTTCATTCTTATTGATCTATTTGTAGCCATGGCTTCTCTTCCCACTCCTGCATTTACCTTTGATGTCCCCCAAGGATCTATCTTTGGTTCCCTCCTATTCCTCATTCATATGTTGCCCCTCATTGACATTGTCTAAAAGCACAGCATTAGTTTTCACGTGTACACTGACAACACCCAGCTCCACCTCACCACCCCCTCTGCTGACTCCTCCACTGTTGCTAACTAATAAGGCTGCTTATCTGACATCCAGTAGTGAATACTCAGAAATGTCCTCCATTATAAATATTAGGAAGACTGAAGCACTTGTTTTCAGTCCCACTCCAAACTTTAAAACACTGTTTCCTAGTTACTGGTTCCATCCCTTTCTCTTGCCAAGAGTCGGAGACTAAGCCAGTCTGTTTGAAATCTTAGTGTTTTATTGGACCCCGGGATGAGCTTCTGATCCCATTTTCATGCCATCAGTATTTCTACCACAGTACCATTACCCTTGCCTCAACTCATCTGTGCTTAAAAACTCATCCATGCCTTCTACCCTCTGGAAACTCAAGGTTACCTAAAACACTGCTGCCCATGTCCTTACTTGCGCCATGCCCCATTCATCCATCACCTGTGTAGTCACTGACATAACTGGCTTTCTTTTAAACAATTTTAAAATTTACGTGTTTGTTTTCAAATCCTTCCATGGGCTTATTCCTCCCTATCTCCGTAATCTCCTTCAGCCCCACAATATCCCAAGATATCTGCATTTTTTTAAATCCTGGCTTCTTGAGCATCCCTGATTTTAAACCATTGCACCATTGGTGGCTGTGCCTTCAGTTGCCTAGGCCCCAAGCTCTGGAATTCCCTCCCTAAATCTCTCCACCTCTCTTTCCTCCTTTAAGACACTCATTAAAATCTACATCTTTTGCCAAGTTTTTGCTAATCTGGCCAGAACTCCTTTTGTGACTCGGTCTCTATTTTGTTTTAAATTGTGCCTTGGGGCATTTTATCACCTTAAAACTGCTATACAAATATAAGTTGTTGTTGTTGGTTATTTGATAGAGGTATTTCAAAATTACATAGTGATGCAACAGAATGGCTGGGAAAAGAGGTGGAAATTGATGGCCTCTTTAGTGGCTTGTTTGGAGGTGACAAAAGCATTTATTTCGGTGGAATGGTGGCATGCTTAAACCCCTCTGCCTCTCAACCTTAGCCGAGAGTGGAAAGGCCCTTGGGGCCCCATTGCCAATTGAAATCCTTAAGTGAGCAACTAATGACCACTTAGGGCCTCATCCCCCTGTTGCTGGTACTAACCTAGCGATAGACAGGCCTTTCATCGTGCAGTGTGCATGGCAGGTAAAATTGTGCGGTCTGCTTGTGGTCACCCAGGTATGTTCTTTTTTAATTGCTCAAGGGATGTGGGCATCTCTGGCTAAGCCAGCATTTATTGCCCATCCCTAATTGTCCTTAAGGAGGTTGAGGTGAGCTGCCTTCATGAACCACTGCAATCCATGTGGTGTAGGGACACCACAGTGATTTTGGAAGGAAGTTCCAGGATATCAACCCAGCGACAGTGAATGAGTGGTGATATATTTCCAAGTCAGGATGGTGTGCAGCTTGGAGGGGGAACTTGAAGGTGATGCCGTTCCCATGCAGCTGCTGCCCTTGTCCTTCTAGGTGATAGAATTTGAAAGGTGCTGTTGAATGATCTTTGGTGAGATGCTACAGTGCACCTTGTAGATGGTACACACTGCTGCTATTGTTGTCAGTGGTGGAGGGAGTGAATGCTTAAGGTGGTAGATGGGGTGTCAATCAGGCAGGCTACTTTGTCCTGGGTGCTGTTGAGCTTCTTGAGTGTTGTTGGAGCTGCACTCATCCAAGAAAGTGGAGAGTATTCCATCACACTCCTAATTTGTGCCTTGTAGATGCTTGACAAGATATGGGGAGTCAAGAAGTGAGTTACTCACCAATGAATTTCCAAGTTCTGACTTGCTCTTGTAGCCACAACATTTATATGTTCGGTCCAGTTCAGTTTCTATTCAATGGTAACCCCCAGGATGTTGATAGTGGGGGATTCAGCGATGGTAATGCCATTGAATGTCAAAGGGTGATGGTTGGGTTCTCTGTTGTTGGAGATGGTCATTGCCTGGCACTTGTATGGCGCAGATGTTACTTACCACTTGCCTGAATATTGTCCAGGTCTTGCTGTATATGGATAGGGACTGCTTCAATTTCTGAGGAGTCTCGAATAGTGCTGAATATTGTGCAATTTGAATATTGAATCAATGAACATAACCACTTCTGGCATATGACAGAGGGAAGGTCATTGATGAAACAGCTGAAGAAGACTGGGCTTAGGACAGTACACTGAGGAACTCCTGCACCAATGTCCTTGGAATGAGATGATGGACCTCCAACAACCACAACCATCTTCCTTTGTTCTAGGTATGAATTCCAGCCAGTGGAGAGTTTTCCCCTTGATTCTCATTGACTCCGGTCTTGCTAGAGCTCCTTGATGCCACACTCAGTCAAATGCGGCTTTGATGTCAAGGGCAGTTACTCTCACCTCACCTCTGGGCCAGGATTTTACATATGGCGAGTGGGCTGTTTGGGACCGAGTGCGGGTGGGCCAATTAAGGCCCGACATGCATGGATCGCAGCTTCTGAGAACAGCGGGAATGGCCGGGCGGCGGCAGGAGGCCAATGACCGCTGCATCCAATTGTGACCTGGTGGCCTATTCAAAAACGGCACAGGCAGCCTTCCAAAGGCTGCCACCGATGATGCACAGGAGGATGTCCGACAGCACTCTCGGAGAGCAGGCCAGGCAGGAGGGCAGGTTGGTGGGGCAGTGTGCCGAGAGATTTTTGGATAAGTGTCTCGCTAGCCTCCTCGAGGAGGTGGCAGCACAGCGCGAAATCATCGTGCCAAGGGATGGGGGGAGGAGGACCCTCCACATGGCGAAACTTGCCTAGCAGGAGATGGCAGAAAGGGTCAGCTCCCACGATGTGGTGCAGTGCCGGAAGTGGTTTATGACCTCCTGCGAACGGGAAGGGTGAGTACCGTGTTGGCATGGGTCACTTAGCACAGCAGTTAGGTTCCCCTCCACACCCCCCAACTCAGAATTTTATTTTTGCATTCATTCATTCACAGCATATAGCCCTCGCTGGGTGGGCCAGCATTTACTGCCCATCCCTAGTTGCCCCTGAGAGGGTGGTGGTGAGCTGCCTTCTGTATCCACTGCATGTGGTGCAGCTGCACCCACAGTACTGTTTGGGGGTGAGCTCCAGGATCTGGACCTAGGCGCAGCGCTGGAACACTGAAACATTTCAAAGTCAGGATGCTGAGTGACTTGGAGGGGGACTTCCAGGTGGCGGGGTAGCCATCCATCTGCTGCCCTTGTCTTTCTAGGTGGTAGTACTCATGGGTTTGGAAGGTCTTAGAGTGTGAATGGCAAATGTGATGGAGGCAGCATCTGGGCAAGGGGGTCAGCCCTAGCTGTACGGAGTGAGTGTACAGCGGCTCCAGGGTCACAAATCGGGTGAGCCCTGCAATGTTTCACTCAGGTGGGGGTGGCAGGGCTGCAATGGTAATGCAGGTACAGGGAGGACTAATAAATGCTCCTCTCTCCTTTCAGGAGAAGACAGCACACAATAATGCCGGATGGATGTGGATTGGCAGAGGGCAGGCCCACCTGCTCATACTGACCAGATATGAGCAGGAGGCTCTTGAGCTGGAGAGGCACCACGTGCCCAGGTCTACCTGCCACGGTGAGGTTCGCGTGCCAGTGGGAGGTAAGAGTGCCGTGCCCTGAGGTCACAATTTCTGTCAGTGCAAACATTCCACTGTTGAATATATATTTATTTCAGCCTTCAACATGGGTTGCCCATTGATAATGGAAGGAGGAGCACATCCTGATCTGGGTGCTAGGCATGCACATTAACAGTGTAACTACTTTTACTAATCAAATGTCTTTGTTCTTCCTTTCAGCCTAATAGGAGCGCGCCCAGACTCAGGAGGCAGATGGAGCGCCGCTGACCCCTGAGGACCCAGAAGATGTAAACACACCATCATCACACCCTCTCAGCCAGGCAGGCACCAGCGCAGATACCAGCACTTCAGGTTTGGCGGCTAGTATCTCGGTGCACAGTGGTGAGGGCACTTTGCACTCACTTGAGGTGCAGGCGGAGGCAGAGAGTGTCCAGGGCGCCAGCAGTTGGTGAACTGGTGGGGTCCAGGAACATGCTCAGTCAGCAACTAATGATGTGCCTCGAAAGTCATCCCTGACGCAGCAGATGCTGGGTGTGCAGCAGGGTCTGCGGGAGTATCTGGCAGCGATACATGAGGGTATGTGTGCCATGGTCTCCGTACTGGAGGAGTCCATGTGGAGCATGAGCAATGCAATGACCCTCATGGCCGAGTGCACTGCCTCCTCCATGGGGAGAGTGGTGGCTCTCATGGAGAGGATCCTCCAGGAAAACAATCAGGGGTTCCCGGGGATGCACTTGGACCTGCAAGCCCTCATAGCGGCATTGACCCCAGGTGGTCATCCATCAATGGTGAGCAGGGAAGTCCAAAGCGACATCATGTTGGCGCACGGGCTGCCTGTCATCTCTGCGGGCTCCTCTCAGGGCACTCCGGATGATGTCAGCAGCTCCTCCGCCCCTCGGCCAGTGACCGTGGCATCTGATGAGGCTGCAGTGACTGGGGAGATGCCAGCCTTGCCACTGGCTGCTCTCTCCCAGTTGGGGCCAGCACAGGCTCCACTAGCCAGAGGATGCCCACCAATGTCCTCAAGGCCAACAGGACAGCACAGTGAGCAGGCTGTCTCAGGCCAGCGAGGAGGAAGCACCTAGACATAGCACCCGCTTATCACTGGTGGTTTTCTTTTGCCCCCCGTTTCAGTTGTTTTTCAGTAGGTGTGCTGCTCAGCACCTTTTAATGGACTTTGATTTTTGTATGCAAGTATGCAATCATTAAATGTTTTAGTTCTCAACAAGCCTCTGGGTGCCTCATTAGTTCTGCAGGTGAAGGAGAACTCATGATGTTATGAGTGACTTGTTTGTAATTGAGCTTTATTGACAAGGCACATAGTTCATGTTCCTAACCATGCTGATATTGCTCTCAGGTATCAAGTATGGAGTCTGTGGCCCTGGCATGTGTTAGAGGTCCATCTGTGGTGGGCTAGCTTAAGGAGCATTGGATCAAAGCCTCCCAGGTTTCCCTGCCTCCCGGGAGGTTGCCAGGTTAGAGTCTATCCCTTCAGTGTTCTCCTGAGTGTGCTCATCCTCAGGCTCACTACTGGACTCATCGGGCAGAATTTTACGAGTCGGCAAGAGGGGGCGGGGCCCACTCGCCGATGTGTAAAATTGAGGCTATTGACAGGGTCAATTAAGTAATTAAAGGACCTGCCAGACCAACCTTAAGGTTGGCGGGCAGGCCAGGGGCCCCGGTGAGAACTAGAAAAAGCATGAAACCTCATCCACTGGCGGGATGAGGTTTCCTGCAGGCTTTAAAAAATTTTAATAAAGATTTTGTAAAAATTATGGACATGTCCCAACTCATGTGACAAGGGGACATGTAAGGAAAATTTTATTTTTCTCTCTTTGTCTTTTTTACATTTACAGCTGATCCCCCTGAGGCAGCACTTAGCCTCAGGGAAATGAGTGCTCTTTCCTGCGCATGCGCGAAAGAGTGCACTCTCGATTTTGGGATTCACCCCCCCCACCCCCCGCCCACACAGGGAGCGCATAGCCTTAATTGGCCTGCCCACATAAAATGGTGGCATGCCTCAGATCGGGGGCACCAATCGGAAGCCCGCCCGCCCACCAATTCCCCCCCGACGGGGAGAAAATTCAGCCCATCATCTGCAGCCAGAGCATCTGCGTCTACATCTTCCTCCTCCACTGCATCCCCCCTTTCCAGTGCCAGTTTGTGGAGAGTGCAGCATACAACCACTATCAGTGACACACTGCGGGGTATTGCAGTGTGCTCCCTGAACGGTCCAGGCATCGGAAGTGCATCTTGAGGAGATTGATGGTTCTCTCTACCACCACCGTTGTGGAGACGTGGCTCCTGTTGTACCGCTGCTTGGCCTCTGTTCTTGGACAGCAGACAGGAGCCATGAGCCACCTTCTGAGGGGATAGCCCTTGTCACCCAGCAGCCTTCCATCAAGCCGGGCTGGAGCACTGAAGAGCCCCGGCACTTGGGAGCATCTGAGGATGTAGGCATCGTGGGAGCTGCCTGGGTACCTTGCAGCAGACTTGTAGAATCAGCATCCTGTGGTCACACACTATCTGCACGTTCATGGAGTGGAAGCCCTTCCTGTTGACGAAGGCACCGGGTTCACCTGCTGGCGACTTGATGGCCACATGTGTACAGTCTGCTGGACACGGGGGAAGTCAGCAATCACTGCAAAGCCTCTGGCTTTCTCTTTCTGGCTGGCCTCATCTGTGCGGTAGTGAATGAAAGTCAATGCATGCCTGAACAGAGCATCTGTCACCAGCTTGACACAACTGTGGACAGCCAACTGGGAGACTCCACAAAGATCACCCACCAACTCCAGGAAAGAGCTGGAGGCATAGAAGTTGAGGGCAGCCATAACCTCCAGTGCCATTGGCATGGGTTGTCCATGTACACAGTTGGAGCTGGTCTCAGGGCCGATCATCTGACAGATATAGTTCACTGTTTCCCTTGACAGTTGGAGCCTTCTTCGGCACTGCACCTCAGTCATATTGAGGTAGCTCCTTCACCACCTGTATACCCTGGCAGCAGGATAGTGGCGTCTTCTGCAGCCCCTTCCGCCTTGGACTTCCTGTTGGCCTTGTGCCCCTTGTGCCTGCGCCTGTCCTCCCAAAGGTGGCTCCCTTGGAGGTTGAATATGGTCTCCTGACCTCCTCCCCCTTCTGGCCCCCTCTTCTTCTTCAGCGGTGGTGCCTCCAGCGGAGAGCACAATCCCCATTCCCAGGGTAAGGATAGGCTGTCTGATATCTGCAAGGTCCCAAGAATTACGTTTCTTCCAGAGCCCCGAACTGAAGCCTGTTTTTTCTGTCAAAGGAGCTCTGAAGAGAATTGAAGTTGTTCTGTTCACACAAGCAAGTAGCAGTAAGTTTAAAAAGTTAATTACTTACAGCTCACAATCACGAGCTCACTCACCCAACATCACTGTGCACCATTGCGATATTTTGTTCGGCGGGCGCGTGCCAGAGTCATTAATTTAAAACATGTCCCAACTCTGTGACACAGTCACATGAGGGGACATGTTCAAATAAATTTTTAAACCATTTATTTAATTTTTTTAATATCCATTCAATTTCCTTGAGGCAGCTCCGTGCCTCAGAAAGAGTGCTGTGCTCTTTCATGTGTATGCGTGATAGACCGCTGGCCCTAACTCTCCCTCCTCCCCCTGCCCCCTGCACAGGTCGCACTGAGTGCTACCTGTTGTGTATCACGCTGGGTGGGCCTTAATTGGCCCGCCAGCATAAGATGGCTGCACGGAGCTGATCGAAGGCAGAAATTGGCTCTGAGCCTGCCCCCACCCACTCCCGCCCAGCCTGTCCGCCAAAGGAAAATTCCTGCCCATAAGGTTTAGGATGATGGTAGAAAAGGACAATGGGCAACCCAGAGTAAGAATAATTAACTGAGGAAGAGCCAAATTCAATGGGGGCAAGAACAGAGCTGGGCCAGAAAACTGAAGCCAAAGGTTGGCAGGAATAACTGCAGCTTGACAATGGGCTACCTTCAAAGAAGAAATGGTATGGGCACAGTCAAGATATATTCCCTCAAAAGAGAAAGGTAGGCAAACAAATCCAGAGCTCTCTGGGTGAAAAAGGAGATAGAAATTAAGATAAGGAATAAAAAGCGTGATTATGATAGGTGCCAGGTAGAAAGGACAATTGAGAACAAAGCTGAATACAGAAGGTTCCGAAGAGAGGTGAAGCAGCAAATAAGAGAAGCAAAGGGGGATTATGAGAAAAGACTGGCAGCCAACATAAAGGGGAATCTGTTGGCAAATAAATAGTAAGAGGGTGGTAAAGGGAGGAGTTGGGCTGATTAGGGACCAAAAAGCAGATTTACACGTAGAAACAAGAGACATGGCAGAGGTGTTAAATTATTACTTTAATAAATTAATACTTTGCATCTGTCTTTATCAAGTAAGCAGATACTACCCAGGCCATAGTGACAGAGGAGGAAACTCTGTGAATAGAATTGTTCAAAACTGATAAGCAGGAGGTATTGGACAAACTGTTGGTACTTAAAGTTGACAAGGTACCAGGACTGGATGAGATGCATCCAAGGATATTGAAGGAAGTGAGAGTGGAAATTGCAGGGGCACTGGCCATAATCTTTCAGTCTTTCCTAGACTCAGGGGAAGTGCCAGAGGACTAGAGAAATGCAAACGTTACGCCCTTGTTCAAAAAAGGTTGTAAGGATAAGCCCAGCAACTACAGAAAAATTCTGCCCTATGATATAATGATCACTGTCTCCTAAATGTGTCCCCACTGACACATGATCACTTGATCTACTTGGCCCACCTCATTTCCAAGAACTAGGTCTAGCAGTGCTGCCTTTCTTGTTGGGCTGGACGCATAGTGCTGTAGCAAATTCTCCTGAACACACCCTAGGAACTCTTGCATTAAGCTGCAGCTCCTGTGTGAATGGTAATTGCATGTTATTCACCAACAGATGCTTATTGGAACAGCCTGAGTGCCCACAAGGCACTGAAACAGTCTGTTGTTCTTTTTATCCAGTAGCAATTTGGGCTCCTGTTCATCAAATTTCATAGCACTTTGTAGTATCATAAGAGCTCATTCAGACCTTGGCTCACCGTGCTGTGAAACATAAGCTGCTCTTAATCTTTATTGTGCAATGAGGTCACAAATGCAGCACTAAACTCTTCTGTAGACCTGTCAGTATAGGACCACTGTTAACCATGATGACAACTTAAAATAGTGGCAGAATTACGGACTCCTGTTCTACATCATTAAACAGGCGAGTATCGTGACTTATAATGGCCTGCCAATGGTCGAGAGAATATTTGTCTGTCACATATAAGCTGGGCAAGTTCATTAGTGAACCATTCGGATTTTTACAAAAACTCTTCAGCTTTTTGGATTTAGTTTCACAACTTATCACGGTGGCATTTGAACATACAACCCCTGTGTTGCTCCTGCACTACCACTTGGGTAATGCATATTACATTAGTGCATGAGCCTCCTCAATGATCATTAGTAGCCTACTTGATGTAGACTGGGCAGCATCACAGTCCTGTCCACACCCAACATTTAAACATGAATACTTGTAACAGGCCAGTCAGGCGTTGAATCCTAACTGATTATCCTCTCCTTATTTCATGGGTACTGAGGCTAGCTGTAGAGCTCTTCCTTCCAGCTAAGATCAACCATCTGCTTCTTGAATAAACTCATTGGGCTGAGTTAAGTTTAGAACAGCACCACCTGTGCAGCCATGGAACCAACATATTATAGAGTAGCATCATTTCACTCTTGGTTAGCATAGGAAAACATTTCAAAATGCTTTATGCTCAGCAAGGGATAAAAACACTACATGTATAGAGAAAGAAAGAAAGTAATCGGAAGTGTAGCCGCTGTTGTAATGAGAGAAATGGGGCAGCCAACTACACACAACAAGATCCCACAAACAGTAACATGATAAAAGACCAGATAAACTGGCTTTAGCAATGTGAATTGAGGGATAATTATTGGCCAGGTCACCCAGGAGAACTCCCTATTCTTCTTTGAAATATTGCCATGAGATCATTCCCATTTGCCTGAGAAGGCAGGCAGGGGCTCATGTCAAAGAAAGAGAGGGTATAAGCTGTCAATGATAAGGGTTTTTTTTGTAACCAGCAAGATAGATGGCAAGTTGGAGAAATCTAGGGAGGGAATGCTGAAGTATATGAGTATATTAGTTTGAAAGAGCTGTCACTAATTATGAAACAAAGGGAACAGAGAACAAGGGCTCGTCCAATATTGGAGGAGCAGCAGGTGAGAGCGAAAATACAAGGTCAGAGAAGATTGCTGTGGTGGGGTAGAGGAAGGCTACAGACAGCACTGGAAGTGAAAAAAAAAATCTGCTTATGCATACATATGCAATAGATCTTTGAATCTAAAAGGAAGTGATTGCAGTGAATGCTTACAAACTGAACAATTTAACTAGATCAGCTGAAGTGCAATGATAGACTAAGGAATATTTTCTGATCAGGGCATAACATAAGCAATGACTGATTGAGAAAAGGGTGGAGAGCCATGATGTCAGGTGTTTGTGTCTTTTGTTCCGCGTCAAAGCTCTTGCGAGTAATTTTGAGGAATGCTGGAAGGACTTGCCAGTTTACCATTAGATCATGCAAATGAAGGTTAAAAGTTGCAATTGCACCAACATTTCCTACCATTGACACTGGAATATTTTCAACCCCTTATCTTTTGCTTCTGATCATAGAAAGGACATTAAAGGCACAGAAAGCATATGGCATAGATTCATGAGAACTATGCCAGAAATGGGAAACTATGTGGCGTGCATCACCACAACAGTCAATGGTTGCAACTGCTTGGTAACAGATGCCAATGCCAAAAACAACAACTCATAATGACACTTGGTAACTTTATGTGCAGTACTTGTGGAAGAACGTGCCTTTCAAGTATTAGCCTCTTCAGCCATTAGCAATGATGCACCATATTTGAATACCCCATCTGAAATGAATTTGTTTGCTGTGTGTCCATTGTCTTTCGTAGATGAGAGGATACTGGCTAGTTGTCTGAAGAGACTTGAGATACTGGAATTGCATTCAACTGGAGCAGGGATAGCTAAGGAAAATTATTTCCGAGAAGTTTTTTTTCAATTGTGAAGAGTTACAATAAAGCGAATATGGAAAAACTCTAAGTTCTGATTGAGGAGTCAGTGACAAGGGTTATCAGGGAGAGAGTAATTTATATCCTCAGGATTAATGGGGCATGGAATACTTTGCTACAGTGAATGGTTGTGGTAGAAATTGTAGGTTTTAAGGGCAACTGGATAAATCTTTGAAGCACAGGAAGTCACAGGGCTATAGGGAGGTGGTAGGATAATGGGACAAGTTTTGGATTGTTCTAACAAGGAGTCAGCACAGACCTGCTGAGATAGATTATTTGTCTTTCTATGCTGTAAATTCCCGGGGGATGAGTTGATAGTGAGTCAGCCTCCCATTATACACCTCTCCTGATTTTTATTTGCATTCAAGTTGAGCTGCTTATATAAAATGGATATCTACGGTTGCTGAAAGCTTTGTTGTTTAACAGAAGATTGTCAGGAGCTTTTAAAAGGTATTTCTGCACCTTTTTTATTCTTTCTTTGCTGATACCATTCAGGCAGTCAACAGCTTTGAGGTAATCATTTAGGTTCTGCCATTTTTCGTGCATGAGACAACAGCATGATGGGTTTCCCTGAGCAGAATCCCTTTGTATTTGCGCTTTTATGTAAGGAGAGGAGATGCAGTGGGGTCATGTTAGGTTGCGTCATTGGCACTCTGTACCCATCAGCAGGAAGCCTCACAGTCATATGTACAAATAGAGGTGTTCGGAACTTGAACTTTTTAGGAGATCACTGCCTGAGAACGCTCTAAATCACAATACAGGTTGTGACAGGGTTTTGTCAAATTGTCCTCAAGATGACCTATAGACAATCCTTCCATATCCATAATGCCGACAGCTGCTGTCCAGGTTACCAATGTCTTCAAAATTCCTGCTGCAGGTTGCCAAAAGAGACGTTGGCAAACTAAACCAATCAGCTGCTCTTGCTGCATTTGAACAAGACAGTGATATCTTGTTTGCTCAAGAAAGCAGTTTTAGCTCCTTATCAAGGAAGAACTGACAACCTCATGAACTGGCACTGCATTTTTACTAAATGGTAGGATTTCCAAAAATTCAGGACATTAAATATTGCACTCGTGACCTTTCACAATCTCTCAACAAGAATATTTAAAGCATTCTACACTATTAATGTGAGCATGGCAATTATGTAAGTTAATGATTGTGACAGCTGACTAGAAGCAGATGTTTTCATTTTGAGGCAAATCACTAGTGAAACACCTAGCAGCACCTCGCATATCCAGCTTTCTCTGTCACTTTCTGTGGAGCCTCACTTTCAGATAAAGCCTTCTTTTACATCATACAATGGCGCCTGCATCAGAGGGGGCATAGCCAGGGGTATGATAAGAGACAGAAAGAGTCCCAAACCAGATGTAAAATTGACACAAAGCTTGTCAGTTTAGCAGTGGGGCATCCTCTGTGTAGGTGTTGGTTCTACTGCTACATTTATGGGGTCCTTTTTAGGGGCCCCAGGCAGGCGTTTAAAACAGATTCTACCTGGCTGCAATCCAGTGCTGACCCTCACTTGTTTCCTTCCCAGTCAGTCACCCTCCCCACCCAGGTCTTATAAGGCTGTATCTGATACCACAGTTGATACTTACATTTAAATGAGGCCAAGGGCCCATTCTCAATTGGCCTTCTGGCCTACTGGCCTCACATAGTGAAGGTTCCCTGCCTTCAGGTTAGTGTTATTTAATTTCCACCCCACTGGTTCTCATTCAGAATCAATGAATGCAATCTTATCCAAGATGAATTATCCCTCGCCCGTCATTGCTGAAACATATAGATACATTATGGGGGTAACTTTTCCAAGTCTGAGCTAATAGCAGTGTATCGGATAACATGAGGCTCTGTGTCATCATTTTTTGATGCACGCTGATGGTGGGAGAGATCCCCCGCCAGGAAGGTGCATTCTGAAAATAACCCCCTCTTAGTAGATGCAAGAGAAAATGGTGCACTGCATTTCTGCTGGCGCAGAGCTTCAGAGAATTGGAAATGGAAATCGGTGCATCTGATTGGCAGGTTTCTGGATCATTAAAATTAATCACCAGAAAATGAGGAGCGCCTGCTGCGAATCAGAAGTGGTGACCTCTGTGCTTGATTTTCTGATCCATGGCACATTGAATGAAATTCAAGCTATTGTCGCAAAATTTACCATTCAGCTTCAATTTGGCTCTCTCGGGTCAAAAACAGTGGGTGGAAATTTTGCAATGTTCAAAATTAAAATGAATCACTTGAGATTCAAGAGTGCCGTGAATCAGGCACACTGACCTCTTTAACCTATTCTCCAATTTGCACTCCTGTCAAGCGAGGTTCTTTGTCGGGAACATAACCTTACAAGATGTGCTCATATTTATGCACCTCATCCATAATAGAGATTGTAATAAAGTTCATGGGATAAATTTCCACCATTAACATTTCTTTCCTTTGTGCTTTACTTGTCTAAGGACTTGTCTGTAGGATCCAAAAGGGAATATTTCTGCATCCATTTGCAAATGCATTGATCAATATCGTATAATGATTTCCTTACAGTGAAAAAAAGATATTTGCAGCCTGTGGAAATATTGAAGATCAAGCCTCACTATAATATACAAAGAAAGGAACATCACAGCTTTAACAATTCTGTGTGAATTGCTTTGGGGTAACAAACATGACAAATTAAATAAAGCCACATCACTATTAACACAGTGTTAATTGCTTTTAGCAACAAAATACATATGAATTACTCAGAATGAATGCCAGCAAAATGTATTATAGCAATTTTAATGTAACTTATACTGCAGTTTTGAAGAGGGAAAGGCCAAGTACATTCACAGAATCACAGAATCACAGTGCAGAAGAGGCCCTTCAGCCCATTGAGGCTGCACCGACATTTGAGAAACACCTGACCTACCTACCTAATCCCATTTACCAGCACTTGGCCCATAGCCTTGAATGTTATGACGTGCCAATTGCTCATCCAGGTACCTTTTAAAGGATGTGAGGCAACCCGCCTCCACCACCCTGCCAGGCAGTGCATTCCAGACTGTCACCACCCTCTGGGTAAAAAGGTTTTTCCTCACATCCCCCGAAACCTCCTGCCCCTCACCTTGAATTTATGCCCACTTGTGACTGACCCTTCAACTAAGGGGAGCAGTTGCTACCTATCCACACTGTCCATGCCCCTCATAATCTTGTACGCATCGATCAGGACGCCCCTCAGTCTTCTCTGCTCCAACAAAAACAACCCAAGTCTATCCAACCTCTGTTTATAACTTAAATATTTCATCCCAGGCAACATCCTGGTGAATCTCCTCTGCACTCCCTCCAGTGCAATCACATCCTTCCTATAATGTGGCGATCAGAACTGCACACAATACTCCAGCTGTGGCCTCACTAAGGTTCTATACAACTCCAACATGACGTCCCTACTTTTGTAATCTATGCCTCGATTGATAAAGGCAAGTGCCCGATATGCCTTTTTCACCACCCCACTAACATGCCCCTCTGCCTTCAGAGATCTATGGACACACATGTCAAGGTCCCAGTGTTCCTCAGAACTTCCTAGTGCCATGCCATTCATTGAATACTTCCTTGTCAAATGACTCCTTCCAAAGTGTATCACCTCACACTTTTCAGGGTTAAATTTCATCTGCCGCTTATCTGCCCATTTGACCATCCCGTATATATCTTCCTGTAGCCCAAGACACTCAACCTCACTGTTACCCACCTGGCCAATCTTTGTGTCATCCACAAACTTACTAATCCTACCCTCCACATAGTCATCTATGTTGTTTATATAAATGACGAATAATTGGGGACCAAGCATAGATCCCAGTGGTATGCCAATGGACACTGGCTTTCAGTCACTAAAGCATCCTTCTGTCATCATCCTCTGCCTCCTACAACTAAGCCAATTTTGAATCCACCTTATCAAATTACCCTCTATCCCATGTGCATGTGCCTTCTTTATAAGTCTCCCATGTGGGACCTTGTCAAAGGCTTTGCTGAAATCCATATAAACTACACCAACTGCACTACCCTCATCTACACACCTGGTCACCTCCTCAAAAAATTCAATCAAATTTGTTAGGCATGACCTCCCTCTGACAAAGCCATGCTGACTATCCCTGATCAAACTTTGCCTCTCCAAGTGGAGATAGATAATTTCCTTCAGAACTTTCTCCAATAGTTTCCCTAACGCTGACGTGAGACTCACTGGCCTGTAGATCCCTGGATTATCTCTACAACCCTTCTTAAATAGCGGAACCACATTAACTGTTCTCCAGTCCTCTGGCACCTTCCCCATGGCCAGAGAGGAATTAAAAATTTGGGTCAGAGTCCCTGCGATCTCCTCTTTTGCCTCCCTCAGCAGTCTGGGACACAAATCATCCAGGCCTGGAGATTTGTCCACTGTTAAGTTTGCCAACACCTCCAATACCTGGTCACTTCCCATCTCAATTTGCTCAAGAATCTCGCAGTCTCTCTCCCCGAGTTCAATACCTTCAACCTCATTCTCTTGGGTGAAGACGGATATGAAGTATTCATTCAACACTCTAGTGATGTCCTCTGGCTCCACCCATAGATTGTCCCCTTGGTCCCTTATGGGAACTACTCTTTACCTGGTTATCCTCTTCCCATTGATATACTTATAGAATATCTTGGGATTTTCCCTACTTTTACCAGCCAGAGCTTTCTCATATCCCCTCTTTACTGTCCTAGTTGCTTTCTTAAGCTCCACCCTGCACTTTCCATACTCCACTAATGCCTCTGCTGATTTGCTTCCCTTGTACCTGCTAAAAGCCTTTCTTTTCCTTCTCATCGTAACCTGAATATCTCTGGTCGTCCTTGGTTCTCTGGGCTTGTTACTCTAACATTACCTAGATACATTAAAGAAGTTCCACAATGATGAAATAATTTTAGCCAATAATATATTTGTGCCCCGTGAACAATTCGGATCTTTGATTGATGTGTTCTGCTTGAGGATCGCACAGGAGCTAATGTCTGTGGAAGTCAATAGGTGATTGCCACTGTCACCCAGAGGTCAGATTAATACCAAAGTAATAGAATCTGAAGGGTAAATGCTCGCTTCTATAAGCATTATTTACGGCATTCAAGTTTTTAATCTCCTGCTTATTTTGATCAGTTGTAGAACAAACATTTTACAACACCTGAGATTGCAATTAACAGGTTAAAGGAGGCAGCATTTGTGGAGAGAAACAGTTAACATTTCAGATCGATGACCTTCATCAGTTCATTTTCTCTCTACAGATTCTGCCTGACCTGCTGAATGATTGCCACATTTTCTGTTTTTATTTCCAGTAAAAGGAACTTGTTTTAAATATTTCCTACAGAAAAGTTGGGTGACATGTAAAAACAAGCAGCCAATCCGCTGTAAGCACCCATTTTATGTTCTCACTAAAATTAAAGTTCTGCCATTAAAATGTGAGCTTGAGATATGATGGGCACAGGTGTATACTCGATTTGTACATGTGGCTGATTCCACTGTTGCTTACAGCGAGTCAGGGGATATGCTGTAACCATGCAACTCACAACGTGTCATCAGGATCATTGATTTACAGTGACCGAATAAATCAAATTCTGGTTCTTTCCAAAGCATCCTGAGATTTTATCAGTGCCTAGAAATTGAACTGCAATTGTTCATTTTTGTATAAAAGTGTACATAGGCAGCTTTGATTCATGCTATATTCATAAATGAGCGGCCTTTATTTAAGGGTAAGTATGTGGGATCAACTTAAAAATAGAACTAGCGACATGAAATTGGACTTGGTAACACCCGCTGCGTGGTGGCTACAGATATCAGAGATAAAAATGGTATCCACTGCACGCACACAGACTCCTGGCTTGAAGCATGCCAGACATCATATTGGTGATGGAATTAGCATTCACACAGCTAATGTCTACTATGGGTATGCAGAGCAGGCAAATCATGACATGAATCACCAAGCAACGCTGAGTTGATGCCATTCTGAAGCACAATGCTATAGCCAGCAGTCTTTCTTAAGATCCACAACACCCACACTTTTGGTGGAAATTGTTTTTGCTACAACGGAAGCTAACACATCGATGATCGAACACTGCATCAGGGTTTTGGTGCATAAGAATTCTAATGGAGTTGGCCACTATTTCCATGCTGGAAAGAATGGGCTCCAAGTTATGTACAAAGCCTTGCATCAAGTGGTTGCAGGGCTCCTCCATTCTCCTTGACATTGCAGCCTTCCCAATGCTCCAAGTATTTCATGGTGTGTGCTCATCAGTCTTCTTCTGCAGGCTGCCCCATCAAAGTACTCATCTGAGACCCCTGCAGCAGAACTCCCCCTCACCTTCAAGCAAGCTGGCAGCTGTGCTACCCTTGCCCACTGTCCCTTGTGTACTGTACTCATGTCTTGACACATGCTGATCTTGCCTCTAATCTATTATAACAGTGCACAACAGACACAATTTCACTGCAAACCAATTACTTTTATTAGCAGAAAGCTTAAAGCTTAAACAACACAAATATTTTAGAAAATATCCAGTTACTCCCTAGGTAGTCACTCAAGGTTGACTGCAAGTTGATCCATTTCCAGCAGGACTTCTTTTGTTGATGGTCTTGCTCCCAATGGTGCTGTGCTGATGAGGGTTCTAAACCTCATTAAGTCCTTTGGCTACACTGCAACTGCCTTCGTGTCCAATCTTTCTGTGACCCTTGATCAACATGATCAGTCTGTAAATGGTCCAAATAAAGTTGGATTTAGTCCAAGGTTCGTCAAGTAGTTGGCTTTCCCCGCATCACTCTCCTGCATGTAGTCATTTAACCACAGGGTGTCTGCGGCATTTTATCTCTTTCAATTTCAACCTTCTCACAGGTGGTTGTGCAATTGCTCGAAGTCATGAGCTGCTGTCTGTATCAAAGCTCATATGAGAAAACACAACTACAGCAATTCTTTAGAAAAGATAGTTTTGTAAGTCACAACATGTTTCCAAAAACTGTAACATGTGGTGTAGATACACCACATAGACTGCAGGGGTTCAAGAAGGCAGCTCACCGCCACCTTCTCAAGGGCAGTTAGGGTTGGGCAATAAATGCTGGCCTAGCCAGCGATGCCCAAATCCCACGAATGAATAAAAAAAATCAGCTTACTTCCATTGCCCTTTTGCAATAAAATTAAGCACATCTTACACTATCCTCTAAGATACATGCAGTGCCAATATCTGAGCTGGTGGCTATGAGTGTGAAATCAAGTGCTAGTGTTGTGTCTTCATCATCACTGTCTTCTTGGCATCTCTCCAGTGCCTGATGAGGCTGCAGTTCCTGGGCACCTGAAAGGGTAAGATTGTGGCACATTCTCCTAAAACATGTGTGAAGTGGCTGTATTGCATGCCTAAAGCTGGATTTGGGAGGCCTAAACCATTTTTCAGCTTAGGTGTTATTTGAATGCCACTGGTAAACTGCAAGAACTAAAGAGGTACCTCATTGCAGCTTAATGGTTGTGGGAGGGCAGGAAATTGGTTGGGCACTAGCTAAAGCCAGTTGGTAGATTTGGGGAATGCAGGCAATCCTGGAGGGTGTTAAGCACAGGCTAGCAGTGGCTGACAATATTTTTGTGAAGCCAGGAGAACTCCTCTGCCTCCTGACTCAATGAGAATTTTGCCAAAAAAATTTTGGGCCATTTCCTAAGTGGCTCTTTGGACCTGAAACGTGCAATTGGAGTCCTGCAAACAGTATAGGATATCTATTTACATAAATATATCATACTGAAAACAGACAGGTGGACTCCTCATCCATTTACCAGCCTGCCTGAAAGAGAATGTTGGACCCAAAAAAATAGGCAGGCCTTGGGCATCAATAAGGTGGCTGTAATGGCTCCTGATTTTAGACTACTGGATACCCATTTTTCAGGCAAGAAATAGATGACTAGCAATTGAAAATCACTCCCAATATTTCCTGCGTAGTTTATTTTTCAGTAATCAGTTGCCAAAGTAAATCTCCTAAGACTATCATATCTGTCACCTTCTGCCATACATCTCCAACACTTTGATCTTCATTGTTCTCTCACTTAAATCACAGTGTTTCAGCACAACCCACTGCATGACAGAAAGAAAATGTTTCGAAAAGTTAAATATTCAATATGTTTTGTGAAGAATAACAAATAGCTGACAGTGAGTTTCAGTCAGTACATCCATCACAAGGTTTTACATATTCATAAACTACTTGAACTTCATTCTTGTACTTTATATCATTAGAATTGCTTGACTGAGTCATTCGCTTGCAGCTTGCTTCTATTCTCTATTATCCAGTGAATGATATGATGTGAAGACCCAGTATTTGATTGCATTCGCTACAAGACTATTCGAATGTTCACAATTAAGTGGCGAATTCCAAATCAAAGTGACAGATATTGGGCCAGTTTGGATTAAGTTAACAGGATTCAAAAATTTCATGATGAATACACACCTCTGTTATGTCTGAAAAAGCTGGCATAGATAGAAAAAAAAATGCCCATCTGCCCATATATCGGTTGTTCTGTCACAAGTTCTCCCACCATCATCACAGTGTTGTAAACCGCAGTGACACAGCCTGGTATGTTCTTGTAGGGATTATAGTTTTGATAAACGTAGAACTGTAGCTTTAAAAATAATTCTCTGTTGTAAGATCACATGGACCTGAATTTTTCAAGTGGTGGGCGGGCTCGGCGGGAGCAGTTGCAGAGCTGATCGTCGCCCATGATCAGCTCCATGCCGCCATTTTACACGGGCGGGCCAATTAAGACCTGCCCAGCGTAATAGGCAAACTGTAGTGCTCAGCACTACCTGTGCAGGCTGGGGGAGGAGGGAGAATTGGGGCCAGCTTCTTTGACTGTGGCGCATGAGATGGGACATGTTATTATAACTCGGAAAAGTTTATATTTATTTAATAAAAGCTTTAGGAAGCCTCATCCTGCTCATGGATGAGGTTTCCTAAAAGTGTTAAGGCCACTTGGCCTTTTTGCCTGCCTGCCAACCTTAAGGTTGGACGGGCAGTATTAACAATTACATTAATTGCTTCCTTAATTGCCTTTATAGGCCGTTTATATATCGGCAGGCTTGCAGCCAACTCCGGCACGTGCCGCCAAACAAAACATCACGAGACAGTGCAATGACGTTGGGACGCAAGCCTGATGTCATCGTGTGTCATTTTACGCGTCGGTGTGTCGGGCCCACCCCTGCATGACTGAAAGATCTTGCCTTTGATCTATGTAAACCAATCAGTTTGTAACACGGGGAGCTGCTAGGAGGGAGTTCTTCTTTAGTTATACAGTTAGATGCACACATAGAGCTGCTGCTGCTGTCTTGTTAATAAAGTTCAATGTTCCCCACCAACAAAAGTTGCCTGGAACATCAACTCTGTAACAAACTGGCGATGAGGATAAATCAAATCAGGTGCTGTCCCTCACCCGGTGATTGTGAGTATCTAAGATAATTAAAAAGAAAGGAAGGCATATTCATCCAAGATGCCACAGTTTGCCAGAATTGGTCCCTTTGAGCCAGCCACAGAAGGCTGGCCTCAATATATAGAACACCATGGGTTCTATTTTCAAGCCAATGAAATCACAGAGGAGGAAAAGAGGAGAGTGATTCTCCTAAGTATTTGTGGGAGCAAGATCGACAGTTTAATTTGAAGCTTGACGGCCTCTAGTGCTCCAGATTTGAAGACCTTCGGTTAATTAGTAGACCTCATTAAGGGATATTTTCAACCCAAGCCCTCAGCCACAATGCAGAGGCTCAGGTTCAATGCATGGATTAAAGCCTCGGGGGAGGCCATTGCTACCTACATGGCGAAAATAAAACTAGTGGAGAATTGTGATTTCAGTGAAATCCTGAATGATATGCTCAGGAGTCATTTGGTCTGTGGTGTGCAAGATAATGCTATTCAGTGAAGATTGCTGGCTGAAATAGATCTTGATTTTAAGAAAGCATTAGAAATAGTGCTTGTGATGGAAAGTCTGTAAGGGATTCACAAGCAATTCAAGGTGCATAAATGGTGCTGTTTTCCATAGTTGGGGGGAACGGCCAGTGGAAAGTGGCTCGAAAAGCCTAGACTCCGCCGCAAAGGGGGAAACAGCCCTGCTACCCAAAAATTTAGAGGAAACAGCTTAGCAGCAAATTCGAAAACTAATTGTTATCGACCTACGAACAATCATATTCCTAACAATTGGTGAGTTACAGCGGTGGGATGCTATTTTTGCCTTAAAAGAGGGCATATATTGAAACATCACAAAACGAGATTAAAACAGGCTTCCAAGCAACAAGCAATGTCAAATGAAGAATATAATGTGGAAGAACCAGGAACAACCAATTCTGACATTTATTCATTATTTAACATGAAAGTGAGGAAAATAGAGCCAATCACTGTTACTTTATGGGTGAATGGGAAACACTTAAAAATGAAAGTAGACACTGGTGCTCCTAGCACTGTAGTAGGAGAGCACACCTTCAGATATTTAAATAAAGTTGCTCAGCAATTAAATTTGGAACAGACTTCTGCCAAGTTGTATGAGTACTGCCAGAGCTGCTGAAAAAACATGACACCGTCTTCTGGGATGAACTGGGGGAAATCAAAGACCTACAGGCCAAGTTTTACCCGGACTCAGAAGTAACGCCTCACTTCGTAAAGCAAGATGCTGTGGGAGAGAAGGTTGGCGCTGAGCTGACCCAGTTAGAGAGACTGGGTGTCATAAAAACGGTTCAATTCTTGGAGTGGGCAGCATCTACAGTTCCTAAAACCAGATCGGACTGCCCAGATTTGTGGGGACTGTATGCTAATGGTCAACAAAGCAACCAAACTGGACAGGTACCCTATTCCCAAGATTGAAGACCTCTATGCCAAAATAGCAGGAGGGACAACATATACAAAGCTTGATATGAGTCACACATATCAGCAGCTGGAGCTGGATGATGTCTCCAGAGAATTTGTGATCATAAGCACCCTCAAAGGATTATATCAATACACATGCTTGCCCTTAGGTGTCTCTTTGGCCTGTGCCATTTTCCAGAGGACAATGGAGAGCTTGCTGTAAGGTTTACCTCAAGTTGTGTTCTACCTGGACAATATACTAATAACTGGATTCATGGAAACAGAACACTTGGCTAATCTGGACGAAGTCCTGAAATGATTTTTAGAAGCAGGAGCATGCTTAAAGAAGGAAAAATGTACTTTTCAGGCAAATGAAGTTCATTTGTTTGGGCCACCAGGTAGATGCCCAAGGGTTGCATCCTGTTGAAGAGAAGGTTGAAGCTATCAGAGAGGCACCTGCACCTAGGAATGTCACAGAACTTAAATCATTTTTAGGAATGGTGTGGTTGATTCCTACCTAACCTATGAATGGTTCTAGCCCCTCTACACTCACTGCTGAAGAAAAACCAGCATTGGGTTTGGAAGTCACCTCAGGAAGAAGCCTTCGTGAAAGTCAAACAACTCTTGCACTCTTCAAATTTGTTAGTGCACTACAACCTGACTAAAGAATTGGTGCTAACCTGTGATGCATCCCCCTATGGAGTGGAAGTGGTACTGTCTCACATACAGAGAGGCTGATAGGCTATGTATCCAGGACAAAAACAGAATTACCTGGAAAAACTCAGCAGGTCTGGCAGCATCGGTGGAGAAGAAAAGAGTTGACATTTCGAGTCCTCATGACCCTTCGACAGAACTTCAGTTCTGTCGAAGGGTCATGAGGACTCGAAACGTCAACTCTTTTCTTCTCCGCCGATGCTGCCAGACCTGCTGAGTTTTTCCAGGTAATTCTGTTTTTGTTTTGGATTTCCAGCATCCGCAGTTTTTTTGTTTTTATCTATGTATCCAGGACACTTACCACAGCCAAGAAAGGACATTCCCAAATTGAAAAGAAAGGACTGCCAATTATTTTTGGTGTAAAAAAATTCTATCAATAGTATCAGACCACAAACCACTTTTGGGTCTGTTTAGCGAGGAAATGGCTATGCCTTCAATAGTTTCTGCATGAATTCAAAGTTGGGCCCTAATATTAGCAACATATGAATGCACTTTTGTACATAGACCAGGGATTCATATAGCCAATGCTGATGACCTAAGTCACCTTCCTTTGCAAGAGAACAATGAACATGTCCCAATTCCCCTAGAGATCGTATTAGCAATGAATTTCCTGGATGCCTCACCCGTCTGTGCCAGGCAGATAAGAAACTGGATGAATTGTGATCCAGCCCTGTCTCAAGTGAGAGATCAAGTGTTAAATGGTTGGTCCCAGGAGCCAATCCCTGATGAATTGAAGCCTTTTTTCAACTTAAGACACAAAATAAGCTGTCAAGATGGTATTCTATTATGGGGTGTGTGAATAGTAATTCCTTCACAAGGAAGGGAACCACTCTTAGTAGAGTTATACAGTGCCCATCCGGAAATCTCAAGAGTGAAGATAATCACGCAAAGTTATCTTTGGTAGCCGGGAATGAATGGCAATATTGAGAAGGTGGTTAAACACTGTATACAATGCCAACAACTACAGGAGTTGCTGATGGCAGCCCCATTACAGTCATGGGAGTGGCCTGGCAGACCCTGGGTGAGATTGCACATAGATAACCTCAGTCCTTTTCTTGGAACCATGTTCCTACTGATTATAGATGCTCATTCCAAGTGGTTCGACACATATAAGCTTAAGTCGCCAACGTCAGGTGCTACTATAGAAAAGTTAAGCCAAAGACTTTCCATGCATGGATTTTCAGAAGTAATCATCTTAGATAATGGTATTGCATTTATTAGCACTAAATTTCAAAGACTTGTCAGCCTAAATGGTATCAACCACTTGAAGGCTGCCATCTGTCATCTAACGGACAGGCGGAAAGAGCAGTACAGGATTTTAAGGTGGGAATGAAGAAATTAACTGGCAAATCATTGGAAACCAAATTTGCTCATTTCCTGTTTCACTACAGAACAAACCCCCACACCACAACAGGTGAACACTTGCTGAGTTACTGATGAGGCACCATCTTCAAAAAATACTAAGCCTAATACTTCCCAATTCGGAGGGGAAGGTGGAGAAAAGTCAAGGGAACCAAAAAACAACTCACGATTTGCATAGTCGTGAGCGTGAATTTACTGTTTGTGAAGCAGTATGTTTAAGGAATTTCAGTAGAGGACCAAAAATGATCAGACTTGGTAAAGTAAGCTCTGTGGCCGGACCCTTGTCATACCACGTAGAAGAGGAGAGCCAGATCACCCACAAGCATGTGGGTCATTTAAGCAGAAGGAAGATACCCCAACAAAATTATGTTCCACCTGTAAGCATTGGAGAACCTATGGTTCTTATTGAAGTTGTGCAACAAAGGATAGACATGCCCAATGTCTCTGTTGAAGTGGACGACACTGAACTGCCTGTGCCTAATGAGGCACCTGATGTTAATGCGGTTCCAGAGAATGTGGTTCCTGCCAAAGGTTTGGAAGTTGTGGAGCTATGATGTTCCACACCAATCAGGAAACCACCTGGAAGATTGAACTATAATTTCATCACCTGTGTAAATATTGTTATGTCATGAGATAAATATCATAATGAATACAAAATGTACAGAAAAGTTAAGGGGAGGAATGTAGTAATTATAGTTTTGATAAATGTAGGACTGTAGCTTTAAAAATAATCCTGTGTTGTAAGATCACATGATCTCTGTAAACCAATCAGTTTGTAGTGCAGGGAACCCTTAGGAGGTAGTTCTTTTTTAGTTATAGGGGAGAATTTTCTCCCCGTTGGGGGAGGTTGTGTGGGAGCTGGCACGGACATGTCTGCAGCTGATCGCCACCTGCGATCGGCTGGGACCCGCCATTTTACGTGGGCAAGGGCCACCCAGCGTGACGCGCACCCAGAAGCACTGAGCGCTAACTGTGCAGGTTGGGGGGGCTGCCTGAGTCGGAGCCTGCACTCTTTCGTGCATGCACACGAAAGTGCACAACTCAGGGAGATTAGTTTAAATTTTAAAAATTTTAGTAAAGAGAAAAAAAATTTTTATGGCATGTCTCCTCATGTGAAACAGTCACATGAGCTGGGACATGTCTATGAATTTCATTAAAATTCTTTTCAAACCTTTAAAAACCTTCATGAAACCTCACCCCACCCATGGATGAGGTTCCATGAAAAATGTGAAGGCTACCTGGGCTCTTTGCCTGCCCGCCAAGCTTATAGTTGGACAGGCAGCTCAGTTTTTTGTTTTAATTGATAGTTAACTGGCCTTAATAGGTCTTTGACAGTTCAGTGGGTGCGTAGCCAACTCAGGTGCTCGTCCACTGAACTGAAAATCTGAATGATGTGCGCGTCATTTTACACCTCGGCGAGCAGGCCCCGCCCCCGCTCGCCGAGCCGAAGATTTTGCCCACAGAGGTCGATGCACACATGTAGCTGTTGCTGCTGTCTTGTAAATAAAGTTCAATGTTTCCACCAAGAAAAGTTGCCCAGAAAATCAACTGTATAACAGTATTGTTAAAGATCATTTAACATGCAAATCATAATAATTGACAATTTAGTCTATTAGCCAGAGGCACAAATGAATGACACTCTTATCCATTGCATTTTGTATATGGGAACAACTCAATAAACTTTGAACAATAGCAAAGAGCACAGATTAAAAATCAATCACTATTTGGTCTCTGGCAGACTGGGAAAAAAACTGCTTGGCTATCCAGTGAGGCAGCCTTAACTATTTAGCTTTGCTTAATTTCTGAATGCATGTCCAGATTTGGTCTGAACTTAACTCAGTACTCAACCCCAAAGTATTCATTCAAAGCATTAGTCCAAAACTATAGAATACAGAGGAGCACAATTTGGGCAGAACTCCCAACCAGCCAGACTTCCACCCCTTGTGCAATGTCCAGCAAATTCTAATCTTGGGGGTTAGTTGCCTCTTCTGCTTGCACTCCTGACATTACGGAAGCATTCTGGGGGTGTTCTAGGAAGTGTTCCTGGCTTCCTCAATAATTCGGCCTCACACTCAAGAGCATTCTGACTTGATGTTCATCATGTCATGATTTATCATACTGGATGCACCAAAGAAAGTTTAACAGAGCTCAGCCATTCATCCCTTTTTACAAACTGTACTAAGTCATTAACTTCTGTCCTGTTCCACTCTCTCTAAATTTTAGACTCTCTGCAGAATGAATTATATGTACCTGTTTATATTCTGTACATTGTGAATGCATTGAATTATCTTTCCCGCCAACAATGTCTGCCAAGCTTTAGATTTTGCTGTCTTCAGCTCGCATAAAGGCAGTGATTAAAAATAGAGGTCCAAAAGTTCCAAAAGCCTCAATTGTCATGGAGGTGGGCTCAGGCTCCATCCCAATATTATGGGAACAGAATCATTTAAATGGATGGGGGTAGATATAGGCTCTAATTGTACCTGCTTTATGGCACAATTTTGGGTTGTAACAACCAGTGTCTCAAGGATGTTTGATAAACATTCGACCTACAACTCGGTCTGGCCAATTTGCAGGCCCCGGGGTGGTTGCCTAAAACCAGTAGGCCCCTCACATATACTAAAGCATGGTTTTATGCCAGTCCTCTTAGCCTGCTCTAAATGGAGCAATTATCAAGCCTGCTCTGCTGACTTTACTAGACATGGATCTAGCTAAGTCAGTGGGAAACCACCAAAACTCTGTCTAACTCTGAGCCGGTGCAGTATTTCACAGCCCCATAAAATTCTGGGCCCAAAAATAGGTAGGCCCAATGGGGATTTCGTTCTTAGGAGGTAAGGAATAAATGCATCCTTGCCCCGGTTGTTTTATGGAGCCCAAAGCAGCATCCTTGCTTTCCTACCCCACATAAGTAAATAAACAATTACAATCTGCATTCCTCTTCATCTGAATGATCAGCTCAAACTGGGTTGGAGCATGCATGTCGTTGTAAAATGCTAACTGATGTCTTATTCCTATCTTAGGGCTCCTTTTTGCGTATTCAAAGGTTCCATAATGGGAATTAGGTGGGCACTCCAGTACCCAGTGGTAGGCTGTTGGGGATATAGCACTGGGTTTTACCAGCCCTCTGGGGACAGGCTGGGATATGAGGGGGCCCGTAAAATGATGAGGGCAGGGGGAAGGGCTGAAGGCCCATCGTCTTCCCAATGACATGCCAACTTGCTATCCAGCACTAGGCCAATTGAGCAATTTAAGTGGCCAATTAAGGGCCTCTTCCTGCCACCACTGGAATTTAAACTAGCTGTGAGTGGGCCCTCTGCCATGATAGGAAACTACCAGGTGAACCCCAACAGCCTGTAGACTTGAGGGAAGAGGGGCCTTCCTATTCAGGCACTCTCTGGCCCATGGAGGGGCCTCCCAGCAGCAATGGTACCACTGTGGCAATGGTGCTACATGCCTTCACCAATCCCCCTTGCTGGGGCCTGCCTGATTGGCCTTAGTGCCCCCTGACCCCACCTACCTGATTAGGAAGGCACCTACTTCCATTGCATCCTCTTCTTTCAGGTGCAGTCCCAGCTGCGGCCACCACTCCCAGCTGCTTCTGGGAATGGGCAGCCATCCTTAATAGAGACGGCTGCCCTATTGGCAGCCAATTAGCTGGCTGCCATTGTCAAGATGTGGGCCTGGGTCCCACAGACCGCCAAAGCAGGGTCGCCATACTCTTTTGGGGCCCATCGATGGGAACAAACTTCAGCCCATAATATCAGCCACACCGTTGACAGGAAGAGGGAGGTAACTCATACCACACCATTTTATCAGGGGCAGATTTTGCTGCTTTTTTGCTGAGTAGAGGGCCTTAGAATCCTGGTTCTACCCCCTCCCAACACTGCCCTAATGATATCATCAGATGTGATAATTTCCCAGTTACTCACAGCACCATCCAGGAGATTAGCCTTTAATTCCTGCAAATCATAGGACAGTCTAGGTCAGTTGATAGCCCTAATGACGATAGGTCTAAAACTGAGCCTGTTCTTTCTGCCAAATCCTCTTGTGCTAGGCCATGCCAGGGATTGACCCATGCCTGCTAAATGGCCTAGCACAAAGTGATCCTAGGGGTATACAGGAACAGTGCACTGTGGGTTCTTTGTGACGGTTGGCTGCCATCTAAGAAGCATAGAAAGAAGCAGCATGATTCATGAAATTTTAATTTGTATTCAATTATAACACAAAAGGTTGGTTGATTAGAGGAGCAAATTCCAAATTGCTTTTCTTAGGCATGCAAACTCAAACTTCAGATTTCTGAATAACCCTGACAATAGAAGCCTGGTAAGAAAACCAACCCGTGCCCAAAATGGAAAGGAAGTTGTTATTTGGTAGTACAGAACTTGAGCATCTGCAGCTGCATGTAACCATGTAACAATTTCCTTACATGTCTTAATGGGCTCCATCCTGTGCTCAAATTCACCTTTGAAGTGGAGCAGTCAAATGAACTTCCCTTCCTTGATGTACTAGTTGAGAAATCTGCCAGGGGATTCTCTACCACGGTCTACCACAAGCCTACCTTCACTGGTCAATATATGAGTTGGGATCCTTACAGTTCCACACACGATTAGATTGGTCTTATCAGAAACCTTGTAAATAGGGCCTGAGCCATTTGCTCACCCTGCAAGCTTGATGCTGAAATAGGGCCCATCAAAGGCATTCTGCAGGATAATGGCTACCAGATCAGATTATTTCACTCTGAATATCAGATTTCCCTGGAAGGGGTATCTCAAAAATTTGAGCAACAGGTGAAGCTAGCTGTTTCACGCTGCTACTATGCAGTAGCAAGCCAAAAAGATATTCTGCCTATCACACAATTGAGTAATGTAGTATATGAATTTCAGTGCCAACGTGATGCTCGGTATGTAGGCCGTCCATCCCTAAGGCTGGTGGATTGCATCAAGCAACTGAAACAGGCACTCGGAATCATATCTAAGTTTGGACACTGTTTTGAGTTTAGCAAGCACGGATTGGTTGGGTATGGTCTATACCCAGCTGCTGTTTGCAACAGGCAGGGTATAAGCCATACTCAACCAGCCCATGCTTTCTAAACTCAAAACAGTGTCCAAAATTAGATGTGATTCCATGATTGTACAACATTTACTAAATAATCCTCAGTGTGCTAAGAATTACGCTGTCAACCAATTTAAGATTGCCAGTCGGGCTCACAGTGTGGCGCATTTGTGGGCATTGGAAGCTACATATATTAATACACAGGGCCCTGTTCCTTGCAGACAAAAAGAGCATGTACACACATTGTCTGTTTGAGTTAAACAAAATAAGTGACAGTTATTCGCTGACTCAATCCTTGGGGCAATGCCTTGATCAATCAGGGTCAAGCTGCCTGGTTTAATTTTCAAATAATGCTTGGCAGTTAACTGTCAGTTATGATTAGTGGTACATTCTGCATGATAACACCCCTTGCCAACCAATCAGCACTCTCTTCACATACAGTCTAAAATGTTGTTTTCCCCCTGTGAGTGTCCTGATGAGTGCATGACAAAAAAGCTTAGACATGTCTTTTTTTTAGCAATGGAAAAAAAGTTGGTGAAGCAATTGTTTTGTTTGTTGGTCCATGTCAGCCTGAGAGCCAAGCCAAATCATGCATCCAGCCTCTTGGAATTCATGTTGCTGTGCTAAGAGCACCAAATGGGTATCCCAATTCAGTTTGCCGGTTGGGACCTGATTAATTCTGGCCTGCTCCATTGACAAACTAGCCTGCAGGTAGATCAGGAAAGGAAAGCAGAGGTGGAATCAAAGGGGAAAAGCCTGAGCAGGCAGCAGCCTAGAATACTTCTGTGGAGCCAAAAGGACTAAGATAGAAAGACCTGTAAGAATTCAAGTGGAAAACAGGAGATAGTTCACGATAGAATTGACATTAATAAGAGTATCTGTGGGTTTTCCTGATCTCCTGCCATAAATTGTCAAATTTAGTTAAAATAAATTGTAAAGTATGATTCCTGACTTCAGAAACAGTCAACAGGCACTAAAGTGAATGAGAAAGAGATAGACAGACTGTTGAAGATTTTTTTTTTTGTTTTAATAACATTGAAAATTTGGTCACCTTCAGTGTAAACTTCACTGCTTTATCCCAGTCTGTGATAGTGGAGAACCACCTCGATACTCAAGGTGAAGACTAGAATCCCCTCTGCTATCCAGGAGAGATAACAATGACCCCTTCACCAGAATTATAGGGAGTTGACTAGTTCATTAAGATAACATACATTCTAGAGACTAAAGAATAACAAAGCTAATTCAAACTAAACACAGTTAACTTGTGGCAAGAATGACATGAAATAGGATACCAGGGACAAGATATAGTACAAGATGTGCTGAAAATACAACAGCAATAACCATTCTAAATGAGGTGAGTGAAGCGATACACTGCTAAAGGAAGTGACTCTAGGGATGCAGTGGCATAACTGATGAGAAAATCCCCCACATTCAGTGGCCAATGAGAAACAAACTATCAGCATATGACACTGTTGGAAATGATTAGCAAGACTTGAGATGAATCATGAATCATGAAGCAAATGAAAATGGTAAGTGACTCACCAGCATTGAAGTATAACAGATTAAAAATGTGCTACAAAGGAGAAATAGCGTAATAAAAGCAATAAATAAAACAGCTAGAAACATAAGATCACAAAACAGAAATGGGAATGAAATACAAGACAGTAACATAGAGATGTATGAAATAATTATAACAACCATGACAAACCAGACACAAGATATAGACTAAATTAAAAAAAAGTTCCTGCTGAGACTACCAGTAACATGGAGTGCAGAGAAAGACTGATGAGTTGATGAAAATACATTCAAAGTAGGATTAACATAGGGCACATAGCTTTAAGGGAAAAATGTGAAAAATAGGTTTAAAGCACTTAACAGCTTAATAACGTGCCCGAGAAAGAGGCCTCCCAGGGTGAGACAAAAAGGCAATGAAAGGGCCAGAGAAAGTAGAGCAAAACCCTGAGTGAAACAAAAGCCACGCTTACATTAGAATAGATGAGTTCAAAAAGAAAACTACAACAACAAAAGTCCCAAAGCAAAGGGAAGAATCACAAGCAAAGACAGGAGTTGCTACATTGAAGAACTGAGCAAGGAGGTGTGCTTTTTATAAAGAGGAAGAATACATTAATTTGATAGGTTGTGTTTCTAAACCTCAAACATTAACAATCTGGCAAATTAACACCACACTTTGAGCAGTTGGTCATTTCTTTCAGCAGTAAATGCTAGGACAAATACTGAGTCAACTGAATGAACCCAACTGAATGGCTTATAAACAATGTTTACTTAAATATTAACCATCTGCTGGCATTCATCTTATATGTATTGTGGTCTGGTAGCTTGATTTCCATAAGGTATTGCTTACATCATTCATCCCTTCTGTACAGTGTCACTTCTGTTCTGTTTTCAGACCTGGGACTAGTCACAGTGAACAACTTTCACAGTAAGCTGTATTGGGGTATTATATAAATATATTCCTCATTTATATTCTGTGTGTTTCCAGAGGTTTCTAAATTTATAGAAGCTGGATGTTATTTTTCCATTTGAGGCATCTTTATAAATCATCATGACTGATCAAGAACATTAGTGGGCTGTATAAGGAGAAGACAGTAAAATTATTGACAAGTTGGTAGCTTACACTATAAAACAATATTGTATTACACGTTCTACATACATCTACTAGCTACAATGGTCTGCCAAAAGACAAGTTATAAAAATATTAATTTAAAATGATACCAAGACATATGAAAAGTCATGTCCTCTGACTTGGAAAGTTTCCATGAAGGAAGCTGACGGGAGAGACTCTTTGAAAGGGTCAATGAAACTTTCTTGTGAACTATCCTTACCCCATGATTGATGTGGGTCTGCTCTCTTTCAGGTGGATTCAAATCCCATTGATTTTTAGCAAGAAGGATGAACTCAGCTTAAAAAAAAGCAAGAACCAGAAATCAGTGGGTGCTGCAAAAGGATCCACTTTCCATGGTGTTCCAGCAATAAATCAGAGGGAAAGAGAGCACGATATCAGACAGGGGGGCGGAAATTCCGGTCTCATTAGCAGCGGGAAGTTTCGTGGGTGGAGTTACTTAATTTGGCGGGAGGCCAAATATTAGTTTGCTGACAACGGGATGAACTTTAGCAATTAGGTTCTTGAGAATTTATAGGTGGGTCAAATGAGTGGTTGAGCTTCCCAACGAGCAATGTCAGGAAGCCCTTTTGCATGCATTAGCATCTCACGCATGCTCATTAAAAGGCCACCTCACTGGAATTAAATTTCCCCTCTAAATTAAGTTCCCCGCCAGCAAGAAATTAGAACGTTCTCATTTACAACTATATATAAGTGGCACACACCTGGCGAGTTTGACTTCTTCCTGGATTTTGAAGTGTGACTGGACTCTGCTTTGGCCTTCTTGGGAACCACTTACATGTATCAGCTGCTTAATTCAGATCAGGTGCTGGAGGGCCAAGCTGCATAAAGGTTGTACATCAGCAACAGGCTAACGGTGGAAAGGGGGTAGGGTAGAAGGGTGGAGTGAAGGCTGGACATGAGAGGCAGGCTAAGAGAGGGATGCTGTCCGGGGAAGGAAGACAGTGTCCAGTGTGGGGGGGGAAGCATTGAGGGAATGTGAGGGTGCAGCAACTTGAGGTAGAGAAAAGGACCTTGATTGTTGGGTGATTTGGTGCGGTGGTTGAGTGGAAGAAGGGTTTTCTGGGCTGGGATGGTGGTAGAGAGATGGTCCTAGAGGGCGGGGTCTGTGCTGTCTACAGTGGGGTCCAGGAGGTTGAACTGCGAATATGGGGCAGTGGAGGGAACAGTCAAAGTGATAGGCAGTGGGATGAGGTAGGGTGACAGGTCCAGGGTGATAGTTGGGAGCTAAAGGTTTCTTGGTGCTGGGGGCGGGTGGTTGAGGGTGGTCACAGAAATGGACAAAACAGGTGGCTTGGGTAATGGGAGGGATCAGGGTCAGGGCGGGCATGGGGATGTTAATAGGCTCAGAGTGGAGAGAAGGTATGTTGGGGGTGATGATTGTAGGTGCAAGGTCAATGGGGGAATCTTCAAAGGTGACAGAGAGGAGAGGAATGGTTACATTGGGTGGGTGAAGGGTGATGGGGGGAAGTTGGTGGGTGACAGGGGTACCAGACAAGGTGGTGAAGTGAGTCTTGAATGTTATGCACACCATTTTGGGCTTCTCAGTTATGGAACACTGACACTCTGAAACCGCAATCCCTCAAAGTTTGGAAGAGGTACTTTTCGGGTGGGTGGAATTCAAGATGAGCATAATTGGCTGACTAAAGGGACGGCCTATTAATCATGACGTATCTGGATTCAGTCATGCTCAGTTTTATTCTCCTCTCTAAGCTGAAGCCCACATGGCGCAGCCTTTGTCCCTGACTCGTGGGTCTCATAACATGGAGATCCCAGCAAGTGTGGAGCTGCCACTCTTTCAGTGTGGTTTGCCATTGGCCGCTGTCAGAGGCAGGGATGGAGGGAGGGAGGTGGATGCCTCCAAGGCACACGGCTGGTGGGCAACAGCAAACTCCTAACTCCAAACGTCCATCCTCCAGGGTGAATGGTCATGCCTGACAAGGGCTCATTCATTCTTTCTCTGCTGCCAAGACAACGGTCTCTCTATGGAGTCTCAAGAGTAGTGGAGGCAAGCTGGACAGTGTCTGATGGTGGGTTCTTCCACATGGTTGTCATCACCCCGGTCAAAGAGCAATGTCTCCATGCACAGTCATGTATGAACGAGAGGAACACTCACCTCGCTTCGTCCAGAATGCCCTTCATCTGGAAGGAGTGGGGTGGGGCTGCCATGTCTAGTTGGAAGCCAGGCACAGGGCTTAGCAGTGGTGGCTCTGAAATAGTGGCAAACCTGAATGGAACATGTTCAGTAGAGTGATTACTACAATTCGTTCACAGATCCACTGAAGCCTAGATGATGCAGGCTCCAGGCAACATTGCTTTTCTACTGGCTCTCGTTCAGATGAGGAGGTAGGGGTGACAGGCATAGATTGGCACAGGGCCAGGAGGATCAACGGCCTGAGCAGCAAGCAGCATTGGGGCCTTAAAGTTAGGAAGCTAGTGACCTTGGGCCAGTGCGATGTCCAGCATTGGCACGAACTCAGGTAAATCACAGGCAGCGCAGCTACCTACAGATGAACAGAAGGTAATGCCGGAGGCACCTTAGACTATTCCAGAAAGCGGTTGCACACATCTGCCAACTTCTTCACAATGATCAGCAGCCACAAGGACATGGAGGCAATTCCATGCCTGTGACATTAAAGATCATTGCTGCCCTAAGCATCTTTGCCAGTGGCTCCTTCCAGAGCTCCACCAGGGACCTGTGCAGTATCTCCAGTCAGTGACACACAAGTGCATTCCTCTTCAGGATAGCGCACCAAATGTCTAATTCTGTCTGGATCCCAAAAGCCAAGCTGCCAGATCATTGGATTTTGCAGCAATCGCAGGTTTCCTGCAAATGCAAGGGGCTATTGACTGTACACATGTGACCTTGAGAGCTCCCTGGTAACAGCTAGTCACATTCATCAATAGGAAAGGTTTGAACGTGCAGCTAATATGTGATCACTGAAGACAAATCCTGCATGTTTCTGCTCGGTTTCCAGGGAGCTCTCATGATGTCTATATTCTGTCCCATTCCCAGGTGCATGTGCATCCTCCTCGGCCTGACCTGCTGGAGGCAATGGGGTTACTGGCAGAGAGGAGGTGATTTGGCAGGGCACTCTTGGAGTGTTCTGGGATGAAGGGTTCCTGGCTGGCACTCCTGCTCCCTGTGGATGCCCGATGGCATGTCTCTGACTTCTTGAGGAAAAGGGGCACTTGACGGGAGGTCGAGGTGCCCCATCCCTCTCTTGCCTAGCCACTGCTGCACTGCACCCATGCCTAGAGCAACAGAGTGCAGGTCCGAGCGCATATCCAACAACCATTGTGTATTCTGCTGGACCTGGGTCTCCAAGGTGGCCACAATCCTTTGCATGGAGGCAGTCAAGCACTCTCATGCCGGAGCCATGACAGCAGATAGAACATGGAAGGATCCTCCAGCCCTCGGTCCAGTCTGCACATGGCCTCTGGCATTTATGCCTGATGTTTCCCTGTCTGTATCCACATCTCTAACAGGCCTCTCCAGGCCAAATCCAGAGGCTCATTATCTCCATGGGACTGAGCAGGGGCCTAATCTCCAGCAGTCCTCCGAGTGTCAGAGACCTCAATTGTCACTTCCTTCACCAGCTGTGAACCCAGGCCAGTGATGTGCTCACCAAATTGTGACCATGGGCCTACTCTCGAATGTGCACCCAATGAGGTGAATGTCTCTGCGCTGGTGGAGAGTGCAGGTGAACATCATGACAGTGCACCTTCTGAGGCTCCTAGGCATCCTCCTCAGAGGTGGGGTTGGAAATGGAGCTGTGACTGATCTCTGTTGTGGGCCTCCCCCTTTTCTTGATGATATCTGGGATGGAGAAAAGAAAGATTTATTGGATGCCAAGCAGGCTCCTCAATTAAAGCCAAGTGTTACTCTGTGGACACAGCTGACAACTGCAGACTGGAGGCACCCTCACTTGTGTTTCCTCGGGGAGTCCTACCTCACCTTCAGCACAGACAGTCCTGCTCCTTCCTGGCTAGCTTGGTGGCCTCCTCCTTGAAAGGGATGAGGACATGAATGTCCAGAATGTTGCCTCCAGTCTTGGCCTGCTCCATCTTGTTGTGAGTGTTTTTTCAGACAGACAGAAGGATTGAGTGTCATCCCAGTGTATGCGTGAGCAGTTTAGGAGCATGCAGAATTTGGTAGTACATTTGACCTCCCCAGTAGATGATTAACAAGCAGGACAAATGCTAGAAAGTTGACAGCACGAAGAGGCTGGCACACATTCAGTGTACATGTTAAATTTGCTGCTGTATCCTGCAACCCAAACTCCTGACTGACATCCCTGTACACTCACACTGCTTGATGCCTTTATGAGTGTCTCTTTATAGTGAGTGGACTGTGTCACTTACTCTGGCAGAGTGCAGTAGATCATGCATACTTTTCCTGCACTACTGGGCAGTTCTCCCATGGGCCCCACGGGCGCTAACCTCTGCTGAGATCTTCTCCCAGGCCACTGTGGTCAGACAGGAGAGCCTTCTGCTGCCATCCCTGGGGAACAGCATCTCCTGCCTTTCCTGGACAGCCTGGAGGAAAACCTGCAGGGAGGCTGCGCTGAACCGTGGGGCACACTTTGCCTGGCCTGTGAGATCCTGGTCTCAGCAGAGTCTGGAGCTCCTGGCTTGCAGTGAGTGAATGGCTGTCCATGTGTCCTTTAAAAATGATGCCTGGACCTTCGACCCCATGGGCTTACGGTGGGGATGGCGACTTCCTGCCCACCCAAGCCACGAGATTTGTTGAGCTCCTCATGGATGCATATGTAATAAGCTTAACTGTGCGAGATTGCGTGTGGTCAGCCATTCCGCCCCACAGTGGGAATCACTCTCACTTCCCCACCCGCCACTGAGCTTAGACTCCAAAACAGAAGATTCCGGCCAGGGTCTCTTTTCCATTAATTTATGAGTTCTGAATGTTGCTGGTAAAACCAGCATTTATTACATACTCTTATTTGGTTAGGTGGTAGCATTCGCCTTCTTGAACTGCTGCAGTCTATGTGGTGTAGGTGCACTCACAATGCTGTTAGGGAGAGACTTCCAGGGCAATGAAAGTATGGCAGTATATTTCCAAGTCTGGAAAGTGTGTGACTTGGAGGACTTGCAGTTGGTGGTGTTCCCATGCACCTGCTGCCCTTGTTCTTCTAGGTAGTAGAGGTCATGGGTTTGGAAGGTACTGTCGAAGAGGAAGTCTTGGTGAACTGCTGTAGAGCAGCTTGTGGATAGTTGCTGCAGTGAGTACAATGCGCCAGTGGAGGAGTAAGTGAAAGTTTAAGGGAGTGAATGGTTTCCGACTCAAGTGGGCTGCATTTTCCTGAATGGAGTCAAGCTTCTTGAATGTTATTGGAGCTATACTCATCCAGGCAAATGGAGAGCATTACATCACATTCCTATCTTAGAATCATAGAATGGTTACATCACAGAAGGGGGTTATTACACCTGTCGTGTCTGGAAGGGCAATTCAGCTGGTCCCACTCCACCACCCCATTCCCCCTTTTCCCTGTAGCCCTCTAGCTTTTTCATCTACAGTGGTTTATCCAATTCCCTTTTGAAAACCCTGATTGAATCTGCCTCCACCACACTCTCAGGCTGTGTACTCCAGGTCCTAACCACTTTCTGCATAAAAATGTTTTCCCAATGTTGTTTTTGTTTCTTTCTGAATCACCTTAAATCAGTGTCATCTGGAGCACAACCCTTCCGTCAATGTGAACAGTTTCCCTCTATTTACTCTGTCCAGACCACTCATAATTTTGAGAACTTCTGTCAAATCTCCTCTCAACCTTCTCTTCTCTAAGGAGAACAACCCCAGCTTCTTCAATCGGTCCCTGTAAGGGGAGCCCCTCATCCCTAGGTCATTATCTTAAATCTTTTCCTTAATGCCTTCACATCCTCCCTAAAGAGCGGTGTGCCAAATTGGACACAATTCTCCAGTCGAGGCTGAACCAGAATTTTATGTAGTTTGCCATAACTGTCTTGCTTTTGTACTCTATGCCTCTACTTATAAAGCCGAGAATTCTGTATACTTTTTAGCCCCTTTCTCAACCTGCACTACCCCATTAAATGATTGGTGCACATATACCCACAGGTCCCTCTGTTACTATGCACTCCCTTTAGAACTGTGGCCTTTATCTTATATTACTTATCTTCAGTTTCCAAAATGTAATACCAAAATGTATCACTTCACACTTCTCTGCATTAAATTTCATCTGCCACGTGTCTGCCCATTTCACCAGCCTGCCTGCCCTTCTGAAGTCTATCACTGTCTTCCTCACAGTTCACAATACTCCCAAGGTTTCTGTTGTCTGGAAATTTTGAGATTGCACCCTGCACAAATCTAGATCATAATACACGTCAAGAAAAGCAGTGGGCTGAGTATTGACTCCCAAGGAAAACACGGTATACTTTCTTCTAGTACGAACTTTTCACCACTATTCTCTGTCTCCTGTGACTCAGCCACCTTTGTATTCATGCTGTCATTTTCCCTTTTATTCCACAGGTTTCAGCACTACTGACAAGCCTATAATGTGGCACTTTATCAAATGTCTTTTGGAAGTCCATAAACAAGTCATCAACCATAATGCCCTCATCAGCCATCTCTGTCCCCTATTCAAAAAGCTTGTGCCTTGTAGATGGTGGAATGGCTTTGGGGAATCAGGAGGTAAGTTACTCACTACAGAATACCCAGCCCCTGACCTGCTCTTGTAGCCAAAGTATTTATGCAACTTAAGTTTCTGGTTAATGGTGATGCCCAGGATCATGATGATATTTGGTGATTCAGCAAAGGCAGTCCCATTTTATGCATCTGTAATGGTGGGAATATCAAGAGGAGGTCGAGACAAATCATCCACTCGAAATATCAGGCTGAAGATGGTTGCAAATGCCTCAGTTTTGTCTTTTGCACTTTTGTTCTGGGCTTCCCATGATTGAGGATGGAGATGGTTTGTGGAGCCTTCTCCTCACATTAACTGTTTAATAATCCACCACCATTCACGACTGCATGTGGCAGGACTCAAGAGCTTTGATTTGATCTGCTGATTGTGGGATTGTGTAGCTCTCTGCATAGCACACTAATTCTGCTGTTCAGCATTCGTGGGTTGTAACTTCAGTAGGTTGGCACCTCATTTTTAGGTATACCTGGTGATGCTCCTGGCATGACCTTCTACATTTCTCATTGAACCAGAGTTTGTCCTCTGGCTTGATGGTAATGGCAGATTGAGGGCTATGCTTGGCCATAAGGTTACAAATTGTGGTTGAATACAATTCTGCAGCAGGTAGTCCACAATGCCTCATGAATGTCAAGTTTTGAGATATTGGATCTGTTTTGAATCTTTTCCATTTCGCACAGCATTAGTGCCACACAACCCTTTGGAAGGTGTCCTCAGTGTGAAGGCGAGATTTTGTCTTCATAAGGACTATGCAATGGTCCTACCATGGACAGATGCATTGTTTCTTTTAATTCTTTCACAAGATGTGGGCGTCGCTGTGTGGGCCAGCATTTATTGCCCATCCCTAATTACCCTTGAGAAGGTGGTGGTGAACTGCCTTCTTGAACCATTGGAGTCCATGTGGTGTAGTACACCTACAGTGCTGTTGGGAAGGGAGTTCCAGGATTTTGACCTAGCGACAGTGAAGGAACGACAGAGTTCCAAGTCAGGCTGTTGTGTGGCTTAGAGTGGAACTTGCAGGTGGTGGTTTTCCCATCCGCAACAGGTAGATTGGTGACCACGAGGTTGAGTAAATTTTTCCCCCATGTTAGTTCACTCACCACTTGCCTCAGGCCCAGTCTTGCAGGCATGTCCTTCAGACTTAATCAGCTTGATCAGTAGAGGTGCTACCAAACCACTCTGTGGTGGGTATTGAAGTTGCCAACCCAGAGAACATTTCGTGCCCTTGACAGCCTCAGTGTTTCTTCCAAATGGTTTTCAACATGGAGGGGTACTGATTCATCAGCTGAAGGAGAATGGTAGGTGGTAGTCAACAGGAGGGTTCCTTGTTTATGTAGGCTTGATGTTATGAGACTGCACTCGATCCGGAATCAATGCTGAGAACTCCCAGGACCACTGCCTCCCACTCTATATTTCTGTGCTGCCACCTCTAGGGGGTCTGTCCTGCTGATGGGGCATGATATACTTCCAAGTGTGGTGGTGGAATCTCGCTATAAGGTATGTTTCGGTGAGCGTGACTGCTGCTTGATTAATCTGTGGGGCGGTTCTTCTGGTTTTGGCACAAGTCCCGGATATTAGTGAGGAGGGCTTTGCAGGATTGATGGGTTAGTCCTTGTCCAGTGCCTAGGTCGATGCCCGATGATCCATCCAGTTGAATTTTTATGAGATACAACTATGTGATTTGCTAGGTAATTTCATGCTCAAGTGCATGACCAAGTGATGCAACGAGGGTCTCTATCTCTACCACCTTTTTAGGCATCGAGTTCCAGATCTCCACTGCCACCTGGTTGAAAAATTTGCTCCTCAATTCCTCTCTAATCCTTCAACTAATCTATTCCCCCTTGTTATTGATCTCCTTGCTAACAGACAAAGGTCCTTACCCACTTTTCCCAGGCCCCTCAACTTTATTCACCTCAATTAAATTTCCACTTAGCCCAATTTGTTCCAAAGAAAATGACCCCATCTATCCTCATAGCTAAAATTCTCCATTTCTGACAAATCATTGTAAAGCTCCTCTATGCTTTCCTGAATGTGATCACATATTTCCCTTATGATGTGACCAGAACTGTGCACAATAATCTAGCCGCAGTCTAACCTGTGTTTTATGTATGTCTAGCCTAACCTCCCTGCTCTTGTATTCCCAGCCACAGCCAATAAGGGCAAGTATCCCCTAAGCCTTCTTAGCCACCTGTCCTGATATCCTCAGGGATCTGTGGATATATGCTCCAAGGTCCCTCTGTTCTTTTATATTTCCCAGAATCCTACCATCTATAGTACATTCTTTTGCCTTGTTTGTCCTTCCCAAATGCACATTACCTCGCATTTCTCCATATTGAATTCCATTTGCCATTTTTCTGCCTACTGACCAATCCATTGTTATTTTTCTGGCATCTACAGCTTTCCTCCTCACTACATGGCCAACGTTTGTATCATCTGCAAACTACTTAATCATATCCTCTACATTTAAGTCTAAATCATTAATATATACCAGAAGAAGGAAGGGACCAGTGGGGAGCTCTGCAGAACCCCACTACAAACAGCCTTCCAGTCAGGTAAACACTTGTTCACCACGGCATTTTGCTTTCCAACACCCAGCCAATTTTGAATCAAACTGCCACTTTTACCTTGGATCCCAAGAGCTTTTAATTTCCTGACCAATTCTCCATGTGGGGCCTTGTCAAAACCCTTGTTAAAACTCATTTAGGCAACATCAAACATGCTACGCTCATTGACCTCCTTACCTCCTCAAAAATTTAATTGAGTTAGTCAGATGTGACCCTTCCTTAACAAACCCATGCTGATTGTCCTCAACTGCTAAATGCTGATTTATACTGTGTCTCAATAATTTTCCAACAATTTGCCCTCCACTGGCTGTCTTGTAATTACTTGAGACCTTCACCACTTTTTAAACAACAGTACAACATCAACAGTTTTCAGTCCTCTGACAGCATGCCTGTAGTCAGAAGATTGGAAAATGATAGAGCTTCAAAGTTTCTTCCCTTGCTTGCCTTACCAGCTTGGGAAACATTTCATCCAGGCCTGGAGATTTATCCAGTTTCAAGAAAGTTATTTCCTCCCTTACTATGTTTATCCCATTCAATCTTTTAAATTCCTTCTTTTAAACTAAAATGTCTGTTTTGTCCATCCCTTTTGTGAAACCAGACAGTTTTCATTAAAAACCATGGACGGAATTGTTCCAGATTTGCACAAAGTACAGTAGCTGGCAGGAAAACGAATGTTTTTCCCACAGGCCACAATGGCAGCTGTTCACGCTGTATCATCCCAATCCTGCCTCACTAATTATGCATTCCCAGGAAACACGTCATTTCGATGACAGGCGGGCTCTCATTCATCCACCATGCCATCAACTCTCCATTTCCTCATGCTGGGTGTCATATTTAATGTGCAGCCACGCACATACCTCTCAGTTCTTCCAGTCCAGGACTGTTGTACAGAAGACATGGCCTCAAACGGCAAGAAGACTGTGGCCCTCTGATTCAGTGACCTGTCCCTGGAACATTTTTGAATGCCCTGGAGGCCCACTGTGATGTCCTCTACCCCCACTCTGGCCACAGAAGGTCCAGCAATCTCACACTCTGATGGCAGTGGTGATCAGTGCTAATGCTGCACAGAAGAGGTTGGCCATCTAATGCAGATAGAGGATGAATGTTCTCAACCTTGCCGCCAGGGTAAGGCAACTATCTCATCAGTCTAAATTCACACACTCAAGCCCATTACACATTCACTGGCATCTCACTCACTGCCAACTCAAGAGACATCACCACCCATTCTCACAAACAGACCCTCACATGTCCATCTGGCCTCATCTCCTCTGGAGACTGCCTCCTCAGCCCTCACCATCTTGAGGCCACTTGCGCAGATCCCCTCACAAATACGCTGGGATACCCTCCTTCCCTAAGCAAGCCCTAGCCCTGCAGCCGCTGAAAAGCCACTCCCATTCTTATGGCTGGTCTGGTAGGTAGCCACCTGTCCATGAGCCCCCTTAAAGTGATGTGGTGCTGTCTGTGAAGCCTGGTGCTAATGACTGTGAGTGCTGCCTGAAGCAAGGTAGGCAAACAAACCTCGAAGCCCTGAACGAAGTGCAGTTCACTAAGTGCACATCTTATAAATGCTGTTGTGAATCATGTCGACATGCAATCATCTGGCGTGCCCAGATGATCCAGCATGGGGGAATAATTCTGGTGCACTGGGCTTATAATAATATGCAGATATATTCCGATGAGGTTCTCATGAGGCCTGCCACCAATGAATGATCCCAAACTGTTTTCATGATGTCGTGAAACCGATTTTTGGTCTTCTCGCCATATTGTCCGCTCGCGCTGCCGAACATGCCCAACGCCAGTGGAGACACAGAATACTGCCCATGTCTTCTGCCTCTGCCCACAAATTAACTTTTTGATTTCTGATTTGCACAACTCTTTCCTTAATCATTCCTCTTGTACTTTATGTATCTATAAGACATGTTTGGGTTTTCCTTGTCAATATCTTAATGTCCTTTCTTTGATTTTTTATTAGTTTCATCCCTGTACTTTCTATATTTCTTTAGGCTTTCTGCAATATTGAGTTTTTGGCACTTTGCACAAGCTTTCTGTTTTTTGCCTTATGGTGCTCTGTATGTTTTTTGGAACCCATGGGGTTCTAGATTTGGAAGCCGCACCCTTTCTTTATCCTTTTCCCTAACTACTCTAAATCTAACTTAATTATGATCATTACCATTAAAATGCTCTCCCAATGATATTCTTTCCACTCTCCAGACTCATTCCCTACAACAAAGTCCAGGGCTGTCCTAACTTTTGTTGGAATTTGTACCAGGTAAAAAGAAGTTCATCTGAATACATTTTAGGAATTCTGCACCCTCTATACCATTTACACAGATTTTATCTAAGTTAATATTAGGGTAGATAAGTCTTCTACTGTCACTATCCTTTTCTTTTTACACATTAGTGAACAGGTTGAGTTTTCAAAACAATGCAGTAGCCTCATGGTCACCATTATTGCTAAGTGCTTTTTATTCGAGGTCAATTTGATCAATATAATTTAGGTTCCCTAGCTCTCATGTTGGGATTTGAACTCAAGTCAGTGGATCATTTGATCAGGCCTGTGAATCAATAGTCAAATAACAGAACCACTTTGCTGCTATACCCATATATTTGATTAGGCACCTTCCATCAACCCATTGAAAACACAGATAAGGACAATAAGGTGTATTTTGATATCTCATGTAAAGGATCTTAGCTTTGTATTCCTGCCACATCTAGTTGTGAATGGCGGTGGATAATTGAACATCTAACAGGTGGACGAGACTCCACAAATATCCCCATCTTCAATGATGGGGGATCCCAGCACATCTGTACAAAAGACAAGGTTGGAGCATTTGTAACCACCTTCAGCCAGAAGTGCCGGGTGGATGAAACACTCAGCCTCCTCCTGAGGTCCTCAGCATCACAGATGCCAGTCTTCAGCAAATTTAATTCACTCCATGTGATATCAAGAAATGGTTGAGGTACTGGATACTGCAAAGGCCATAGACCCTGACAACATTCTGGCAATAGTACTGAAATCTTGCATTCCAGAACTAGCCATGCACCTAGCCAAGTTCCAGTTCAGCTGCAACACTGGCATCTACCCCAAAATGTGGAAAATTGCCCAGGTATGTCCTGTCCACAAAAGCACAAAAATCCAACCCAGCCAATTACCGCCGCATCAGTCTATTCTCAATCATCAGCAAAGTGTTGGAAGGTGTCGTTGACAGTGCTATCAAGCAACATTTACTCAGCAATAACCTGCTTACTGATGCTCAGTTTGGGTTCCGCCAGGGCCATTCAGCTCCTGACCTCATTACAGCCTTGGTCCAAACATGGACAAAAGAGCTGAACTCAAGAGGGAAGCGAGAGTGACTGCCCTTGATATCAGGGCAGCATTTGACCAAGTATGGCATCAAGGAGCCCTAGCAAAACTGAAAACTATAAGAATCAGGGATAAAACTCTCCATTCGTTGGGGTCATTCCTAGTACAAAGGAAGACAGTTGTGGTTGTTGAGATCAATTATCTCAGTCCTGGGACATTGCTACACCAATCCCTCAAGGTAGTGTCCTAGGCCCAACCATCTCAGCTGCTTCATCAATAACCTTCCTTCCATCATAAGGTCAGAAGTGAGGATGTTCACTGATGATTGCACAATGTTCAGCACCATTCACGACTCCTCAGATACTGAAGCAGCCCATGTCCATATGCAGCAAGATCTGGACAATATCCAGCCTTGGGCTGATGAGAGCAGGTAAAACACACAAGTGCCAGGACATGGCCATCTCGAACAAGAGGGAATCTAACCATCCCCCCTTGACATTCAAAGATATTATCATCACTGAATCCCCCACTATCAACATTCCAGGGGTACCATTGACCAGAAACTGAACTGGACTAGCCATATAAATACTGTGGCTATGAGACCAAGTCAGAGGCTAGGAATCCTGTGATGAGTAACTCACCTCCTGACTCCCCAAAGCCTGTCCACCATCGGCAAGGCACAAGTCAGGAGTGTGATAGTATACTTTGCATTCGCCTGGATGAGTGCAGCTCCAACAACACTCAACAAGGTCAACAAATCTAGAACAAAGCAATCCGCTTCATTGGCACCCCATCTACCAACGTAAACATTCAATCCGTCCATCACTGACACACAGTGGCAGAAGTGTGTAGCATCATCAAAATTCACTGCAGCAGCTCACCAAGGCTCCTTTGCCAGCACCTTCCAAACCCGTGACTTCTACACCTAGAAGGACAAGGGCAGCAGATGCATGGGAACAGCAGCAACTGGAAGTTCACCTCCAAGCCAGACACCAGCCTATCTTGGAACTATATTACCGTTCCTTCAAAATCCTGGAACTCCCTCCCTACAGCACTGAATGTACCTACCACTACATAGACTGCAACAGTTGAAGAAGGCAGCTCACCACCACCTTCTCAAGGGAAGTTAGGTGTGGGCAATACATGCCAACATACTGTGAATCAATAAAAAGGCACTCAGATCCCTCTGCACCATTGAGTTTTGCAATCGTTCTCCATTTAAATAACATACTGCTTTTCCATTACAAAATCATAGAGTCACAGAATCATACAATGCAGAAGAGGCCCTTTGGCCCATCGAGTCTGCACCGACACGTGAGAAACACCTGATCTACTTACCTAACCCCATTTACCAGCACTTGGCCCATAGCCTTGAATGTTATAACGTGCCAAGTGCTCACCTAGGTACTTTTTAAAGGACGTGAGGCAACCCACCTCCACCATCCTCCCAGGCAGTGCATTCCAGACCGACACAAACCTCTGTGTAAAAAGGTTTTTCCTCACATCCCCCCTAAACCTCCTGCCCTTCAGCTAAGGGGAACAGCTGTTCCCTATCCACCATTATTACAGCCAAACTGACAACTCATCATTTTTCCACATGATACTCCATGTGCTAATTTTTTGCCCTTTACCTATCTAAATCCTTCACGTCACCCTCACAATTTACTTTCCTATCTATCTTTGTGTCATCTGTAAATTTAGCCCCAGACATTTGGTCTCTTCATCCAAGTCATTTATATGGATTGTAAATAGTAGCTTTCTTACTTGTAACACTCCGCTGGTTACAACTTGCCAACTTGAAAATGACTCATTCATCCCTACTCTCTGCTTCTTGTTAGGCAATTGTCTATCTGTACTAATATGTTACCTCCTATACCATCTTATTTTGTGCAATAACCTTTGATGCGATGCCTTATCAAATGCCTTATGGGAATTCAAGTACACCAGATCCACAGGTTTCCCTTTATTTATTTTATTTGTTTCTTCCTCAAATAACTCTAAATCAGTCAAACATGATTTTCACAAAACCATGTTGGCTCTGCCTAATTGCATTCAGATTTTCTAAGTGCTCCATTGTTACCTTCTAAATAATAGATTATAACATTTTCCCTATGACAGATGTTAGGCCAACTGGCCTATATATACCTGCTCTCTTTCTCCTTCCTATCTTGAATATTTGCTATTTTCTAGTCTAAAGGGGCCTTTTCAGAATCAATTCAGGAAAATTAAAACCAATGCATCTACTATCTCCACAGCCACTTCTTTTAGAAGCCTAGGATGAAGCCCTCAGATCCTGGTGACTTGTTGGCCTTTAGTTCTGATAATTTTCTCAGTACCCTTTCCCTGGTGATTGTAATTGTTTTATGTTCCTCCTTCCCTTTCATCTCTTCCAAGTATTTCTGGGAAATTATTTGTGTCTTATACAGTGAAGACAGACACAAAATATCTGTTCAGTACTTCCGCCATTTCCTTATTTCCCATTATTAAATCCCCAGACTCACTCTCTAGAGGACCCATGCTCACTTTAGTCACTGTTTTCTTTTTTAAATATCTGTAGAAACTCAATTGCTCTATCTGTTTTTATATTTTTAGCTAGCAAAGATAACCAATCCTCCTTCTCAAATCTCTTCTCCCCTCATCGCGCAATCTCTTCTGATTTGCAAGCTTCAGACAGTGTAATCTCTCACTTTTCCTCTCCCCACACTTCAGGCTTACCATTGTGCCTTTCTCCTTTCAGATAAGCAAGAAGTGCAACCTGGCCAGGCAGTGGAGGAACAGCAAGAAGACATTGTTCATGAAGACACAGGTCACTTGCTCTTACACTTGCAGCTACCAGCTCAGACACTAACACTCCATGCAGCTTAGAGGCTGGTTTAGAGGAGGGATCTTTTTGTGCTGAGACACTGGGCTTGGGCTGACTTGTAGCTAGGGGACGAGACAAGGATAACGCAACTATCAGTTTGCCAAAAGGTGAGGGTGGGGACAAATTGAGCTGCAGGTAAGGACTTAAATGGGCAGGTGACAGAAGACTGTTGGGTATGCACAGTAAAATGCTTGGTGCTTTGGGGAAACCTGCCCAAAAGAACATATTCAATATATATCCTTTCCATTGTGAAGGCTGGTGTCGCACCTTCCATCACAGCACAAATAGCAGCCACCAAACAGGTGGGTGCTGCAGTGAAAGATTTGACAGCAGCCATGCACTACTGTATTGCTGCCATAACAGCTTAAACTGCTGTCATCATGGCTATAGAAGTATCTTGCATGATGCCATAGCAGCCCAGCAATCTGTAATCCAACAGATTACTAGGATTGCTGAGGTGCTGCTCCAGGGGAGTGACTGTGGTTCCAAGGAGCATGAACATGCTTACCTTCTCAGGATGACAGCATGCATTCCCCCACTCCTGCCATCCCACCAGTGCCCTCGCCATTGCCTTTCAGCTAGTTAACCCACACCACTGCTGCCCATGCCAAGATGGCACAGTCTGAAGCTCAACATCCAAGGCTTCAAACTATTTGAGGTTGCCCTGCAAGACCATCTGCAGTCTACCCCAGTGAAATAAGCAACCTTTCACCAGCCATGCTGCAAATAATGGGGTAGCACTGCATAGGAGAGCTAGGACAGGCAAAGGCACATGGAAGGCTGGCACTAAGACTAACTGGTTGACTTTCTCTCATTTATAAATTTTGATTGGAATGTTTACTTTATTGTGGTTTTTAATTTTTGCATTGTGACAAAGAGGACACTGTGCTGGTCAGTGTCAGAAGGAAGGTAAAGTGTGGGACCAATGGTGAATGAAAAATTGGGGTTGCGATTACTGGCACCGCACTTGGCCGATTTCCTCACAGACAGCCTGGGCAGAAAAGGGATCACTAGGTTACAGCCTCACTTCTTCCTCCTCATCTTCCTCCTTGTGCCTCTACTCCTTAGCTGCTGGTATATAGAGCTGTTCCTTCATGAAGGCTAGGTTGTGCAGTATGTCACAGAACACCAGGAATGTTGACAACTTCTTTGCCAAGTATTGCCATTGCTCTGCTCCTGCTCTGTTCTATCATATTTTGTGTGGTTGTTTTATTTTCCTTGTCTGCATGCTGTGTGCATATGCATGGGTTTCCCACAGGAATCACGAGCCATGTCATCAGTGGATAGCCCTTATTGGCCGGTGGCTACCCTTTGATTTGCCATGTTGGCTGAAATGTAACTGGCAAAGTGGACTGAATGAAGGCGTTATGACTTGTCGGGATACTGGAGATTGACCAGCATGATGCACTGCATATGGTCACACACAAAGTGGGCATTGAGGCAGTGGAATTCCTTTTGGTTCCAGGATAGGGCAGAGATGACATGCCACATCTGCAAAGCAATATGGGCACAGTCAATGGCATCTTGCATCATGGAGAAGCTTGTAATCAAATCAAAGCCATGTTCTTTGGCAAGGGGGAATGCAGAGCGAATAGCTTTCTACAAAGAGAGCACCTTAATGACCTCCCTTATACAACAATTGTTAACAAACTGCAAAACGTTGTAAATATCTGCACCTCCAGTTGGGAGGAGCCAGGCACATGATACATTAATCTCTGGTCACCTTCACAGCTACTGGCAATGCCACCTTGCCCTGTTCTGAGGTTGTAGTTGTGGCAGCAGCAAATGGCAAAATTCGGTGAGGATGTCTTTAGTGATTTGCAGACGCCTGAAACATTGTTCTAACGCTGAGTTTCAGATCGGAAAATTGTTCCCTGAACACCTTGGACAGATATAGTCTCTTTTGAGTGTCCTGCTGCCCCTCCTCATCACACTTAAGACCCTTAATAGTCCAATTGACTGTGATTTTTCGTTGCCAGTGCGATTTTCTGTTCATCGCACAGGCAAAACAGGCTGGCAGCCAGCCGACATTTTCACAAACCTTATCTAAGGGCAGGATAAAAAGGGTCAGCATAATTGCTAGTGTGAGCAGTGAGGAGTTGTGGAGATAACTTGCAGCTCGTTGCTTATTGGTACTTGTCAGCTTCATCCCTGTTCAGGGCTTCATTCTTAGCATTTCCGTTTCAGTGGGGGATCTGTGTGGTGTCTCCCAATCAGCTGTCCATAATTGCATCAAGCTGGTGACAGAAGCTCTGTTCAGGTGGGTACTGACATTTATTCTTTACCATACAGACCAGGCCAGCCAGGCTGAACGAGCCAGAGGCTTTGCAGTGATTGTTGGGTTCCCACACGTCCCCGGTGCCATTGACTGCACACATGTGGCCATCATGGGACCAGTAGGTAAGCTGGATGCTTTTGTCAACAGGAAGGGCTTCCACTCCATGAACGCGCAGATAGTGTGTGACCACAGGATGCAGATTCTGCAAGTCTGTGTAAGGTACCCAGACAGCTCCTTTGATGCATACATCCTCAGACACTCCCAGGTGCTGAGACTCTTTAGTGCTCCAGCCCGACTGGATGGATGGATGCTGGGTGACAAGGGCTATCCATTGAAGAGGCGGCTTATGACGCTTCTCCGCCACTCAAGAACAGAGGCAGAGAAGTGTTATTATATAAGTGATGCCCCCACAAGGGCAATGGTAGAGAGGACCACAGGTCTTCTCAAGATGTGCTTCCATGCCTGGACTGTTCAGAGGGTGCACAACAATATCCCCTGGAGCAGGTGTCACTGATAATGGTTGTATGCTGCACTCTCCACAATCTGGCACTGGCAAGGGGGTCCCACTGGAGGAAGGGAATCTTGACACAGCTGCACAGGCCATAGATGATGAGTCCAGTAGTGAGTCAGAAGAGGACCACAGTGACGAGAATGCTGAGGGCATGGAGGCAGATGTCAGTAACTTCCATAGAAGCAGGAACATTAGGCCTTGATCCAACGCTCCTTTAGATAGGCTGCCAAAGATCAGCTTCAAACGTATGCCAGTGTTGCCTCCTCCATCCCAGATGTCTGAAAGGATCCTTCCATTTGAACACTAAGAACACACAGTGCCTGTGCAATAAAGTTCAGAGACACCACATCCAGCATTACATACTGATGTTCCCCACAGCAATGAAATAAAAAGGTGAAGCATACTCAGGCCATGAAGACAAAAACATTATTTATGTCATTCTGACAATTCAATAATCTTAACAAAATGTTTCTGGTATGCAACATCAGACCAGTATACATGAAGATAACAAAAATGAACATATAATCACTCGTGACCTGTCCTCTTGTGCTCATGGTGCCCTTAACTTACACTTGTGAGTGCTACATCTGGATGCTCCCCCCTTGCCGGCACTGGCATTGGAAACAGCCTGATGACTCTGGCGTCTTGTTGGCTTTGGTGATTTTGGCGGTCGTCCTCTAACTAGTGGAGCCTGTGTTGGCCCTGCCTGGGAGAGAGTGGTCAGTGCCAAGGCTGGCATCTCCCCAGTTGCCTCAGCCTCATCAGATGCCATGGTTACTGGTAGAGGGGCAGAGGAGCTGCTGCCGTCATCCAGAGCGCCCTGAGAGGAGCCCACAGAGATGACAGGCAGCTCGTGCACCAGTGTGAGGACACTATGGACCTCCCTGCTCACCATCGATGGACAGGCACCTAGCTGGGATACTGGGTGCCTCATCCATCTCCCACACTGACACTGATCACCTGAGTTCAGTGCCTGTGTGAGGGCTTGCAGGTCCAAGCACAACCCCAGGAACCCTGATTCTGTCCCTGGAGCTGCCTCCCCATGAGCATTGCCACTCTCTCAATGGAGGAGGCAGTGTGGTCACCCATGACAGTCAACGCATTGCACACACTCCAAATGGACACCTCCATCACAAAGAGAATGGCATGCGGATCTCATGGATCTCTGCCAGATCCTCCTGCACATCTCGCTGGACATCAAGTATCTGCTGCCTAATGGATTCCCCAGAGGTGCATCATCAGCCTTGGAATGAGCATCGTCCTGGTACCCAGCAATCTTCCAACTGCCAGCACCCTGGGAACTCTCTGCCTCCGCCTGCACCTCAGGCGATTGTGAAGTGCTCTCACTGCGGTGCACCGAGATACTAGCCACCGCTCTAATGCCCACCAAGGTGCTGGTGTCTGGGCTGGCGTCTGCTTCAGAGACCAGGTATGATTGAGGTGCAAATGATGCCTGGTAGCCCCCGATGTCAGAGGTGGCCCTCCGTGGTCCGGAGATTGAACGCCTACTGGAGAATTTAAAAGAAGGGCATGTCATTAGTTAAAGACATCACACTGTCACTGTGCATGCCAGGCACCCTGGTGAGACAACGGAGATCTGCATCACGGTGCCCTCGTCTTTCAATGATCAATGAGGACTCCAAGTTTGAGGTTCACATCAATGAAGAGACTACACTAGAATGGTTGCACAAGCCAAAACTCTCACCTCTGTGCACTGCACGCTTAACTTCGCCTGGCACCCCGGCCTCTCCATGCCCAGTTGCACGTGGGGCATGCTGGCTCTTGAGCTCCAGGGCATCTTGTTCATCCCTTAAAAGGATTAGGAGGCTAGCAGGGCCTCCACTGGTCCACAGCCTTTCTATATTTTTGTGAGCCATCTTCTCCTGAACAACAGAGGAGCATTGATTGTACCTGCTGCGCCATTGCAACCCAGCCAACCCCAGCTGAGGAGAACCTTGCAGAGCATTTCTGAGTTCCTCAAGCCCACAAGTCCAAGCAGCCAGGGCTCACCCCCTTGGCCAGCTCTGGCGTGATTGACAATTGGCACTCAGACTCTAGCACCCTTGAGGTCCATGGTGGGGACAGCCAGACCTTAACACATCTGCGCACTGACCCATGCCAACACAATACGCAGCCTTCCTGAGCACAGCAGGTCATTGAAGTGCTTTCAGTACTGCAGCCAGGAACGCCACACCATGTCACGGCTGCTGACCAGGGCAGCCACCTCCTCCCATGCCTTCTTGGTGAGGTGCAGTGGCCTCCTCTTCCCATCCCTGAAGACAAGGGTATCCCTTCCAGCAGCCACTTCCTCCAGGAGGACTAGAGGCACTCATCGGAGAAGCGGGAGGGCCAATTGCCCACCCAACCTGCCTTCCCAGATACCATTTCCAGCTGCACTTGGATCCCTCGTGCCAGCTCAGGGAACGTCCTCCGTGACAGTCTTCCAGGGGCTGCCTGGTCTGCTTTTAAACTGGCCACTAGGTTGCCATTGGACCCGGCGGCTGACAGGCCCCCAACAACGCATGGCCCTTCCCAGTCAGTGCAGAGCTGCATTTCACGCCAGGCCATCCTTCATCACGTTGGGGCCTGATGGTGGGTGATGGTCAGTTTCGCCACCGCTCCGAGGCCCACACAGCTGACGAAGGGAAAATCCTGCCTATAGAATCCAAGCAAGTGTCAAAAGAAACCAACCAGCAGCTAATGTGTAATGTGTTGATGATTAATTTAAATAACACTGGTATTGTGCTCTATCCCGCTACTGAACACATGTTCAGCTATCTGACATTAAAAGATAGCATTGGCTGGAACGTTGAATTCCAAAATGGCACCACTGGCCTCAAACCAGCATTTCATGCTAATTTATACCATGAGCTGCCTACTCAGCATACTTCCAGCGGGCATTGACAATGGAGGTGCAAATACCCTCACCCATATGGTGCCAGGCATCATTTACCCCTTCAGTGTGCATGTGGGTGCTAAGGGCCATACTTTGGAGCTCCAAGAGGACCCATGGTTTCCAAAAAGCAGGCACTAACAATCCCAATTTCTTGCCCATAGGGTATTCAAAACCAATGGGCATTCTACTTATTTCCCACTGCAAATCCAGTGAGACACTGATCAAGTCTGCCAAGAGTCAAGAATGAGGTTTCCCATTTCTCTGGCTCATTATATCTTGAAATTGGTGTGCCAATTGAATTAAGACAAATGTCAACCCCATCGATGGAATCCAGGAAGGGATTTCCAGCAGGCATACTTGCATAAAAGGTTTTTTTTTATTCATTCAGGGGATGTGGTGTCGCTGGCTAGGCCAGCATTTATTGTTCATCCCTAATTAACCTTGAGAAGGTGGTGGTGAGCTACCTTCTTGAACCGCTGCAGTCCATGTGGTATAGGTACACCCACAGTGCTGTTAGGGAGACAGTTCCAGGATTTTGATCCAGCGGCAGTGAAGGAACGGCGATATATTTCCAAGTCAGGATGGTGAGTGGTTTGGAGGGGAACTTCCAGGTACTGGTGTTCCCATGTATCTGCTGCCCTTGCCCTTCTAGCTGATAGTGGTCATGGGTTTCCAAGGTGCTGTATAAGAAGCCTTGGTGAGTTCCTCCAGTGCATCTTGTAAAGGTGGAGGGAGACATAGCTGGGATCAGGTTGTACCTGGACGATCCCCTATCCCCTTCGCAATTATGTTCCAGGTTTTTCAGTCATGTGAGGCAGGGTGTGACGGAGATTTGTCTGTCACGGTGTGCATGTCCGCCTGCCTCACAGAAATGAGTGACCCTCCCGCTGAGCTCACAAACTCGAATGGGGTCAGTACCAAAGGGCACACTGGTGGACATGATCTCAATAGGTCCATATTCCAAAGAATTTTTGGGCCATTCACTAAACATGTTTATAGTGATAATATTAAATTACATTGTGCAAAGAAATTTCCTTGTTTCTTTTATTTCAAAGGAAAGGAAAAATTCCTTTTGATTAACCTCTTCTTTCTTTCAGTTATGCTATTTTATGCAGTATGCACTTATACTGTGTTGCATTTGAGACCATGTTTTCAGCAAGCTCCCAATGCCTTTTGTTACCAGCTCCTACAATTACATGGTAATGATTGTGCTCCATTTATTTTTCTTGTCTGATTGAGATCAATGCACAATGTTAATTTGAGCTGGTAAAAGTCAAAAGACATTTGATTGGCATATAGCATCAGACAGCGCAATCACACTGACAGGACTTAGCTTTGCTTCATTGTGCTGTGAAGTTGCTGCCAAGCCTTTGCAGAGAGTAGACTGTTCAGCAAATGAAAGGTGAGATAAAGTGCTGAGTGAGATGGAGTCAAGGACCATTCCCACATCGGCAGACAAAAAGAAATACAGAAAGCTGAGAGGGAAGAGTCGCTGTTTACTTAGTAACTTGAGGTGTCCATTCTGCCAGTGTTTGAACTATTAACCACATGAATGTTGAATTTTATTAAATTACCTATTTTCTTTGTCAGCATTTTTACAAACCATTTATCCTTATCCTTTCCAAAGTTGCCGCATGTCTTTTTTTTTTCAGTCAGCTCTGAAATTGCCAAAGTATAAATCAAACACTAAAGTATAATTTAAAAAAACACTCATTTCCTGTTTTGATCTGGGATGTATAGGATGGATAATTAGTGACTCTGGTTTCAATAAATTTTCAGCAATGGTAGAGAGGACCCCTGAGGACAATTACATGAACATGCTGCCTACTTAGACCCTTTGCATGTCAGTAACATGCATCAGAAATCTGTGATATTGCAATCAGTAAAATGAATGGCTGGAAAATCATGGGCAGGAAGCTCCTGAGTTTATGATATGCTCTGCCATCTCGTAAGGCCCTCCGCTAGCAACATGGGTTCATCAAATTATCCCCAAGAACTCAAGCTATGATCCAGCTCCTAATCCAGCTCCTCCTCCCTATCTGATTTTCAGCCTCATAAAAAGTAGCAACCCTCTTCTTTTTACATTCAGAATGTAGATAACTCCACAAGATCAATGCAGTGTTAAATTAAAATGCAAGATACCATGACTTACATCCTAAAATATGTTTGAAAAAAAAATCTTCATATTTCACATTTGGCTGATTCATAAGAATGTTATTTCACATCACAAGCAAAATCCAAGACACTACCTGAAGTACTTTATTCAACTTTAGACATCCTATCAGAAAGAGGCCTTGGAAGGTCAGAATGATATCAGGGCTTAAAGAGTTAAATTGTGATAAAATATTTCATAAACATGGCTTGTATCACTTTAAGTTTAGACATTAAAGTGGTGAACTAACTGAGATGAAAAGGATTCCACAAGGTAGATATAGTATTCTGTTAGGTGAATCCTAAACAAAGCTGGACAATCTCAGAATTACAGTCAGACTATTTAAGAATTTAATCAGAGAGCATTTCTTCACACAAAGGGCTGCAGCAATCTGGAATCCTCTCTCCATGCTGGGTCAGTTGGAGCTTTCAAATCTGAGGTCAATAGGATTTTGTTGGGAATGGTATCAAAAGATAAGGGTGGGTAAATGAAGTTGAGGTACTGATCAGCCATGACCTAATAGAATGATGAAATAGGTTTGAGCGGCTAAATGGCCTACTGTGTGTTAGAGCATTGTAGTAGGCTTTGTTTTATATATTCCGAAAATGGCTCAGTAAGTCAAAGCATTAGCTGGTGTGTTACTAAATCATTCATACCAAAAATGCTCCCGATTTGATGTTCTGCACTGGGTCTATAACTAGAGCACTTCGGTTGTTTGCAGCATCCCTGAACTAGGCTGGGAAACTCAATCCCAATCACTCCTGTGCATGTTGTACTGGCCATGTAGAACTTCTTCAAGTAGTTTATCAAAGAACAGTTAAAGTAGCCTATTGACCCTCAGGGTCTGAGGATACCATGTCAGCATTAATCTAGTACAAATGTTTTCTCTTCATGAAGTCCATTAGGTTGAAGAGCATGCATTGTTTTATGGCAGTACTGTTGAAGAGGCCTCAAAAGAGTACATTTAAAGTTACCTTGTGGGGCCAGAAGAAGCAGGAAGACTCCTGTAGGCCCCACAAAAATAATCTGTATGGCTACCACCCCTGGCATCCTTCACCATTGCAAATCCCATCCCTGCCCACCCAATGACTAAGCTCACTGTCAACTGGTTAGTCTCTGGACTTCCCAGTATTGCACTGGCCTGAATCAGTGAACTGAATTGGAATGCCTGTTTGACTCTTGCAGCTTCCTGAATCTATAGGTGAAGCCTTGACCTTAAAGTGGTTTTGGTCTCTTCACTCCCCCCATGGACAAGCAGCCAGCTCATTCTATCATTTGCCACCTGAGTTAAAATGTGCCCCAAAGAGTGATCAACACCAATTGTATTTCCTAATAGAATAGTGGTGGTGAAAATTCCAGAATGGTTTAAAAAACAGTTGTGGACAATTCAACCTTCTTACACCTGTACTTTGGCTGTCATATCAGAGGGGCACTGAACAAAGTCTCCCACTCTTGATCAGCATTTGAATTTTGACAGTTTCATTTTGGATCTGACCCCTGGATTCTGATAGAGGTGCCTAATACCTACTTTAGGATCCAATAATGCCAAATGCAGATAAAAACTGAGCAAGGCAGGCGCTAAGTACGGTTTGCTAAATTTTTCCAGACCTGGGATGTTGGTGGAGACTGCCAAAGGTTTTCCAATTTCCAGTGTGGATCAGGAATAGCTGCTGGACTGCACTAGCACTCCACATTCATCTCTTCCCACTCCGAGGACTAGCCTACAGGTCATTCGGTATCCATTTTTTGGAAGTGTCAAATCAGCCATCTGCATACGGATTGGCACCTACAGCTCATTAGAATCACGGAGATAAAGTCTGGAGCCTGAAGACAAACCTCAGGCTTTGTCTTGAGGCCCGTGTTTTCAATTAATCTCTGATTCCAAACTGGAACCCAGTATCTCCCTGATTTGATGCTGTCATGGGTAGAATGTAGTATTGTTCTCAATAGATAATTAAGATGAGTTGAATGGCATTCTTCATCGTTAATTATCTTGTTTCATCTTAATTTCGGCTGCTTGAGCCTAATCTCTGGAATTCCCTTCCTAATCCACTGCATTGCTCTACTTTTTTAAGGTGTTCCTTAAAAACTGACATCCCAAGCTTTTGATCACCTTTCCTGAATGGCTTAATGTTAAAAAATGTCAAAACATTTTCTGTTGATATTGCTTTTGTTAACCACCATGTTTTACTACATTAAATACACTGAATAGAACTGTAAATTGCTGTTCTTGTTGTTATTGTTGTGATCTTAATAAACAGGGAATGCATCAGGGGAATGGGACATGATGAGTGAGGGTTAGCAAACCAGGAAACTTTAAAGAAATAAATGTGAGTAATTTTTTGTGCTTATATAGAAAAAACGGCTAACCGGATAAACAAAGAAGTTGGGACTGAACATGACATAAAGTGGTGTTCCAATAAAGATATTCTGATCCCTATTATAGCCATTTTGTTTTATAAATAGTCAAAGGATGAAAATGAAAATGAAGAAAGTCCATCAACTATAGGTCATATGGGATAGGCAACAGTAACAAATGTTTGCTTTTTTGAACTGGAAGTTGGAGAGGCGGTTTATGTAAAGGGAAATATAGGCCTAGTGAAGGATAATGGTATCAGGGGAAGGAGTGGGCAGAAGTCAATGCATTCGAGTATGAAGCTCAGAGAGTCAGGCAAACCAGCAATTAAAAGACTGCACTTCAGGAGTCCACACTGTCATGCCTTCTTGCTTGATTCATGTTCTCCCTCCCCGATGCTGACTTCAATGAAGCCAATCTAGAAAAATGACAAAAAAGTGAATTATCCTCTCAGCGGTGGGCTGATTCAGTCTTTCATGTTTACTACGGGTCCCCTAGTAAAGTCCACGTTGTGCTCTTATGGAGGCTGACATGCCAGATCTTTGCTGCATAGCAGCTACTGTTGATAAACCAGTTCCATATCCAGACCAGGAGAGAGATTGCCTGAGTTAGCTCCCTTTCCCCTCATTTTCTTTCTTTGTGGGTTCTGCTGCTACATAACTGAAGTTGGGATGGGAGACCTGGTAAATTTGGGGCTTTTATTCACAGTATTCCATGTTGTGCCATCAATTTTGGGACATCGATGGTAAGGTATGCACAATTGAGATGATATGTGACTGAAAATACTGAAAAACATTCAGTAATTCATTTGCATGGCCCTTTATATAAATAATTACCTGATTGGGCAGGGCCATTCATGTATGCCAACCGCAGGATTAATCCATGCCCATTGCTTCCAATGCAGGTCACAATATTGACACCGCATATACTTTAGAAGATAGCTTACAGTTGGGATCTTCATGTGGAGAGAGACCAGTCACAAGTTGGGTTCAAGCAGGGCAGGGGAGCAAAGGTGCTAGCTCACCTGAGGATGAGGTCATACATGAGTTGTTTTGCAGAGGACTCAGATGAGGACTTTGATGGGCAATTCTCAGAAAAAGGCTGATGAGTATGCACGCTGAAATGTTTGGTGCATCGATAGAGCTGCCAGAAAGCCTGTGGTCAATGTCAAGGAACTTGGAGGAGTCTGGCACCAATTTATCACTGGGTTTTGGACAGAGTCCATTATTTCTAGCATTGAAGCCATGACCAACTCCATTAACACACCCATGGACCCAACCACGATGCAGCCTCTGCTGGCCAATTCTGTTGCAGCAGATGGAGAAACTATTCAATGCCTTGCAGCTGAAATTGGAAGCTCACTTCTTCTGTACTGAATGTTCAGCTCTCTGCTACACAAAAATTTACCCCGCTCTCAAGCATTGAGTGCCTCCTCCTTCTCTTCTATTGGTTGCTGTATAGTTGGTGCAAGGACTGTGTCCTCATGATGATGAGGTTGTGCAGCATGCCGCAGAACTTTATGAATCTTGACATGTGCTCTGCCGAGTACTACAGCACTCCTCCAGAGCGATCCAAGAAGCAACTTTTTAGCACCTCAGCAGAAGCTCTATTATTGTATATCTTATGTGGCAGCATGACTTTCATTCTATGCTGGCCATTTGTGGGTGATGCACACTGGAGTCACAAACTATTTTGTCAGTAGATAGCCAGTTGCCTAGTAGCCACCCAGTAGGTTTGGCATGGTGGCACAAATGCAGATGGCACAGCAGAATGTTGCAAAATGAAGGCATCATGACCAATGCCAGGATACCGGGCTTTGACCTGCATAATTCGCTATATATAGTACCACGCCAATGAGACCATGAGGAATGAAATCCTTTCTGAATCCTTTCTGCAATCAATAGTATCGTGTACCATGGGAAGCTGGCAATCCTTGTGAAGTGGTATGCTCGGACCACCTGCTTTTCTCTACCAAAAGGTAATAAAAATGTTGTGAACTTTATTCAGAAACTTGGTGACTTCTCTTATGCCAAAATGGTTGGCAAATTAAGGGATTTTGCAAATACAACCTTTTCTAGCTTGGAAGAAATGAGATACACAAAGGTTCTTAGCCATGGTTACCTTCTTATGTCATCTTTGTACAGCTAGGCTGCAGTTGTGACTGTAGCCAGTAGCAGATTACAGTTAGGTTAAGCATTGTGAAATGGAGACATCTTTCTACTGTTCTTGCTGAGATGCAGATCAGAGAATTTCTCCCTGAACACTCTGTGTATATGTGGCCTCTTACTGGAAGCCCTCTTGTCCCACCTCCCCGCCCACCAACTTCCTCTTCCAACAGCTTCCTATTCTGTGTTGCCTCTGCTCATTCTTCATGTTATGCTGCAGACAAGAGAAAGGCAACTACTTCATCCATGTCCCGGGCAAGTGCAGAATCCTTGAAGTTAGCACAAAATCCTACTGCGTATACCACATCACTCCTTTCAGACTTCAGAAGCTTTAAACAATTCTGGGCTATTAACTGTTTGGATTCTGTGTTCAGAAATGGCAGGTGAGAGAGCATAAGCAAGGCAAGAGTCGGAGCGCAGAAGCCAATACAGAGAGTTCAGTCGATTCTTTTCCCTCCCAAGCCACCTAATATATCAATTCAGATAAAGTGGAGACATTTTTCTCTTGAAAAAACTTGTTCTTTTCCCAGTAAACTGATGCACATTGTCAAAAACAGAACACTTCAGTTAACAGATTATCACCACCTTTCGAGGTTGTATCGAGCAGGCTTGCTTTTCAGAACAGTTGATTGGAAAACCCTTTTGAAGCTGTTCTACTGGGTCTGGAAGTGAGTGCATTGGTCTTGATTGCTGACAATTTAAACCTCAAACTTATTTCCAAAAGATTGCACATTTGTTTTCTTAATATTTCATATATTTTGTATCATGTACCAAATATAGCCACCTGGTTGCCAAAAGTTTGTCAAGCATCAATATCCTATTGGACAATACTGCTTTACATAAGGTGGGAGGGGTGGTCCTTCATGCTTTTGCACACATACTGAGCTGTCTGAACTTGAGAGAGGAGGTTAGTTAGGTGTTGAGCTCCAAAATAGCAGCCCTGGTGTGAAATAAGCTTTACATCCTGATTAAAGTCATGACCAGCCTACTCTGTGTACTTCAGTCAGTTGCTCCCAGCAAGCACTCTTACTGAGAGGTTGTACGCAAAGTGGGCATCATTTTACAGCAAAACGTAACAATGTCTTCATTTGCAGCAAGCCCTATTCCCCCTTTCATTCCTGTCCTCGCTGACCTACATTAACTTCTGGTCAAGCAACATCTTGACTTTAAAATTCTCAGCCTTGTTTTCAAATCCTTCCAATGCCTTGACTATCCCTATCTCCAGCTCACAACTCTCTGAGATACCTATGCTCCTCGAATTCTGGCCTGTAGTGCGTTCCCAATTATAATTGCTCCACCATTGGTAGCTTCAGCTGCCTCAGCTCCCAAGCTCTGGAATTTCCTCCCAATACCACTCTATAGCTCTACCTCACTTTCTTCCTTTAAGACGCTCGTCAAAACCTCCCGCTTTGACCAAATGTTTGGTAATCTGGCCAAATAACTTCTTATGTGGTTTCGTGTCATACTTTGTTTTATAACACTCCTGTGAAACACCTTGGGACGTTTCATTTCATTAAAAGCACTAGATAAATAGAGTTGGTGTTATTGCTGTCATGCATGGTATAAAATGCAAGCAGTATCTGCAGTGAAACATTGCAAAGAACATATATGTGCATGTGCATTTGTGCATGCGCAAGCATGAATGTGGTGAGAATATGTATCCATGTATGTGCATACATGAGCTGTGTGCATACATGTGTGTATGCATGTCTGTGTGCACATGGTCCCTTGTTCACACTGTACAAACTCCAGCTAAAAGAAGTAGCTCAATGGCCTCCACTAATGCTGCTTTGTGCCTCACCTGCCTTTTGCTTTCACTGTAACTCCTGCAAACCAGAAAGGCATCAAGAACAATTGTACATGCTCATTTGGCCCACACTGCAACATTCTGCTCCTGAAACCTTTCTAGTCAGTGGCAGGGTCTTGGATCTATCAAAGGTTTGAGAGTTTCACACTGCATTGGACCCTGCAACATAAGCATTTCCCATGGGAATTCCAATGTTAAAATTCGATACTTACATGTATGCATGTTGTCAGTAATACCACCAAGTAGCATTTTAATGGGAATTCTGCTGTATCCTTCAATGTGGCACTGAAACACATAGAAAAACATAATTTGCTGGCAAAATTCATCCCAGGTCCCAATCTATGATGAGATCACAATCACAATGAGATGTTTTGAGTACTGCTCCTAGGCTAGATCCAGTGTGTTGAGCTTTCTGCAGGGTGCTTCTACACAGCCTGGGTAGCTCATTTGGTAGGTAATGAGACTCTTTATGCTAGAGTCATTATTTCAGGTCCCATGTTCTTAAATAATTTTAGTCAAAATATTTTCTATTTAATCTTACCAGGAATGTCCTTAAGATAACCATTACAATCAGTTCTCCATATTGGAAGCTGAGAATTTAATTTAGTGGAATTTCCTGATTATATATCTTCATCATTTACTGAATGGTCAGAAGTACATTTTACAGGGGATCAGTCACTAAATGATAGGTGAATTAGATACAAGATTTTACAAATAGTTAAGGGCTACACAGATCTAAAAATTGGAAACTTGAACTTTGTTGTTAGTCTGTGTCAAGCCAACTTTTTGTTTTAATGCTGCCAACTGACAACTGAGACTGCAAATAAGCATGTGCAGGAAGTGCTCCCTCCAGTATTGTGGCACAAATAAATACAGCTCTAGGAAGCTTCCACTTAGTATTGAACGAGACAACAGAAGCCAGATCAATGATTCCTCTCAGTGATTGGCGCAAGTAAGAAAAAATGGGTGTGAGTTTAACTTTTCCAAGTCATCGTCAATGATGTGCTAATGGCCTCAAACTGACAACAGTGGATTAACAGCTGAAACTCTGGTTGCCGGTATTTTTCAAGTGCCTAACAAAATGCCCACTTGTTTCAAGCAGTGGCCCTTTTAATATGCAAAATAGGCTGCTACGATTAACATAAAACCTCAATTTCCATTTTGGAATAGAACTGGATAAGACACACACATTACATACACTGTCCAGTTTTACTGGTGGTGTAGCTGAAGAGGAACAAAAATGATTCATTACTGCACTTTATTATGTGCAGTCAGCTGAAGCAGGAGTGCTCCTCCAGTTCCCACAAAAATAATCTGGGACACTGCTGTTCCAAGCTGCTCTTTCACAATTTCAACACACTCACCAAGTTTTACCTTTCTGTCCAGACGCTGCCCCATGTTACACCAGCACAAACTGAGAAAACTGCATCAGGGCCCCATTTGGGCAATGCAGGTTGCTGGTTCAATTTATATGAGGCTTAAACCTCAAAATAGCTCCAGTTTTTTTGCTTTTGACACAAGTGGGAACTGGTGAACTCCCAATGGCTAAACCCTGCCCCATTATCCTCTATAAAAGGGGAGGTTTGGTGCAATTGTTGAAGTAGAAATAGGATTGCCTGCAGGGGAACTATAATTTACTTTCACATATGAGATCAGTGTATTTAATTAACTGCCAGCAGTGCAATGGGTTGGTCCCTGATAGTATACAGACAATTCGCATTGACTTTAGCCTAGTCCTACATACACCGACTGTTGTGTCGACAAGCTGTGTTTCACTATTTTACGATGGTACATAAATACTTAAAATATTCTGCAATGGGATTTATTGTGGGATTTATTGTGGGATTTGTAGCCAAAGCCAATATAGTGTTATTAAAAAATAACCAGTCACAAAACAGGATATTTATCTTCATTGATTTCATGTGAAAAAAAAAGTGATTTAATGTCATCATTATTACGTTTTTCAAAAATGATAGGTAACTTGTACTTGGATTTTAAATCTTTTCCCTAGTTTTGGTTAAGTATTAAGCTCTGTTCATAAAAGCAATTTTGGGGACTAAACTTTTGTAAGGACATTTAAGAAGTGGAGGGTATTCAGGGTTGAGTCCTCGTCAGAATATGCAGAACGAGACTTTGATGTTCTGACTTTCCCTGAATTTCTGACAGGTGCTTCAATCGTGCAACACAGCAGGAGTGCTAGATCTCACCCTGTATTGTATTATGATGTTTTATCTTGTACAAGAACGAGTGACTGTATAAATGAATGCAGTAAGTGAGATGGGTAGCAAGAATAAGAATAGTATTAGCCCTAAATTTGGTGAAGAACTCCAACTCATCATTCCCTAGGCCCTTCAATGCTCTCTGCTCCTATGAATTTGAGAACAGCCACTATAAAAAGGACTCAAGAGCTTCAAGTTTCTCTCCTGCGGAGATGCTTTCATGCATGTTGAATTAGGGCAATCCTTCTCTTACCTGTTAATTGACTCCAGTGCTTCTTTAAATAGCTGCTACAAATCCTTTAAAATTCTTCAGTAACATTGCAAATTGAGTGATGTGCCTAGAGCAGGGGGTGGGGTGAGGGAAGGTGGAGCTCAGCATGAATAATAAATGCCAAAAGCTCTGTTAGGTGGGCTGTGGACAGGTAGGACTGCATTTCATGGGGTCAATAGGAGTGGAACAGGAGGCAGGGCGGTAAATTAGGAGGGAAGACGGTGGGTAGTGTCCTTCACCTTCCCGTCACCACGGCTTTTTGGCAGCAGCAGGGAAGGTGAAGGTTTGCCACCCGTCCCAGAGGCCAATTGTGCCACTTGTGTAGCCAATTAAGGGCTTCTTCCCACCACCTCTGGCATTTTGTCAGCAGCAAGCGGGCCCTCCGCCACATGGGGGGCTGCTGGTGAACTCTGGTGGCCTCCCTGCAGGCTCAAGGAGTGGCCTTCTTAACTGGGAACCCCATAGCTCTTGATGGCAATGACCAGCTCTCTTAATGGCACACGTACATGTTGTCATTCGCTACTTGTCTGGGTGATGTTCCCTCTCTGGGGAGTGTATTCCCATGGCATTTGTTGTTCCATTTCCTTGTTGGGGATTGGTGGACCTTTGGGAATGATGGTCCTTCTGTACTCTGTGCAGCTGGTGAGATCCCATCCTCTTGATTGGCCGCCTACGGTAAAGGGACAGTTTCTCTAGTTGTTCATTTACACCTACAATTGTGCCAGTATATTTGGTTGCTCACGCCTACCACGTACAATCGAGGTGACAACTGTTCTACACATGTCCCAAGTTTCCACGTGGGTTGATTCTTGTTAAGTGTATTGAAAGTTTATACCCTGACTGGCTCTTCAGTGCTTAACTCTGCAGTAATTTGGCAGTTATGTCAAAATGAAATTTGGCTTTCTGCCATTTCACCTTGATTTTTTTCACTCAAATTGGTTACTACTTCTGGCTTCAGTAGCTTTTTTGCTGTTGGAGGGGAGTTTGTGTGTGGTATGACATTAGTATTTGGACTGGATTACTTTCCATGCCTTCAGTCGATGGGTTTCTCCACTCGTGGATTGCCTTGTGTAAATTTGTGCTAGATTTGCTCAATTTCTTAATGGTTCCTTTGGTGATTTTCACTGCCACCTCAGCTTTTTCATTTAACTGGGGATAGTGTGGAGGTGATGTATAGTGTTGAATTTCCCAATCCTTAGTGTGCAGCTGAATTCTTCACTCATGAATTAAGAGCCATTGTCGCTCATCTCAATGTCAGGAATGCCATAATGACTAAAGTGTGCTTTCAGACATTCTACAATCTCACTGATAGTTGTTGAAGTCAGCTGGTCTAACTCCCGGTCGTCACAACAGTAGTCTACGGTGATAAGATAATCAGTGCCTGTTGGAGTGAAGGGGTCTACTCCCAGCTTCATACATGGTTTGTCTGGGATGCCATGCATAATCAGCAGCTCTTAATCTTGTTTAGCTTGGTAATCGTTACAAGCATCACATTGGCTGATATGGTCTTTAATTTCATTGCTCATATTTGGCCAATAGAGCCCTTCCCTTAACTTCAGTAAACTCGACTCAATTCCTTGATGGCTTGCATAGATGCGCTTCAGCATCTCTCCTTTCATCTTCTTAGAGATAATGACCCTATTTCCTTTGTACAAGTTTCCATCTTGGACATTCATTTCATCTCAATATGCCCAATATGCTCTTGTGAGCACAGGTGTGATCTTGATGCTCTCAGGCCATCCTTTCATCATTACTTTTTGCAGCACTTGGAGAGTTGCATCTTGTTGGATAGTTCACTTGACTTGAGCAAGGGATTGTCTGTCATATTCAATGTCTCTGCTGGGTTAATGACATCCAGAGCATGTTGAACTGTTGCTTCACATTGAATCTGAAAGATATCACATTCTGTTTCAGCATCCTCAACTTTCTTCATACTCTCGATAGCATGTCAGCAATGCACATCTGTTTCCCTTGTTAGTATGTCATGTCCAGATGATATCTCTGTAAGAAAAGTAACATTCCTTGTAATGCTTTGGAGCAGACAGTAGCCCTTTGAGAAGAATATTTTGAAGTGGCTTGTGGTTGGACTCTACTGCAATGTTGTCTCTCTCGAGCAGGTATTGATAAAAATGCTCACAAGCAAAGACAGTAGTCAGGTGCTCTTTCTTGATCTGAGTATAGCGTCACTCAGTTTATGGTAATGCCCTGGATGCAAATGCAACTGCCTGTCTTTGCTACATTAGGGTTGCTCCAAGACCTGTCTCGCTGGCGTCACACTGCAAGGTGAGCTCATCATTGACATCATAGTACTTCAGCACTGGCGTTGTTATCACTGGTTGTTTGATTTTAGTGAATGTTGCTTCTTGTCCTGTGCCCCAAAACCACTGCACCTCCTTGGCAGTGAGCTGATGTAATGCTTCATGTGTCAACAACAAATTAGGCAAAAATTTTGCTAAATAGTTTATGAATCCAACAAATCATCGCACTGCTTTCACATCCGTTGGGTCACTGCATTGCTGTTACAGCTCTTACCTTTTAAGGATCTGAACTTTTGCTGTTGGCACTTGACCCATGTACTTGACTTCAATTGCAATTTTTTTCTTGTTCAACTTCAGGTTCATCTGGTGAGCTCTCTCTAGCAGTCGCACTAGATTGTGGTCATGATCAGCAATAGCTTCTTCCATTGTGTCTCCACATTCATAGACTAGTAGATCATCCACTATGGCTTCCACTCCAGGAGGATCACTGACTATCTCATGCTGTCTGCGTTAATACTCTTCTGGAGTCATGGAAATGCCAAACGACATGTGTAACCACCTGCATCTCTCGAACAGCATCCAGAATGTCATTAGAAAACTATTGTTTTCATCCAGCTTCACTTGCCAATAACTATCCTTCACATCTAGAGTAGTAAAGATCTTGGGTGTGGCAAGTTGTGACAAAATTCCTTCGATAGTTGGAATGGAATAGTGAGATCCCTTCAGTGCTTTATTTAGATCCTTTGGTTCTAAGTATACTCTTCGCTTTCCAGGTTGTTTCATTGCTACCATGCTGCTAATCAAATCTGCAGGAGTTGTTACTTTCTTGATTTCTCCATTCTTTTCCAGCTCTTCTTCCTTGGCCAGGATTTTTCCTATGGCAGGCGGGCTGGGCAGGAATGCGCAGGGGCGGATGCGGGCGAGGAGCCAATCGGCGCCCGCGATCAGATCCACGCCACCATTTTATGCGAGCGGGCCAATTAAGGCCTGCCCAGCATAATACGCTGCCAATAGTGCTCAGCACTACCTGTGCGGGTGCGGGAGGAGGGAGAGTTGGGGCCAGCGCTCTTTCGTACATACCTCAGGGAGATTGAATAGATATTAAAATCATAAAAGAACTGATTTTAAAATTTATTTAAACATGTTCCCACACGTGACTGTGTCACATGAGTAGGGGTGTGTTTTTATATTTATGAAAAATAATTTATTTATGTTATAAAAGCTTCAGGAAACCTCATCCCGCTCATGCATGAGGTTTCCTGAAAAACACAAAGGCCACTTGGGCTTTCTGTCTGCCCACCAACCTTAAGGTTGGACGGGCAGTGTTCTCAAGTGGCTCAACCGATTACTTAATGGCCTTAATAGGCCATTTACATTTAGGTGGGTGCATATCCAACTCTGGCGTGCACCCGCTGAACGAAACATCGCAATGGCACGCGGTGATGTGGGGACACACGCCCGATGTCAACGCTTGTCATTTTACATGTCCGTGTGTCTGGCACGCCTCCAAACGCCGAAAAGGGAGATTCTGCCCCTTGTGTTTTAGGCTGGACTTGAGAGCAGCTGAACCTCTTCTTGAGAGATGCTTAGTTGGTCTTACACTCTCATCTGCTCCAAGATGATATTCTCCAGGTAGACATTCAAACCCTGTAAACATATCTTTGTACTTCTCTTTCAGTAGCTGTGGCTTCTCTCCAGTTCTTCAAAACTCAACCTCAGCTCCACTTCTGGCACCATGTTATGAGCTCAAAGAGTACAGTGCTTCTAGTGCAATATCTTAATTAGAACAGAATGTAACAAGGCTGCCCCCAGCCTGTGCCTCATGGCAGAGGTCACATGACAATGGCAAGCCAGAGAGGACCTTTAGTACATGATTGCATTTCAATCTCAAACACACCTCATTAGCTGCTAGATTGCCTTGGAATCTGGCTGGGGCTCCCAAATAGTCAAGGCAGGGTTCCCCATGGCTTTCCAGCACATTGTTGAGCTATGACCGCCCCATCAAAATACAGCCTATAATGGGTGCAAAGTCTGCCACTCTAAATTCTGTTTTGAAATCAGAATATCCCCCCTATATGGGGCCAGTTGCAAAGCACTAGCACCCTTAGTCACACTCTAGATTTCATCATTTTAGCTTTTTGGAAGTTTTCTACTCCATAAATGTTGGTGATGGGTGTCCATCTTAATATTTGCTGTATGTGGTTCCCAGAAGTTTGAAATAGTCATAACTTTAGACTCAAATGCTGGAACTTCATCAAATGTATTTCTCAAATCACACCATGTACTGAGGACTGATACATTGCCCGTTCAATACACAAGATTATAGTGCAGTAGTGAATGACATGCTACCCTGGATACTTATGTATACACAAATAATTCCTACAATACTCAGTCTTCCAGAGTCACTTTATCCAATTCAGGGTTACAGAGCCTATCCAATGGGTAATGGGTGCTAGGTGGGGTACACCCAGGATGCCAGTCCATTACAGGGCACACACTCATGGACAATTTACTGTAGTCAGTTCACCTAACCAGCACATCTTTGGACAGTGGGAGGAAACCAGATGAAACCCACACAGACATGGAGAGAACATGCAAACTCCACACAGTCAGACACCTAATATCAGAATCGAACCTGGGTCCCTGGAGCTAATAGGCAGCAGCACTAACCACTGCGCCACTGTGCCACCCAATTTCTAAATCACATTAAAATCATATAACAATATTACATCCCACGTTCTTTAAACAGCGCCTCTATGTATCAATATAACTGTTCCAATCGTTAACTTGTTTTTTTATATTATGCCTAAACTAAAGAAGATTAACAATTGACTTGAAGAATTAAATTGAACACCTAGGGTGGAATTGTCCCAGCTTTGCAGAGAGCAGTAACGGGTGGGGAAAAGGGTGCTTTACCAGCTGACCACAATGGCGGCTTCTCACACCATATCGTCCCAATTCCGCTTCAATAGTCATACATTCCTGGGAAACACTCCAATTTCAATGGCAGGCGGGCTTTGATTTGCCCGCCACACTGTCACCTCACTACTTCATTACGCTGGGTGCCACATTTAAAGTGCAGCCGTACACACACCTCTCAGTGCTTCCAGCCCAGGACTACAGCACAGAAGACTGGAGGGTCCTGAAAGGCAAAAAGACTTCAGCCCCCAGTTTAGTGGCTTTTGGATGCTGTGGAGACCAGCTGTATATAGTTGCAGGAGGGGCAGCTACATTACCACTCTGGTGTGGTAAGCAATGGCAGTGGTGACCAGTGCCAATGCTGCACAGAAGAGGTTGGCCAACCAATGCAGATAGAGGATGAATGATCTCATCCGTGCAGCCAGGGTATGGCAACCATCTCATCACTCTAAACTCACACACTCAAGCCCATCCCATATTCACTGGCATCCCACTCACTGCCAGCTCAAGGGTCATCACCACTCACTCTCTCACACTCACCTTCACATCTCCATCTGGCTTCATCTCCTCTGGAGACTGCCTCCTCAGCCCTCACCATGTTGAGGCCACTTTCACAGATCAACATGCGCCCCACACACCACCCTGGGATACCCTCCTTCCCCAGTACAGCTCTTGTCCTGCAGACTCTTCCCTTGCCTGAGGCCACTTCTCCCCCTTCCACAAACAAGCCCTAGCTCTGCAGCTGTTGAGAAGCCACCCCCACCTTATGGCTGGTCTGGTAGTTAGAGACCTGTCCCTGAGCCCCCCTAAAAGTGCTGCGGTGCTGTCTGTGAAGCCTGATGCTGATGACTGTGAGTGCTGTTTGAAGCAAGGTAGGCAAACAAACCTCAAAGTCCCGAGCAAAGTGCAGCTCGCCAGGTGCACGTTGCTTATGTACAGTTGTGAAACACATCAGTGTGATCAGATGATCCAGCGTGGTAGGATGATTCCATTGAGCTGGGCTTATAATGATATGTAGATCTATTATAATAAGGTTCCCTGTGTCCAACGATGGGAAACGCGATCTGCCATTGACAGGTAGAACAGACAATTGCAAACCGGTTTCACCATGTCATGAAGCTGATTTTTGGCCTTCTCACTATATTGTCCACTCACGCCACCAAACACACCCGACACCAGCGGGCACGGAAAATCCCCCCGTCATCTTTTATAGCTTCTTTTCTGTTCTCATTATTCACTTATGTGATAGATTGGTGTGCCGCTTCTGAGCTAAGCAGCTTGCTACAATCGGTCTCTGACCTGGCAGTACTTCTCCTCGAGCTCTACATTATAATTCTACAACTTATGTTTCTCTACCAACCACTGTCTTCCATCAGTTTTTCAGCTCTGCTTGTCTTCTTGCATTTTGTATTTCCTCTTTTAAACACTCCAGCATTTCTGGCTGCCTGTTACTGGTCTCCAGTAAATCATTCTCTGACTGTGATATAGCTGCATCTGCAAAACTCAACACTGTCATTCTTTTATTTTTCAAGTTCTCCAATTTGAAGCATATGCTGTTGAAGTTTTAACCTGAGGTTTAGGATCTCCCTCTTGGACGCCTCCTCTGCCAGTTGTACAGCTTCCATTTTCGCTTCCATATGCTCTTTTTCAACATGTCATGTTAGGTCCTGTTCAGACTCCAGTCTTTCCAGGCCAGCAACTTTACTCTCTAAACCTGACTGTTCATCTTGGATTGCTGTGAGTTTCTGGAAATCTTCTTCTTTGGCTGCCTGAATTTTCCAAATTAGCCCTCATTCCTTTTCTGTCAAGAGCACTTCATGTCTTCCAGTGTTGGCCTTGAGAATTTCAATATCTGACTGCAACCCATTCATTTGACTTTGCATGTTATTTCTCATAATGATGGAATTGACCTAAACTGTAGGCTCTGTAACTTTGACGAGCACTTTCCTGTTTCTGATTGGAGGGCACTTTTCAATGGGTGCATTACCTTCAATCTTTGATGATGCCTCCTTCTTCTTATGATTTACTGAGATCACAATTGCCTAACCCCAAGATAACAGGATCATCTGTTTCCATGGCATAGTACATACAGATCTTTTCCTTTGTGTATCCCTCTGATCATCCTAGCTGGGTTGGTCCTAGCTGTCGAATCTCTGTTCCCTGTACCCTATAGCACGTCGTTGCTCAGTTTCAAAGCATCTTTAATTGGGTAACCATTTTCTTTCACATTTTCAGGAAAGATCTTCTGGTATCGTCTGAGTGGGATGATATCACTCCATGCCCTAGTATCAAGCTTCAGCTTCAGATTTGTGGTTTTGGGCTTATTTACCAACTTCTTCCTGATCTGGATGATTGTGTAAATGTCTTTTCTCTGGAAATTGTCACATCCAGACATTTCATCCAGTTGTATGTTTCCTACATCTATTATATCCTCAAACATGTCGTCTTTCAGGGTCGGGGTGTTCTGGTTTCTTTTCTTTCTCATTCACCGTGCTTCTCTGCCTCTGGTAACTCTTTTAGCATCTTCTTTCTTTGTTCTGCTGATCTTGTGGGCTTTCCACAATCTACTCAGCTTGATCCATACGTGGAACATTTCCTTCTGTCTGTGAACTCGTGGTCGTCCATAGATCTTGCACATCTTTCTCACTGTCTGGTGTGTACTCCTTTGGTGCTATTTCACTGCATCAGCCTTGCTGCCTTTCCCTTGACATAACTGAAGGCTAGCCGTTTGGGTAATCAGCACCTTCGTCTGTCTATTCGTGGCTTCATGTGCTTTAGCAGTGTCAACTTGTGAGCTTGCCCTTTTCAATTATGACTTTTTGTACATCAGGGTATGCAGAACTCTAAATGAGCTGATCTACCATCATTTCATCCATTTCCACGAATTTACACTTGCTGGCTACATTCCTCAATCTCATTAAGAAATTATCATCAAGCTCACCTGGTTCCTGCCTCAAGCTTTGAAATTCATATCAGTGATCCTATTATTTGAAATTGGCTGGAGATGTGTGCTGAGTTTCCCAGAAAATGTGTTTGGGTTTTTACTGTCATTCTCACTCATCTCCCAGCAATTAAACAGATCTAAACCTTTCTCTCCTGCCCATAGGAGGTTGTAGCTAACCCTTCCCTCTTCCATAGTGCTTTTTAGAAAACTACTGAATGTCAATCTGCACTTTTGTTCAAACTTCTCAAATGCCTATATGCCATTATCAGCCTCCAAGTTCAGTTCTAGCTGAAACTGTACATTCATTGCTGTGGGAGCAGTCATTTTGTTTTCATGCAATTCACTCAGTTTTTCACTTTCTGGAATGAATTCAGTTGATTTCTCTTTATCTAACTCAGCATTAAATTCATTTATAATGTGTTATGAAATCCATTCATTCTGTGTCTCTGTGTGCTATGTAAGCTTGTAGTCTGTGCAAATTGTAACATCTAAGGTATAGGGTGTTCCATTGCTATATTTGTTCCTCCATAGTAACAAGGGTACGACCCTCTTGGAGTATTGTGATAGGTCACCAGATCAGTTCAAGGGTCAGTGAGCATTCACTTTTTAGTCAGCCAGCCTGCAAGTGTCCCAGGTGAGGCCAAAGACAAAAGGAACAGAAACAAGTCTCAGTTAAGTTAAAAGAAAGGGGGAGAGAAACAGGCTGCAATTAGAGAAAGGGCTGGGGAAGCAGACTTTAAGTGAAGTGGGCTTGAGAGAAGCCCGGAGGATCCACGAAGACAGCCAAAGGTTGTTAACTCCATGCTGCAGGCCGTTGGGGCAAAGGACACCCTTTGAACAGTTCTGCTTGGCACAGCCAAAGATGTGAAATTGTGCATGTAAGTTGATGCTCGAGTGTATATGGAAATCCAGGGGAACGTAATCTTGGACGACGAGATTGAAATCCTATGCGGCAGGGCCGTTGTTGAAGTCGTCTGAGTTAGAGTCACTTTTGGAAAGAATTGCAAGGCAGAATCTTTGAACGTGGAGATTGAAAACCCTCGTGAGAAAGATAAAGTTTCAGTGAGATTGGGTCTGGTCTCATTTGGAATTTATTCTGTAATGTGGTGTGCTCAACCACAAGTTGCCTGTTAATTGACATGTACCTCATACGTACCCTGAATGTTAGAGTATAAGATAGATGTTGTAAATTGTTTTATCTTTTTGCACTTGTATAGTAAAATTTATTTTTTTTTGTTCAAAACCCTTGGATTCTTGTGGCTTTATTCACTTGGTAAGCATCTTGAATCTCAAACTTTGTCTACTTTAAACAAAACTTTATTGGTCCCAAACTGGATCTCACCAACAACTTGGGGTCTGGCCAAGGATCATAACAATGGTTGGGTTTTACTCACAGGTACATGCTGTGACCATATGTTCTGTGGTTTGCAGAAGTTCAAAATAACCACACTTTGAGATGCAATGCAGGAGCTTCACTGAATGCATTTCTCAGATCGCACCATGTGCTGCGGACAGATACACGGTTAGTTCAATACACAGATTGTACTGCATTGGTGAATGATGTGGCTCTGGATAATTTTGTATACATACACATGAACATATAGTTCCTAAATCACATTGGAATAATATAACAATATAACATTTGCTACATTACACATAACACAATTGACAGGTTTAGACGCTAATAAAGTATAATATTGCAACTGAGAGGATTTTAAGATGTCATAAATTAAAAAAAGAAATATTCCATAGTGTATACATGTTTCCTGAACATCACCATTTTATTGCTGTTGTTAACAGCTTCTTACCTGTATATCAATTTTTTTGAATAGTGCATACACAATTTTATTATCCATGAAAGTGGAAATTCCATGTGAATTATTTGTGTTCTAAGCTGTATCACAGCATCTTGAAGTCATGTGTGTTGATTGTAATCAACTGCCTGATTTCAGTCCTGTTGCTGGTAGGAGAATACCATGATTGATAACCCACAAATGCCACGCGCATAAATAAATTCCTGTAGTTGTTTACATAACTGAAAAAGCACATGAAACTGACATGAATGGCATGAATTGTTGTGGGAAGACCCATCCATGCAATCAAAGGCAATCTTTGAATTAAATTAATTGTAAGGTGATATGCCAAACTGCCACCTGTCAGGTGCACTGTGCTAATTCATGTGCATGTATTATATTTTGTTGTTCAGATGATCCATCATCACTCTATTAGACAAGCAAATGATCACCTTTGACTTGTGAAATAAAACAATAACTATATTTAATTAATGTAAGAAAACTAACAATAATACTTTAAAACTCACATTTTCCCATTTTATCGGATTGTAATTTTACCCATAAGGAGTGTATGAGGGTGTGTACCAGACTGACTGTGACAGCAGTACATTTTCTGAGGGAGAGATGACTCAAAGTTATCTTGAGGTCCCTTCATTCCCTAAAAATTATGACCATGATGCTTCAGGTTTGACCCACTTCTTCACCCTTATGATGACAGCACCAAGGAATATGAGCAGGAGTAGGCCCTATGGCTCATCGAGCCTACTCTGTCATTCAGTACGATCATGGCTGATCTTGGGTTTCTCCTCCATTTTTCTGCCCCCTCCCTATATCCCCTAATTCCCTGAGCGACCAAAAATCTGTCTATCCCAGCCTTAAATGTACTCAAATGATGGAGCATCTACAACCCTCAGGGGTAGAGAATTCCAGAGATTCACAACAATTTGTGTGAACAACTACTGAAGCAACTTGTGAACAACTGCTTGAGCAACTACGAAGAAGTGAGGCAGGGACAGGTCAGAGAAACCATCAATCCATTGCCCAATTTCCTCTTTATTCAAAGAACATTAAGAAAAGTCTAAAAAGAGAAATGGACGTTTTGCCCATACATTTGGAGTTCGTGTATATTTATTTTATCATGGACTTGCACCCGCTCCTCCCTTCCACCACCCCCTCCCAAACAACCCCACTCCCTCCCCTGCATCAGTTACTCATGTACCTTAAATGACAATGGAGCTATTTTCACCTTCTCTACTTGGACAGTAATTTGTGGGATCACATGCCCATTGTAGAACACGCCCAATTTTTATCCCATTAATTTCAGGCTGAAAGTGGGCAGAGATCCACTCAACCTTCACACCACCCAGGTGGTGGAAGTGAAAATTGTCCCCACTAAGTTCTTTTTCCTACCTCCCCCGAAGAAAAAAATAAATTGGTGTTGTTAACATTTATATGTTCTCCGAATGAACATATATAATACTGAAAAGATCAATTTAGGTGCCATCAGCAGTGCATTCAAATGGCATTCATCTAAAGTAGGGAGAAGGTAGATTTTGCTAAATAAATAGGTTTTGAACATTGAAAACTGGCTGTACAGCTAGATTAAGTTGGTACTTTTGCCCTCAGAAGAGTCCGCCAGAGTTACGATTGGGTTAACCTCTAAATATCGACATTTAATAGATAATGGGTGCAATCCAGAATAATTTAAAAAGTCAAAAACAGATTTATTGTCAAAAGCAGCCCATCACTGAATGGTAAGAGCACAGCTTACATCAAAGACATTGGGCAGGATTTTTACCTCGTCAGACGGGCCCAGGAGCGGTCGCAAAAACGACCACCGCACACAATCAGGCTCCAACTGCGATTTCACACTCGCTGGCCAATTAATGGCCAGCCAGCGTGAATCGTGCTCTGCAATGCTGAGCACCACCGGGGTGGGGGCAGGAGGAGGGTGAGCGCGGACATTTGTGCATAGCATAGCACAGAGCTGCCTTAGGAGCTGAAGATTTTTAAAAACATAAATAAAGAACTTGAAAATGTTAAAAACATGTCCCCTCATGTGACTCTGTCACATGAGCAGGGGCACATTATAAATGAGATTTCAACATTTTTATTTTATTTTGAATTCCTGTTGGAAACCTCATCCTGCCCATGGGTGAGGTTTCATAAAAAAATCCCAAGGCCGCTTGGCCTTTTCGCACGCCTGCCAACCGAACAGTTGGACAGACAGCAAAAAATCTGATTTAATTAATTGATTAAAGGCCTTAATAGTCCTCTTAATTGTCGGCAGGCGCACTGTTGCCTCTTGTGTGCGCCCGCCGAGCGATATGTCACGAGAGTGTGAGATGATGTCGGGACATTTGCCTGACATTATCGCACACTATTTTACTCTCGCTCAGGTCAGACGTGCGCCTGCCTGACGAGAGAAAAATTCTGCCCATTATAAACTTTTTGAAGAGCTGACTCTTCCTCTACATGGAGGATTGGAATGCAAATGAAACACAGAAAAAGGCCAAATTACATAAAACAACCAGTGCAAAATTTGGATTTGTTACACCAATTTTTTGACACCACAAATCACATTAAAAATCCAAAATAACAACTATGGGGCTCACGCACACTTTTGGTGGGGCTCTGGGTGCCAAATTGATGAGGGTGTTAGCGTGCACATAGTGAGCATCTGCTCCTGAGTATGAAGAGTAGCTAGATCATGACATTAATCAACATTATATGCCGATTTGACACCAAGCTGCCATTTAGGAGCCCAATATTACTGAAAACGCCCTCTCTTAATCATGAATGGCTGAACATGCTTTCAGCAGCAGCAACAACTGGCCCATCATTGTTATTTAAATGGATCATTGACTACTTTCAGGTTAGTTTCTGAATGATTTCTATTGGCTGCTACTATGATTGTACAAGTTTTAGATGCTTTCTAGACTTTAGTCTTAAGACCTTAAAGTTGCTAAAGTCAATTGGGAGTGGTGTGCCAGGTGGTAAGGTCATGGTTCTGTCTTCAAGGCTTCTGCACAAGCCAGTTGGTCTGAGACATTGATGCTGGAGTAGGCATTCCCCTTGCAATAAAGCATGACTGGGAGAATGAGCAAAGGACACACAGAGCAGGAATAGCTCCTAGAAGATGGGGAAGGAGAAGAAGGGACAATATGCACCCAGAGTTTTAAGGAAACAATTCCCCGACTTGAACCTCACCAAGGAACAGTGTGTGAGATGTCTGTACTCCAGTAACAACATACTGAAATACACCACCTGCTGCCATCACAACTACAACCTCAGAGCAGCGCAAGGACCACATTGTCAGTGGCTGAGTGGTGACCATGTCCACAAATCTTTATGTGTTTGGTGTCTTCCAGGCTGTGGCTGGAGATGTTTGCAACACCTGACAACTTGTCATCCACTGCTGCGTAAGGGAGGTCACTGAAGGTCTCTATTCAGTGAGAGTGGGCTACATTTTATTCGCTCTTGCCAGAAAGCAGCAGGCTGAGGGAGCACATGACTTCACTAGGATTACAGGCTTCCACCTGGTACAGGTGCCATTGACTACACGCGCTGGTCCTCTGTGCTCTCTACATTTGAGCCACCATGACAAATCTAAGGGTGGCTACTGAGCGACAAATGCTACCTACTGATAACATGACTCATGGGAAAAATTTTCCGCCCATCGGGGGAGTTGTGCGGGGGCATATGGGGTTGGGCACAATCGGGTCCACGCCGCCATTTTACCTGGGCGGGCCAATTAATGCCTGCCCAGTGTGACACACACCCAGAAGCGCTGTGTGCTCCTTGTACTCCTGAGGCATGCAGGGAGATCAGTTTAAGCTCCAGAATATTTAATAGAGGTGAAAAAAAATTTTAAGACATGTCCCCTCATGTGAAACTGTTACAGGAGCTGGGGCATGTCCATTAACGTTTTCAAAAATTTTTATTTAAATAATAAACCCTTCATTAAGCCTCATCCTGCCCATGGATGAGGTTTCATGGAAAATGCGAGGGCCGCCTGGGCTATTCACCTGCCCACCAATCTTAAGGTTGGACAGGCAGCATTCTTAACAACTTTAATTACTTTGTTAACAGCCTTAATAGGCCTTTGACAGTTTGGCAGGCGCACAGCCAACGCAGCATCACGCCTGCCGAACTGACATTCTAAATGACGCGCGGTGATGTCAGGACACCTGCCCAACGTCACCGCGCGTCATTTTACGCGTCAGCGAGTGGGCCCCGCCCCCACTCGCCGATGGTAAAATACTTCCCTATGACTCTGGGGGAATGCACCCAAACATGGGCAGTTCCAAAAAATGAAAAAGCCATGCTACCACACAAAAAGTGATAGAGCAGACCATTGGGGTACTGAAAGGCATTCTCATTGCCTGGCCTTCTCTGAATTACTCAACTGCTATCAAGATTCATGGTGTTCTGTTGCATGCTGCACAGCCTCGACATAATGAGGGCACAGCCCTTGCTTCCAGCTGTACAAAGACCAGCTGAGGAGGACCAGGAGGAGGAAGAGGAAGAGAAATGATGAAGCCAGCTTAGACAGTTCCTTTCTGCTCCCTCTGCCAACTTAACCAACAGCGATGTAACCAGTAACTGCAACCCCAATTTCCCACTTACCAACAGTCCCCTATCTTACCCTCTCTCTGTCACTGACCATCAAAGTGTCTTTTTGGCCACAAAGCAAAAATAAAAGTCACAACAAAATAAAAGGTCCAAGTCAAATTGATAAATCAGCCATGCCATATTGCTTACAAATGTCAACAAATCACTCTTGCATATTCCCTTATTCCCTGTCTTCTGCTCACTTTTACCTGTCCTAGTGCTCCAACCAGTGTTACCCCAGTGACTGCAGCATGGCCAGTGGAAAGCTGCAAACTTGCACTGGGGGGGATTGCAGATGGCCTGGCAGGATGGCCTTGAGGAGCTCTGATGCAAGAATGCCTAGCATAGCATGGGTGCCAGCAGTTTGGGCTGGCTTGCTGGCAGGCAATAACAAGGATACTGGCAGAGTGCGAGTACTGAGTGGATAATAATGCTGTCACCCTGAAACAGGGTAGAAGGCTCATGCTCCACCAAGGCACTGCAACTCCCCAAGGATGGATTTTCAACAGTTATAGTAATCGGTTGGAGGACAGGCCACTGGATAACTTTGATACTCTGTTAGGCCCTTTGAGCAGCGGTATCAGAAGCCATGATAACAGCAGTCTGAACCTGCCTGGCTTCAAGCTGAGTTTGAATGAAAGCACTCTGAACTTCCATTGCAGTACCAAGACATTGGGTGGCTTTTGCTTTCAGTGCAATGGAAGCTGAGACATCTGCCATCAGCTGTTAATGGAGTTGCCCACTTTGCTGGAAAGCCCTGCACTAAGTTAGTGCCAGATTCCTCCACGCTCCTTGACATTGCACACAGGCTTTCTGGCAAGCTTAGCAATGCACCTTGCATTTTATTGTGCATACCCATCAGCTTTCTTCTGTAACCTCATCCCATCGAAGTACTCATCTGAGTCCTTTGCAGGAAAACTTGTGTGTAAGCTTGCCTTTGAGGTACCTGGCACCTGCTCTAACCTTGCCTCCTGCCCTGACAGCAGGCCATTCATGCCTGATGTCTCACCACATGTAAATCCCACCTCTAGGCTATCCTCTAAGTTCTGCACATTGTCAGTATCTGAGTTGGTGACTGCGCATATCAGATTGAGTTATGGTGTTTCCTCTTCATCATTGTCTTCTTGAATTTGCACCTGTTGCTCTTCTATCCCTGTGTGATCAGGTTCTTCAGTATCTGAAATCTGAAAAGCACAAGTGTAGGATTGTGAGGGTGGGGTGTGGGGAAGGCATCAAAATCAAAGGTGCATGCTTACACCTTCTAGAGCTTGTAAATCAGAAGAGATTGTGGGAGTGAGGGGGAAATCGGATGTGAGAAGGAGAAGTAGAAACAAGGATACCACCATCTTCTTTTATTTCAGCCTCACCATTGGCCATGATCTCAGTAATGTTTGCTCCAGTGATGGCAAACACCATCTCCTCCACAGGGGTAAGGACATGCAGCAATGCCTGTTACTCATTGATTAGCATCTGCTGCCTCCAGCATTGTGCCACGTTGTCCTGCAAGAGAGAAGGAGGTTAGTGAGTGTGCTGCTGTTTGGGTGATGTATTTGTTACGGCTGAGAAGCTAGCAGTGTGTGCAAGCTGTTAACTGCTTGTGTAAGGCTTATAGTAATAGCATGTGTGAGGTTAAGGTGAAACTATGGAAGTTAGGAATGAGTTGTGATCAATAGTGATTGATGGTGGGTGAGTGACGGGTGTTTAGTGCATTGAACAGTGTGCAAGGCTAGTGATATGGTTGATGGGATTTGATAATGCATTCACTGATCTTGACTACTTTTTTAAGGTTATTGAGCCTTTTGCAGCACTGCGTCAAGGTTTTCGGATTTTCATTCCTGGCATTGCCCTCGACCGCTATCTCACCCCATTGACTTCTGAGAATTTCTCAGGGCCTCCTGACCCCCGACGCCTCACTTTCTCTGCACTTCCTTCATCAAGGTCTAAGTGCACTGCATAAAATCTTGGAACTCAATCTCTCCTATGCTGAGCCATTATTATGCCTTCCACAACTCACCAACTGCTGCAGTCATGATGCACCTCCCCATTATGAGGTGTAGGTTAGATTGAAGTAGTACAGGTTTATTTAAGGCATGTTAGCTTCTCATTGATTTTGGGCCACTTGCTGAGTTGCAACCACTCAACAGCATGGCTAACGCTGGCTGCACACTGCAACCATGTTAACTAGCAGGCAGCATGAAGTTGGCCTGCTACCTCCATCAGAAGCAATGGGCAGGGATTAATCCCACATCGCAGTCCCCAGCCTGTTTTCAAGGGTTATTGAATTTAGAACCAAGTGCCTAAATATTCTGACATATAATGTAACAGGTATGATGAGCCCTGTTCAGGGTAATACTAAAAATGCAGAATGTAAAAAACAGATCAGAATAATAGCAACCATAATAGTTCATAGAAAGCAATGTACTTAGATTTTTAATATATGTGTCTAGATGTAACATGAGGTATCTCTGCCATCTGGTGCAGCAGAACCCGAACTGCAGCATTGAATCACTGGACATCTAGACTCCCTCTTGTGGAAGAATATAATGGGAAAATGCAATTTTCCCCATTTTTTAATCCTCTGTGATTTATTATTTTAATCTATTTAGCTATGCATGGCACTTAAAGAACATAGTTAGTAATGTACTATGCAAAAGCTTATCGCAAATCTGTATTTCATCAAAAATCACATTTGCTATAAATTTTGCCTGTCTACAGTGCTGATCCTGCAGCATTTAACATCAGTATTAAGCATAATTTTTGGAAGGCTTGCTTTTCTCTGGAGGAATGTTGTTTAATTTTATTCTGTGTTACACTGTTCAATTTGCAGGAAAAGGTAATGTATTACTGTGATTCTAGTTACACCTCATTAGAAGATCTTACTCATTTCCAGTGGTGAAATTTCTATAGAAAAGCTTTCTGTGTGACAATCTCAGATTTCAAACTATCCAAAAGCATAATAAATAGAGAATTTTGTATTACCCCTGCCCTTCTTCATAGTCTAAATCTGTCGTTGTTTACACACTAGAAGAATTTTTTGAGGAAATATCAGGAGAAAAGTAGATTTTTTCTAGCTGATTGATAAATCTACCCTACGGCATTGTCAACCAGAATTTGCAGCCTATGTCTGTCTGTACATAAACTTGCAAAGTAGTGTCGGAATGATGTAATTCAGTATCCCATCAGTCAGAGGCTGGATATAATAACAAAATATCGAAGGTTTAACTTCTGCTCTGTCTCACTGCCCATTTTCTGCTCCATCTGCACAGGTCAGCAGGGCCCTTAATCTAAAGGGAAAAATATCAGTTCCAGTAAAAAGTGTTTGAAATTCACTTATGCTGCTGGGTAACTGACCTTTGCTTTGTTTCCTTCTATAGGAGATCCACATAGTTCAGTGTCAAATTTGAATTGGCTCATGTTTGATTTTTTTTCTGTTAACTGGGTATCAGTAGAAAATAAATCTTCCTTATACTCAAGCAGGGAAATTTGACTGCAAACATCTTCAGAAAACCATTCTATATAAATGAAATGAAATTGTCATCTTTATAATAATCTGGAACAGGCACAAGATGCTAATAAAATCATAAAATGTATAGCACTGCACAGGCAACCTGAGAATTTGTTTCATTTCCTAGCTGGGTTCAGTGAATTATATCCTTAAAGTGTATTACATATCAGTCGGCAGAAGCTGTGATTAACTTCATGAGTGAGAAAAACTGTAGGATCATAAATGAAATAAAATCCCTGTCGTGTTTCACGGGTGTATGGTTAATCCTGTGAACACAGAGCAAAAGAAAATAAATGGAATTGCATTTATATTTAATTTTTCAGACGTGCTACTGGCTTTGGCTACTTGAATAACTCAGTGACATTTAATCAGGTATTACCATGTCATTCCATTGTCGCACTCTGAAAATATCAACATTCCAACTTATATCAGTTTGAAAGCCAAGAATAAACTCACTGTGAGAGATACATTCTGGAGATGGCAGCCTAGTACTTGATAAATGCAGTTCACGTTTTACTGGAGTGAAATGTGAACTGCAGTCATTAAATATAATATGAAGAATCCCAGCAGTTTGCCGTATATTACAAGTTTAAATGTTTTTTTGGGGAGGGGGGTAATATTCCAGTATTGACATTTCAATAAAGGAGATTGATAAAGATTCACTTATTTTCGGTGAGGCTCGATTACATCTTGTTAAAGACCATATTCTCACTACCATGAAAGTCACCTGAGACCTATTCAAATGGACTGTAGACAGTCTTAGACTTTTGCTCATAAAAAATCCTGCCCCTTATCAGGGATAAAATCTGATTCAAGCAGAGCTAAAGACAGAGTTAAGCAGTCACAAGCGTGAGGGACCTTTAGAATTTACAGGCTTGTATGATCATACTCCTATGTAATGAATATGGTAAGATTTAGGATACAGACAGTGATGCACGAGAGGTTCGACAGCATTTGTTAAGATTTATTTGTTGGGGAAGTTATCTTTGTTGAAGTCATTTGTTTTTTTACAATGTATGAGATTTTCAAAATCCCAACCTGATGATATGAATTCTGCAGCTACATTCTGCCGTTCCTGGAACCCTGCCTGCACAGAGTTCACAGTGACCATGATCCTGAAGAATCCATAAAATGTTGCAAATTGCCTGTATATGGAAAAGTGACTTGCAGGGATAGAATCCACCACAATCCCTGTGGGAAATGAAAGCAAACATGAAAATAAAACTGTATTCATGCTCTTGCTGATTACAAGATAAGCATATATATAAATAACATAAATAAATGCACGTTTTTTACTTTCAGCCATGAACAATGCTGGGCAAACTGCTGTCAGTTTATTTCTTAAAAATTATGCCCCCAGCAAACATTCTTAGCCCTTTGAATGGGCCACTTCAAATTGGCAGAGAATTGGGCAGCAGTGACCTGAAAATTGCTGTGCTGTACTCACTGCCTTGATTCTGCTCTATTCCCACCAGCCACCATTTTCTTAGGGATTCTGTATGGGCAGTTCAGAGAGCCTTGTTCCAGGCAGGAATCTCACTCTAACATGTTAATCATTAACTATGTGATAGGAATTTAACATTGGCATTTTTGCACACAATTATCAGCATAATTTGTTAGGGTGATCTAGCTGCAGTAAATCATTAGCTCAAATGACACGTTTTAGCCATCAATTTTCTCCCCCTCTCTGCTGTCCCAATCTCTTCTGAAGGTGCCAGCTCCTTGCTCCTTGCCTTAACAGAAACAGAGCTTAATTGTGCATTGGAAAGAACATTTCTGTATTTTTAAGCGACTTTAGCTAGACAGAATAATCCAAATAAAAGATTTGCTTTTGACTACCCTTAAGAGATTATTCTCTGTCTGTCTCTCTATCAGAAAAGTAATCAATATACAAACTCACCTGATTCAGTAAGAGTTGTTATCCTAAAAGGTTTCTCTGGTTGACATTGCTGATGTACATACCCAGGAATCAATTGTATCTGGAGATTACTTGATGCTGGGTCAGCCCCTTTTAAGATGCTAATGTGTGTGAATTTTTAGACTGGGGAATCACTTGAATTTATTATCGCTAATCTGATCTATTAAAATTGCCTCACAAGAATGACGGGCAAGGCAGCATTTTCAGACACCCAGTATCATCAGCGGGGTCTCGGCAGCAGACAGCTTATCACAAAATCATGGACCGTGTACCTAGAATATCCACAACTCCCATGGTGTGGGGGGCCCCATTAGTGGTGTGAGCTTTCTGAAAATATCTTCTTTGATATCACATTAACTGTGACATGAAGATTTCTTCTTACTGAAAGGCACCATGATTACCAATCATCCCAATTCAAAGTTCACCATCAAAGGTCAGTGGTGACTTTCTCTTGGACTCTGAACCGTATGCAGAAATATTAAGGATGGCATTGGCTTTCCATGGCAGTGCAAAACAGGCGGTAGTGTATGCCCAGTTTGTTTTGTAACCCACCCATTTTTATTTCCCACTGACTTCAATTGAGAAAAAAGTTAGCCAAGGTGTAAAATGGGCTGCCAATTCATTATCACCCCTTTGTGCTGCCATCAAAAACTTATTTCACCCCTCAGTGTCTCATCTACATACAAACCACATCTCTAAGTTTCTGAAAGACTGGGTCCACCAAAAGCTTCACCTTCTTTACAAGAACTGTTTTGTTATTTGGCGGCTTTCGATGATACAATAGTTTTGTTTTCTGTTTACAGGTTCCAGGTATTCACAGCAACAGACGTCATTTGAGATGGCAAGGAATGATAACATCTTGTCACTTTATTTCACACTGAGCTCTACTATAATGTTTCATGCTTCCTACGTACATACTGTAAAACAGTTTCAGCTATTGGCAGCTTTCCAAGATTAAGAGATAATTGTTGAGAGATCAGCACCCACGATTTTAGATACTGTACTTATTGATATAACAAAACAGATTAGAGCAATACTCAGCCTTTTTAAAATCTCAAAATCAATGTCCAAATGAAACCAGATTCTATAAAATGCAAACTAATTTGGTATAAAATAAAGCAATGTATGTAAGGAGAACTGCAAACTGCAATTCATATTTAGTTTAAAATTATACATGAAATAAGCTTAGAGTTTCAAATCAGCCTCAGTACTGGATTTTGAAGACACACAAAATTAAAAATTAATTATTGAATACAGCAATTCTATATAATTCACAAACACCTCAAAACAATATCAGGTTCAAGTTAGCAACATAAGAAGTCCAAGCAGTGGAAATTCAGACCTACAGGAAATAATGTGTTTGAGAAGGGCAAAAATTTGGGGTGAAGAACCCAAGCCTAACCTCTTTACATTCCGCCTTTTCATCTGTGTGGTGGTAAGGTGGGTGTCGGGGGCAGAAGTGGGTTGATGAGCATGTTATGACTGGCATGGACTGATTTTTCCACCTTGCCCCATGTGGCAGTGCTCTGTCTGGGAGTTTCCACATTACTGTGGACAATTTAATCTGTCCCACCCTCTTTGGATCTCACAGAACTCATGCTGCCTGAGAAACTTATGAAAGCCTGGGAATAAGTAATGAGTTCCAGAGCAGAAAATGTGGAGAAGATTTTCCAACTGTCCTTCCAGAGTTCTCTCTTTACTATGGGAACAGTCTGACCCAAGTCTGCCATCCCAGCCAGTGGCTCTAGGCAGGCACAGCTGAATCTTCCCTGCAGGCACAATGTAACGCCATAGGTCTGGGCGACTGAGCATGGGTAGAGAAGGGGTCCACTCTGCTATACTTACCTGGAACTTCAAGGCCTCACTGTTTTACCATAAAATGTGCTATCAAAGCAGATTTACCACCAAATGGGTGTTAAGTTGCAGGCACTGGATATATTTTCAAACCAATTTGTCCAGTAATGCCAAATATTTTATAGTGTCTGGAAGAATGAGGGGACCAAACACATACAGTATGAGATGGTGGGGAATTTTTTTTGGACATGCAAGAGCTCTGACAACCAAATTTTTCTCACTGAAACAAGGCCACCAGAAATTCTCTAGATGTGTAGCAGCTGAATATGATGGAAGTCATTGGCAAACCATTCAGTTATTAAAGAAAGATTGAACTGCCTGGGCAGCTCAAGTATTTGGTTGTTTGCTCACCAATAAGTTTCCATACTGAGTAATGGAGTTGTTTGTCACTCTGAAAGTAGTGAGACTGCCTACCAGTCTGAAATAAACATATAAAATGCTGGAAAAACTCAGCTGGTCTGGCAGTGTCTATGGAGAAAGAAACACAGAGTTAATGTCTGAAGTCCAATATGACTCTTCTTTGGAACCAGGCTAATCCCATTATGCTATAGCAACATGGGGCTGAAATCAGGCCACTTTGCATGTAAATTTAGCATCAGATCACCAGTATAATACCATGGTGTCACAGTTCCTCTGTGTTTATATCCCAGCCAGAACCAAGCATACACTTGCAATATGACAGGACCAATATAACCATCATCAAGTGATTGGAAAGTAGTCAATCAATAATAGTGTGAATCTGACCTTCACAGATACAGCCAGAAGAATGGCACTTGTTCACCTATTGAATAATCCGGTCTCATAAGAAACTTGGTACTGAACATTGTACAATAATGTCTCTAGTTCCAGACAAAAACTGAGAGCTTGTTGTGCTAAAATCTGTTGGCTGCAAGTGAAGCAGCATTTCTTCAGTGTTTCTTCATTGACCCAACTTATAGCAGCATCACAAGCCTCCTTTAGATGAAATAAGTTTTGTCATTTCTCACCTGAGCCAGTAGATGGAGTCAGATAATGCAGTCAGAGCAGTTTTTGGTAGCAAGGGAAGAGCAACAGTGTTTAATCACAGTTGACTGATCAGTTCTCCAAACATGGCTGACAGGTTTTTAAAAAAAAATTGGAGCCAAATACAAGGAGTGATGGTGCAATGCTGTTGTAAATTCAGGAAATTGCAAAGAAAATACCAAAAAACAAACCGTACCAATGCAATATGTGGTGTGGATTTTTTCCACGGTACTTGTAGGTTTCAAATATATTGACTTAAACAGGGCGGTTTATTAAACCTGCCCACCCAGCAAAATAAGCCAGGTGGGCAGTTAAGTCTTTCCTACACCAATATTGTGGGTTTTAAGACACTCTTCTGACCAGGAAACAGGCCATTGGCTGGAAGCCAGAGGGAATCTGTAAGTACTGGCATCTGATGGAACCCAACTGCAATTTTAACCAGAGCTCTGTGCAGAAAGTCATTGTGGTTCCTATATGTCATACTACCATTTCCCTGGGTCTCTTCTGGCCCTTTACACCGTCCACTGACTCCCATTCAGAGATAAAAGTCACTTACGTCACTGCTTTCTACTGGATATTTACACAGAATAGACCTTTTGAGCATATGTTTGAATACTTTATAAGCGATATTGAAGCTTGTAGCTGACCTTCAACAATGTGAACATGGTACTACAAGCAGCAATGGCAAAATATGATGACAGTTTTATTGTGAATAATACATTTATATCAAAAAACCACATGAATTTACATGATTTTTAAATTTTAAGATCAAGTCACCTATCATAAACCACTATGTAAGATAATCATTACACCAGGCAAGATCTCTATTTGGTAGAGCAATAAAGCACCTTAATAAGGCAATCTAAAATGTTCTTTAAAAGACTCTCATTTTACATCGGCCCAATTCAGTTCACTTTTTTGAACTTCCCAGTTGAATAAGGGTCCTAAGTTTATATATAATTAATTCTCAGTGCTGTAATCATGTAGTTTAGAAACCTTCTTTCACTGACCCATTATGCTTAATGTGCTAATACTCTTTCAGTCACCAGTGGAAGCAATTTCTTCATCACTAAGAGAAAAGAAATAGTGGATCCTGTCATAGACCATTACATGTGAAACATTTTTACTGGGAATTGACTGTGTGACTAACACAAATGTCAAAAATCTTCTTGTCTGCCACTGCTTCCTTCAGCCATAATTTATACCAGGTGACATACATGTTACAGATGTTAGACATAGTCTACAAGAATGAAATCCATGCCAGGAAAATATGAATGGCTGTGATAAAAATCAAGCATTACAGGATTAAGATCAGGCAAAATATTTTATGAAGAATGTGAGAGTCCAGCCAAATCTGGGCAGCAACCTATTTATCTCCTGATAATTGTGTGAGATTAGATTTTCACAGGGATCGCAAATGCTTTTCAATATAAAGGTTATTGTAGCAAATGGGGTGCAGGAAAAAGCCAGATGGTACATATAGGTGTATAATATAGAATAATTGTAAAGTAGAAACCTACCAATGAGGATACCATTGTGGTGAGTAAATATCCGTTAAATCTGGATGAACAAACAAAGAATTGGTGCTTGAGTAGTATATGTGCTATTGCCATATATACAAATATCTTATTAGAAATTCTACATCTGCATGCACTCTCTGTCTGTACAACTTGACTTTCTGTTGTCACATTTTATTATATTTTTTGTGTCAACTCTTTCCGCTATAAATTCCTATGTCCACATTTATAGTGGCCTTTGTCTATATAGAGTCCTCACTCTGATTGCACAACCTGGTCCAGTGGCTTCCCACAAATCACTCAAAATGATTTTTGCAATGAGTTTAACTGGAATGTTTATGTTAGCTCAGTAATCAAAATACCTCCAGTCTTAAATAAATTTTGAACAAAATACATTATTCTCAATAATTATTATATTTTTTAATTGAATTATAGTTTGTGTATTTTAATTCCTTCATTAAATATTTTACCTGAAGCCTCAGCCTCTCCCAAAATCTCAGGCTTAGACTTGATAATTTTGCTCTGAGCTGAGATTTAGAGCTGAATTTGAATTATGCAACCTGAGCATGTACAAGCTACCAAATCTCCTAATTTTCCAAAATTGCATGAATACAATTCAGTCAGGTGCACAAATGAAATGCCTTTATTTACCTTTTGCTACTTCTGGCTCAGTAGGGTTTTGTCAAATAATTTTGAAAATCAAGAAAGTAAATTTCAAAGCAGTGCAGTCAAATTTATAGAATTTTAAAGAAGTGTTTATATCAATGCGGGAGCAAGAATAAGAAAAAGTAATATTCTGATATGTGTTGCAGCATTTGTTTTGTGTTCTACAAACTTTAGAAAGTGTATTAAGCCGACGGAGACTACTATCATTGAATATGAGAAAGATGTTGGGGGGGGAACTGGATTCAGAGGGGGATATATAGAGAGAATGAGATAATGCGTATAAAGAGCTATAGGACAATATGGGTGAAAGGAAGCTTAGGGTATGGGGGAGGTGGGTTGCAGGGGAGATGGATGAGAACCACTAAGGAGCAAGGTTTTGCCACAACTCCCATCTTTTTCAGTCTGCAGCTATTAGATCCTTTCCCCAGCCACCATCTGCCAGCCAAACAAAAAGAAGAAAAAGACAAAGAGAGAGTCTTAAAGAGATAAGAGAGCAAAGCAGGAGAAAATAGAAAGACAAGCAGAAGCAGAGAGGCAAAGAGAAATACAATAACATGGAAACTGAAAAGACGCTTAAGAGAGTGGTCATTTTGCTGACTTTCCTTATGCAATGCCACAGGCTATATAATGCTTTGTAGGAATTGACAAACTGAATCCAGCAATCATTTATTCTTATTATTAACTCTAATTCTATCTAATTTTTATCACTCATGTGGCCTCCTGAATGCAGTTTCTTGATGGCGTTATTGTTTCACACCTGCCTTTGTCAACTGCTGCATTGTGGGGTGTGTTAATAGAAAGAAAGAACTTGCACTGATATAGCATCCTTTATATTGTCAGGGTGTCCAAAACATTTCACAGCCAGTGACTTCTTTTGAAGTGGTGTCACAATTGTTATGTAGGCAAACTTGGCAACTAATTTGTAAAAGGCAAGGCAGAAATAAAACAATAAGATAATTGACCAACAAATGGGCTAAAAATTAGTCTTCATCCATTTTTGGGCACGGGTTCACAATTTGCAATCAGCATTCACCCAGTCCCATTGTGGCAAGCAACAACCAAACTTTGTGCTGCCTTCTTATTTGCCTGATTGTGGCATGTAGCCAAATACAACCTGTGCTGCTTGGCTGGCTGTACACTCAACAGAAGCCTGACAGTGTGTGAGGCTAGTACATGTTTCAGCGAGCATCCAGTTCTTAAAGGCAGTCTGTCTCTCTTAAAGGAAAACTGCACTGACTGAAAGGAAGTTGCTGCTGTCAGTCAATGCTTCAATTGTCTGTAATTGGAGAGAAAGAAAATAGAACCCCAGGGAATAAAGAGGAGCCAAGGTTCACATACAAGATACAAGCCTTAGTCATGAAGGTTTAGAGGAGGAGAGACACCATGTTTCCAGGGGAGGCCAGGAGGACATCAAGGAATGTCCTCTGCAATAAATGGGAGCAGCTGGCAAACAATGCCAATGTAAGGAGCCTGGCGCCAAAGTAGCAGTGCCAGGAGAAGTTCAATGACTTCATGTGGGTTGTCAAGATCGGTGAATGCATCTTCACTGTACATCTCCTACCCACCACCCCACAAACCTCTCACATTGCTCAATGCACAACACCCCATCATTCACCCATTTGCTAACCCAGCAGGGAGGACTCAGGCCTTTTGCTCCAGCTCACCCCCACACACCTTCCAATGATGCCAACCTCATTTCGACCTCTCACTGCCTCCACATATCTCCATCCATGGAAGGCACATCACCCAAACAATGCAGCACAATCACTGATGTTCTTCCCTCTCTCTTGCAGGGCAAGGTGGTGTGAAATACAAGGGAGCAGAGCAGAAATGGCAGAGTACAGCTATGCTTGCATCCCCTCGTCCCTAATAGAATGTTCTGCACAAGATGGGCCTGGTTGTGACAGAGCCCGTGCATCTTACTGCCTTATACCCTTTGTCAAGTCCTACCTTACCCTCATCCTGCTATATAGCATGAAGTGCAAGCTGCAGATGGTGTTACCATGGACATTCTGTTTACCATTCCACCCTGCTTCCTTCACTCAAACTCTTACCTTCTGATTTTCTGCTTTTAGATACCCAAGAAGTGCTGCCTGCCCAGCTACAGCAATTCAAGGAGGAAGAGAGAGAGACACACAGCAGTCCAAAGTCAGGCCTTTAAAAACTCGAGGTCATCCTGCAAGGCCATCTGCAGTCTACCCCAGTGAAAGTCTGGAGATGGAGCAGGAGAAGGGGATGGTGCACAAGATGGAGGGAGTGGAGGCCATATTTGTGAAGAGAGGCAATTACACCACATTTTCTCTAAGGAGGGAGAAGCAGGATGAGAGGGCATGTGGCGTTTCCAGGATAGAGGGACTCCTGATGGTGTAAGGAAGCATGGGTTGTACGCCATGGCTCTGTGCAAACCCATCCCGCCCCCACCCCCACATGTCGATGGAGAGAGGTACAGGGATTACAAGGGCTACCATTCCAATAGCATCCAGTTAGTGCGCATCCATAATGTTGATGACTGCATCCTCCTCTTCCTCTTCTTCCTGCTCCTCACCCTCTAGATGTGGCTTCAGATGCATAGTGACAATGGCTGTGCTCTCATGATGCCGAGGTTGTGAAGAATACAACAGGCCACCATTGCAGACCTTCTCCAGTGTTCACCAGAGGACTCCCCCCCACCCCTCCAACTAGTCTAGGCAGTGGAAGCATTGTTTAAACATGTTGATGTTCCATGATGTTCTTGGTGACTCCATGGCTTTCAATATACACCCATTGTCCTCACAGCAGCAACAATGCCTTAATTCTGGGGCAGTCTGTCATTCCCACTGTCTTTGAGCTTCAAAAAGAACCAGAGGGTGGCTGCTCGGAGACAATGGCTAACCCTTCTGTATCTGCCTAATGATTCCCTCCACCAGCTAACCATGCGAGGACAACACACGTATTTTGAAAGCCATGGAGCCACCAGGAATATTGTGGAGCAGATCAATAATGTGCTCAAGATGTGCTTCCACTGCCTGGACTGCTTGTGAGTAGTTCTCCAGTGCACGCCAGAGGAGGTCTCCAAGTTCAAGGTGACCTATCGTATCCTCGACAACCTCGCTATCTTGAGGGCACAGCCATGGTCACCATGCATCTGAAGTCATCTCAGGAGGAGGAAAAGGAGGAGGCAGTGAGGATGCAGCCAGGACTTCTTCATTCCAGATAGGCTGTCTCAAAGTGGCTGCATCCTTTCACTTATCAACCATTCCTCACCTTATCATCCATCCACTATAGCATCACTTTGACCAAGAAACAACAATAAAGTCACAGCAATAACCTTACCACCATAACTTTATCTAAAAACACGTCGACTTTTACAATTGGGAATGAATTAATCACCCTTGTGGGAGGCGGTTAGCTTAGCTGGCTAAGGGTGTTGTGCAAAATAACGCCAACAGCATGTGTTCAATCTCTATACTGGCTGAAGTAGTTCTTGGGGCCTACCTTCTTGACTTGGCTCTTACTGATTTCATAGCATTAGACATGATTAGCAAATCTCAGTGGACTCTGATGAAGGGTGAAAGCAGAAAAACCTGGTATCGACCACCCTAAGCAGCTGATAGACTACCCAGACATCTTGGATTCACCTCAGCTCTGGGATCATGCCAAAGCAGCTGAAAGAGTGGGAACAGCAGAACACACTCTCCCATCACTATAATCAAATTCCCTAGCACTGGTTCAGCTGTAAATTCAATTACAGCTTGGACAGACCCAAACAATAAGCAGTCTACCACTACTATTACTAATCTCCCTTGTGCATCCTCTTAGTTTGTCTTATGGGTGCCTTTGCCTGTCCTAGTTCTCTGCGCAGTGCTACCCAAGTGGCTGTAGGACTGCTGATGGAAGGCTGCTGACCTCGTGAAACTGATTTTTGGCCTTTTCACCATATTTTCTGCCACCGAGCACACCCAACGCCAGCGGGCACGGAAAATCCCAGCCAACAGACCTGCATAGTCTAAGTTTGAAAAATGTGTGTCAAATCAGCGGGAGTGTCTGATTGTTGTAAGAATCTAACCACACCTGATCCTCCTGACACATGGGCCATGTCCAAACTCAGCAAGACCTGGACAATATCCAGGCTTGGGCTGACAAGTGGCAAGTAACATTCATGCCCCCCAAGTACCAGGCAATCACCATCACCAACAACAGTGAATCTAACCATTGCCCCTTGATGTTCAATGGCATTATCATCACTGAATCCCCCTGGGGATTCAACCCCCAGGAATCAACATCCTGGGGGTTACCATTAACCAGACTGAACTGGACCAGCCATATAAATACTGTGGCTACAAGACCAGGTCAGAGGCTAGGAATCCTGTGACGGGTAACTCACCTCCTGACTCGCAAAAGCCTGTCCACCATCTGCAAGGTACAAGTCAGGAGTGTGATGGAATAGTCCCCACTTGCCTGGATGAGTGCAGCTCCAACAACACTCTGGAAGCTTGACACCATCCAGGAGAAAGCAGCCCACTTGATTGGCACCCCATCCCAAACATTCACTCCCTCCACAACGACGCATAGTAGCAACAGTATGTACCATCTACAAGATGCACTGCAGGAACTCACCAAGGCTCCTTAGACAGCACCTTCCAAACCCATGATCACTACCACCTGGAAGGACAAGGGCAGCAGACACATGGGAACACCATTACCTCGAAGTTCCCTCCAAGCCACATGCCATCCTAACTTGGAAATATATCACCGGTCCTTCACTGTTGCTGGGTCAAAATCCTGGTACTCCCTCCCTAACAGCACTAACTACACCACATGGACTGCAGCGATTCAAGAAGGCAGCTCATCACCACCTTCTCAAGGGCAATTATGGATGGACAATAAATTCTGGCCTAGCTAACGATGTTCACATCCCATAAATGAAACAAAAAAAGGGGCACTGCACAGGTAACACTGAAAGTAGCTGGCATATTTTTATTCCTTTAACACATCAGTGCCCGAACTGGAGCCTGATTTTGTGACCAACATGTCTTCATGATATGGGCTGAGGGATAATTATAGGCCAGGCATTAGAAAAACTGTCCAGCACTTTTTCAAATAAAGAGTGGGATCTTTTGCAACTGCATGCACAGGCAGGTGAGGCCTTACTTTATTACCTGATCTTAAAGGCAGTTATTTCTGACATTGCAGCAATGACATTATCCCATTCAGCCTAGATCCTGTGCCCAAACCCTGGAGTAGATCTGGAATCTATAACTCACTCCCTCAAATAAGAGAGTGCTATTGAACTAAGCTGAAACTTTAATGTAACTTTAACAGTGTTTATATCATGGTCTCCAACATTCACTAAATATGACCTGCAGCATATTATTCTTAATCCTTATCTATAGACATTTCAATCTATGTCACCAATTTCAACTTTAACAGTTTTTCCTAAAATCATAATTGAGTGCATAAATCACATACTATAGAGCAAATCTTGTCTTCACAATCCAGCAAACCCCAGCCAAAATGTTAAATAGTGGGAGCCTCTAAGAAATCTCTGCAGTTTTAAAACTCAATTTCATGCTTACGACATAAATGAAAGAAAAAACATGTTGGTTTGCTGTTTAGTCCAATGTGACCTACAACAAGTCGATTGCATTAATTCTGCATTAATCAGATAGGCCAACCCACTGAATAAACATTAGACACAACAGCTGCCTGCTATGTATCCTCTACTTCTTGATATATCTTAAAGCTGAGAACCATCTGTTTGTAGTTACAGAAAAATCTTACCGTACAACATAAAATGAATTCACATGTATAAATAGAATGTATTTTGAAAGCTGGTGCATGTTATATTTGAAGTATATTGAATTTTCCAATTGCATCCTTCCTAATTTTATTATTCACTTTGACTTTTACCGTTAATTTACCCGTTTTGGGTCTATTCCTTCTTTAGTTTTTTTTCCTTGGATCAGATGGTCAGGAAAATAAACCAACAAACTGCGAATTTACCTCCTCATTCAATGTTCTTCTTCTTTCACAGTTTAAACCATGGTCCATGGCTTGTGCCAAACTAATCCCATCCCTAATGGCCATGGTCCCTTCTATTCTGGTTTCAGCTTTGTTGTCTGGGCTCTCTCTGGTCTACTCTCAGCTTTGTTTTTCATTCTCACCTGTGATTTAATCCCTGTGCAGTGTTTACACTTCTCTTTGTGTTCAACTGAGGCTTATGGAGGACATAAAGTTCAGAATTCCCATGAATATCCCAGAATTGTTGCATGTGTTCCCTAGACAAAGGAGGGTTGATGGAAGGTCCACCAGAATTTAAAAAGTCAGTGTGCAATTGGAGTGAAATCCAATAGGCCCCTTCTATCCCCAGTTGGAAATGGAGCTTTCTGTTCTCTTCAGCCCCAGGAGCATTGGGGCCTTTATGACTAATTTGAGCCATGATTAAAATTCCATGTGAATGCTGGTCCGTGATCTAGTTCAAGCTTTGCTGTTCATGTTTTTCTATGTCCTAGACCCAAGTCTGATGACTCCAATTATGATGCTGTCACAGTTTGAATAATTCCTAAGATTATATTTTATTTTGATCAAAGAAGGCTTAATTTAAGGATGAGATTATATGATAGGTGCTTTTTCCAGTAGAAGTGAGAGGGGGAGGGGTTACTGGAAACTGGCAGGAGGTTAGGAGGAATGCCTTTCAATCAGCCATTGTAACCTCAGCAGAGGATTGGCGGAATCCCCATAAGTATATACCTGAGGTTTTTGTTCACCTTCAGCCAAAGTTACAATGACTAATCAGGGAAACCACTGAGTAAATTTCTGGCATACAACAGATAGCGAACGAGGTGAAAATTAAAGAACAAATGTCCAGATCACAATATGTGTTGGATTCAGAACACATTACAAACTGCTATGTCAGTCCCAAAATGTTTTCAAATGGTGATGTATAGCGTTTGCAATAGGAACTTTAGAGCTCAATGCCTTTTAAATAGAGGATCAGCATCATCCATGCAAGGTGAGCATCTTTCTTTGCAGGGCTTGGAGTCTGGTAATTATAGCAGTCTCCAAACTGGCCTCTTACTGGGGTTAGTGAGGGCAAAGATCAGTGGTAGTTTTGAAAAATAAGATTAGCAACCTTTCTAATCAAAGATTGGGATTGCCTGTTCAGAGAATTGTCATAGATAAGATTTTGGAACAAGAGAGTGCTCAAGGTGGTTACAACAGTGGAAATTAGTAAGAATTCAAATTAAATGAAACCAGACCAGTTCACTGATCCATGTAATTGTGCACTTTGGCCCCAAAAATCCTGAGCGTCCAGTCTGCTGGTCATGCCTGCTTGACCAGGTATGACCGAATCACCCTGCTGGTGTCATTGGTACAGCTTGGGCAGGCACATCTGCAGTATCGGTCTTGAACTGCCAACATGAAAGTTGGAGTAGCATCGTGCTGCTCTGATAGAGGGTGGGAGTTCTAGCAAGACCCTAAAGAAAATTCTCCTTTGTGCGTCTTCCAATCCTGATGGAGCTGTTTGGAAAGTATTTGAAACCCTCCCCAACTGATTATCTTTCCCCAGTAAAGGCTTGGGACCTGTTAATGCCCTCAGCAGATTTACACTTGTTCTCAGCCATCATGAGTTCAACTGAGGCTTATGGAGGACATAAAGTTCAGAATTCCCATGAATATCCCAGAAATTGTTGCATGTGTTCCCTAGATAAAGGAGGGTTGATGGAAGGTCCACCAAGGTCCTTGCCTTACCAGAATTTAAAAAGTCAGTGCGCAGTTGGAGTGAAATCCAATAGACCCCTTCTATCCCCAGTTGAAAATGGAGCTTTCTGTTCTCTTCAGCCCCAGGGGCATTGGGGCCTTTATGACTAATTTGAGGCATGATTAAAATTACATCCTCACTCTTAAACAGCATGCTTGATATTCACTACACAACAATGGTAGAAAGGTACAGGAAACTATATCACCTATCCTGTTTTTTTTAAAGGGAACACAGAGTAAATACATTCAGGTTGATTTAACCAAAAGCAGATTTCAGACTGACAACTATGACATAGAGAGAAAAACTACCCACTTTTTCTATGCATATTTAGAAGAGAAAGACACAAATAGCAGTGTAAGTATTTTTTCATTACTGATGAGAGTAAACATTATTTAGTAGATCAAAATTAGCTTCTAATTAGTGGATTAATTCCAATGTTCCAACTTGAAAGTAAGGTCAGATTCAGAACTGTAAGAAATGTTAACTCTCATCAGCCACAAACTAACACAATTAAATCTGCTAGAGACTAATATTTATTTATTTTTCACCATATAGTGTGATTGTAAAATCTAAATTATTTAATACAAATAAAGAGCGGTACAGATTAAAAAAAAACCTAATGGACAACAATGTTGACTGGATTGCAATGTTAAAGCCACATGGTTAGTTAATAAAGATTTAATGCAGCCAGGTTATTCAATAGTCTTGAAATACTGTCTGAGTAGACCTATGAGCAGAGATGTTGCATCTTTAAAGATGACACTAATATAAACAAATACTCTGATGTAAGGAAGTTATCTTCAAACCTTAGGCCATAGTCAACTATTGCTTGTACTGACTATTTATAAATCTTGACATTTGTTACATATTATAAATGATGTAATTATACATCCTTTTTACAAAGACATCAACAGATGTTAGTAATTGTACAGGTCCTGCATCTCTGTTGGGTAAGTCGCAACTGAGTTTTTCTGGCAGGACTCTCAAATCATTTTGAATTAATTCAAGATGAGACCTAATATGCGTAACAAACTCCACAAAGGTGTAAGGGATATTTCAGAAAAGCGCACTCAGTAGAATGTGTCTACAGACATTTAAAACAACACACACACACAGCATGTACACTGCTCCAGAACAGGGTATGATGGGCATAGAATTGGTCTCCCATATCATTATTCCTCTGCCCCAAAATTTGATCAAGGTCCTGGGAGCTGAATAGTCCCATTTTGTGTAATCAGGTTCCTGTTAAACTTGATTGCTGAATTATTCTAAATTAAAGACATATGTCTGGGATTGGTTCTCTGTCTATTATTTCAAACTAGTGCCATTAAGAAATCTGAATGGTAAAGCTATCTGCCTCTGCTACCAATCAACCCTTTATTCGTTAAAGGAGATTGAGACAAATTAATATGTGATGTTTAGAAATAATATCCAAAGGAATAGCAGTGATCTCTATCAATATTTTAAAATGCAAGAAATAGTGGCAATGTACTGTGCAAATAAGTGTCCCTAAAGCACTTTCATTTCTGTCATGCATTGCTAACTGCATTGAGGGCATCATCATAGCCATGGTATCATACTCTTCCTGGTGACATGATGTAAATTAGAATCACAAAAGCCAAAGAAAGCAAGCACAAAATGGACACACCTCAAGTTAAATTAAAAGTCAGAAGAATTTTGTTCTTTTTCTGCATAGACTGCCTATTAGATGTGTAGAATTGACTGCCATCAGGAGAGTTACTTTTGTGTTAACCAACTCAGTTGAAATTGAACTGGATGTATATCCTGTTAAGAACTGTGAGTAAGGTTGTAAGGATGTTATAGAACACTATGTGGGTGATTTTGCACATAGGCTCTCCCATTACAGTGGGCAATCAGGAGAATCCTCACGGAAATTTACCCCCTATGGCTTCAGTCCTTTTGGGGCCATGGGAATGTTAGCTGTGGAATGCAACCAGTCAGTGTTAAATAATCTGAAGGGTAATGTTAGACTTAGATCCTGCAGTTTTCAGTTCATTACCTTTGGGGTTCAAAGGAAAAAAAAGACACTTTTATCTTGGTGGAAGTATTACCTGTGTTTATTCACCTCCCTCAGGATAGCAGGGTGCCATGACAGGCCAAATTGAATGCTGTTTGTTGAGGGGGTGCTGTTTGTTGAGGGGGTAGCCTCAATGAGTGGAATCACCTTTTCTCCTTACTCTCTACTTGCTAACAGATCTCTTAAATTTGTGATGTTATCTGAACCAATTAATTGAGCTTCTATCCTGTGCACTCTATCATCCTGTAAGTCAATATCTAGGTATATGCAAAATAATTGGCATAATCAAACATAGAACGTTGGCAGTATGGATTTATCAATCACTGAGCAATTTATAAATAATATCATGTAACCATCTTAAACATACGCATACATTCATTATTCCATGCAGTAACATATAGATAATTTTAATTACATACTTACAAATTGGAACTTACTTCTGTGATTATGCCAAAGGCTTTTTGGTAGCTTAAAATAAAAGCATCTGTTGATTATATGGCAAAGCCACAGTCAATATGGGTTTTTATTTTGTATCTGCAGATCTGTTTTGGGAAATAAATAAAATAAATAGTATATAATTGGCAGTAAATATAAACCACTGAACGTGAATTTGATGAAGACAGCATCAACTTTCACAGTAGTGAGCAATTCAGTCCAAGCACATTCGGGGCATGTTTAAGGGTGTTAGAAATTAGAACAAGGATATAAGAAAGCCCAGAAATAGCTTTATTATATGTTTCAATATGTTCCAACAACTATTTCCAGCATTAGAAACAGATTGGCAAGTATGTTTCTGTCATCGGCTTGTCAGATGAGGAACAGGACAAATAGGAGGTGAAAGAACGCAAGTCCAAATATGTTTTCAGAGGGAAATAAATCTCGGGCAGGTTGACCCCAGAGCCATAATATTCTACCTGAGATTGACTGAGGCATGGTTTCAGAGAAGGTTAAGGCCCAACAGCGATGCAATTGTGAAATGGTCACAGAGTATTTCTAAACTCTTCCATCACTATTTCTAATTATGTCCTCTCCCACGAGCCATGATGGGCCTGCCAAAGATTAGGGAACTGTGCTATACAGTGAGGTGGAAGTCTCCCGTGAGTCCTCAGCATTAACTCTGGAACAAATGAGGTCTCCTAATTTCAGCTGAGACAAAGTCCACTCCACCTGCTGATCACTACTATTGTTGGTTAGCCCCCACCCGCACAGCTAGCCACTCAGCACTTCACATTAATTGGAGGAAACTCAAGTGGAAAGAAAGGGTGCAGGACATACAAATGTTGGGGGTGGGATTTCAATGTCCGCCACCTAGAGTAGCTTGGTAATACAACCATTGACCAAATTTGTTAAGTCCTGAAGGAAAGAGATGGATCTGCAGTAGATAATGAGAGAACCAATACAAGGAAGTAACTTATTTGATGACATCCTCATCAATCTAGCTGTTGCTGACATTTTTGTTAAAGATAGTGGAGCAGAAGCTATATAGGGCAGGATTTTCCTTTCATTGAGCGGGCATGATGAGCGGGCCAGGAGCAGATGTGAAACAGAATGCCGTCCGTGAACGGGCCCTGGCAGCGATTTCACACTGGCCGGCCAATTAAGGCCCGTCCAGTGTGAAACACGGCTCTGTACTGGCTGGGAAGGGCCGAGTCGGGGCAGAGGTGGGGACCTGTCAGCCACTGGGTCCAATGGTGACCCAGCAGCCCATGTAAAAACAGACCAGGCAGCCCCAGAAGGCTGCCACGGAGGACGTATCCTGCATGTTCACATTGGAGTCGAGTGTGGCTGGACACGGCAGGAAGGAGAGAAGGTCGTGTGGGCACTCGACTCCCCAGCTTTTCTGATGAGTGCCTTGCTGTCCTCTTGGCGGAGGTGGCCGCCAGGAGGGACACCCTTGCCCCCAGGGATGGGAGGAGGAGGCCACCGCACCTCACCAAGAGGGCTTGGGAGGAGGTGGCAGCCCTGGTCAGCAGCCGTCACGTGGTACAGCATTCCTGGTTGCAGTACCGGAAGCACTTCAATGATCTGCTGTGCTCAGAAAGGCTACGTACTGTGTTGGCATGGGTCAGTGCACAGATGTATTACGGTCTGGCCATCCCCACGTGGACCTCAGGGGTGCTAGAGTCTGAGTGCCAACTGTCAATCTCACCAGAGCTGGCCAAGGGTGTGAGCCCTGGCTGCTTGGACTGAGCACCTTGCAGATCAATGGCCAAGACTTGGAAGTGCCCTGCCAGGTGTTCCTCAGCTTGAGAACCAGCATGCACCACATGCCACCAGGGGTGGAGAGGCTGGGGTGCCAGACGAAGGTAAGAGTGCAGTGCACAGAGGTGCGAATTTTGGCTTGTGCAACCATTCTAGTGTAGTCTCTTCATTGATGTGAGCCTCGAACCTGGAGTCCCCATTGATCGTTGGAAGAGGAGGGCATCACGATGCAGATCTCCGTTGTCTCACCAGGGTGCCAGGCATGCACAGTGACAGTGTGATGGCTTGTCCTTCTTCTCTCTTTTAGGTTCACCAGAAGGTGTTCCATCTCCGGACCCCAAAATGTCACCTCTGACATCAGAGGGCCAGCGGCCATCATTTGCAACTGCCTCATACCCGCTCTCTGAAACAGGTACCAGTCCAGATACCAGCACCTTGGTGGGCATTAGAGTGGCAGCTCGTATATTGGTGCACATTGGTGAGGGCATTGCACAATCGCTTGAGGTGCAGGCAGAGGCAGAGAGTGCCCAGGGCGCCAGCAGTCAGAGGACTGCTGAGGACCAGGATGATGCTCAGTCCAAGGCTGATGATGAACCTCTGGAGTCATCCATAGGGCGGCAGATGCTGGATGTCCAGCGAGATGTGTGGGAGGATCTGGCGGAGATCCATGAGGGTCAATGTGCCACAGTCTCTGTGATGGAGGAGTCCATGCAGAGCATGAGCACTGCGTTGACCCTCATTGCCGAGCACACTGCCTCCTCTTTTGAGATAGTGGTGACTCTCATGGAGAGGCAGCTACAGGGACAGGATCAGGGGTTCCTGGGGTTGCACTCGGACCTGCAAGCCGTCACACAAGCAATGATCTCAGGCGGTCAGTGTCAGTGTGGGAGATGGATGAGGCAGCCAACAGCCTAGCTAGGTGCCTGTCCATCAATGGTGAGCAGGGAGGTCCAGAGTGACCTCACGTTGGCGCACAAGCTGCCTGTTGTCTCTGTGGTCCCCTCTCAGGATGCTCTGGATGAGTTCTTCCACCCCTCTGCCAGTGACTGTAGCATCTGATGTGGCTGCGGTGACTGGGGAGATGTCAGTTGTGGCACTGGCTGCACAGCACAGTCCCCGCTAGCCAGGGGATGCCTGCCAAGGTCATCAAGGCCAACAAGACAGCAGAGTCAGCAGGCTACCTCCAATGCCAGTGCCGGTGAGGGGGGAGCACCTAGACGTAGCACCCGCAAGTGTAAGTTAAAGGCACCATGGGCACAAGAGGACAAGAGGACAGGTCACGGGTGATTTTATATTCATTTTTGTTAACCTTATGTATACTGGTCCGATGTTGAATACCAGAAACATTTTGCTAAGATTATTGAATTGTCAGAATGACATAAATAATGTTTTTGTCTTCATGGCCTGAATCTGCTTCACTTTTTTATTTCATTGGTGTGGGCAACATCAGTATGTAATGCTGGAAGTAGGTGGTTCCAAACTTTATTGTGCAGGCACTGAGTGTTCTTTGTGTTCAAATGAAAGGGTCCTTTCAGACATCCGGGATGGAGGCAGCTGCCCTAGCATGCATTTGAAGTTGATCTTTGTCAGCCTAGCTGAAGGAGCAGTGGATCAAGGCCTCCCTGCCTCCCTGTAGATTACTGAGGTCTGGCACCATCCCCTCAGCATTCTCCTCACTGTGCTCATCTTCAGACTCACTCCTGGACTCACCACCTGTGGCCTGTGCAGCTGCCTCAAGTACCCCTTCCTCCAGAGCCAAATTGTGGAGAGTGCAGCATGCAACCACTGTCAGAGACACCTGCCCTGGGGAGTATTGTCTTGCTCCCCCTGAATGGTCCAGGCTTCGGAAGCACATCTTGAGAACACCTATGGTCCTCTCTACCACCGCCTTTGTGGAGGCATGACGCGTTTTGTAACACTGCTCTGCATCTGTTCTTGGGTGGCGGAGAGGCATCATGAGCCACGTCTTCAATGGATAGCACTTGTCACCCAGCAGCCATCCATCCAGTTGGGCAGGAGCACTGAAGTGCCTCTGCACCTGGGAGTGTCTGAGGATGTAAGCGTCATGGGAACTGTCAGGGTACCTTGCACAGACTTGAAGAATCAGCATCCTGTGATCAGACAATATCTGCACGTTCATGGAATGGAATCCCTTCCTGTTGACAAAGGCAACCAGCTGACCCACTGGCACCTTGATGGCCACATGTGTGCAGTCGATGTCACCCTGGATGCAGGGAACCCAGCAATTGCTGCAAAGCCTCTGGCTCACTCAGCCTGGCTGGCCTCGTCCGTGTGGTAAAGAATAAAGGTCAGTACCTGCCTGAACACAGCGTCTGTCACCAGCTTGACGGAACTGTGGACAGCTGATTGGGAGACTCCACAAAGATCCCACACTGACCCCTGGAAAGAGCTGGAGGCTTGGATGTTGAGGGCCACTGTGACCTTCAGAGCCACTGGCATGGGGTGTCCACCCATACAGTCGGAGCTGATCTCAGGCCCAATCATTTGACAAATGGAGGTCACAGTCTTCCTTGTGAGGCGGAGCCTCCTTCAGACATATTGAGGTGGCTGCATCGCCGCCTATAAACCCTGGCTGCAGGATAATGGCGTCTTCTGCAGCGCCTTCTGCCTAGGACAATCTGCTGACCCTGTCCCCCTTGTGCCTGCACCTCTCCTCCCATAGGTCCCTCCCCTGGAAGCTGCATAGGGACACCTGGCCTCCTCTCCCTTCTGCCCCTCTCTTCCTCCTCAGAGGAGGTGCCTCCAATGGAGACCACAATCCTCATTACCAGGGTAAGGGAAGACTGGCTGGTACCTTGAAGGGTCCACACTGTCTGAATCCTTCAGGAGTCTAGCAGACAGCTATGACTCCTGAAATGAAGCCTGGAAATACTAAGAATAAAGCCCCGAACAGAGTTGAAGCTGGCAAGTAACGAGAAGCAACCAGCTGCAAACTATCTCCAAAACTCCTCACTACTCACACTGGCAATGATGCCAATCCTTTTTATCCCACCCTTGAATGAGGTTTGTGAAAATGTCAGATGGTTGTCTGCCTGTTCTGCCCATGTGATGAACAGAAAATCACACGAGCAAGGAAAAATCGCAGACAATTGTCGGTTAAGGGCCTTAAGTGCCACTTAATTAATGGCAGGTGCCGCTCCAGCACACGTGCATGCCTGCCGAGCGAGATATCATGCGAGTGAACGATGACATCAGGACGGTCACCCGACATCATTGCGCACTACTTTACTCTTGTTCGGGTCATGCACGTGCCCACCCACAGGATGAAAAATTCTTAACAGGACAGCCTGCATTATGTAATGTGGAATTACTACTGTGCTAATTGGGACAGACTAAGGACAGACCAATCAAAGTTGCACATCCAAGAGGTGCCATTGGTCATCAGCAGGATTAGAATTGTATACAACCACAATCTGTAATTCATTAAGCACTCATCTGTGCCCGCTTAAGCTAGGAGATCAACCCCAGTTCAATATGGAGTGTAGAGGACGTGTAGAAGCAACACCAGGCAAACCTTAGAATGAGGTACAAAGTTGATGAAACTACAGACAGGAATACCTGCACAATAAACACCAAAAGCAGCAGGTTATAGACAGAGCTAAGTGTCCCCATAAACAATGGATCAGATCAAGATCTGTAGCCCGACTGCACATAACTGAAAATAGTGGTGAACAATAGGACAACCAATTAGACAAGGAAGAGGCTCCATGAATCCTTCATCTTCAATGAAGTTGGAGCCCTGCTGAGTGCAAGAGACAAAGCCCATGCCTTCGGCTAAAATGTCTAAAATCCTACTTGGCCTTCTCTTGAGATCCCCACCATTATAGATGCTAATGTTTAACCAGTTCCATTCATTCTTCATGACATTAGGAAGTGGCTGAATACACTTAACACAGCAAAAGCTATGGACCCTGATAACATTCTAGCTATATTGCTGAAGACTTCTGCACCAGAGCTAACTCCTTCCTGGCCAACCTATGACACACATTTTCACAACTAAGTGAAGAATTGCCCACTTATGTTTTGGAATACAATGGCTGCTGTATCTGCTCCTCCCACTCAGATGTAAAGTGTGAAAGATGTCATCAATGGTGTCATCAAGCAACACCTTCTCAGCAATCACCTCTTCATCAATTTGGATTATACTACTGCCAGATCCACTCAGTTATGAGCTCATCACAATATTAATCCATATATGGGCACAAGAACAGAACACAAGAGAAAAGATGTGTGCAGCTATACTTGACTTGAAGGGAGAATTTTACTAAATATGGCACTCTGCAGCACCTGACAAAACTGAAGTAATTTGAGGTCAAAGAGAAACTCCTCCAGTGGCGGAAATATACCTGACAGAAAGGATAATAGTGATGATTGCTGGAAGCTCATCATTACAACCCACAGAAATTATTGCAGAATTTAAGGTCAACCATCTTAACCTAGTAAGGACTTTCATTCCATTATAAGATAAAGCATAGGACCATTTATTGGTGACTCCTTACTGTTCAGCTACATTCACAATGTTTATAACAACGAGCAGCCCATTCCAGCTTACAGCAGAATTGGGACAATATTTAGGCTTGGATTGACAAGTAGTGAGTAACATTTGTGCAACAGAAATAATGAGAAATGGTGATTTTAAACAAGAGGAAACCTGGCCTTCTTTGACCTTCAAAGGTGCTACCATCAGCTAAATCCCCACGAGCAACATCCTGATGATCACCATTGGACAGAAGCTTAGCTAGACTGGCCTTAATGACACAGTAGCTATATGAGCAAAGCAGCAGGTCATCGGCTATCAGTGACTCATCTCCTAATCCCTCAAAGCTCAAATATAACCACAACAACTCAAGAAACTTGACACCATCCAGGACAGAGCAGTCTGCTTGATTAGTGTTGCTGCCATCTAGCTCAATATCTAAAGCTCCATCACCAGCACACTATGACTATTATTTGTATGATCTACAGGATGCACTGCAGCAACTAAAAGCATCTCCCTCCATTGTGATTTCCACCACTGTGAAGATTAAAGAAGCAACATCATGGGTAAACTTTCACCTCCAAGTCCTTGACTTGGAAATATATTGCCATATCTTCATCACGGCTAACATAAGAATAAAAGCACTTAGTGGAGGCACAGACAGTTATAAATTTCTGCCACATTCTCAAGACAGATAATTTTACAATAGTTTATTGTTCTGGTATCAGCTCACTGATATGATGTAACCAGGCATTGGTGAAACATCTGTTTCATGACTTTTTTTTATCTAAGGCTCTGAAATTTCCTTTCAGCACATCTGCATTAGTGAATATTTTGTTTGTTATAGGGATCAAGGGGCTCAGTTGCTGCTTGTTAAGGTGCTAAACTGTGATAATTGCATGTCAGCTTTGATTTGTTCTATAATGTTTGCAAACAGCTGAGAACACAGGGATACTGAAAAAGGACGTAAATGTTCCCTTATGTTCATTTATTCTTCTCATTTTATGATGCACGGCTCTGTCAGAGGTCCTAATGGATGATGCCCAGAAGTTCAATCCTATTATCAATGAATAAACCCTCGTTGTTCTTAGTATTTCTTTTGAAGTCATTTTTTGGAACTTTCACATTTATAAGTTTATCTGTGTCTTTACCTCCAATCATTTAAATACTCTTCTAAAACTAGTCATATTTATAAATTGTTGCTTTATTATCTCAGCTTTAATATAATTGATATAATTTGATGTAATTATATTTCTGCCTCGTTCATTTTTTTATCTCTTAGTATCTAACACAAATCCTTTCTGAAGATTTTTCAATTTCTTTTGTGTTATTAAGTGTGCATGGAAACTGGAATAGTCTTAATGTCAGCTTAGGTTGTATAAAATCAAGCATTTTAACAAGATAACCATCATGAGAGTAATCAAGTTAAGTCACACTTTCTTCTCCCTCCCAGAAACATGATAGGGTCCCCCTTATCCTCACTTATCACCCCACCAGCCTCCGCGTTCAAAGGATCATCCTCTGCCATTTCCGCCAACTCCAGCATGATGCCACTACCAAACACATCTTCCCTTCACCCCCTCCGGCGCCATTCTGTAGAGATCATTCCCTCTGTGACAACCTGGTCCACTGCTCCATCATCCTCTACACCTCAATCCCCTCCCATGGCACCTTCCCATGCAACCGCAGAAGATGCAACACCTGCCCCTTCACTTCCCCTCTCCTCACCGTCCAAGGGCCCAAACACTCATTTCAAGTGAAGCAGCATTTCACTTGCACTTTCCTCAACTTAGTCTACTGCGTTCGTTGCTCCCAATGCGGTTTCCTCTACATTGGAGAGACCAAACACAGACTGGGTGACCGCTTTGCAGAACACCTTCGGTCTGTCCGCAAGCATTACCCAGACCTCCCTGTCGCTTGCCAATTCAACACTCCACCCTGCTCTCATGCCCACATGTCCATCCTTGGCTTGCTGCATTGTTCCAGTGAAGCTCAATGCAAACTGGAGGAACAGCACCTCATCTTCCGACTAGCACTTTACAGCCTTCTGGACTGAATACTGTGTTCAACAATTTCAGATCATGAACTCTCTCCTCCATCCCCACCCCCTTTCCAATTTTTCCCCCCTCCTTTTTGTTTTTTCCAATAATTTATATAGATTTTTCTTTTCCCACCTATTTCAATTATTTTTAAATCTACTTCCATCCCTTGTTTTATCTCTACCTTTTAGCCTTTTTCAATTCCTTTACCCCACCCACCCCCACTAGGGCTATCTGTACCTTGCTCATCCTGCTTTCTACCCTTAATTAGCACATTCCTTAGATAATATCACCACCTTCAACACCTCTTTGTCCTTTTGTCTGTGACGTCTTTTGGTTATCTCCTCCTATCACTGGCCCTCTATCCAGCTCTTCTTGTCCCACCCTCCCTTAAACCAGCTAATATTTCACCCCTTTTCTATTTTTCCTTAGTTCTATTGAAGAGTCATTCAGACTCGAAACATTAACTGTGTTCCTCTCCACAGATGCTGCCAAACCTGCTGAGTTTTCCCAGGTATTTTTGTTTTTGTCTTGGATTTCCAGCATCCGCAGTTTTTTGCTTTTATATGAGAGTAATCAATACCATTTGCCGTTCAAAATATTTCACAGGAGTGTCACTGTATTTTTATAATTTTGAAATGTATTTTTCTTATTTTCCAGAAACAAATTCCTTTGGAGTGATGCAAAAATACTGATGGGTCAGTAAGATGATACAAAGACCACAAAATTAAGCTCCGTAGCACCAGATTTATAGGTACTAAATGCGTCATTTGGCTTCCAAAATGGCATCCGCTGAGTGCACATACACTCCTGGTACTAGTCAAACTGGATGCCAAGTGCTCTTGGAACATCCATCAGAAGTATGCAGAGTGGGAGGATTGTGATGTCAATCAGTGTATATTACTGATTTGATGCCAGTGTTGCCATTTTGGAGCTCCCCTGCTCCAGCTAATGCCTTCTCTTCAAGATGCACAGCTGAAAATGCATTCAGCAGCAGGAAGCTTTCAAGTTTGTTGCTGATTGTTTTCGACTGACTCTTTGCTGTGATTGCGGAAGTGTTTGGTGGTTTCCAAGTTGTTTGTAGCTGAAGTCACAGGAAGTAATGTGGCAAATGCTGAAGGACTTGTACTCCAAGCATTCTGCACATATCAATTTCTCCCAGACATGAGTCCATTAGTTCTCATTCCTCTTGGCTTACAACACAGCTGGGAGAATAATAGAGGTGCCATAAACAAGACAAGGTGTTAGAAAAAGGAGGACGAGAAGGTGGGATAGATGGGCTCTCAGCAGGAGGCCATGTCTGGCCAGAGTGCTCAGGGTGCAATTTTCCTACCTGGACTCAGCAAAGAGCAATGTGTCAGAAATCTTTATTTCACTAAGGATGTTTTCACGGAAAGTGCCACCTATACCAGCTGGGACTGCAATCTCAGAGCAGGGCGAGGGCTGCATTGCAAGTGGCTGTGAAGGTGATGATGTTCATGAAGCTTTGTGTGTCTGGCTCCTTTCAGGTTGGAACAGGAGTAGCTCTCAGTTTGCCACCCACTGTTGAATAAGGGAGTTCACTGCAATTCGGTATTCCAAGACAGCTGAATACATTTCATTCTCTCTTGTCAGAGGGAAGCATGCAGAGCGAGCACACGCCTTCACAAGGATGGCAAGCTTCCCCATGATGCAGAGATCTATTGACTGTGTGGTCACATTTCAGACGCTGCATACCAGACAGTTGCGGCTAGGTGACAAGAGCCATCCTCTGACCACATAATTCATGACAGTGGTGCACAAGCCTCTACAAACAGGTAGCAGACATATAGGAAAAGTCATGCTATCACACAAATGTGATAGAGCAGACCATCGGGGTGCTTAAATAATGCTTCTACTGCCCAAACTGCTCTGGAAGTGTCCAGCAGTACTTGGCAGTGTGTGTCAAGATTTATCATTGCCTGCACACTGTACAAACTGGCCATCATAAGGACACAGCTCTTGACACCAGGAACTGGTGACCAATTGAGAAGAAGGAGGAAGAGGAGGAGGAAATCACTGCAGCCTACTCCTGGCTGGGCTGTCTGAGAACGACGCATTTGATCTGCGACACCACTAAATGCAACCCCAATTCTCTATTCACCAACAGTCCTACGCCTTCCTTTCTCTCTGTCACTGAACATCACAGCATCCACCTATCTATACAATCCATAAATAAAAACAACCACAAATTCAACATATCAATTAAATCAAATTTAGAAATTAAACCAGACCATATTGCATACAAACATCAACTAATCACCCTTGTGCATTCCCTTGGCACCTGTCTTCCATGTTTCCAGTTTGACTGCTCCTATGTAATGCTGTATCAGTGCTGCAGCATGGCTGGTGAAAGGCTGCTCATTTTTACTGGAGGGGACTGCAAATGCCCTTGCAGGATAATATTGAGCAGCTTCAGATTGCATCAACTCAGTACGGGCGGCAGCAGGCTGGCTGACTGACAGGTGTCAGCAAGGCCACTAGTGGAATGGCAGTCATGGAAGCTATCATCCTTGGTTTTCTTTCCCCAATATCCCATTTGCACACCATTGAACACAACTTTTCTCTATTTACCTACAGTGAGTTCTCTGGGTTACAATAACCACTTCACCAGCTGGTTCTCTGTCAGTGCTTCTCCCAATCACCCTGCTGCAGCTCCCAGCTCTGCAGCAAATGTTGGTACTCACCCCAACCTCATTGCCCCATCACCCTCTCTGACTGAGCCTCCATTTCCCAGTCTGCCTCTCTCCCCTAGTCTCCATTCCCAGTCTCCCTCTCTCCTCAAGCTCCCATTCCCCAGTATTCCTCTCTCCCAAAGCCTCTATCCTCCTGCACTCTCCCTCACTCCCCAGCTTTCATCATCTCAAGATACCTCCACCTGATTTCACACACCCCCTCCCCCTATTCCCAATTGATTCCAGCAGTCACCACTCTCTGTGATTGACGACATCGAGCAGCAGGTGGTGTCAAGCTTCATGGAAAAAGCTGAGAAAGTACTTTGGTTAAAATTAATCCAGTTAACCTCATTCTAACTTCTGACGCCAGGCTAACAGTTAGTTATATGAAGCACTGCAACTGTGCTATCTGTTGTTAATGTGGGCGCACTATAATGGGAAATTCAAACCCCTGCCCTCTCAGTGTTCTAGAGTCAGCACTCCAGGCGTTAGAAACTCTCGATTCCTGTACACTCCCAACTTGTCCACAGGGTTAGGAATCCTAGCACACATTCAGCCTGTCACATTATGTGGCCTCTTTGGTGGGGACAACCCAGAATGTTCCACCTAAATACTAAAGGCCAACATTTCGTAGTCCCTCAAAGTTCAAAAGGATCTGCCAAGGCAGCTGTCAGTATCCTGGCACCAATGCCTGGTAGCTGTCATCTGTGCACTTTTAGGTCTATTGTCTGATGCTCAATGGTTATCAAGGCCTTCTTGTCCTGCAGTCCTGTGAGTTCATTCCCTGTGGTTCAGCTACTCCCTGGTCAGTTCCTACCCTCTGGGGCTGACACTCAGAGCTACATCAACATCAATGCACTCAGTACTACAGCCGATTAAAACTTTTCAACCTGATGTTATTTATTTGTAAAATTATGACTCATTATAAGTCAGTCTCCCTTTCCTACCTTTATCACTTTCCTTTCTACTCTCCCTTCCCTCCTCCCTGTTCTCTCTTTTCTCTCTCCTCCTCCTCCCCATTTCTCCCCACCCTGTGCTTATCTTGCTCTAACTTCCCATTTGCCAGTAACTTATAACTGTGCTCTACTGCTTCCCTGGCATCTAACCCTCTTCCTAACTCCTCCACTGCCTGATACGCCTTTGTGTTTTGTCAATCAAAGGCCGTTGCACCACACTAAAGTTGATAATGGCCTTGTAACATGACAGACCCCGTAACAAAATCTTGCATTAAATAGTTCATGCGTTGTAGAAATTGTAACTTTAAGAAATGTAGTCACTGTAGCTTTAAGACTTATTTGGTTGTATAGTATCACATGACAGTGTGAACGAATCAGCTCTAAGCGTGGGGAACATTAGAGTGGGAGTTCTTCTTCTAGTTGTGGAGCTTGGTGGGAACATGTAACTGCTGCTGCAGCCTGTAAACAAAGTTGAATGTTTCTAATGAGAAGCCTGTCTGGAAAATCAAGTCCGTAACAAACTGGTGACGAGGATGGGATTGGGTCAGGCATTGTACCTCGCTCAGCGACTGTTAGTATCTTGTTTAAACAGAAGAAAAGGAAGATATACTCACCAGATATGCCACATTTTGGCAGGATTGACCACCTTGAACCATCCACAGAGGATTGGTGTCAATATGTAGAATTCCTCAGGTGCTATTTCCAGGTAAACAAAATAATAGAGGAGGAAAAGAGGAAAGCAATTCTCCTAAGTGTTTGTGGGAGTAAAACCTATAATTTTTTCCGAAGTTTGACAGCCCCCAACCCTCCTGATTCAAAGCCCTTTCATGAAATGGTAGACCTCATTAAAGGACACTTCAACCCAAACCCTCAGTCACCATGCAAAGGCTCAGGTTTAATTTGAGTATTAGAGCCCCGGGGGGAGACCATTGTTACATACATGGAGAAATTGAAATAACTGATTGAACACTGTGATTTCAAGGAGACCTTAAGCGATATGTTTGGTCTGCGGTGTGCAAAATGATGCCATTCAGTGACAATTATTAGCTGAAGTAAACCTCAATTTTAAAAAAGCATTGGAAATAGCACTCGCGATGGAAAGCAGTGAACAGAACATACAGGTTATGCAAGGTGCACAAAATGGCGCCGTTTTCCAGTTGGGGCAGGAACGAATAGTTGTGTATGGCATGAAAAGCCAGGCCTCTTTCGCAAAACGGGAGAAGTCCCCATTACCCAAAAATTTAAAATAAATACAAGAAACAGCTCAGCAGCAAATCTGAAAATGAATTGTTACCAACGTGGAAGCAATCATGCTCCTGAAACTTGCCGTTTTAAAGAGATGAAGTGCTAGTTTTGCCATAAAAGAGGGCACACACTGAAACATTGTAAAGCAAGATTGAGACAGACTCCCAGGCACCCTACTAAGTTAATCAATGTACATAATGTGGAAGAACCAGAAACCACCAATTGTGATATTTACTCCCTATTTAAGTAAAAGTAGGGAAGACAGCCAATCACTGTTACTCTGCAGGTAAATGGAAGACCTTTAATGATGGAAGCGGATACTGGTGCTTCAACCACTGTAGTCGGAGAGCACATCTTCACATACTTAAACAAGGGTACTCAACAATTGGTAGTCATCCACATCAAGTGAGAGATGGTTATTCAAGAATATTAAAGTTTCGTTCACACTAGTAATAATTCTTTTTGTAGTTGGGTAAAAAATATATAATTGCAAGCATTTATTCAAGTTAATTAAATATAAAATATGCAACCATAGGTGAATTGCTGACATGCAGACATGAATTGTTTTTCAGACAATATGTACATAAGTAGTGAAGGTACAAGCATTGCCATTAATCCAAAACAAGAAGCATTATACCTAACTACAATTTACCTGAGATAATTTATATGTGTTGTTCACTATATTTGGAAGAAATATGTACTGCAGTTTCTTTCTGAAAAATGGATTAGTTATTTATTTTAGTTACAGAATGTTCCAGTTAATTGTGTCCTCGTGTCCCCCTTTCCCTTGTGACCTATTAAGTGAATCATGTACAAGTGTTTATAGGTTGCATCCGATTGCAATTGTAGCTAAACACTGGAAAATTCCTATCCTACATCTATATTAAGCCTGATGCAGTCAGCTGAGCACAATTAAAAGGTTGCAACAGAATTTGAGCCTGGCATTACTATGACTCGGAGCTGGGAGAATAAAGTGGCCCAGGGAGGAATCATGGATAAGGATGCTAAGGCGCTTATGTGGCAAATACGTGCAAGTAGAAAGTATTTATCACTGAGGCATAACTACAATATCGTCTGTAGTCCCCCATGGTAATTGACTATTGTTTATAAATTGAATTGACAGTGCACAAAATTATTTTAGCTGCTGCTTAAAAGCTGCATAAGGACCTTTTCGCCATGTTACCATGCAGTGTTACTGACATATCACAAATCATTAAACTTGAACACAGGATAAAAGAGCGCGAGGAGAGTGGCGGAGACACAGGACAAAAGAGCGCGAGGAGAGTTCCAGGGAGCAGAGTTGGAGGGCAGAGTTCCAGAGAGGTGAGTAGAAAAACCTTACCTCAAGGATTCGCGGACTTCGGGTCTTAAAAAAATTAAAAGTGGCATCATGGTAAATCTGTGATCTGACTGGCTGGTAGAGAATCTACACTGAATTTGAAACTAAAATATTGTTAAACTATTTAAACCAAATAAATTAATTACTTAATTAATAAGTAGAGGGTATCTAGACCAGAATCAGGGGATTACTGTTCTTAGAATTTAGCATTTATAGTAGAAATCTAGCCCTAGGGAACATATAGTTAATAAGGAGTCAATAAGCAGTTATTAGATTTAAATTAATTTATTAAATAGTTCTAGAAATGGCAATTGCTGGGGTGAAGTGCTTCACGATGTGGGAAATCTGTGACGCTTCAAGTGTCCTGGACAACTACATCTGCAGGAACTGTACCCAACTGCAGCTCCTCACAGACCGCATGGATCGATTGGAGCAGCAGTTGAATGCACTTAGGAGCATTCAGGTGGCGGAAAGCATCATTGACAGGAGTTTTGGAGACGTGGTCACGCCCAAGGTACAGACAGATAGATGGATGCCCGCTAGAAGGGGCAGGCAGTCAGTGCAGAAATCCCCTGTGGCTGTCCCCCTCTCTAACAAGTATACCATTTTGGATACTGTTGGGTGGGATGGCCTATCAGGGGAAAACAACAGCAGTAGCCAGAGCAGTGGCACCACGGCTGTCTCTGTTGTTCAGCGGGGGGGGTCAAAGCGCAGAAGAGCAATTGTCATAGGGGACTCTATAGTCAGGGGCTCAGATAGGCACTTCTGTGGTCGTGAAAGAGACACCAGGATGGTATGTTGCCTCCCTGGTGCCAGGGTTCAGGATGTCTCTGATTGGGTATGGGACATTCTGAAGGGGAAGGGAGAACAGCCAGAGGTTGTGGTACACATTGGTACTAACGACATAGGCAGGAAGAGTGACAAGATCCTGCAGCGGGAGTTTGGGGGTTAGGCAGAAAGTTAAAAAAACAAGACCTCTAGGATTGTAATCTTAGGATTACTCCCTGTTCCACGTGCCAGTGAGGCTAGGAATAGGAAGATAGTGCAGCTGAACACGTGGCTGAATAGATGGTTTTAGAGGGAGGGTTTCCGATTTCTGGATCAGTGGGATCTCTTTTGGGGCAGATGGGATCTGTACAAGAAGGACGGGTTGCATCTAAACTGGAGGGGCACCAATATCCTGGCTGCGAGGTTTGCTAGTGTCACTCGGGAGGGTTTAAACTAGTATGGCAAGGGGGTGGGAACCAGACCAATAGGTCAGCAGGTGAAATAAATGACTGGGAACCAGTGAATATGGCCAGTAGGATTAAGAGGAAGGACATGCAGGGAGAAATTACTGAAAACAGTGGGACTGGGGGTCTGAATTGCATTTGTTTCAATGTGTGAAGTATAACAGGCAAGGCAGTTGAGCTTAGAGCTTGGATTAGTACTTGGGACTATGATGTTATTGCTATTACAGAGACTTGGTTGAAGGATGGACAGGATTGGTAGATAAACGTTCCAGGATTTAGATGTTTCAAGCAGGATAGAGAGGGATGTAGAAGAGGTGGGGGAGTTGCACTGCTGCTTAAGGGGAATATCACAGCTGTACGACAGGAGGACACCTCGGTGGGCTCATGCAGTGAGGCAATATATGTAGAGATCCAGAATAGGAAGGGTGCAGTCAAATGTTGGGGGTTTACTATAGGCCTCCCAATTGCCGGCAGGAGATTGAGGAACAGTTATGTAGGCAGATTTTGGAAAGATGTAAAAACAATAGGTTTGTTGTGGTGAGTAATTTTAACTTTCCCTATATTGACTGGGAATCACTTAGTGCTAGGGGTTTGGATGGTGCAGAATTTGTAAGGTACATCCAGGAGGGCTTCCTGAGACAATATGTAGATAGTCCAACTAGGGAAGAGGCAATACTGGACCTGGTATTAGGGAATGAACCCGGCCAGATGGTCGAAGTTTCAGTAGGGGAGCATTTCAGGAAAAGTGATCATAATTCAGTAAGTATCAAGATACTGGTGGAAAAGGATAACAGGAGTCCTCGGGTTAAGGTGCTTAATTGGGGGAAGGCTAATTATAACAATATTAGGCAGGAACTGAGGAATTTAGACTGGAGGCAGATGTTTGAGGGCAAATCAACAACTGACATGTGGGGGGCTTTCAAACGTCAGTTGATAAGAATTCAGGACCGGTATGTTCCTGCTAGGATGAAGGATAAGCATGGCAAGTTTCAGGAACCTTGGATAACGAAGGATATTGTGAGATTAATCAGAAAGAAAAGGGAAGCATTCGTAATGGCTAGAAGGCTGGGAACAGATGAAGCCCATGGAGAATATAAAGAAAATAGGAAGAAACTTAAGCAAGAAGTCAGGAGGGCTAACAGGGGTCATGAAAAGTCACTGGCGACCAGGATTAAGGAAAATCCCAAGGCCTTTTATACATATGTAAAAAGCAAGAGGGTAGCCAGGGAAAGGTTAGGCCCACTCAGGGACAGAGGTGGGAATCTGTGTGTGGAGCCAGAAGAATGGGAGAGATACTAAATGAATACTTCTCATCAGTATTCACCAAAAAAAATGGACTTAGCAGTTGATTTGTCTGGGGAAGAGTGTGTAGATAGCCTGGATCATGTTGAGATCAAAAAAGAGGAAGTGTTAGGTGTCTTGAAGAATATTAAGATGGATAAGTCCCCAGGGCCAGATGGGATCTACCCTAGAGTACTGCAGGAGGCAAGGGAGGAGATTGCTGGGGCCTTGACAGAAATCTTTGCATCCTCACTGGCAACGGGCGAGGTCTCAGAGGACTGGAGAATGGCCAATGTTGTTCCATTGTTTAAGAAGGGTAGCAGGGATAATCCAAGAAATTACAGGCTGGTGAGCCTTAAGTCAGTGGTAGGGAAATTATTGGAGAAGATTCTTTGTGACAGGATTTACTACCATTTGGAAGCAAATGGGCGTATTAGTGAGACGCAGCATATTTTTGTGAAGGGGAGGTCGTGTCTTACTAACATGATCGAGTTTTTCAAGGAAGTGACAAAGATGATCGATGATGGAAGGGCAGTGGATGTTATGTACATGGATTTCAGTAAGGCCTTTGACAAGGTCCCTCATGGCAGATTGGTACAGAAGGTAAAGTCGCATGGGATCAGAGGTGAGCTGGCAAGATGGATACAGAATTGATTTGGTCATAGAAGACAGAGCCTAGCAGTGGAATGGTGCTTTTCTGAATGGAGAGCTGTGACTAGTGGAGTTCCGCAGGGATCAGTGCAGGGACCTTTGCTGTTTGTAGTACACATAAATGATTTGGAGGAAAATGTAACTGGGCTAATTAGTAAGTTTGCAGACGACACTAAGGTTGGAGGAGTTACAGATGGTGAAGAGTATTGTCAAAGGATACAATGGGATATAGATCGGTTGGAGACTTGGGTGGAGAAATGGCAGATGGAGTTTAATCCGGACAAATGCAAGGTAAGGCATTTTGGAAGGTCTAATACAGTAAATGGCAGAACCCTTAAGTGCATTGACAGGCAGAGGGATCTGGGTGTACAGGTCCACAGGTCACTGAAAGTGGCAACGCAGGTGGATAATTTAGTCAGGAAGGCATATGGCATGCTTGCCTTCATTGCCAGTGGTATTGAGTATAAAAGCTGGGAAGTCATGCTGCAACTGTATAGAACCTTGGTTAGGCCACACTTGGAATATTGCGTGCAATTCTGGTCACCACATTACCAGAAGGATATGGAGGCTTTAGAAAAGGTGCAGAGGAGGTTTACCAGGATGCTGCCTGGTCTGGAGGTTATTAGCTATGAGGAGAGGTTGGAGAAACTTGGATTGTTCTCACTAGAGCGACGGAGATTGAGGGGCGACTTGATAGAAATTTATAAAATTATGAGTGGCATGGACAGAGTAGATAGGCAGAAGCTTTTTCCCAGGGTGGAAGAGTCAATTACCAGGGGACATAGATTTAAGGTGAGAGGAGAAAACTATAGAGGAGATGTATGGGGCAAGTTTTTTATGCAGAGGGTAGTGAGTGTCTGGAATTCGCTGCCAGAGGTGGTGGAAGCAGGTACGATAGCGGTATTTAAGAGGCAGCTTGACAAGTACATGAATAGGATGGGAATAGAGGGATATGGACCCCGGAAGTGCAAAATCTTTTAGTTGACGGGCAATATGATCAGCGCAGGCTTGGAGGGCCGAAGGGCCTGTTCCTGTGCTGTACTTTTTTTTGTTCTTTGTTCTTTGTTCTTGAAGAAAAGACAAGAAAACTACAGACCGATTGGGCCTGACAACCGCTCACATGTTAGGCGGTGTTTTAACCTGGAGCAGCACATGAGTTTGGGTGCAGGTGGGGTGGGTTAAATCAGGTAAAACTCCAAGCTAGTCAGCAGCCAGCTTCAATGTGCTGACTTCTGCACTTAACTCATGAGAGGTGGGTTGCCTGTTAACATAAGGCAGTTGCTCACTTGGAGCGATATTTTAATACATTTTTAAGTTTAACATCACAAGCATGAGTTTCCCAGGCTTCCTGAAACCTGCCAATGAAGGCAAAGTGAGAACACAACAGCAACTGAGAGGCTGAATCAAACTCATGAAGATACTGCAATACATACTCAATTCTTGCGGTTGCTTTCTTACCTGAGAGTCGGAAAGGGTTTATTCACAGGACTTTTACTGAGCGTTGGCTTTCTACATCCGGATGGGTGGTGCTTTGGCTGTCTTAGATTGGACCTCAGCTGAAAACCAATATGACCTAAAGCAGTAACAGCAGCAACAGTAACCTGCTGTTGAGAGACCTCTAGCTGGATATCAGGGAGTGCGACATCAGAGAGAGGCGCAACAAATGTGTGTAGCCGGCAGGAGACACTACCTGCGACAAAGGATGTACAGGCAGAGGCTGAGTTGTGTTGATATGTCAGTAAAACAGTGTTTCAGGAGGCTCAGGCTGTTATGACAGACAGTGGCAGACATCCACAGTGTATTAGAAGAAGCCACATGTTACAAGTGGCTGTCAAAGTGAGCACACACATCAATATTTTTGCTTCCAAATACACCCAGATCCCTGCTGGAAACATATCCAGGATCTCCCAGACAGTGGCCCACAATTAGGAGGGGAGTTTTATACCTCAGCCCACCCCCACCCCCTTGCCAACCAGCATATTTGCAGGCATGGGAGCATGTAAAATAGGTTGGGTGGCCCAGCCCACTGACTCCTCGCCCACCCCGAGCTGTCACCGAAAAAAACGGTGGGTGTATTGTGACATCAGCAAGCCTGCTCGCTCTTAGGATTATAGAGGCCCTTAACTGGCCAAATCAATGTCTAGTTAAGGGCCTATTTCTGCCCCCACCACAATAATACGTGTAGTTGGGATGGGGGAAATAAGGAGGCCAGCCCGCTACCTCACCATCTCAGGTGAAAAAGTGGGAAAGAAGGGGGATTTACTTCCTTGGAGGGGGTGCCTTATGCCCATCGGCAGCACTCCTCCAAGAAGTTACCCTCCCCTTTGTGACTACCCCCTGGCTCCCAAAACCCTACCCCCACAAACACCATCCCTCCCACCCCCACCATTCCTAGAGTCTTCGATCCCTCTGCCACCAACTACCCCAGACTTACCTCTAAGTCTGGTTACCAAGGCTCTGCTCCTATGACTGCTTGTAGTCCCAGAAACAGCCAATAGTGAGTTCTGGCGCTGCTTGGACCACTCAGCTACCGACCAATCAGATTGGCTGGCAGCTCTCAAGGGCCGGATTTTCTTTCCCCGTGGGGCAGAAGTCGCACAGTTACCTCATAAAGGTCACCCCCAGTGTATTATTGCTGCAAGGCAGCCTTTTTTTTAAGTTGTTCAGCTCACAACCAACTTTTCCATTGGGGGCGAGCAATACACCACCCCTCCAGGTGTCTGATGGGATATTTTCCAGGACCCAATAACATGAACTTCACCTGTGAAGAACAGGTGCTAGGGTTTGCAAATCTGTCTGGTTTACCCCAGTAAGCAGTGTGTCAGCAACTGCACACACACAGCAGCCTGGGCACCCCCAAATCAGCCAGGATTATTCTTCAATCACAAAGGCTTCCCACTCCATAAATGTGTAGCTGGTGTGCAACCACAAAAAGGTATTTCTGCAATTGCATGCATGATTCTCAGGAAGCTGTCACAATGTGTTCATTATCCTGCAGTCCCATTGCAGCCAGGGATGCCAGCTTCACTTAGGATACACCAGATGTTGGAACCAAATAGAAGGGCTTCAGCCCTGCCAAATGACACAAGGCAGTCTCGCAAACTACCAACCACCCTTTGCACATCCCCCTATTCGCCCTGTCAATTAATTTCTTCCCATTCAACAACAAAACCAACTAAAGACTGACTCACCAGGAATGGGCGAGATGGGAAAGTGGGGAAAACTAATAAGCTTTATATGATTCTACTAAAGAATGGAAACCACAACATGACATTGACTCAAACACCTATGTATATACTCTTGTGCAACTACAAAGCTTCCTCCTTCCTTTGCCTCCTACTCCCATATGGTGTAATTCCTACGGCTTAAGCAGAGGAAGAGGCAGGCAGCTCAGCCCCCTACTCTCATTTCTGAGGTACTTTTGGTTGATGATCACTGGATTTTGAAGCCTGTGAGGACCCCACCAAAGACGACCCCAACTGCACCTGTGCAGGGAAAGACTTGGCCATCAGAAGTCAAGGCAACATGTTGGGGACTGACTGGCAGGGGTGGGTTCAGGAGAAAGTGGGTGGAAGTGCTTTGAGTAGAGTTTCCACTTCCATGTCCCCCTTCACCATCATTCTTCTCATGGCTACCACTCTACTGGAGAACAGTTCGGTTCGCATTAATGAACACAAGGCTAAGATATCCATCATGCTATTTCAGGTGTCAGGAATACTGACATTCAGTATCTGCCTGGTGATGGTCAAGCCATGCATAGACTCATTTGATTGCCACATTTGATGTTCCACAACACTGGCCACACTATATGAGCACATCAGCGCAGTGCCCTGTAACATCACCCCATTCATGCCTGAGGTGGACTCTTCAATTCTCTCTGAAATCATGGTCAGTTTATTTGGAAGGCCTGTCAGTGCTTGATCGGCACCTCTTCCACCAACTTAACATTGAATCTCTCCACCACTGGTGTAAAGTGGCAGCAGAGTGTACCATCTACAACATGCACTGCAGTAACTCACCAATACTCCATTGAGTCTTGCAAAATCATGACCTCTACCACCTAGAAAGACAAGGGCAGCAGAGACATGGAAACACCACCACCTGCAAGTTTCCCTCCAAGCCACACACCATCCTGACTTGGAAATATATCGCTGTTCCTTCACTGTCAGGGGATCAAAATCCAGGAAGTCCCTTCCTAACAGCAATGTGGGTGTACCTACACCACACGGATTGCAGTGGTTCGAGAGGTTGCGCATTCCCACCTTAAGCGCAATTAGGCATAGGCATAAAATGCTGGCCTTACTAGTGATGCCAACATCCCAAGGGAAGAGTAAAAATAAAGCATTAACCTTATCATCAATGACTTCCAGGATGCATCTTCTGTGCCTGGCTGGGCAGAGCTTGGAGATGATGGCTGTGCCCTCCAACAGCAGACTTGCCACACTCTCACTCCCACCATGCTTGTTCACTTGTGAAATGTGAGTCACCAGATGAAAATGCAACTTTCTGTCTAACTGGTTCTAATGTATTGTAATTATCTGAGTTGGTGCATGGTAAGCATGAGCTCTGTGATGGTGAATCCACAGAAAGAATCAACTCCCCTGAGGATTTATTGTGCATAGACTCCTGCTACACTTGTGCAGGATCTGGTGGAGATAAAGGATATGACTTAGTAATAACAAGGTTAAGAATGTTGCAACTTCTTATTATGAAGATGCTTATATTTCACATGCTGTCACAATCAATCAACATGAGTGAGTGCTGTATGACAAGTTTGTGCATTATATTTTATTCTGTCATCATGTAGCTGCAGTGTCCCCATCTCCCTACCTCCTCCAAGGGCCAGGGACATTGTTCTCCAATGCTTCCTCCTCTGCAGTTGTCAGATATGCAAGGTCCATATCAGGTTCTCTCCCTCTCACTTATGTTTTGTGCTCTTTCCTCTTGCAAAGGGGAAAAGAGCATACACATGATTGACTGTAACAGCATGTGTTTGCCCAATGGGTGCAGTGCATTTGGTGAGGGCTGACTATCATGGAGAGGAATCAAATTGCATAAGGATGGGGGTGACTGGATGATGGATGGATAGTTGAAAATGTAAGGAAATATATAGAAAGAGAAAGATGGATGCCCAAGGTAGGTAAGTGGGTGTGAGGACTGATGTGATGGAGCAGGCTTGACAAGGTAGAGTGAAGGGGTCAGGGTCACACAACAGAATGGCAGTGAATGTTCCACTTCACCCTAATTTCATGACTTGGTTAGGTCTTTAATGCACTTCCTGCACCGAATCCAGGAGTGTGGCCTTAAAGCTTCTGCGGGTTTCCTGGGCCGCTTCCAGCAATGCCTTCTTTGTGTCAGTAGTAGGTTTCTTCCTCCCATTGCTGGAGAAGAGTATCACTCTCCAGCTCTGCACGGCCCCCCAGCAGTGTATCAGTTATTAAAATAGGGCAAGCCTTCGAATGAATTATGCTCTCAAAGTTTGTGCTCTCATACTTCCAATTCCCAGCTCCTCCAAAATTTATCTTTAGACTGGCCCTTTAAATACTCCAGTTGAGGTTACATCATGTGGGTTCGCAGCAGTCCCACTGCTGTGAACTTGATGACAAACCTGGAGGTAAAATCATAATGAAATGCTTATGTTAAGATGCCACTGACAGACACGTTAAACTTACTTCCTGCTTTCTCACATGATATTGGACTCCCTCATTCCCAACATAGCTCTGAGTTATTTTCAGGACTATGTGCTCCACCGCTTCAAAACCACAAGGAAATCCAACAGTGGCTGAAGGTGCTCCTCAGTTGCAGGTTGTAACCTGCACCAATCATGACTTTGGGAAGTGGCTGCCTCTCTCTAAGTAGAAGGATGCCCATCATTATAATCTTAATATGATTTAATTTCAGAACATACAAACGTTCCCTGAAAAAGACCTATGGTTGGGAAATTGCTCCCAGGAACTCGATTAACTGCTATCAATATCACTGTCAAAATCAGTGATGGATATTTCAACTTTTAACTGAATATGTAGCAGATGTCAGTCAGTGCATCTTGTTTGAGGTCTATAACATCAGTGATCAAAGTGAAAAATAGACAGCCATGAGGTATCTCTATTGATAGAAACAAAAAACTGCGGATGCTGGAAATCCAAAACAAAAACAGAATTACCTGGAAAAACTCAGCAGGTCTGGCAGCATCGGCGGAGAAGATAATTCTGTTTTTGTATGAGGTATCTCTAAACTGACAAACACAGTCATTTACTCAATATTTGGTCAGGGCTTTTTACTTCTGCTTTAGTGTTACTTTAGCATCACACACTGTACTATACTGGCATTTGATGGGGACAGTATGGGGAATGGGGAATATTATCTGCCGAGTGATCTTGCCTTGTGGTGTGATGTCTGTTATGACCCATCCGCAGGTGAGGTTCCCCAAAGCTATTGATCCAGGCGAGACCCCTCAATTTCTCACTGTCTGGCTAGCACAGCCCCAAATTATTATCCACTGGGTGAGGAGGAATGAACTGGCTCCCTGTCTTTAAGAACACCGCCACCCACCCCAAACCCACCCCCCAACTCCACACACCCAACTGTTGGTTGCAACAAGATTTAACCTAAAAGGAATCCCTTTTGCCCAGACCCAATTGTTCTGGTTTTAAAGGAGCCAATTTGATCAGACTTTCTTGAGTTAAAGATAAGAGTAAGCTTATTAAATATTAAAGGCAAGAAAGGATAAAACAAATGCATATATGGTCACGCAGGTTAAAAGTAAGAATTTAGCTTGAAGTGAATATATATATAAATTTTTAAAACGGTATACGGAACCTTGACTCGTGGGCAGTAGATGAGTGAACATTGCGATTCCAGTGGAATTGACTCTAGTAGATGAATGCCATGCGTCACTGTTGTCACATAGGTGAATATAGCGGGCCATTTGTACTCAGCAAGATCCCTTGAATAGCAATAGCATAAATGACCAGTTCATCTAACTTTAATAATGGTTGAGTACTAAAGGTTGGCGAAGACATTGGGCGAGCTCCATGCTCTTCCTCACATCGTGGCATGGGATCTTCTATTTACAACTAATCAGGCAAGTGGAGCCTTGGTTTAATGTTTCCTAAAAGATACATTCTATGATTCTCTGACATACCACATGTCAAATATTTGCAAAGGATTTCATGGAACCCTTCTAACAGGCCACTCCTTCAAGGTAAGAGTCTGTTCCCTGCATCTAAGGGCTATTTTTGCTTGGCTTTCCCATCAGTTGTTCTTTATCCTTGTTGCCAGCTCTATTCCTGATTTGTACTGCATGCTGCATCATGCAGTCCTTCCTGACCTTGACTACATAAATCCAGAGGTGGTACATCTCAGTCAGTTCCTGCAGTATCAGGAGTGGCTGCTCATGGTAATGGACAGGTTCCTTGATCGTCTCTGGTGCCAGCTATTTCATCTTGAGAAATGCAAAAGAAGAAAAGGAGAATATATGTTAGCATGGACCCCACATGAAATGACTGTGGACAGAATTCAAATATCCCACACTGTGGGATAAATTTTGGAGGCTCCCCATGTTGGACCGGATTATTTGTCATTAAAACCATAAGTAGAAAGGCTGCAATTCTGTAATCCTGCTAGCTACTTGCAAGGCCTCATTGGCAGAGTGTCAGAAGGTTTATCCTCATGTGCCATGCTGCTGATGCATAGAATCTTCATGAGTGTTCAATATGGGAGTAATAGAGTGAGAAAGATTTTCCAAGGCTGTACATCCATGGTGGATTCTCATGAGAAGCACAGATCGGAAAATCACAGGAAATGTACCAGTGAGTCATCCCTTATGTAAAATAGGGCAATAGCTCCTCATGGCTGACACCAAGCTGTTAGGTTTTCTCTTAGCCACATCCTCAGTCAACTACACTCCAACTATTGCATAGCTGTATTTTCAGGGTATGAAAGCCCTTGCTTGTCTTTGTTGAACTTTGTGTGGAAAACCTGCAGCTTTGAAGGCACATGAATCACACAAATCCTCGGACTGCTGTTCTCGTCGCATTCTGAGATCCACACTCAGTGCCATGCGCCGCCATATGAACATACTCGACCTCTCCCTCCAGCAGCACCGCCGTACCCTTTTTCAAAGCTGCACCTGCCCCCAGTTTCATTTTATTCTTCGTCTCATCCGACGCCTCAAAGAGAAACTTTTTCTCTTTCTCTCAAGTGCAAAGGAACGCAAGCTCCAACAACTCATCGACACCAACACTCATCCAGGACCCTCCACCCCTGCCTGTCCCTCTGTCCCCACCCCATCTTCCAATCCCAGCCCCGGCCATGTATTCACTATACCCCCTGACCTTCCCCTCTCTGACGCTGAACGTTCAGTGCTCAGCAAAGGACTTAGTTTCATACCCTTACACCCTCATCTCAATGAATTTCTGGCTCGGCATGATGCTGAACTCTTCTTCCGCCGCCTTCGTCTTCATGCTCACTTCTTTGGGCAGGAGTCCTCTCCCTGTTCAATGGATCCTTTCACCCACCTCCAAAGTTCTCTCTCCATCTGGACCCCTCCCTCTGGATTCTTACCTTCTCTTGATCTTTTCATTGAGAACTGTCGGCGTGACATTAGTCGTCTCAATTTCTCTGTTCCTCTCACCAATTCTAACCTGTCTTTTTCTGAACTTGCTGCACTCCGTTCTCTCAGGTCCAACCCTGACATTGTCATCAAACCCGCTGACAAGGGTGGTGTTGTTGTTGTTGTCTGGTGCACTGACCTCTACCTCACAGAGGCTGAGCATCAACTCGCAGACACTTCCTCCTACCTCTCCCTGGACCATGACCCCACCAGTGAATATCAAGCCATTGTTTCCAGGACTGTCACTGACCTTAGCTCCTCTGGAGATCTTCTTTCCACAGCTTCCAACCTGATAGTCTCCCAACGTCAGACGGCCCGCTTCTACCTCCTACCCAAAATCCACAAACAGGACTGTGCCGGCAGACCAATCATGTCAGCCTGTTCCTGCCCCACGGAACTCATTTCTCGCTATCTTGAGTCCGTTCTCTTTCCCCTTGTCCAGTCTCTTCCCACCTACATCCGTGATTCCTCTGACACCCTACATCATATCAACAATTTCCAGTTCCCTGGCCCCAACCGCTTCCTCTTCACCATGGACGTCCAATCCCTCTACACCTCCATGCCCCACCAAAATGGTCTGGTGGCTCTCCGCTTCTTCCTCGAACAGAGGCCCAAACAATCCCCATCCACCACTACTCTCCTCCATCTGGCTGAACTTATTCTCATACTGAACAATTCCTCTTTTAACTCCTCTCACTTCCTCCAAGTAAAAGGTGTGGCTATGGGTTCCCGCATGGGCCCCAGCTATGCCTATCTCTTTATGGGGTATGTGGAACATTCCTTGTTCCAGTCCTACTCCGGTCCCCTCCCACAACTCTTTCTCCGGTACATCGATGATTACTTCGGTGCTGCTTCATGCTCTCGTCGGGACCTGGAAAAATGTATTAATTTTGCTTCCAATCTCCACCACTCCATCATTTTCAAATGGTCCATCTATGACACTTCCCTTCCCTTCCTTGACCTCTCTGTCTCAATTTCTGATGATAGACTGTCCACCTATATCCATTACAAGCCTACCGACTCCCACAGCTACCTCGACTACAGCTCCTCACACCCCGCTTCCTGTAAGGACTCCATCCCATTCTCTCAGTTCCTTCGCATCCGTCGCATCTGTTCCGATGATGCTACCTTCAAATACAGTTCCTCTGACATGTCCTCCTTCTTCCTTAACCGAGGTTTTCCACCCACAGTCGTTGACAGGGCCCTCAACCGTGTCCGGCCCATCTCCCGCGCATCTGCCCTCACACCTTCTCCTCCCTCCCAGAAACATGATAGGGTCCCCCTTGTCCTCACTTATCACCCCACCATCCTCCACCATTTCCGCCAACTCCAGCATGATGCCACCACCAAACACATCTTCCCTTCACCCCCCCCGCCAGCAGCATTCTGTAGGGATCATTCCCTCCGTGTCAGCTTGGTCCACTCCTCCACCACTCGCTACACCTCAACCCACTCTCACGGCACCTTCCCATGCAACCGCAGAAGATGCAACACCTGCCCCTTCTCTTCCCCTCTCCTCACCGTCCAAGGGCCCAAACACTCATTTCAAGTGAAGCAGCATTTCACTTGCACTTCCCTCAACTTAGTCTACTGCATTCGTTGCTCACAATGCGGTTTCCTCTACACTGGAGAGACCAAACACAGACTGGGTGACCGCTTTGCAGAACACCTTCGGTCTGTCCGCAAGCATTACCCAGACCTCCCTGTTACTTGTCGTTTCAATATTCCACCCTGCTCTCATGCCCACATGTCCGTCCTTGGCCTGCTGCATTGTTCCAATGAAGCTCAACGTAAACTGGAGGAATAGCACCTCATCTTCCGACTAGGCACTTTACAGCCTTCCAGACTGAATATTGAGTTCAACAATTTTAGATCATGAACTCTCTCCTCCATCCCCACCCCCTTTCTGATTTTTCCCCTCCTTTTTGTTTTTTCCAATAATTTATATAGATTTTTCTTTTCCCACCTATTTCCATTATTTTTAAATGTATTTCCATCCATTGTTTTATCTTTACCTTTTAGCCTTTTTTGATTCCTTTTCCCAACCCCACCCCCACCAGGGCTATCTGTACCTTGCTCATCCTGCTTTCTACCCTTAATTAGCACATTCCTTAGATAATATCACCACCTTCAACACCTCTTTGTCCTTTTGTCTGTGACATCTTTTGGTTATCTCCACCTACCACTGGCCCTCTACCTAGGTCTTCTTGTCCCAACACGCCCGCCCCCCACCAACTTAAACCAGCTTATATTTCACACCTTTTCTATTTTTAGTTAGTTCTGTTGAAGAGTCATGCAGACTCGAAACATCAACTGTGCTCCTATCCACTGATGCTGCCAGATCTGCTGAGTTTTTCCAGGTATTTTTGTTTTTGTTTTGAATCACACAGTTGTTAGTTTGACAAAAAATGTACTTTTTGGGAGTTTTGGCCTGTTGGCTATCTTTTTTCTTTAAAATGCACTTTATTCATCTGAAAGTATCTGAAAGAAAATTACAAACCATTTCAAAATGGCCATTACATAGATCATGTCGCACCCTGAGGTGCTTCAATACAATCAAGGAACATTACAGACATTTCAAAATGGTCATAACAGGTGGTCAGACAATGTAATGGTATTTAAGTTGTCTACATAGATCATGTTGCACTCTGAGGTGCTTCAATACAATTGCGATACATGTAATAATCGCTGCCTACATTCAATGTGAGTCATACAGCCCGAGGGGCCTACACAATTCCCAGCCCCTCAGTGGGCTATGGCTGAAAGGTCTTAGACTGCAACCTTTCTCCATGGCAACTTGCAGCAGCTACCCCAAGATTTAATGCATCACTCAGCACATTGTCCTGGACCTCAGAATGTGCTAGTCTGCAACACTCAGTTGGGGACAACTCTTTGCATTGGAAGACCAAGGAGTTTCGGGTAGACCAAAGAGCGTCTTTCACTGAGCTGATGACCCTCAAGCCGCAGATGATGGTTGTCTCACTGTATGTGCCTGGGAACAGCCCATAGAGCACAGAGTCCTGTGTCACCACACTGCTCAGGATGAACCATGACAAAAAAACAATGCATCTCTCTCCAGACTTTCTTTGCAAAGGCACATTCCACAAGGACGTGGGCAATGGTCTCTTCCCCACCACAGCCACCACGAGGGCAATATGCTCTGTAATCTCAGTTGCAATTTACTAAGCAACATTCAAAAAAACAACCATATGTACAACAACGAATCATTTTAAAATATAACCAGCAAAGTCATGGTAACTGTTTTCAGGGATATTTAAGGATCTCCAGATGATTGGCCTTGAATTTCCTCGGTGTGTTCTGTTGCAACTTTTAAAAATCTGGCATTGCTGGTTTAGAAAGGGAATTATCTATTCATTTGCATACTCATTGGATTAGCCTTTGATGCAAAATAGGTGTAAGGAGCTAATCTATATGGAATCTTTCATGTAGCCTTCAATCTCCACATTCAGCTGCAGCCTGAGACACCCACAGACAAGGGAGTAAGCTAAATGCCTGGATCTTACACGCTCAAATAACTTCATTGTATGTCCAACAGAAAAATGACCCAATTTAGCCAAAGAAAATCAAACCTTTTGAATACAGGGCTTCCACTTCCAAATCCTCTTTCAGGATTAAAAGCAAGATGCATAGACTTCTGGGGATGGGAGCCACCAATCAGCCAGGAATGTAACTAGTGCACTGAGTGTCATTTTCCTCACCCAATGACTGCAAGCAACACCACAAAAAAGCTCAGCCACCTCACCACAGCTGGCAAGCAAAAACACTGGGCACGTTCTCCATTTCTTCCTTGCCTACCATGGCCATCAGCGCACTCTTCACCTTCTTAAATCAAGACTCGCACAACTAACTCTTCACTATGTTCTTTGGTTCTGGGGTATAATAACTTGTTATTCTGTATAATGGCTACACATCCCTCTAATGACAATTACCAGATGCACAACTTGAGAACTTCTACCTACATTTTAAAGCTCTCAATTCCCATATCTTACTGCATTTCTCCCATACAAATTAACACACACCCCTCAACTGCTAACCTTACCCTCATTCACTATCTTCTTACAGGGAAAATTGATATTCATTCCCCACCAATGACAAGGCACCAATTCAGGCATCCCAACTGTTGAGAAGGAGCTAAGGAGCTTGCGGGCATATACTCAATTTATGTCATCAAACACGGTAAGGTCCCAGATGTCTATTTTACACAGAACTGAGGGAATTAAATAACGATAGGATACAACAGAGTTGAAATATGCCTTACCAGGGCCTGGGAGAGATAAAATAGGCCCTGTGCCTCTCCTATTTCCAGACTCTTATCCTCACCTAACCACACACCCCCCACCTCCCCCCGCCCCCCAACCCTCCCGGCCAACACCAACCCTCCCCATCAATCATGCATGTTATTCACACTGTCCCGCCCACACTGATAGCACTGGCCCCTCACACTGTGACACACTGTCCCGCCCACACTGACAGCACTGGCCTCTTACACTGTGACATTGTCCCACCTACACTGACAGCACTGGCCCCTTACACTGTGATACACTGTCCCACCTACACTGACAGCACTGGCCCCTCACACTGTGACATACTGTCCCACCTACACCGACAGCACTGGTCCCTTACACTGTGACACACTGTCCCACTCACATTAACAGCACTGGCCCCTCACACTGTGACACACTGTCCCACTCACATTAACAGCACTGGCCCTTTACACTGTGACATACTGTCCCACCAACACTGACAGCACTGGCCTCTTACACTGCGACATACTGTCTCACTCACATTAACAGCACTGGCCCCTCGAGCTGTGAAACACTGTCCCACCTACACTAACAGCACTGGCCCCTCACACTGTAATACACTGTCCCACTTACACTGACAGCACTGGCCCCTCACACTGTGACACACTGTCCCACCTACACTGACAGCACTGGCCTCTTACACTGTGACATACTGTCCCACTCACATTAACAGCACTAGCCCCTCACACTGTGACACACTGTCCCACCTACACTGACAGCACTGGCCCCTTACACTGTGACACACTGTCCCACCTACACTGACAGCACTGGCCCCTCACACTGTGATACATTGTCCTACCTATACTGACAGCACTGGCCCCTCACACTGTGACATACTGTCCCACTTACACTGGCAGCACTGGCCCCTCACACTGTGACACACTGTTCTACTCACATTAACCCCACTGGCCCCTCACATTGTGATACACTGTCCCACTTACACTGACAGCACTGGCCCCTCACACTGTGATACACTGTCCCACTTACACTGACAGCACTGGCCCCTCACATTGTGACATACTGTCCCACTTACACTGACAGCATTGGCCCCTCACACTGTGACACACTGTCCCACCTACACTGACAGCACTGGCCCCTCACATTGTGACATACTGTCCCACCTACACTGACAGCAATGGCCCCTCACACTGTGACACACTGTCCCACCTACACTGACATCACTGGCCCCTCACACTGTGACACACTGTCCCACCTACACTGACAGCACTGGCCCCTTACACTGTAACATTGTCCCACCTACACTGACAGCACTGGCCCCTTACACTGTGACACACTGTCCCATTCACATTAACAGCACTGGCCCCTCACACCGTGACACACTGTCCCATTCACACTGACAGCACTGGCCCCTCACACTATGACACACTGTCCCACCTACACTAACAGCACAGGACCCTTACATTGCTGCCCTGTCCCAGTGGCACCTGCTGTCTGCCCTCATTCTTGTGCTGATCTAGTTTTCTTACCATGGTGCCACTCACCTACCCCTCTGTCCCTCACAGCACCTGGCAAGCTGTGGCTCTTCTCGCACCTGTCTTTTCACACAGCCACACCAAAATGTTCCCTGCAATTTTATTATTGTCACTGGAGCTGGTCTGCTCATACCCATGCATGCCCACAACTGATCTGTTGTGGACGGGGCTTTGCTGATGGAGCTTGAGCATGAGCCAGCGCCATTGGTGCACATGATGCAGAAAGTTCCCCTCTCCACCCGGCGGAGTCCCCTGTGGGCAGTGCCTGGAGCCTTTCGATTGATCAACAGGTGGCAGGTGAGCAACATCTCTGGACCTACCTGTACTGGACCCAGGGCTAATGTTTGTTCAAATCATCTCTGCGAATTGTCCCTCAGAGAAATGAGCTTGAGGCTGGCCCCCCCCTAGGGCACAGGCCCCGGTGCTTTTCACCTTGTGTACACCCCACCCCTCTCCTGGGCCTTGCTCCTTACACATAAGACTAGTAATTACTGCCCAGGTTGGCATACAAGCTAACCTCTGAAGCCTTGAAAAATCCCTCCAAAACTGGAGGTCGACTTGTACGCCAAGTATAAAAGTGACAATAACTAGAGGTCTGTGGAGAATATGGAGGTCCTTCAAATTTGGATGCTAAGACATATGCTTAAAATTCCATATACTGGCCATGAGACAAATAAAGTGGTGCTTGAAATTGCAGAAACAAAAGGAAACCTAAAAAGTGATATCCAGAAAAGAAAATGGGTCAGTATTTCGGCCATTTGATCAAAGCTGAAAAGCTGCAGAGATCTTTTCTAGAGGGCAAAGTGGAGGGCAGCAGAACAAGGAGTTGAAGTTGGATGATGCACATCACAGAGCGGTTGCAGACGAGTTACAGTGGATGTGTGAGGATGGTGCAAAACAGACAAGCATGACATGGCATGGCAGCAGATCTCCTGGTAGGAGTAGCTACAAGCAGTGTGGGCATGCTTTAAACCTCTGTGAATCTTCACAACACAGCCCACATCACCCTAATGATCCCTTGCAGTTTTAAGGTACCAATAAGTAAAACATCCATTTGTGAGGTGAAAAATTGAAGCTGGCTACTAATGTGATTATAGCATGTTGTGGCTGAAAAGGGGGGATCTTATGCACCGATAAAATGTGTCATCTTACAGATCAGATCAACTTATATGCTGCAATCTACCATAGCATATACTTTCACTATTACAGTATCTTTCATTTTGTTACATGTAATGCAATCTCATCTACATTGAACAAGACAAACCTGAATCGGGTACTTGCTCTGCCGAGCAACTCTGTTCAATGCATAAATATGACCCTGACCTCTCTATAGCTTCCATTTATTCTGCCTCCTATTCTCCTTCTCGTCTTCTTTCTACCTTTAGTCTCCTATACCGTATCAATGAAGCTCAACACAATGTGGGCTCTCAATTTATCTTACTAGGCTTTCCAACCTCCACAGCTGAATTCTTGACATGTGCTGCTGCTAGATGAAGGTCTCATCCTTCTCCAAGGTATTCTGTGCACCTTTGGTCTATGTGTTATGTATCTGTTATGCCCCTCCACACAATGGCATCTGGCCACAGCTGTGCCTTCTGAATAATGCTGTTCCAGTGGGGGCTTTGGAACAGGAGATGTTGGGCATCTGTCAGGCCAGCTCAGAGCAAGCTACCTCAAGGCATCTACAGGGTTTGGCCCTCAGATGGGGGGTGAGTGGGTGAATCCCAGCAGTGTCCCTAATCAGCCCACAAATGATACTTAATTGTTCAAATTGGCTACCCGCTGCTGCTTGTGGTTGGCTTCTGCCAGTGATGGTCTTCCCCCGTGAAACTTGCCCAGAAGTGGGAATGCATTGGCCTGCTGACCCACCGTTAATATTTCTGACTTTCCTCCCAGTCCCACCTTCCTTCCGCAAGACTGGGAAAATTCTGCCCCTTGGCATCTTTTTCTGCCCAGTAACAATTGGTACTCTTCTATTATTTGTCTTGAGGAAAAGCAATGGAACACTGCTGTTTGGCAATTTGCACAAAAGCTTTGCTAAAAGTACACCTTATCCACAAAAGCTCAATGACGAGGAGTTTAAATTCCATCATGTATATTTGGTTTAATTATTGTGGTGCTCAAATTCAAGTTGTTGGATTGAAAGAGTTGGTTTTGTGCTGCTTATGCTACACTTTAAGATTATGTTTTTAAAAGACACCTCTGAAATTATCAATGTTTGCTTCTCAATGCTTTCCTTCTCATGCGCACAGCTGTCTGCTCTGTGTCTGCAGGTTAATTTTAAGGAGATTTTGGACAATGATGAACAAACAAGCTTTGCTGGAAGCAATCACAGACCTCAGTTCAGTGCTGTCCCAAATGTCATCTCGAGCACAAATTAGTTTCCTGTTGCGTGCTCAAAGTAGAGTCCAGAGTGATTTCATAATGCTAACCACAATGGTTTGTACATATACACAGAATCTAAGCATTGTAACCTAAGAAGGTTTATTTTAACTGAAGCATATGTTCATACAATCAATGCTGACTTTTCTTTATATATGAGAATGGGAGCTATTTAAAATGATTCCTATATAAAAAGGAATGTGTGTATTTCAGGGCTGAAACAGACTAGATATATTAACCTGTGAGACTGCTGAAATAGGCAGCAGCACAATAACCAAGACTGATAATCAGAAACATTGGGAACTGTTTCCCATATATGAAAGAAGAGCATCTGCTTTGACTCTATCGTTGTATTTATTCTTTACCTCTGATTTTTAAATTAAAATATGTATTTTAAGTCTTATTTATTCTTTTTATAAAACTCTAAATTGACAAAGTAGCAAATAAATATTTCTGAGTATTTATACATTCCTCATTTAAACAACAAAAACATCACTACAGGCAAACAGTCTCCTAAGTCTTTGCTGCTGTGAACAAGTGAGGATTCCTTTAAACACTAATGAAAATGGTTATTTCTCGTCTTGTTCCACCAATGGTTTGTGAGCTGCTTGAGGAATCAATAGTAGCAATGTAGGTAGAGACAGAAATGGTTTTGGGTCTTAACTACTTTACTTGATTCCAATTTGCATACATTAATGAGTTCCCTAACTGCTTACAGTGTAAGCTTTGGACACTTAAATAGAAGTCTACCAAAGCTTGTACTGAATGGACCAGGAAGGCTGGGTTGATAGCCCAGCCTTGCGACTACTGCGCCCCATTTTTAGACAACAATGGGATGAATATTCCCTGCTTCCCTTCAATACAGTAACAAGACAACAATCAACTCCAACCTCTTTCTCATCTTGTCTTTTTTTCAGCTTTCAACATGTAGCACTGATCGCAGCATTGCTACAACTGAAGGATAAGTTTGATTGAAATCACATAGGAACATAAAAACATAGGATTTAGGAGCAGGAGTAGGCCATTCAGCCCTTCAAGCATGTGCTGCCATTCGTTAAGATCATGATCTAATTGTGGCCTCAATTCTATTTTCCTGTCCCCCATAACCCTTGACTCCCTTGTCTATCAAAAATCTATCTAATTCGCCCTTGAATAAATTCAATCACATCACATCAGAGTTCTTCATCAGAATAACTTCAACTGAGCCAGCCTGACTACAATTAAATTTGAATCAACAACAGGAGATTACTATCAAAAACTAGAAGATTTCATACATTGGATAGTGTTTCCTATTTATGTGGAACATTCTTAAAGCGCTGAAAGCAATTAAACCTATTTATCTCATTAAGAAAGTAATAACCTTACAAGTAACTGTTGGCATTAATCCACCAAAATGCATTGCACAGATTATGAATTTATACTTGTGATTTATAATAATATATGATCAAATTGACCATTCTCAACTAGTTAGTTTGGACAGTGTGCTCTCAATGAGGTTTGCTATGTCCACGAACTAGTGTTACACCCAGGCCAAGAGATAACATGAAAAAACCACCATGGAACTTTTTTCAGGTTTTTATTCTTCCAATTCCTGGGACAGCACAATGAGTCAGATACTTTGAATTTTGCTAAGTAACCTGTTTTAAGGAATTTTGTCCACTAAATTTCTACTAGTCTCTACATGTTCAGGAGCTTTAACTTGCAATAAATCACTTTCAGCTTGTAATAAAAGGAGCTGAAGAGTAAGTTTCCATCATGGATAAATCGTATCCTGGTATATTTCTGATTAAAGATGTTGGTTCTAGTTTCAGATGTGTCGAACAAATTTAAGGGACTTTGCAAATTGTTCCAGGGATGTGAAACACTGCCGGATTGCCCATCAATAACCTCACTGCAAGTTAAGTGAAGCCATAAAATATTAAACTGGCCAATGATAATATTGCAGTACTAAATGAAAAATCTACGTATTGGGCCAAAAGCACTCATTTATATGTGATCTATATCAGCCTGTTTCAGTACAACATGGAAATAACTACAACCCTTCTAAAAAAAAATGCATACATTTTTGAGCTATTAGTGTACCATTACTTTTCATTCTCCTTTAACAAAAACAACTTTGTTTGCCATAGAAAGGTGGAAGAGAGAGTTGAGGGATGACTTTTAGTGGAACAATAGAAGCGTGGAAATCTAATGGAAGTCAGTTCTTCCAAATTCCCACAACTATGTCCCTTCTCAATCTTCAATTTGGGCTGGGGCTCCCATCTGCTTTGCCAAGTCTCTGTCCCCATTATGCTTCCCTGGATTCCTGGGGATATAAAAGACTGAAAATCAAGATGGCTTTTGAGAGTCACCAGATGTCTTTTGTGGATTAAGAACCTATCTTATCTCTAGAGAGAACAAAGAGGACATTATTCTCCTAAAGTCAGTAGCAAAACCTTGCAACTACCGCAGGCATAGAATCAATCTATAAATGTAGCCTGGCAACATAGAATCAACATAAATAATGTAGCCTTGCAACGTATAACCACCATGTAATTGCAAGTGAGGCAGGCAGAGTATTCCCTGCTGTAAATTTTATGTCTTGGAGCTATGTAGAAATGACTTGTTTCTGTGGGCAAGACTTTTACCTTGTCGGCTGGGCACAGCGGTCAGGTCTGGAAGTGGCCACAAAACCAAGTGCTACCCGCAATTGGGCCCTGACTACATTTTCACGCTGGCTGGCCAATTAACGGCCAACCAGTATGAAAGGTGTGCTCAGACCCTCAGCACTGCCGGATGGGGGTGGGAGGAGCACCAGTGCTGAAGTGTGCACAGTGAAAGTGTGCACAGCGCTCAGTGAAAGCTCCCTGAAAGCACAAAGCTGCCTCAGGGAGCTGAGGATTTTTAACATTACAAATGAAGAGTTGGAAAATAATGAATACATGTCCCCTCATGTGACTGTCACATGAGCAGGGCCATGTTAAAAATAAGTTTTAAAAGTTTTTTAAAATTACTGGTCGAAACCTCATCCTGCCCACTTGGCCTATTTGCCCTCCCACCACCGAATGGTTGGACGGGCAGTGAAAAATTCAATTTAAATAATTAAAGGCCTTAATAGGCCTCTTAATTGTCAGCGGGCATGCTGCCACCTCTTGCGCATGTTCACCAAGCGAAATATCGCGAGAGTATGCAATGATGTTGGGACACTTACCTGACGTCATCACACACTATGTTACTCCAATTCTGCCCTTTGCGTGTAACAGCTTTTATTCACACTGCTTTAAAATGTCTGCTCCGTGTTTATAGTTCTAGCTTCCAGCAACCTCTACAGCTTGTATAGTTTTCTCTAAGTCCATACCTAGGCTTAACTAATCAAGCACAGTGAGTTATCAATATTAAACAGATTCACATAATCAAACACAGGACAATTAAACAATTGAACACCACATCCTTCCTCTTACCTTTGTAAAATTAAAGACCTTCCTTTAAATTAAATAATTCTAAACAACAAACATATGTTCATTAGGTCATTCCTTAAAGTTCAGCTTGTCCATTATCTCTAAGTACAGAAATAGTCTTTGAGATACTGTTATGATCCCAGCTTAATAGCAGACAAGTCAGATCCCAGGGTGAAAATTGGCTTGTTAGTTCCTATCTTTGATTTTTTTCAAAAACCATGCAGGACATTCAAATTCACAGGAGTTTACTGATGAACTTTTAACATAAAGAATAAAGCATTCATTAAACAAGGAAAAATTAATTATATTACTTCAGACAAAATAAGGTTTGAAAGATCTCAGTACAAACACCAGAAAATGATCCAAACTCACACTATTCCTTTTATCCCAGCAAAACCCTTACAGACACAAAACCCAGTGAAGATTTGCCCCTAGGCTGGCCCAGTTGCAAACAGTTTTCTTCCAGCGGATTTCTGAGCATTCGCTAGAAATTTTTCCCCAGCTGGTATTGCTCCCTGAGATGCCCAAAACTACAATCTGAACTCACTATTATGTCAACTGCAGAGCAAACACGAGTTCCCTAAACTCAGTCCCCAGCTGCCGTGTAGTATTTCTTATCAGAGAGCTATAACTTTTTTCTTCACTCTCTGACATATACACTCTGAATTTGTTTCTGTCTTTCCCATGTCTCTGTGTGTCACTGGACAACAGCACAGTTTTTTTCTAACTTTGTGTTTTTTCCCAAAATCACTAAACTCCTAACCCCTTTGTAACCCATCTCTTCACTTCAAGGGTTGTAAAAGCTCATAAAAATGCTTGTATACAAACAAATCCAGAAAACCTGACCTTTTTGCTAGGAGGCCCTCCAGACTTCTTGGCCAATCAAGCAGGCTGCTTTGTCCTGGATGGTGTCCAGCTTCTTTAGTGTTGTTGGAACTGCACTCATCCAGGCAATTGGAGAGTATTCCATCACACTCCTGACTTGTGTAGACTTGTAGACTGATATGTGTAGACTGACATGTGCAGACTTTACTCCAACTGCTGTCACTCTATACACTAGAAAGTCAATCTCTGATGCCGTGAATGTGCATTTTTCCTTATTGAATGTCAAACTGAGTTGTACAAGCTAAGTGAGTACCTTTGATAACCATTGATTGTGTTCTGCTTTGTCCCTTCCATGGACACCTACATCTGTCATGAAGATTGAGCATCCCCTCAATGTCTGATAACACTGAAGAAACAATCTTCTGGAATGCACTAGGTTGAACTTAGTCTATAGGGCATTCTGTGATGCTGAGGCACACCTTCAAGGGTAACAAAAGCTCTGCTAAAGGGTTCTGAGGATAGCTCTGTTGCATATCAAGCACTGCGGAGTCAAGAAATTATGCTGATAGTTCTTGAATTGTAGAAAGTGGCAATTGATTGGAATGATAGCTTTGTTGACCATCCAAAGGTTGACACATAATCTAAGTTCACAATTTTTACATTGTGCAATGACTAGATTTGAAATCCAAGGCAATGAGTCAATTCATTCAATGATACCATTGGCTTCTAGTCATTTCAGCTCCTGTAACACTTCGGCACAGATTGTAAGTGGTAACCATCTCAAATTTAGAAAAATTGGTGGAATTGATGTGTCATCACAGGAACAGGACAGTACCCCTTACCCTCCCCAGCAAATAAGGAAGGATAACATTGTAGATAATCTGTGTCATTGATCATGTTAATGTGTGTTTCAATGGGGTCTTCAAGTTTGAATCCAATCCATTGTCATGCCCAGTACTGGCATGAAGATATTATAAATCTTTAAAGCTATATTTTACAAAATACCTGAAAATCAAGGTGGCTTCCAAGGATCACCAGATGTCTTTTGTGGATAAAGAGCCTATCTTTTTTCTAGAAAGAAGAAAGAGGACATTCTTCTGATATGACTCACTGTGGGTTAGGCTAAAAGGTAGACAAGGCTGCTCACCACCTTCATGGTAACAATACTGATTTGCATTTTCCAACAAAGGGCTTGTGGTTGACCGAAACCACAGGTGGGAGAACCCAGCCCAGTTGGGTTATTGGATTACCACAGCACCTTATTTGGACAGTGACTCAACATTTCATAGGAAGTCACATGATAATACGGCCTGTTCAAAAGCGTTAGCAGAACTCAAACCGGCTTTCAAAAGAACTCCACCATAGAGAGGGTCCTGCAAGTAAAGACATCAGACTGCTGCAGTCGGCTAAGCAACAAAAGTATCTAACTGCAATATCTTGAAATAGAAAGAAGGACTCTCTCCTCTAACCTGTTCCACCTACATGTTCACCTGAGAAATCCACCTCTGGGCAGATAAGCTACAAGAATCTTTGTAGCTACTGAGAAATCTCTGCTTTTACAAGGCCTTCACTTTAGTCGAGGTATCAACTCAACTAAGAAACACCAGACCTGCACCAAAATAGAGACTAAGTTAAGTTCCATTTTTATAATTACTGTTTTATCTCATCTGTATCTAATTTTGAGTGTGTGATTGTGTGGGTGAGTCGACTGACTGAGATATCAGGCCTGAAGTTCCTCGGAGTGGCAATCACAGTTGGATTGCCACCCTGCTCCTAGTTTTTTATCTTAAATTTTTTTCAGTTCTATCTTGCCCAACCTTCCAAGTCAGGCTGGGTGAGACCTGGACATTGCAGCGCATCCCTGGGCCTAACATCGAGGGCAGCTCTGTCAGGTGCAAGGAGGCCACACCCCTTTTTATGGCACTAGCTGCCATAAACCAGCTAAGTTTAAAAGTCCAGCCAAGTTTATATGTCCTTAATAAGCCAGTAAGTGTATAAGGTAAGTGGGTAGGATTTGGGAGTTGGGTTCAATCAGGTCATGCCTTGGGCGTGGGGGGGGCAGGGGTGGATTTGGTCATATTGTGCCTCGGTGGGGGGGTTAGGTCAGGTTGTGTCTCAGGGAATGGAGTCAGGTCGGATTGTGCCTCAGGGGGGTGGGGTCAGGTCGGGACACAGGGGGTGGGGAGTTGGGTCGGACTTCAGGGGGTGGGGGGAGGGTCAGGCTGGATCAGGCCATGGAGGGTGTCGGGTTGGATCGGGTCTGGTGGGGGACATATTGAGGAGGGGGTTGGTTGGGCCTCGGGGGAGAGGGGGCATGGGTCGAATCAGGTCGGGCCTTTGGGGGTGGTTGTCGGGTCAAGTTGGACCTGGGGGACAGTGTCCGGTTGGTTTAAGCCTGGGGTGGAGGGTATGGGTGAGAGTCGGGCCTGGCAAAAAATACCAATGGGAGAATTTGTCACTCAAAATAGATACTTTCACACCAACAGCGATGAGAAGCGACATTAAGATGCATGCGATCTCAACTAAGCAATCCTTAAAATGACCCAGTGTTTTGCCATTCATGATGGTATAGACATGTTGTACCTCACTCTCGGGAAGATATTCCCCGTGTGTTGAGATGACACTATTTTCTATGTGTGTAGCAGGTTATATTCACAGTGCTTTAAAATGTCTGCTCCATCCTCTTGCTTCCAGCAATTTCTACAGTTTGTTTACTTTTCTCTGAGTCCATACTCAGGCTTAACTAATCAAGCATAATAAACATCAATAGTAAACAGACTCACATAATCATATGGAGAAAAATTGAACACTACATACCCAACCTCCTTCACTTCCCTTACAGTGTGGTCCTGGGGTGCCCAGGTGCAAGAGTGCCCCAAAAAATCTTGGCAAATGTTGTTCTTCATATTTAAGATAGAATATACTGACACTGGAACTGTACAGCGAAGGTTGACTAGGTTGATTTCTGGGATGAGAGGGTTGTTCTACGATGAGAGACTGAGTAAATTGGATGTATATTCTCTGTAGTTTAGAGAATGAGAGGAAATCTCATTGAAACATACAAGATTCAGAAGGGGCTTGACAGCGCCGACGCTGAGAGATTGTTTTCCCTGGCTTGGGGAATCTACAACCCAGGGACACAATCTCAGGATAAGGAGTCAAACTTGTAAAGCAGAGACGAGGAGAAACTTCTTCACTCAAAGAGTTATGAATGTTTGGAATTATTTACACCAGAAAGTTGTGGATGCTTGATCATTGAATATAGTTAATGCTGAGATAGACAAGTGTTTGGTCTCTCAGGGAATCAAGGAATCTGGGCATCAGGCAGGAAGTGGAGTTGAGACAGAATATGAATCATGGTTGTATTGAATGGCAAAGCAGGCTTGAAGGGCCATGTGGTCCACTCCTGCTTCTTACATTCATTGTGAACATTTTCTCAAATAACTCTAATAAATCAAGAAGCTTAGCTACTAACAAGGTTAAGCTTCCTATTTTAATCTTTCTCCTTTCTTGAATGGAAAGCAGTCCTTTGGAACAACATCCATATCCAAGGATGCTTGAATGATTGTGATTAAAGCCTCTGCTCTTTTCTTTCTGATTTCCTTCAACATTCCGGGGTATACTCTAACAGGGCCTTGAGCTTTCTGCACCTTGAGTTCCACTCATCTTTTTAATACTGATTTCATATTCAACATTTATCCTAACTGCTCCATCTCCTCCTCTTGTCCATTTTCGTTCCCACTATCACACTACTTTATAAAGAGCAAGGTAAAGTAATCATTGTGTGTCTGTTATTCTTGCCTCCTCTGAGAGATTTCCTTTGAGATCTCAGATTTGTCCTATTCTTTTAGTATTTTATGGATTTCTAACCGCTGTACTTTTTCCCTTACATTGCTTGTCAGTATTTGTACATGGCCCTTCTGTTCTTTACTTGTTCATCCCCTCTGTTTACTTTTAAATGCCTGAAGTTTGTCAAATGCCTCTTTTTTCCAGTATCATTTCAATTGAATCTCTCTACACATGCAAGAAACTACAGTTTTTGCTGCTCTACCTTTTAATTCTTCCAGGAATATATAGTGAACAATGATGAGGATAATGACAGAATTCATGAGGACATATTGATGAAATGAGCAGACACATGACAGATGAAAGTTGATGCAGAGAAATGTGAGGTGATGCATTTTGTAAGGAAGAGTGAGGAGAGATAATATAAACAAGATGGTACAATTTTGAAGGGAGGGAGCTGGGGTTACTCTCCTGCCTCTGAGCTGGGGGACCTTGGGTTCAAGTTCCACTCCAGGACTTGTTAGCCTGGAAGAACCCAGCCACTAGTGCATGTGTGTATTGGTGCTGGTCTACAGCCCAGGTAAATGGGGAAGGTTAGTGATGGGAAGGGCATCCAGTTATAAAACCACCTGCCAAATCCATTATGATAACCCCAAGTAACATAGAGAAAGGAAGGAAGCTGCAATTTTGAAGGGAGTGCAGGAACTGAGAGAACTGGTTATTTATTTAGACAACTTTTTGAATGTAACACAGCAAGTTAATAATGAATCATAGAATTGTTACAGCACAGAAGAAGGCCATTCAGCCTTTGTGTCCATGCTGGCTTTCCAAAGCAGCAATTCCCATACTGCCATTCCCCCATCCTTTCCCCAAATTCCTGCACGTTCCTCCTTTTCAGATATTTAGAAAACATAGAAAAATTTACAGCACAGAAGGAGGCCACTCTGCCCATCGTGTAAGTGCTGGCCAAAAAATGAGCCATCAGCCTAATCCCATTTTTCAGCACTTGGTCCATAGCCTGCAAGTTATGGGACTTCAGGTGCATATCCAAATACCATTTAAATGAGTTGAGGGTTTCTGCCTGTACTACCCTTTTAGGCAATGAGTTCCAGACCCCTACCACCGCCTGGGTGAAAAAGATTTTCCTCATCTCCCCTTTAATCCCTTTATCAATCATTTTAAATCTATTGCCCCTCGTCACTGACATCTCTGCTAAGGGAAACAGGTCCTTCTCATCCATTCTATCCAGACCCCACACAGCCTGGTACACCTCAATCAAATCTCCCCTCAGCCTCATCTTTTCCAAGGAGAATAACCCCACCTACCCAATCTTTCATCATAGCTGCAATTTTCCAGCCTTGGCAACATTCTCGTAACTCTGCTCTGTACCCTCGCTAATGCAATTACATTCCTTCTGTAATGAGGTGACCAGAATTGCACACAGTACTCAAGTTGTGGCCTAACTAGTGCTTTATATACTTCCAGCACAACCTCTCTGCTCTTAAATTCTATGCCTTGGCTAATAAAGGAAATGATTCCATATGCCTTCTTAACCACCTTAATGACCTGTCCAGCTATCTTTAGGGATCTGTGGACATGCACTCCAAGGTCCCTCTACACTTCCTCTACACCTTTTTGTATCTTCTCATTTATTATGTATTCCTTTTCCTTGTGTGATCTTCCCAAATGCATCACCTCACACTTCTCTGGGTTGAATTCCATTTGCCACTTTTCTACTGACCTGACGAGTCTATTGATATCTTCCTGCAGTCCACACCTTCCCTCCTCACTATCAACCAAGCAGTCAATTTTTATGTTGTCTGCAAACTTCTTAATCATGTCCCCTACACGGAAGTCCAAATCATTAATATATACCACAAAAAGCAGGAGACCTAATACTGAACCGTGTGGAAACCCGCTTGAAACAGCCTTCCGATCACAAAAACACTCGTCAACAATTACGCTTTGTTTCCTGCCACTGAGCCAATTTTGTATCCAGTTTGCTACATTCCCCTGGATCCCATGGGCTTTGATTTTTTTAAACCAGTCTGCAATGTGTGACCTTGTCAAAAGCTTTGCTAACATCCATGTAGACCACATCAACTACACTACCCTGATCAATCCTCCTTGTTACTTTCTCAAAAAATTCAATCAAGTTAGTCAGACATGATCTTCCCTTAACAAATCCATGCTGACTGCCTAAGGCTGTTAAGAAACAATGCTCTTAAAAAAAACGTACAGTGCAGCATTTTCCTTACGGCGAGCGGGGCGCAGGGCCTGCTCGCCAACACATAAAATGACCCTTGGTGATGTCAGGCGGGTGTCCTGATGTCACTGCGCGTCATTTAGATTTTCAGTTTGGTGGGTGCACAGCCAACTCGGCTGTGCACCCGCCGAACTGTCAAAGGCCTATTAAGGCCTGTTAAAAGCTAATTAAAACAATTAACTGAGCTGCCCGTCCAACCTTAATGTTGGCGGGCAGGCGAAGAACCCAGGCAGCCTTCGCATGTTTCATGGAACCTAATCCACGGGCGGGATGAGGTTTCATGGAGTGTTTAAAAAATCAGTAAAATTTTTTCCAGAATTTCATTAACGTGTTTCAAAAGTTTAAAAATCCTTTATTTAAAAGTTTAATACTGAAACAAATCTCCCTGAGGCACAGAGGTGCCTCAGGGAGATCTTGCGCTCTTTCATGCTCATGCTTTTGCACAGGGAACCACTCAGTGAATCCCCTCCCGCCCACACAGGGAGCGCTCAGCGCTTCCGGGAGTACGTCGCGATGGGCAGGCCTTATTTGGCCCACCCACATAAAATGTCGGCACGGACCCAATCGGGGATGCCGATTGGGTTCGCGCCCGCCCCCGCCCGCTCCCGCACAACGCCCCCGACAGGGAGAAATTTCTGGCCACAGAACCCTTGGCTTTAAAAATAGGCATAACATACAAAAGCAGGTATTTTGTATATACACTGGTTAGGCCTCAGCTGGAGTATTGGGGAGAATTTCAAGCACTGAGAACAGGTGGGTTGGGGATGGGCGGGGGCTTGAAATTCATTCATTTATGATCAGGTCCATTGGCTCTAACTGCTCACCACCCACATCCGACATTTGGATGCTGGCAAAAATTCTATTCCCCAAAGTCCAGGAATTAATTATTGCAGGCGGGTTGGCAGTTATTGGTGCAATTCATTTCCTTTGGAAATAGAGATGAGGGCTTTGTAAATTGATTTTAACTTTACTCTAAATTTAACATGTACAGCACCAGTTTCTTGGGACTCGGGAAACTGGCCAGCGAAACACACTGGGACTGAGCTGCAGTTCAGATGGGTGTTTCAGTTTGTCATTGCATCATTTGCATAAAAACTAACTTTTATTACAGCTGTTGTCTCAGTTCCCTCTAACCAACTTTCGGGCAGAGAATGCTTGCTTGGATACAGCTTTTCTTCAATCATGGAGGCTTTCTAACAGACGAGGTGAGAATGGAAGGTATGTTGGATCTGCACAGCAGATGAGGAAGACCCATCACCATCCACAGCAGTGATGAAATGCTGCAGTGGGATGGGCAGCTGTACAGAGAGGACAGAGGGGAGAGCTGCAGGGGGAGGTGTATGGGGGGAGGTGTACAGGAGGGAGGTATATAAGAGGGAGGTGTACAGGAGGGAGGTGTATAACAGAGAGGTGCACAAGGGAGAAGTATAAATGAGGTGGGTGTAGAGGAGGGATGTATCTCAGAGGGAGATGAATTGGAAGGAGATATATAGAAGGGAGATGTACAGGATGGAGGTGCACAGGAGAGAGGTGTATGGGGGGAGGTATATAGGAGGGAGTTGTGTTAGAGGGAGGTGTCTAGGAGGGAGGTGATGGGAGAAGCATCTAGATATCTTACAATGCATAAGTGAAGGGGTAAGACTCGTCAATCCTCTTCGCAACTGTAGAAAGTGTACATGGCACATTTGCCACTAAGCAGCTAAATTGCTGATGCACCTCCAGCATTGGAGGGAGGTACACAGGAAAAGGAGAGGTGTTGAGGTCACAGGAGGCACTACCCAGGTCAGGTCAGTTTGATGAAGAATCCTGTTGTTTTGTAAGGCCATGGATATGGCAATTGTCATCCTGGTTAGGGCAGCAAATAATTTGGCATCCAATATCCTGCATGGACTCATCTGAGATCTGTGCTTGAAGGTCCATGAAGACCATTACTCTCTCTGTAGCAGACATTCTTACAATGCATAAGTGAAGGGGTAAGACTCGTCAATCCTCTACGCAACTGTAGAAAGTGTACATGGCACATTTGCCACTAAGCGGCTAAATTGCTGATGCACCTCCAGCATTCTCTAGCTTAATGATAGCCCCTGGGGCTCAGCATCTGGATTTAGGTGAGCTTACTTTGGACAGGATTGAACTTTGAACATATGGCTGGATTATACACCAAGGCCGACACCCCGGTGTAAATGTTGAGGATGAGCCCTCCTCCACTTAGCTGGTTCACCTTGCTCTAATTTTTGGGCGATGCCCTTTAATTACTGTGAGGTGGGGCTTCTGTTCATCTCCAGGAGGGCAACACGCATCATAGGGTTGCTGGCCAATTGGAGACCAGCAGCTCTGCACATGAGCAACACTAAAGTGGCCACTGTTGGTACTGCAGGTAGGCCAAGGAGGTGGCATTCAGTGATAGATACAGACATTTGGATAAATCCAAGTTCCCACTGGGACCAGGCTGACCAGACCTGGCAAGAGGGTGTGGGGGCATGTTGGTCAGAGCAGTGGGAAGAGTGGACATAAGGGGTAAACTGTGGGAGGGATTAACACAGGGGGCCCAGGAAGAAGGCACCCCCGCGCTCCAGCTCAAAGACCAGCAGCCCACAGATTTAAAGGTACCAGGCTACATGTTGGGTGCAGGCCTCTCCCACCCTCTGTTATAACAGAACAGTGGCAGGATGAGGCCCTTAATTGAACATTAATTGCTACCATCAAGGGCCTCAATTGGGCCAATGGCAGGTGCCTCACTGGCGCCTCCCCCTGGTGGGTGTGCTGCCGATGGCACAGCATCCTACTTTATGGGCCCACCTGCTTTCTTTCCCACCCACGAGTGGCCTGTAAAATTCAGCCCCTGGACTCCCTAAGTTGTCGCTGGCATCAGTGCCTGCCTGGGCAGGATATCAGGGGGCACATGAGAAAGGACTTTTTACTCAGCAATAACCTGGAACTCACTGCCTAAAAGTGTGGTGCAAGTGGAGAACATCAATGATTTTGAAAGGAACTTGGATGGGTACTTGAGGAAAATAAACTTTCAGGCTATGGGGCTGGAGCAGGGGAATGGGACTGACTGGATTGAACTCGATAGGCAGAATGGCCACCTCCTGTACTGTAATATCTCTATGATCGGGTAGATGCCCCCGGGGTGTGCACCTGCTGGATCCTCCTCCCCATGGGGACCCAAGGGCCCCTGGCTGACTCCTTGAGGTGAAGAGGGAGATCAAGTGAGATTGAGCTGCCCCACATCCCTCTCACGTACACACTGTTGGAGGCCAACTATGGCATCAGCAATAGAGTTGAGCCCATGCACTAGTGTAGGAGCAAAGTCCTGGTCCAAAGTCTCCATGTCAGCTGCTATCCTACCAGTGTTGACCTCAGTGTGTTGGACTGCCAGCGCTATCACCTCAGACTGAAGGCGGACTGACCCCTCCATCGTGCCTTGCAATCTGAGGAGTGCAGCGGTCATCCCTTTCCCCAGCTTGCCTTTGCAGCTACAGCTACCGAGATGTGACCGAGTCCAGAGACTCATCATCTGACTCAGACTCAGCAAATCTCTGGCCTCCAGCAGTCCTCCGAGTGCTGGAAAACTGTGAAGTCCCTGCCGCTGCCTGCTGTGGATCAGCCAGTGTGATGTGCTCACCAGATTGTGACCCTGAGGCTACAATAAAGGTAGGTCCCACTGAGGTGTGTGTCTCTGCACTGGTGGAGGGTGTGGCTGTGACAGTTCTTCAATTAGGGTGTCATCAGATTCTTCTTCCGAGGAGTCTTCGGGGCTTGGGTCGAGGACCTGGGCTGTGGACCCCCTCAGCTGCTTCCCTGATGCGTCTGTGAAAGCAAGGAGACATAATTGGCAGGGACTGTGGAACAGGGGAACTCACTCTCAGCATGGTTGTCTGATGGATGCTTCACTGCTGGATCTTCACCTGGTTGAGCACCACCGACCTCACCATCAACACAGGACTGATCAGCTGGATGACTCTATTTCAAAAGTCTGTTGGGATCTTAAAGTTAGGCGTTCCTCCACCAGTCTGTGACCTCTCCCTTTTGTTGTGTGCCAGCTTGTCCTGTGTGAATACTGATGGAGAGAGTGTAAGTGGGACACCTGCCATGCCAGATGAGAAGGCATATATGAGTGGTGAGTGGTGCCGTGGATGGGATGAGGACAGAATCCACAGGGCAGATGAAGATGAGTGTGAGAGAGTGAATAGTGATGTCCCTTGAGCTGGCAGTGAGTGAAATCCCTGTGAATGTGTGAGTGTGTGTGTTGAGAGTGATGAGAAGAGTGACTTACACTGACGAATGGAGGAGATCATTCATCCTCTTGTGGCACTGGATGGCTGTCCTCTTTTGCAGGGCGTTGGCGCTGACCTCTGCTGCCACCGCCTCCCATGCTGGATTGGTGACCTTGCTTGTTGGTGTTTGCCCAGAGTGGGGTTAGAGGACTTCACAGCCAGCCTCCACTGAGTCCAGTAGGCGTTCGGGGGAAGTGTCATGAAATTCGGGGGCAGCATGTTTCCTCCCTTTCACAGCCATGACTTTCCAGCAGCTTCTGATGCCTTAGAGAGAATTAGCTCTGTGCAGGGGCACCCTTTAAATGTAGTGCCGGATTACTGAAGGCCTGATGTGACATCGAGGTGGGTGAATCAGAGGCCGCCGCATTAGCGACCTGGCTTCGTTTCCAGGAATGCATTTTTAATGAGGTTGGGAGTGAGACGATACGGCACAAAAAGCTGCTATTGCGGCCGGCGGGTAAAACGTCTTTTTTCCTGCCCACTACCAAACTTTGGGCAAATTTGGGATGATTCCGCCCCTAGTCCCAGCTGTGGCCATTGCTGCTGGCGGCACTGCTGAAACTTCTGAGCTTATGGTCCTCCAATTGGCCAGCAGCTCTAAGGGGTGGGCAGCCATCCTTTAAAGGGATGGGTGTCCTGTTCGTAAGTAGTTAGCTGCCAGGCGGCCAAAAGGTGCGGCTGAGGATCCCACAAATAGCCAAGGCGGTGTTGCCTCACAGTTTTTGGGACTGTTGTCAGGGCCCCTGCTGTGCCAATAAAATTCCAGCCATTATGTGGAGAGGCTGGGGAAGCTGGGATTCTTCTCCCTAAGCAGAAAATGTTAAGGGTAGATTTAACAGAGGTGTCCAAAATTAAGAAGGGTCTTGATTAAGTAAATAGAAAGAAATTGTTTTCACTGGTAGAAAAGTGAATAACCATGCAGAGGACACAAATTTAATGCAATTAGCATAAGAACCAGGTTGGAGATAACGAGACATTTTCTTATGTAGCAACCTGTCATGACCCTCAATGCACTGAGTGGAGATGTGATGGAATCAGCTTGAACAGTAATTTTCAAAAGGGAATTTGACAAATACCTGACAGAGAAAATCTTGCAGTGTCATGGGGAAACAGCAGGGGAGTGAAACTAATTGGATGCACCAAGTGGTTGCGTGCTACACTGTAAGGTTCTATGATTCTATATGTCATCTACTTATCTCCAGTTTGAACATTTCCCAATTGTTTATCCACTGTCGTATCTGCCAATCTTCCAATTTATCTCTGCTAATTTCCATTTTAACTCATTGAGGTTGTTTTTTTATATCAATAAGTGCCTTTTTCATTGGTTGTTGCTGACCCTTTATCAATTTTTAAATTGAATCTAATTATTTTATTATTATGACCTCTGATTCCCTGTGTTCCCCTATACATCCCTACTTACCCCTTTTCTCTAGAACTATATTCATTAAGCCTTATTGAACTAAAAATATCCTGATTTTTTTTTTTAAATTCCTGGTATGAAGGTGTCCCTGGCAATCTGAGGAAAAGTTCCATAAGGTCCACTTTTGGATGCAGTCTCAGTGAGACAGGCAACATGCAAACTTCACGCTGCCTCCTCGCCTAATGATTTCAGCTGAGGGCTAAGCAATGTGTGTAGAGAGCACATGTTTCAGCTAACCTGCACTTCTTAAACATGGCTTGCCCCTCTCTTAAGAGGGACATGCATTCATGCAACAGGAGCTGATGCAACTGTCTCTGGAAAACTAGGAAAGAAAAGCACAGGAAATGGAGCAACTGACATGAGAGTAAGTTGTCAGGTTTTCTGATGTGATGCTACAGGCATTAGTGATGGCCTGATTGGCCAGCAACTCTCAGCACTGCTGGGGTCCTCAATCATGGGGAAGGCCCAATGGTGACCACTTAAATGCCTGAAGGGCGTTAGATTCTGTCAGGCCTCCCACACGGAACAGACACGAGTTCCCCACTGTTCTCTGACCAGTGGGTGAGACCCCATCAGCCCGACAGAAGCCCAGCCTAGATGTTTGATACAGAAGCACCATCACTTGTTCTGACACTGGCAGCTACCAACTCAGATACTGGCACCATGTGAACTTTCAAGGGTAGTTCAAAGTTGGGATTTATAAATCACCAGGCAAAAACGGGCCGCAGCCAGGGCAGGGGGAAAGGAGGGTGAGTGTGTTGTTTCCCCAGAGGTCGAGGAGGCAGACTGGTTGCAGAGGACTCAGATGAGGATTTGTTTAGACAGCACTCAGGAGAATGCTAATGGCTTGTACAATGAATTGCTTGGTGCATTGACTGGCCTGCCACAGAGCCTGTTGTCACTATCAAGAAGCAAAGTGAAGTCCAGTTCCAACTTGGCACAGGGCTTTGCACTGAGCTGGGAGCCTACCCTTTCCAGTGCGGGAGTGGTGGCTAACTCAATAAGAGGACTGATGAACTCCGCTTTGGATGCAGCATCTGATGGAAGAGAGAAGCCAAACAATATCTAATGTTGATAAAGCAAAATACTGCGGATACTGGAAGTCTGAAACAAAAGCAAAAATTGCTGGAAAAATTCAGCAGGTCTGACAGCATCTGTGGACAGAAAGACAGAGTTAACGTTTCGAGTCCAGATGACTCTTCTTCAGAACAATATCTAATGTTGCATTGGAAGTTCAGACTGAAATCCTGAGATCCATGCTTGTTGCTATATAAGCCCAGCTTTGTGCCATTTTGGCTGTGGATACCAGTGCTTAGAGAGCGTGCAAAGTCTCACAGCAGCTCAGCAATCTGTCTGCCAGCAGATCACTAGGATCGCCAACAGTAAGTGGCAGTGATTCTGTAGTCCATGGACCTGCTGCCCTCTCTCAGGATGACAGGGTTTGTACTTCTACCCATGCCACTCAACCTGTGCCTTTGCTGTTGCCTGTCAGCCAGACAGCCAGACTGCAGATGCTCATGCTGGGTTGGTGCAGTCTGAAGTTGGACCCTACAGTTAATGAATATTTTCCACCATTTATCAGTCCAAGACAGGAAGTCACATAGGCCCTGATAAATGTGCCAAAATTGGGAGAGTTGTCTCACAGAGTAGTCAAACAGCCTGACATAGTCATCCTCATCGAATCATACCTTACAGATAATGTCCCAGACACCACCATCACCATCCCTGGGTATGTCCTGTCCCACTGGCAGGACAGACCCAGCAGAAGTAGTGGCACAGTGTTATACAGTCAGGAGGGAGTTGCCCTGGGAGTAGTCAACATCAATTCTGGACCCCATGAAGTCTCATGGCATCAGGTCAAACATGGGCAAGGAAACCTCCTGCTGATTACCATGTACTGCACACCCCCCTCCCCCTCTCAGCTGATGAATCAGTGCTCCTCCATGTTGAACACCACTTGGAGGAAGCACTGTGGGTGGCAAAGGCTCAGAATGTACTCTGTGTGGGGGACAATGCCCATCACCAAGAATGGCTCGGTAGCACCACTACTGACCGGACTGGCTGAGTCCTAAATCACATAGCTGCTAGACTGGGTCTGTGGCAGGTGGTGAGGGAACCAACAAGAGGGAAAAACATACTTGACCTCATCCTCACCACTCTGCAGCTGCAGATGCATCTGTCCATGACAGTATCGGTAGGAGTGACCACCGCACAGTCATTGTGGAGACGAAGTCCTGTCTTCACAGTGAGGATACCTCCATCATGTTGTGTGGCACTACCACCGTGCTAAATGGGATAGATTTCAAACAGATCTAGCAACTCAAGACTGGGCATCCATGAGTCACTGTGGGCCATCAGCAGCAGCAGAATTGAACTCTAATGCAATCTGTAACCTCATGGCCCAGCATATCCCCCACTCTACCATTACCATCAAGTCACACACCTAAAAATAAGGTGTCAACCTGATGAAGCTATAACTACTTGCGTGCCAAACAGCATAAGCAGCAAGTGATAGGCAGGGCTAGGCGATCCCACAACCAACAGATCAGATCTAAGCTCTGCAGTCCTGCCACATCCAGTCATGAGTGGTGGTGGACAATTAAACAACTCACTGGAAGAGGAGGCTCCACAAGTATCTCCATCCTCAGTGATGGAGGAGTCCAGCACATCAGTGCAAAAGACAAGACTGAAGCATTTGCTACAATCTTCAGCCAGAAGTGCCAAGTGGATAATCCATCTCGGCTTCCTCTGGAGATCCCCAGCATCACAGATGCCAGTCTTCAGCCAATTCGATCCGCTCCATGTGATACCAAGAAATGGCTGAAGGCACTAGATACTTCATTGGCAGAGGGCCCTGACAATATTCTGGCAATAGTACTGAAGACTTGTGCTCCAGAACTTGCTGCACTCCTAAGCAAGCTGTTCCAGTACAGCTACAACACTGGCATCTACCTGGCTATGTGGAAAATCGCTCAGCACGTCCTCTGCACAAAAAGCAGGACAAACCCAACCTGGCCAATTACCACCCCATCAGTCTAGTCTCCATCATCAGAAAAGTAATGGAAGGGATCATCAACAGTGCTATCAAGCAGCACTTGCTTGGCAATAACCTGCTCACTGATGCCCAGCTTGGGTTCTGCCAGGGCCACTCAGCTCCTCATCTCATTACAGACTTGGTTCAAACATGGACAAAAGAGCTGAACTCTCAAGGTGAGGCGAGAGTGACTACCCTTGACATCAAGGCAGCATTTGACCAAGTGTGCCATCAATGAGTCCTAGCAAAACTGGAGTCAATGGGAATCAGGGGGAAAACTCTCCATTAGTTGGAGTCATACCTAGCACAAAAGAAGATGGTTGTGGTTGTTGGAAATCAGTCATCTCAGCTCCAGGACATTACTACAGGTGTTCCTCAGGGTAGTGTCCTTGGCCCAAACATCTTCAGCAGCTACATCGATAATCTTCCTCCCATCATAAGGTCAGAAGTGGGGATGTATGCTGATGATTGTACAATGTTCAGCACCATTCGTGACTCCTCAGATACTGAAGCAGCCCATTTCCAAATGTAGCAAGACCTGGACAATATCCAGGCTTGGGTTGACAAGTGGCAAGTAAGATTCATGCCACACAAGTGTCAGGCAATAACCATCTCCAAGAAGAGAGAATCCAACCATCACCCCTTGATGTTCAATGGCATTACCATCACTGAATCCCCCACTATCAACATCCTGGGTGTTACCATTGACCAGAAACTGAACTGAACTGGACTAGCCATATAAATACTGTGGTTACAAGAGCAGGTCAGAGGCTAGGAATCGTGCAATGAGTAACTCACCTCCTGACTCCCCAAAGCCTGTCCACCATCTACAAGGCTCAAGTCAGGAGTGTGATGGATTACTCCCCAGTTGCCTGGATGAGTGCAGCTCTCACAACACTTAAGAAACTTGACATCGTTCAGGACAAAGCAGCCCACTTAATTGGCACCATATCCACAAACATTCACTCTCTCCACCACCATCGCAGAGTAGCAGCAGTGTGCACCATCCATGAGATGCACTGCAGGAATTCACCAAGGCTCCTTCAACAGCACCTTCCAAACCCATGACAACTACCAACTAGACGGACAAGGGCAGCAGATAGATGGGAACACCAATACTTGGAGGTTCCCCTCCAAATCACTCAACATCCTGCCTTGGAAATATATCGCTGTTCCTTCACTGTCACTGGGTCAAAATCCTGGAACTCCCTTCCTAACAGCACAGTGGGTGTACGTACACCACATGGACTGCAGCAGTTCAAGAAGGAAGCTCACCACCATCTTCTCAAGGGCAACTAGGGATGGGCAATAAATGCTGGCCCTGTCAGCGAAGTCCACATCCCATGAATGAATTTTTTAAAAATGTGCTGCTTTATTCTTGAGCTGAACCCTGTGCAATCAAAAGCAAACAGCACCACTCTCAACCTTGTGACAGGGAAAGTAGCTGAAAATGGCTGAAATAAAAACAACTCCTTATGAAACTCCTGCTATGATGTTTTGTGGCAGTGATGACTGGTATTTGAGAAACACAAATATTTTCCTTTGCATCAACTGTGACTCCAGCTATTGGAAGGTTTCCCATTAACTTTGATTTCGCTCTGGCTCCTTGGTGCAACATTCAGTTGATTGCTGCCTCAATGTTAAGGGCAATTACTTTTACCCTAAAATTATTATTCACATGCTTGCAGTCTTTAGCGACTGACAACTGCGTAAATGTGCAAAGGCTACTTCTATTACCTTTTCTACTTTTCCTGCTTGTAATCATCTGATATTGCAGCAGTTCAAAACTTAACATGCACCCTTGTTGTTATGACCAGGATGGGAGGAGTGCGCAAATTATCAAGCCCACCTACTCTGCCCACCGCATCATTAATTTAAATGTTTAATTTTCTCACCAAAATGGCCAACTGTGTACCTATATCTCTAGTACCCAGAGGGAAAGAGACTCTGACCAGGCTTCTTTCAAAAACTCTGAATGATTAATTTAATTTAAAACAAAACTTCTTTTAACAAGTTGCAAGTACTGGTTAGCACACAATTGTAATCGGGAAGTACAACTATCTATCTCTTCCGAAAGAATTACCCCAGCACACGCAGACACACACACGCACACACAAACAAAGGACAAACAGATAGAGTCTCACTGCAGAGATGGGCTTTGGAGGATGGGCGTTGTAAAATAACAGATAAAGTCCTAGGGTCTTGACGCTGTTGAACTGGCGTTCTCTCTTGTGCTGGTCCTGGTGGATGCCTGGACATTGTCACCATTGGTCTCAGCTTTGTAGGTCCAAATGCAGACTGGTTATACTCAGATGAGTGTTCTCTAGCTACAGGTTGATAGCCACGCACAAATTTAGGCAAGATAGAGAGAGAGGGAGGCAGTTAAAGTAGCCTTTATTCCTCAGCTTGTTCTCCAACAAGGCTGCCTTCCAAGCAAGCAGGTTCACAACTTAAGTTTTTCCCTCTCTCCCATGTGACTGCCTTTTTTTGTCTCCCAGGTTTTCATTAAGTAAAGAGCTTTGCAGTTCAAACAAACAAACAACTCCATCTCAAGTACCATATAGGTCAGGTGATTTCTTGAAAGAGGTCTGCTTGTTTACAGTTCCAAGATGAACTAATGACCTTCTTTTAAAAAAATCCCAGGTTAACATCCAAATGACCAGATCATGGCATGTCCTTTCATTTTGTAAAAGAAAACTTCAGTCTTGAGAGATATGATTCTAACATTCTTTTCATACAGTAATTTCACTGGGTTAGTCTCAAATGCTTGTACACTGCAGTTTGCACTGTAACTGGAAACAGCGAAGGTCCCAGGATGGACGATCCCTTTACAGGGCACTGAAATATCCTTCCACTCCTTCTAGAAACTTATCTTCATTCTGTATTTTGCATCTAGCAGAATAACATTTTCATAAATTATGTGACATGTAAACATTTGGTCGAATCCAAAATTCATACAAAACTGGTTGTTTAGTTTGGATTCTTGTTATTTTACAGGATACAGAGATCATAGAGGCAAGGAAGCTGAATAACAGCTGATTCATGGCCAATGAGGGAAAAAAACCAACTTCATTATAGTTCTTCGGTGAATGCTGACAACTTTATTTATTTAAACAGATGTTAATTTCAGATATACAGACTGATTTTTTTATTAAATTGAACTTTTGCACTATCTCTGTTTCTCTTGTTCTTTTTGTTTTCCCATTTTGGCTCAGTAAAACAGCACAACTGTTTAGGATTATATATTCACACAGACTTCTGAACTCTTCACAGTTGCTATGTTTCGCTGCCTGGACTTGAAGAATAATATAGCAACAAGTAGTTGTATTTAACGTAATACAACATCCCAGATCTTTCAAATGAGTGTTATAAAACAATATTTGAACAAGATGCTTAAGTGTTATGGCAGCTGATCACAAGCTTGGTCAATATTTTGAAAAGCATCTTAAAGGAAGAGAAAGAGGTAAAGAGGCAGAGAGGTGTAGGGAAGGACTCCCAGAACTCAGGCCCTGGACAGTTGAAGGCACAACCACCAATGATCGAGTGATTAAAACCAAGGATGTTCAAAAGGCCAAAATTAAAGAAGCACATGTCTCAGAGGAGTGTGCAGCTGGAGGAGATTACAGAGATAGTGAAGGCTAAGGCCATGGATGGATTTGAAAACAATAATGAGAAATTTTAAAATTGAAGCATGGCTTAACCTGGAGCTAACATCTGTCAGCAAGCAGAGGGTCAATGGTTGAACAGGACTTGGTACAAGTTGGCAGCCGAGCTTTGGATGACCTCAAGTTTACAAAGGGTGGAATGTGGGGGGCCTGCCAGAAGTGCATTGCAATCGTCAAATCTAGAGGTAACAAAGGCATGAAAAAGTGATTCAGCACAGGTAAGCTGAGACAGGGTTGGAGTCAGGCGATGATACAAAGGTGGAAATTAACAATCTAAGTGATGGTGTGGACATGTGGCCAGAAACTCACTTCAGAGTCAACTATAACACCAAGGTTGCAAACAGACTGGTTTAGTCTGGGACAGTTATCAGAGAGAGAGTAAGTAGCTAAGGAATGGAGTTTATGATGGGGACCATAATGGGGACCAAAGACCATGGATTTAGTCTTCTCAGTGTTTAATTGGTGGAAACTTATATTCATTCAGCATGTTAGACAAGCAGTCTGACAATCTAGAGACATTGGAGACTTTAAGAGAAGTGGTGGTGAGGCCATAGCTGTCAATCAAGCAATGTTTTCTCTGAGGCTCAGGTGTTTTAATGCTGTAATGGACGTCTGGGGTCTCAGCCAAGAATGCAAAATGAGACTTGGCCCAGAGCCCAGAACTCCATTAGTCTGTTGAAGCACCTAAGCGGCAGAAAAAAATGTTGCTTGATTGACAGTTCTCGCCCTCTGATCTCTGCTGTCAATTTCACAATGTTTATATATACAAGGTAAAGAGGTTTAAAATACTTACAGTTTCTACTATTGATACTTTAAAGGGTCAAGTAGATTGACACCTGTATTGACCTGAAGTAAAAGGCTCTTTTTTAAGCATAATTCAGAGTTATGAATAAATGACTCATTTTTAAAGCTTTTTTTCACACATCCTATTGTCACTGTAGTGCCTATTGGTTCTCTATAGTATATAGTGAGTGAATGGCCTTGGAAGTGCCACAGCTTGGAAAAGGTGGCATGAGGGGCTGAAGGAGGAGAGGAGCATACCTTGGCATAGAAAGCATGAGGAGCCATGGGGGTGGGTGGAAGGACATAACTTGGCCTTGGGGCATGAGGAGGACCTTTTAAACTTACTTTTCAACAGGTTCCCTACTGCAGAATGACACATCTGGGGTGCCATGAACCACAACTCTATAAAAAGCTGGAAGACTACATGAAAATTTCAGAAGGGTCAGACATGCCAATCTCTGCAATGAAGCCGGATAGCGTAGGAGTGAAAGGTGCAGGCTCATGAACTGAGCCAGCCCGCACCCTTAAAAAACCCTAGTGAGAATTGGAAGTCCCAGGAATGGGATCAGGAATCCCAGAAACGGGTGCTGGCCATTATTTTTAAAGGCCTCCCAAATCATCCTGAATCAGTAAAAATCCAGGCCTCAGGATTAAATCTATAAACCAGTTTAAATGTGAGGCTGCCAGCCTCATTATAATATTTAAATTGTCAATCTGCCTCCTGGGAGCAGGTTAGCTCTCTGTCCTACCTTAATAAATGCAGAACTGGACAGTTTGGAATCAGGTTGGCATGAGGTTTGAGTGTTAAATTTTTTACATTACAGCTGACTCAATCCATTCATTTTGGGGGTAAAGATTCACCCCTATATAAATGTAATGTTGTTATTATTGTGGCACTGCAGCACAAACTCTGAACAATTTCCTTGGATCAGCCAGTAAGTTGTTGACCCGAATTGGATAAACCTGCATCATTAGATGGATCTGGTGCCCAAAGAGTAATTATAAATTTCACTGTTGAGACAGCAACCTGGCAGAGCAGATTGAGTATCCTTGTAAACTCTGTCCAATTTGCGTTCCATTGATTTCCATTTCTAACGTGAACATTGCCTGCTCTTTATTGCTTTATTGCTTTGCTGGTAGCTGTTAGGAGTCAGGAAGAGGCATCCCTGGAATCAGCCTTGTACTCTTGTTTCTCTGTCCGGTAATTGTACAACATAGATTTCATTAAAGTGATGACACTATCACTGCTGCCTGGGAAATAGATGACATACGTGTTGATAAAATGGAAGCCCACATGGTCCATGTGGCGAGGGAATTATGCAGAGGGGTCTTTTGGTCATGTAGGTACAAACCAATGATACCCTAGACCTTGGGGAATTCTGCCATATGAATAAGTGGCACAAATGGTTCACTCTGCTACCAAATGCCCACAAGGAAAGCAATGAAATTGTTTGCCTTGGAGAGCAGTGAATCAGTGACCTGCTTGGTAAATCTATGATTGCAGACTTGCTGATGTTATTGCTGTTCTCTGCCTCAGCTTGAAAGAAAGAAGATGGTGAAAAATTCAGTACGATGATGCACTTAACGTTCACTGGCAGTGCCATCCTTGTGATGGAGGTCAAATTCCAGGATAGGTGTCAGTAAGGTGCTATTGATACAGTCTGATCTACTTCACTAAAGTTTCTTTATTCCTCTTCCTCATCCTCCAAATAGCGCAGTCTATCACATCAGGAAGGTTCATTTTCAAATTTCTTGTCATTGCAACCAAAAATGTAGCAGCTAAAACTCATGAGAAAATTAAATCCTACAAAAATCTACAGAAAATAGCACCTAGTGGAAATCTAAATCTAAGTTACATTTTCAGAATTTTTATTCCAAAACAACTGATACACCTTCAAATGCTTCCTGTCCACCTGGACATGCTTGTACAAGGTGTCAGGTTGGAATAAACCAGTGAAATAGAAGTTCTTGGACTATAATGATCTTAACAGACACTGACAGCATCAAACCTATGATGGAGGTTGTCTGAAAGATTTATACAGACAAACTGAAGATACAATGCATTCACGGTGGGAAGAATGAGAAACACATAGGAAATTTTACATGTTCTCATAAGGATATCATTTCAATGTATTATATAATTTAAACAAACCTCCTACCTATTTTAGGTTTTTTTTTAAGAACTTATCTTAAGGGCTGATGGAAGCTTGTAACAGGTAAAAATCGAGCAGAGATCCAGGGAGTTTGGATCTCTGTCAACCCCCACCATGCTCAGTATCTTTCCAATGTCGTCACCAATGCCACCTAGAAAATTGCCGATCAAATTCCAATCATGTTTTATCGCTAACTATTAAATCAATGCACTTAATTTCACTATTTTATAAATATCAGAGTCAGACATGACAGGCTGAATGGCCTCCTTCTGTAAATATTGCATGATTGTGTTGTTCTATATTGTTAACATATAAGATGACCATTTAAACCAGATAGTTCCATTATAATTTAGTGTGCTGTAATGTCGGTTATTTTTCCAGCAATGTTACATAGCTCAATATGATTAGCGCATCTTTTAATGCTACTTTGTACTGATGGGGTGTTCAGAATGGAAGTTGGAAAAATGCCTGCATTTGCCAAATATCTGAAGAGGAAATAATCTATATATTGTAATTACCACAAACCAATCCACCTTTTGTACGAATGAACCTATGAAAGCAGTCTTTTTTTTTCTTATTTTCATTCTATCCATCTATCTATTTAGTTACCTATCATCTATACATCTATCAACAATCTATTTATTTTCAAATCTATCATTATCTTGTTCTGTCATAGTTTTGACATCCTATTCTTTGAGCTTTGCAGGGTGAAATTATGGAGCGTGAAGCAAATGACAATTATTTGTGAAGCCTTGGGGGATTGTATTGTAAGATGCCTCCATTCAACTGAGTTATCTGCAGTGATTCCTAAAAATTCCAATCTTAGATTAAATCTTATGATTTACAGTTCCCCCTCTACCAATTATGCACCAGTAGAGCTTTGAACGCTGTAAAATAGTGTGCAAAATACTCGAGGTTTCATCAATTACAAGGAGCAGGCCACCTCACACTAAACAGTCTAGATCACAGGCCTTCGCATCCTGCTTGTTCAATATGAGGGCTGGCAATGCATTACACATGTTATATGCTAATTTCGGAATATGAAAGCAAATTTCTGCTTTTAGTAATCCCAGCTGACCAAGGAAGGGGCGTCCATATAAATCCTTCCAACATACTTCAGTGGCACACGGTAAGACTGGGAGAGATTCCTGGTCCGCCGTGTGATGGAAAGAGCCTCTACCATAGTTCCGGACTACAACATGTATGTAAATTTGCATGTTACCAGAGCAACTTCAACTCCTTGGGGGGCCGGTTAGCACAACTTCAACTCCTTGGCTGGAGAGCCATTGTGGATCAGGTTGTAATCCCAGTTTAGAGCTTCACAAGGCAAGAACACATATCAAGAGCTCATGCGCACACTCAGTTTGCTGTGATTTTCCTCCCATTAGAATTAAAAGACAGAAAATTATGGGCCCAAATTCCTTGATGTGCTATTTAGCAGACAAAAGTTTGCACTGAGAGAAATAAAAGTGAACATTTACACAGTGTTGTGATGAGCTCTTAAAGAGCTATTATATTTTCAACTAGAAGGTTAAAAGGAACAGACATTTTCAGCGCTGTACAGCTCAGAAGCAATTTTTATTCCATAGCAATGCAATTGGGAATCACATAGTACATGACGACTAAATGACACTCAGCAATGTACTGCTTAGAAACACATACATACCACAGACGTTGCATTTAACATCAAAAGCAGATTTCAGGCTGAGTTTGGTATAAGACAGTGTCAGAATAAACACTGGCATCTGGTTATTCCCCTACATTTTGGGATCTGTTACATTTGTAGATTTATTTTTTTCTGAAATCTGTACAAAACAATAAATCAAAGCGGATTATAAAATATCCCCAGTATTTCACACTGTGGTACTTTGGACGGTATTTAATGCTATCTCCCATGGAGTGTTTGATGGTGGGAATTATTTAAATCGGGCCAATGGGCACCCTACCGTCTTCCCACATCTGCCCCTATTAGGTTCTTGGCGGGAAGGCTGTGGACGGCCTTCCTGCCCATCGCCAATTGATGTCCTTAAATGAGCAGTTAATGTCCACTTAAGGGCCTCATCCCACCACTACTTCTATTCACCCAGCGGCCAAGGGGACTCACCGTGTGAAACCTGAAAAATAAACCCTGCGAGGATTGCTTGTGGGCATCTGGGTGGGGGGGGGGGGGGGGTGGGGGGGGGGGGGGTCCCTCATTCAAAAGCACTCAGTGCCTGATCAAGGGACTCAACACTGGAAAGGGTGAGGGGAGGGGTGGGGGGTGCTGAGAGCCACCGTCTGCCCTTGCTGCTGACACCCCTCTCCCCCTCCCATGCGTCCCTCACACTATGACTTCACTCCTGCCATCACTCACCTGGATCATGGATCCATTGGCTGTCCTGGGCCTCAGGTGGCTGCATTACCAAGAGCAGCCACAACCTCTCCAGTGGTGCTGCTGAACAATGAAAAGCTGCTGGTCTCTAACTGGTCCTTGATCCTGGAGAAGGCCCGCTGCTGTCCAGTCAGTGCTGGCCTTCCCAAAAAGAGGCAAAGCAGGTCTTTCACCGGCTCTACAGGTGGCAGCTGAGAACCCCTTTGCCTACATTAAATTCTGCCATTTGTGTGCATTGTGGAGCCCCTCAACTCCTTTACTTCTCTAGCTTCTACAATCTGCAACCCTTTCAACCTCAAGTTTGGCATCACCAAACCTCTAGCTCTTGATTTACTCTATCTGTTTTCTTTCAGTTCTGGTGTTCTCTGAACTATGGACCCTGGCCTTCACTTGAGCTTCTAATTTTAAAAATTAATGCTACTTTAATGAGAAAGCATCATCAGTAGCAATGCCCACAGTTTGAAATTGCTTTACAGCGATGTCCATCTTATTCCCATGCCCTTCGCTGCCCCTCCAAGTAGGATGAGGCCATAGATGTACCAGAGAACAACATCTTAGACCTAGGACTGGATTTTACCAACCCTCTGGAGACAGGAAGGGAGGTGGAAAGGCTGGTAAAATAGTCATGGATGGCATTGGAAGGAGAGCCCGACGTCTTCCCCCTGCCACACTACATTGCCATCAGCAGGAACCTCAGCTGTCCACCTAGTGGTCAATGAAGCCAATTAAGTGCCCAATTAAGGGCCATTCCCTGCCCCTGCTAGCGGTTTCTCAGAGGAAGCTATCCTTTATGGTCACTCCATGGCCTTTGAGGGTGCCTCAGCATGGAGGCGCCCTCGCCTTCATCATGCAGCCTCAGCAGCGGCCACCTTGAGTGGTGGCACTGCCAAGGTTGTCGAACTGTCAGCACTCTAATTGGACCAGCAGCCCTGGGAGACAGGCCACCACCTTCAACTGGACTGTGGTCCCCGCGGCTGCCTCTTAATTTGCTGCTGTCAGCAAGATGCCACCCAATGTCCTGCCACCCACATGTGCAGGTTCGAGTGCTGCTTTTGATCCCTGGGGCAGGACTGCCTACCTGTTGAGAAAGTTCCGACCCTGGAATTTGAAACTGGAAGCACATGGGGAAAAAAATATACACTCAAAAAATTAATTTTGAAGAAATAGTTTATTCCCAATATTTTCTGCAGTGATCTGTTATGGGACAACTGGATAACAGGAAGTATATTTGTATCCCAAAAGCTGCTCTTGCTAAGAATTTTTGACAGTAATGTCATGAACATTTGAAGCTGTAGGATAGACACATACATATGAGAGTTGTTTTGAGAGGCATCATAGTTCTTCTTTTGGTCAAATCCAGCTCTTTCTAATGAAAGGTCAGTTAATGCAGGAATTGTTTAGTATCTTTTCTCTTTTTTAAAACTTAATTCAGGTGGGAGGTTCTGACATACTTATGGCTCCAATTAAGAAAGCATCTGGCACAGTAATTACCCCTTCATTTCTCTCTACAGTAGTTCCTGCAGGGGATCTTCATAATTCACATTAAACTCCATAAAGTGCAACTCCATCATAAAATAATAACATTGAAGTGGGGCTTGTATATTATTAGCAGACCCACATTAATAAATGAGGACATGTTGTGATGAGGCTCATGTGGGTTGTGTTGAGAAGCATGTTGCGGAGGCTTTATTTTTGTCCACTTTGGAATGCAAACCATGTAGGCTCAGAAAGTGGGCTATAGTTTGTCACTTTGAAGCAGACTGTTGTTTACTCCTTTGTAAGGTCCAATCTTTCTCTTCTTTTGGTCAGTCAGATACCTGACATGTGCACTAAACCATCACCATATTTACAGGTCTCTAAATTAAATTACTGGAAAATCTTCATCTGCAGAATTTCTATTTGCCCGATAGTAAATATGAATATGAAGATCAGATGGTCAACAGTGACATCTATACATCAAGTTATACTTACTAATCAGAAATACATTTAGCCACATCCGAATTCACAATTAGCTGCATGTGGCTAGTGACTAAGATATTGAGTAACACAGCTTTAAAACGTCTGCATGATCCCAATGAAAAGCCATAAATTGCACATAAACCTGAAATGGCTAAATGGGAATCCCCTCTCAACTGACTTTTTTTTGCTGCCTGACACTAAGCCTAGAAAATAATCTATTGTATCTTTCCTTGACAAAATGCTCTACTGCAGCTAAATTTTAAGGCCTCAATGTTTGACAGGGATTCAGCAGCAGTTCAGCAAAACCTCAAGGAAACAGGGGATACCCAGTGATATCAGGTGTCAACAGTTTCTGTCAGTATCCGTATTGCTTTATGTGGGCTGGAGCATCCATCCCATTCCTCACAAGGCAAATGACCATAATGAGAAAACGTAGGTGTACCAGTCTCCACAATGGAGTATATGGGCCCCTAATAGGTCAGACATTGCCTGTACTTCCAAAGCGAACAGTAATGACAAAGTCAGGAGGCTTCTGAACTGCCAGCCATGCCAACCCTGAAGTATGGTGCAGACAGAAACCAAAGAAGCTCTGCAAGTGATAGTGATGCCCACTAGCCCATGTAAACAATGTAATTTTCCACCCACCCCACCCCTGACACACTCATGGGAGTCAATATTAGAGGCTGCCTGAGGATACCACCCTGGGACAATTGCCATATTGCTCACTGAGGAATCTTTAGGTCTGTAAGAGCAATTAATTCAATTTTTCACTCTTTTGTTCAATATTTCATTTTTCTGTAAATATAGTTAAACCAGTTCATGCTGATTAAAAACAAAAGATCTTATCCCATGGTTGCACGCTGATTAATATGTTTGTATAAAATTTATTTTTGTTATTTTGTAATGCAGTACTTAACTCACAGTGTTAGTGGACAAAAGAATTGAACATAAATATATTAACCAGTTTGCTACCTAAAGAAATTAAACCCTCCACTATAGGCAAAAGCAGCATCAAAAATATACCCTTTCAGTAATCTAGCAGCTCACTGGTTCACATTTATTGATAGAAATGCATGGATTGTTTTCAAATCACTACAACTTTTTTTTCTTTGACAAGAAATAGCTACTGATCGTGAAGAGAGCTCATGGAGGCTGTGTGATTAGCACAATTATTGGACTAAGCACTCCTCAATCCCAAGTGCAGTGTCGATGGAAAGTATGTTTTCATTGCCAAGGTCTGCTGGTCTCAGCTCTCAGATCTCAAACTTTTACTACACTTCAAGTTCTGATAAGATCTTTTGAATTCAAGATGAATTGTTTGGTTCAATCAGTTCTAAAAGATTTATTAAGAACAAGCATGTTTATAATACCTTTTAATACTATTTGTAATAAATCTGCAACAGGACCCTGTGATTTACATTGCTGGAATACATTTTAAAAATTAAAAATGTATTCATATTTCTTAGATGGTCACTACAAATGCAGCTATGAAGTCGATGTGACATCCAGACTTGCTGAATTCCTCTTTTCATAAAACATGATCATTACAGTCATGGTCAAAAGGCCTTTTGTCACTTATCATCATACAAATTATCTGTCAGTGGATCCAAGGATCCAAAGAGGCACTAGTCCCTTTAGACTGGAGATCTGAACATGGACAGTAAAACACAAAAAAGAAAATTAAGTCTCTTTTGTAGAGTGAAGATTTTACACCATTTGTAATATTCCTAATATTCTTAATTAAGACTACTGTGAGGAAAAGAGCACAAATACAAAGAAGGAAAGGTCAGGATTTTATAGCCCCACTGTTACGTGTCTCCCCCACAGCCCCCGGCGGATGCAGCGAGCCATTTAAATCTCCATTCAGTTCAGCGGGACCGTAATATCCCACTGGGCAGTGGGGGCCGTAATACCCTGGCCACGGTTCATGTATTAAGTGGACTGCAATAAATAAGCAATCCAAAAGTTGCCATTTGCTGTCACATCCAAACTTATTAAAATCCCACATTAACCTGACTGATGTCTGCTGCTCAACCTTTTTCCAGGTCACATGTTCTAGGCTGTTCTTTAATTCTGATACTCTCCTTCTCTTAATACATTTCATAAGGTAAGAATGGTCTTCAACAGATTTCTCCATAGGTAGGCTTCTGTGAAGTCATTAAATGTCAGAGTTTTCTGTCAGGTTTTGGTGGGTTTTTTTTGCTACAGGCCAATCGGGGCTATGAAGTGAATTATTTGTTAACACAATGGCATTATTTGTTATAACTTTGTAAATCCATCAAAGAAGCAATTGTCATTTAGTAGTGCTGCACAAATGGCTCACATAACAGTGCCATGTAAAGAATTGCCCATATGAATGTAAAACAGCAAAAACACGATTGTGGAGAGGGGATCTTTATAAATGGATAGGGCTTTCAAATGACATTTTGACCCTCTTGGTCTTGAAATGTTTGAAAAAAAAATTCAAAAATGTCTTGAAATATCCTGTCAAGACTGGTCTCCATTATCAAAAATTATGTACATTTGATTTGGACATTTTTTCAAATCCAAGCTAAATGGGGTGATGGCTGCTTTATTAGAGAAAGCCATGGTGATCACAGGAGTGAAGCAGTGAGTGAGGTTTCTGTGGCTTGTCAAAGTGTTAGCCTCCCTAGAAGTGGTAAGCATACACAGCTACAAGGGAAAAAAAATCTCCTGGCAACAGCAGGAGCCCCAAAGTCTCAGATTTAACAAGGACCAGCTGAAAATGTGAGTCTAACAGCACACAGACCATCTCGTGTCTGCCAATTCATTTCCTGGCTCAAAAAAAGCTTGTTTCCTCTCAAACATGGCAGCGCACCAGGGGAATTCAGAGTGGAATCAATTGCACTTGTTACTAACTGAGTTTCCCTTTTATTCTTATGTTACTGAGACCTGGATTCTCAGCTGCAAGTAATTATGATGAAGAGTTACTGAGTAATGGCTTCCAGATTGCTGCTTGATGTAGCTTTAATTAAAAGGGACAGTTTGAGAGAACATACAATGTAAATGTGCTTCATTTCTTTTGGATACAAAATTAACTTCAAGATGAAATAGGCAATGTACTATGCTGCACAAAAAACTTTTATGTCATAGGGATGAAGAATAAAAATCTTCATATTTTTAATCTAAGTAGTCAGACAGTATGCTGTTTGATAGAAGAAAGGAAACTATAAATTCGGAAAAGTCAATATTAATAGTGATAGGTCATGAACATTTTAAAACACCTGCTTCTCAGTTCTCAGTGTGAGACGTTAATGTTTCATTTTTGAAAGATAATCTAGAGCAATTCAACTGATTGTAGGAGTCATTCACAGAAGACATGATATCATATTATTAAATAGTGCATTTAATTAGCAAGACTTTATGGCAGCAAATGCAATAGCTTTGCTTTGGTTACATGCAAATAAACATGTTTAAGTCTTAGAAGATAAAATTGAATTATTTTATACAAAGAAACTCCATTTGTGGATTGTTAAGAAAAATAATTATAAACTGAGATTACATCCAAAAATGGGATTATAAAAAGATTTCAGATATTTGGCAAATGGTTTGGACACTTAACTTGGTTGAGGTCACTAATTGAAATGAATATCTAAAATAAATTACTATACTATTTCTATTAAACAGTTTCCTTATCTGCAATATAACAACAACAGCAATAACACCTTGCTCTTACTCAGTATCTATAACATAGGAAAAATATCCCCAGGCACTTCACTGAAGCATAAGGAAAAAGATTAATGCTGAGCAAAGGAAGGAGTCTATAGTTGTGGACAGAAGGGAGGAGTGTTGTGCAAGAAGCTAAGGGTGACCGCAGGCCGTTGGAGGATACAGAGATAAGAAGGCGCCAGGCCTTGCAGGAATTTAAACATGAAGATGAGCCTTTTAAATTTGAGATGTTGAGGGCCGGAAACCAATATAGGTCAGCTGTAATGGGTAAGTTAGAGGATATGGGCGGCAAGAGCTTTGGATGGGGGTGGAGGATGGGAGTCTGACCAGAAGGCAGTGGACCAGTCAAGGCTGGAAGTAACAAAGGCATGGTTTAGAGTTTCAGCAGCAGAAGAGCTTGATGGGGGGAGATTCAGATAAAGGATTGCAGAAACAGCAGAAATAGATTTGAAAGTAACCCTACGTTCATTCATTGGAGAGGGAGGAGAGGACAAAGATGGGGCAGGAGTTCAAAAGGGCAGAGGAATTGGGTGTGGGTATTTTGAGGATGTGAATGATAACCACAATTTTGAAATGGGGAGATAATACCTGAGGAGATGGAGCCATTTACATCCCTTACTCCTCCATCATTAAAATAAGCAAATATACCTTTCCAAATAATTTTTGAATTACACTTAGAGCCTTTAACTTCACACACATGTAGAGTATTGGATATGGTAAGACCTGAATAGATACTTCAGCAGTAAAGGAATGTTACTGGTGTCAGAGTATTATCATTTTAAGGATTCCTTACATATACCATTACAATCTTGTTTTAATCGTAACAAAATAACATTGAAAGCTGGATTGGCTGAAGTGTCTCTGAGTAGTTGAAAGATTTGTCAGTGAAGAGTGGGAGTCTCAGGGTAACATAAGGAGCACCTGGGTAAGAACTGACATGACAAGTCTCTATATCCAGCTGCTCCTTAAGCAAATTAGTGATGGGCCAGGCATCAGTGAGCACATTTTTAAAAGTCATTATTTAAAGTACATTTTTTTGTAGAAACTTATGTAAAGTACAATTTATTCCTTCTTATTATCCTCTTTGCCAGGGAAAGATAAATCAGCAATTTGCGCAGCAACATGCTGGAGGCATTTCTCCTGCATTCCAATTAAGAAGGATTGAGATTTGAGGAGTTTCAAATATCCTCTGGTTATCTCCGGCAGTAGGAGGTCAGACTCTTACAGACATATATATCTGAGGATTTGGCCTACAGTCTCTGTTGATAATTAAATGTATCTGACCACAAGTAATGTCTCCATTAAGCAACTCGATGAGCACTCATGTAGTTGTGGAGCAACCCAGGAGGAGTGAAAAAGAAAGGAGATTGATAATGCTGCTCATTGCATTCCACTGATATTGCTCTAGCAGTACTCATTTTAGTCAATAATAGACCACCTTTGGTGCCAACTTTAGAGAATCCATAATCCAGTTTCTTCCATAGGCAGCCTGAGAGCAAAGAAGAAAGAAGTGAATAACTTGTATTTACATAGCATCCTCAGCATGTTTAAGTGCTTCATAACAAATTACTTATGAAGTGTGGGCAGTACAGGCAAATATAGCACAACAAAGTCCGGTAAACAGCAAATGAAATGATTAATCAGTTTGTGTTTTTTTGTAGTGTTAGTTGAGAGAGGAAGGTTGACAGGACAACACCCTGCTATTCCATTTTTATTGCCATGCTAAACTCATTATTAACTGAGGCTGGAATTTTCCATTCTGGAACTAGGTCCTGTGGTAGGGGCCGGAACTGGGAGTGTTTCTTGCCATGAAGGCCAATGGGAATTCACGCCGTATTGCAAATTCCCTCATGAGTTACTCAGTCGGGGGTTTGCCAAGATTTTTTGTGGTGAGGTGGACTGGATGGCACATACCCTGCCACCATATCTGGGCACCATATTTAAAAGGTGCCCAAACATCATACTTACCCACCATTGAAGGAGGAGATGGCCTGCCGATCACAGGGACCTCGACCCCAGGTTCCCTGATGCATCCATGGAAGTACTGCTTAATATAGTGGATGCCAGGAGGGGTGTCCTCTACCCAGGAGATTGAAGGAGGATGCCTAGCTGTCAAACCAACCCAGCACAGGAGACGTTTCCAGGGATGTCAGTGCCCAGGTCCTCCACCAAAGGACTGCCCTGCAATGCACAAATGGCCTCATCTGCTCCACCAGGGTAAGTGAACCCTCAACTGCTCACACTCACCTCACTGAATGGTAGAGCGGGCATGGGCCCCAGTGGCCAAGGCACCATTCATGCAGCCCATGCATAAAAGAGCTACTCAACATGATGAGGTGATACCGCATTGTCCCACTGCAGTCCATCTAGTCTGCAGGTGGAGAGGCCACTGTGGGTCCCTAACCCTTCCACACAGGGAGCTCAGATGCTGTCTGGGAGGTGGGTGGGGAAGGGAATGGGTTAGGCATTGAGGGCACTAGCAAGCACCACTAATGACATGCCTCTGTGAGCCTTATCCTTATATCTGCATGGACTCACCGCTCTGGAGGGCGCTGCCCCAGAAACCTTGTGGACAACCTGCAGTGCATCAATCACATGGCACACAATCCAGTGGGTTATTTGTAAGAATGGAAGCATGAGAAAGATACATGAAACCCAATTACTCTCAACCCCATCTTCTTCTCTCTTTGTGCAGAAACAGTTGAGGCACAACAGGAGAGAGAGAAAGAGAGAGAGAGGGAAGATGGGATGAGGGTTAGCCTAACCTCAAGAGCCTCACCAAAATCAGGGATCGAGCAGCCGAGCTGGCTGGGGAGGAACCGGACCGAGCCTGTGCGGATGGAGAGGTCAGCGGGCGGCCTCCATCCAGTAAGGATCCATGCATAATGTAGTCACATAGAAACCTAAGGGTCACACGTTCATCCATGTTGGAGGCAGTTCATGCAGTCGCTCGCTCTCTCCTCTCTCACTTATAGGTGCCAACAGGAAGAGGGTGGGGGAAGATGTGGAGACCCTGTCCAGCAGTACCTCCAGCCCACAGAGGACCCAGGATACTGGGAGGAGGAAGAAAATGCACCTGTAGTGGCATTACAGCAATCATCTGCACCCTCCACCAGCGCAGACACACACACCTTGGTGGGTACTAGATGTAATTCAGGCAGGGTCTCACATTCTGGTGGGCACTGAATGGACACTTGTCCGCAGCAGGAGGAGGCTGGGTCAGCCAAGCTCACCACCACTTGGAGGACTGCTGGGGAAGAGGCATCTGCAACGTCCAAGTTGAATGACAAGTCTCTGGGATGGGCCCTGCATGAGATGCTTGGGAAGCTGCAAGAGGTGGGGGAACATCAGGTAGAGATGTTGGAGGCCGTCAACAGAATGGCACACGAGGTGGAGGAGACTGTCTGCTTGCTGGCTGATGAAATAGTGCCGACACGTGCATGAATCAAGGTCTCCATGGGGAAAGTGGCGGACACCATAGAGAACCTGATCCAGCAGAATGCCCAGTTTCTGCCAGAGATGCACACAGACCTGCAGTCCATCACTGTAGCCAAGGGTGAGCTCTAGCAGTGGTTACATGAGGGGGGGATGGGGCACCTCGAACGCCATCCAGCTTGCCCCTTCCCTTCAAAAAGTCAGGTAGGGGCCTCAGGTACCCATAGGGAGGAGGAATGACTGCTGGACATCCCTGGGACCTCCACTCAGGACTCTCTGAGCATTGTCTGGTCCTTCAGAATCCCCTTGCCTGTGACCCCTTCAGCTTCATCCTCTGTAACCGCAGGGGGAGCAGCTGCCCCATAGCAGGACAGCCAAAGTAAGCCGGAGCCCTCCAGGCCTCAGGTCTCCAGAGGATGCCTGCCAAGGTCATCCAAGACAACAGGACAAACTGGTGTGGGTGTGGGGGCAGCACCTAGAAGAAGTGGTCGGAAAGGCATGATTAAGAAGCACCCACGGTGACATCGGTGCCTGCCCTCTTTCCACCCCCACCGGCAGTGCTGAGCCTTTCTCAGCGCTCATCTCATGCTGGCTGGCCATTAATTGGCCAGCCAGTGTGAAATCACGGTCAGGGGCCGATCACGGCTGGGGACCCATCTCCCATCTGCTCCTGAGCCCGCCAATCGCGCACACCCAACGAGCGAAAAATTCAGGTCCTGAACTTGGTGCGGAGATCGTGCAACAGAGGAGGTGGTATGGAGCAGCAGATTCTGGGGGCTGGCAGAATAAGGAGGCTGCAGATCTACTGTCACAGGGGTGGGCTCCTTGGGAAGATAGCGAACGTGGACATTCACTTGGAGGGTGATGGGGGCGGACTGAAGAGTAACCTTTGGAAGGTTCAGGACATGTGGTTGAACGGGTACACCATGTTTGTTAATTTTATGACACTTCCGTAAATATAGTTACACTCGCACTTGATTGAGGCTTGATGTGGTTTCTTTGGTGATGTAATCCTTAAGTCTCTGTGTGCTCCCCCTTCCCCCAGCACCATCTTCCGAGGGATACCCCAGCCTGGGTCTATGTCCCCCGGAATCATGCATGTTCAGGGAGGCAAAGGTATTTGCCAGGGCCCTTGTGAGCCATGTGCAAGAAGTTTCCCACACACTGAGCCTTTGCCCTTCACACACTCATCTGTTCTGACACCCTAGCATTGTAAGTACTACATGCTGGGGTTCCCCTTCAGTTGTCCAGTTGAGCTGATCTGCCACTCCGCCCAACCCCAATGACCCAACTCTGCTCATCCCGATTGCCCAACATCTCGAGATCTCCACAATGAAGCTCCCCATAGTTTTGAGCAGCCATGGTTGTCATTACCATCCACATTGGGTCAAGTACATTTACCCTTCCCCCATGACACATACCCTTCCCTTGCATAACCATTGACCCCCGCCAGGTGCAACATTCTACCTTCCAAAGGTTACTCTTCATTCTGCCCCCATCACCCTCCAAGTGAATGTCCACGTTCGCTATCTTCCCGAGGAGCCCACCCCCATGACGGTAGATCTGCAGCCTCCTCATTCTGCCGACCCCCAGAATCCGTTGCTCCATACCACCTCCTCCATTGCATGATCTCCGCACCATCTCTCTCTTTCCCTACCACACCCAACCTTCCCCCTCTAGTCCTCCATACTTGCCCCATCTCTTCATTCCTCTCCTCCCCGTTCAATTCCCCATCAGGACAGACCATTGCCGCACAACAGTACCTCCTTCAGTCGTCTACTTGTAGCTTGAAGATCCACTTTCTGGAGGCTGTGGCACCAAGAAGATCCACGTGGTTGTTGCTCCACCCACCCACCTCTGCACGTGATTTTCCAGGGCCCACGGTCGCTGGAGGCCTCCATCCAGATCTCCGCAGGCTACCCCATGTCTTCTTCAGGTAAGCCCTGACATGTGCACACCACGTTGGTCCGGACACGATCTGGACCAACCTGAAATCCTGCTGGCGGCTCAGATGATTAGGCAATGGGGGAAGAATTCCTGTTGGGTCTTCATCTGCATCCTATTAATGGGATGCAAAAGACCAACCTGTCGGCAGGAATGGTGACCTGCCATGACGGGCATGAGCGCACGTTCCTGCCATCATTTTACGTTGGTGGAAAACTGATTTTTTGGCTCCCGCCACATTGCACCCCTCCCCACCCCACCTCACCAAAAGCCATTAAACCCACCACTGGGGAGGGAGGACTGGAAAATTCCATGCTGAGATCACATTTCGGTAGAGTACAACATTTCTCATTCCTGATTACTTTCCATTGTTGGCCTCCCATTTATATGATTTGAAAGTTTGCAGCTGGATCAGTATAAATCTAGAGTACTTGTACTGTATTGATAAACCAAGCTAGGAACCTGATGGATTTTCACTTCCTTAAATCATGGCTGACTGTTACAAAATAGGTTTGACATTGGCTGTTGTATTCCTGCAAAAGTTTCAGATTCATTCGGACTTTACAAATTAGATATTCATTGACACCCTATGATCTGAAAGTTATTAAATTGCTATAAAAATGATGGCCATATATAAAGCTAATAAAAACACAATTTTTGTATCAGATTGTAAAATATATTTCATAGAGGGACATTGTCATTTGACTGGAGCGGATAATGCAGTAAGGTTTGATACAGCTTAGAATAAATTTTACCAATAGCAAAAGTACCCATCATAAGTCCACAATGGTGTTTTGCAATAATGCTTTTTGAGGAATTGAAATTCTGTGATATCAGTAAGCCCTGCAAGAATTAAACCTTTGGTGGTTTGAGGGGATGCATAACAACGCAATCATTCATTTCTTGGTTACACATGCAAATAATATTTCAAACAAGCTATAAATGCTACTGTGTCCTGTTTTCATATGTGTATTTGTTCTGAAAAGCCAGCTTTTAAAACCAGCAAGTGTTGAACAGTGAATTTCCCCCCATGTATATCCCTATAATCCTTTATCTCTCTGTCACTTATCCATGATGGACCCACCTGCTCAGGCTCACAGAGTATGGTAGAAGCAATTAAAATGACAAGTGAGTCTGCTTGACAAGGGATACTGCAGTTTTAATGAGGAGAATGAATAGCGCTGCATGCATTAAAATTCTCATTCAGTTTCTGGCAGACAAAAGTGATAATAAATATTCTGATTGTGATGGCATCAATCATTCATTCCTTCAGCACACATGGAATTGTAACCTCTTGTAGCTGTAATTATTAAAGACCATGCTATAACAGTCATACAGTTACAATGATCCATTCCATATAATAAGGCACCTTATCACTTACAGGATGGTAGTTGCCCATGCACTACAATTAATGCAACAAACAAGCTAGCTCCAATGTAAGATAATTTTGTTGAGATTAATTTTATTCAGCCAAACATTGGGAGCACTGGAACCAATTAATACTCCCATTGAATGAGGCAAAACTCACCATATAGTTCTAGTTCATGATGCACAGTCAGCTGTATTTGTGCATTGCAGCTTTGGTTCTGCAGTTTAAGGATGATAAAAAAAAATCTGCCCTTATACTGTAATGGCAACAGAGATTGGATCATCTTTAAAACAAACTAGGCTAAAATGGATTCTCTGTGTAATTACAATTCATACAAAGCTCAGTTCTTCTGGTAGGTTCTACTTAATTTAAGTTCTTATTGGCTCGTAACTCCTGAGCTTCCAAGCGTCATCACTGGGGATACCCCCAAAGAAGCGCGAGAGAAGTCCCCCATTCCCAGAATTCCACAGGTAAGGATTGCCCTGGAAGTTCAAACTTCCGTTGACAATTGCCCTGCAATGGCAACCATCCAAAAGTACGATTTAAACTGCAAACTTTGGATGGTTCTGAGTATCTTGCCAGAATAGTTATTCAGGAAATGTTAGAAGAATTAAAACCACTTCTAATTCCTGGGCAACTATAATACTGGCCAACCAGCCCCAACACCCCAAGGGACTCCCCCCACCCCCTCACAGGACCTCTCCGCCACTGACCAACCCCACCCCTCAACCACCTGACTCCACTGCCCCACCAACTAATCACCCGAACACCACCCCCAACCACGTCGCCCGACCAAACACCAGACTCTTCAGTGGGGATTGACCACCTGAACATGTATCTGTATACATATAAATGATCAAAAATAACTATGGATGATGAGAAGGGAGCTAGCATAGTTAGCTACATAGTTTATTTGATTACTCATATATGCAAATACATATTGTTGCATATATCAAATTCATTGCATGTCAATATTGTGCATTGGCACGAGGAATGTCTATTTTGACCACTCATTGATTAGGATCTAAACAGAGGACATACATTGTGAATGCTTCATGTACTGTCCCATTCAAACCTTCTGGATCTGCACTACACATCCTTTTACTTCTCTAGCACACAAAATAGAGACTAGCTGGATGGAAGGCCTTCACCATTTCCAGCACTCAGCCAGGTAGTGGGTCAGGTGGAAAATGGAGATTATCGGCCCCAAGGCAAAGGAGAACAAAATTGAAGCAAAGCAGAGACAATTAACACTGGGAACAATGAAGAACAAAGAGAGAATGAAGAGGAAAAGCAGAAACTGTGGAACACAGTCATCCCTTTGCTGCCAGACACTTTGAGAGTGTCATTGTTTCATGCAGGACGAGGATGGAGAAAAATAAAGCAAGCTGTGTGAATATTGTTATTGCATATTATATTTTACTCTATACATCTTTGTTCTATCTCTTTTCTCAGAACATAAAATTATATGTTGTTTAGTCTTTGACTGTTGCCAGTTCCAGAATGATTGATGTTAAAAGAAATGTTTGCCCACATTTTAAGTAACATTACAATTGTTTCTCAAGCAGGAAATAGATTCTTGTGCAAGCACAAAAGTGGCCACAAGGACCTATATACAATTTGCTTCAAGGTGAAACGTACAGAGATATTTTGCAGCAAAAAGGAAATATGGGCAAGCAAACAAAAATATGAAGGCATATGTTAGTGGTGCGCATAAAGGAATGATAAAGAATTTGGCCAAGGCCTAAAAATATATAAGCCTATAGTACACATCGTGTAATAGCCACTTTAGAGTTGAATGAACCATGGAAATTGAAAACAGTCATGTGCACTGAATAGCATTCAAATGTTATGCCTAGTACAGCACTCAGCATGGACAACATATATTAGCAAAAACATGATACAATACAGTTAATCTTAAACACTCAATTTCCTGACCATTGTGGTATTGTACAAGAATAATATTATGTGTGCTGAGTTAAAAGATATAAGGCCTTTAGTATATCATGCATCCCACTTAACACAGATAATATCCATTAAACACAAATTGACAAACTTTTTTGAACAAACCTGTTGCTATAATTTACAGTTATAAAGCAGAGGTACTAAAGCGTAACAGTGAACAAGCCAGCACTATGGGCTTCCTAAAGAAATAATCATCCCTTTTGGAGAACATTTTTAATTTTCTGTGTAGTCCTGTCAAGTTCCTATGTAACAAAGGGCACTGTTGCTTTATATTGCTAAAAATTTGCTAGTGCTATACCTGTTAATGCCTTCCATCTTTCCATGAACAGATCTGTCTCGAACATTTCCTGATGACATTACACATAACACAATTTTTGCACACTTATAAAAGGGATAGGACTGCTGCACAGCTAACTATAGAAAATAAATTGTGATAGAAAAATTGATTAATTTTGTTTTATCACAACATATGTTTGCAATAATGGAAAAGCTTAAAACCTCAAAGAGTTTGACGTATATTATTATACTGGTTATATTCCAGGAGTTAATGAGTTGATATTATGACCTAGTCAGATAAACAATTAACAGATTATTCCCCTAATCATGAAAAATAACATTTTTATTCTATAATGTAGAATCCCATGTTATTGTCCTGTAACCTACAGCACATTACGTTCCTATAATAATCACAGTAATAGGTAATGCAGTCCTTCAATGAAATGGTATCATAAGCCAGCTGAATGATATGCCTCAGCTGCTCTGGCTGTAACAGCCACATTTTTTAAAATTTCCTAGTCCATATCTTCCGACACTGGCAAAATCCAGACTACACTCATCTATACCAACTTTCATTCTGACCAGCAGCAGAATGGGCTAGCCTTGTTGAATTTCGTGATGTAAGGCCCGCCTCTTAATTAGAACAGAACAATAGAATTTTTAAGCGTAGAGCATGGCCACTATATAAAAAGGGCCTTACCAGGGCCTTTAATTTATTTATTTTTCAAATATTTATCCACTTCTCTTTTAAAATCCTGCTACCGTCACTGTTCTTAGTCGGAAATTCCAGAACCTAATATTCCTCTGTGTAAAAATAAGTCCTCCTAGAATCTCCTTCATTCTTTTGATAATGATTTTAAACCTATGCGTCTAGATCGTTGGTGAGTGAAATTGTTTTTTCCTCATTTATATCATCAAAGTCCATCATCATTTAAAACATCATCTTTACATATCCTGTTAATCGAATTGTGCTAGTAAAAATAATGCTAGTTTTTCATGTCTGTTCTCATAGCTAAAGTATCGCATCCCAGGAGCCATCTTAGTGAAAGTGTTTGCATCCATTCCATGACCTTGACATTCTTCCTAAAGTAAGACATACAATATTCTAACTGCAGTGTATAAATGGTTTGTATAGGTCTAGTATTACCGTTTTGCATTTATGCTCTAAAATCCTCCAAGAAGCCATCTCTTATTCTTTCACGGGATGTGGACATTGTTGCTAGGCCAGAGTTTTTACTACCAATTCTGATGTGCCCTTGAGAGGGTGGTGGTGAGCTGCCTCCTTGAACCTCTGCAGTCCTTTTGGTGTTGGTACACCCACAGTGCTGTTGGGAAGGGATTTCCAGGATTTTCACCCAGCGATAGTGAAGGAACAGCAATATAGTTCCAAATCTGGATGGCTAGTGGCTTGGAGGGAAAACTGCAGATGGTGGTGTTTCCATGCATCTGTTGCCCTTGTCTTTCTAGGTGGTAGAGGTTATGGGTTTGGAAAGTGCTGTCAAAGGTCCCTTACTGAGTTGCTACAGTGCATCTTGTAGATGGTACACATTTGCTTTTTTCTCAACTTATTCTTCAATTTTTTTGTGTTTCTCCAGTTGATGCCATGCATCAAATGTGTTAGTGTAGTGGATGGGGCATAGTGACCAGTCTGCTTGTCACCTCTTGCTTTCAGCTCTCACCGCTGGCTAGCAGTATAACTATTGCAAAAAGAGACCCGAGTCCATAAGCCTCGACCATCAGTACATAACCTCTTCTTCACCAAGCCCTATAGTGGCTGCCCAAGGTGATGTAAGTAAACTGGGTAGCTCGCAGATCCAGGCTAAACTACAGGGTACTCAGAGGATGCCTGTCCCCCAGACATGTGGCATACAGGCCCACCAGCAAGTCATTATGCCCTGGTGCCCACAAACCAGACCCCCAGCTATGGGAAAGTTACCCCAGTGCCTTGTGGGTATCCCAAGAGTGAAGTAGGCTGAGGGAGTAAAAGCTGACAGAAAATCTGGAGTGGAGTCCCGTAGGCAGTAATCTGCCATCTTTCAGGCAGCATTCCAGCAACTCCTGTAGCAGAGCTGCTACTAAACAGTGCTAGTCTCATCCTTTCCTTTGGACAATACTAGCAATGCTGAGAAGGGGGTCCTGATGCTTGGCAGCTCTGGGTCACCATACTATTTGCCCAGGCCTGTGCCCCAAAGAGGACGCTCCAGCTTCCTGGATTACGCTGGCACATTTACCAGCTATAACCTTGTGCTCAGTTGGTATAGAGTATGAGGGCTTACTTCCAACAGTGGGAGAGATCTTCACATCTCATTGGAGACTTACCTCAAATTAGGCAGTCAGTTAGGTGCTGTGCTCCAACAGTCTGCTTGCTCCAATGGGTGCTTGGATCTTAGAGAGCCATCTATTGACAGGCGGGTTGCTAATCTATGCACAGCAGGAAGACAAACTCAAAGAAGACAGCAGTCCTCCACATCGTTAGCTGGAAAATAAGGACCATGTGTTGTGGCCTCACAGCCAACTTTTTGCAAGTTGATGATGCATGCAAGACAGCTGTGATCAACAAAGAAATTATAAGGTTCAATGTGAACATTGCTGCACTGCAAGAAATTAGGATCTCTCAGAATAGATCCCTCAAAGAGAAACACTACATGTTCTCTGGCAGAGGAAAACTCAAGGGGCAATGGGCTGCATTTTACATGCCCCTGCCACTGTATTTTTGGTGAGGGAGCATGTAAAATAGGGCAGATGCCAACCCCAACACCTTCCCACCCAAGAGCTCACCCCCATAATATGGGGGCCAAGCACGCACTGAAATCAGCAGCCCACCCCCATATTTAATTAGATAATCAAGGGTCAATTAGGCTTGTACCAAGTCAATTGACCCTGATAATAAGCTGTCCACACCATAAAATGTTTGATGTGGACAGTTGGGCAGGAGTGGGCAGCCCAATTTTTAAAATAATCTTCTCAAAGCAGGAAGGAAGGGTGGGTTCTATCTTAGAGGGCTACTCTTTGCCACTCAGGGAGTGCCCCCCCCTAAAATAGAACCTCCCCTTTCTTCCTACCCACCCACAGCCTTAAACCCAAACCCCCACCCTGTCACCCCCTCCCTGACCTGCCCAAACCCTTGCTGCCCAAGAGCCAGGACTTACCTGTTTCCAGGGATCCATTGGGCCTCCTTGCAGTACTAGCAGTGCCCAATCCGATTGGCCAGCAGTCCCGAGGGCAGGTCTTCCTCCACAGTGAGGGGTGGAAGTTCCACTTGGCCCTTGTTTAGCCGGCCTTTAGCACACTATGGCTGTGGGATGAGCCAACTTTGCTTTTTGGGGTAGTTAGGCATCCGCACCCTCCAGTAATATTCAGCCCAACACATAATCACATTAAAAAAACTATACTCGCTATGACAGAATCCCCTGCACCACTCTTCCCCCACAACAGAAGAGTCATACGGACTCAAAACGTTAACTCTGTTTCTCTCTCCACAGGTGCTGCCAGGTCTGCTGAGTTTTTCAAGCATTTTCTGCTTTTAGATCAGAGAGACTTCCTGCTTTTCGCTTGTCAACAAGCACAAACCCAGTTAACCTCATTTGTAACTATGCCCCAACACCCACCTCCACCCCAGATATCAAGAATCAATTCTATGAAGCACTTGACACTGCCATTAGCTGTATTCCCAGCACCGAAGGACTGTACCTCCTAGGGAGCCTCCAGTGCAAGGGTGGGTGCCAACTACATAGCTTGGCAAATGTGAATAAGGCACCAGGGAATCGACTAGATTAATGGAAATGGACAGAGGTTCCTGGAGCTGTGCTGTTACCATGGACTCTGTCTGACAAACAGCTGCTTCCATGCCACAAGGTGTCTTGGAGAAATCTGAGAGTACACCACTGGCACCAGCTACATCTCATCATCACCGGGTGTACCACCCTCAACGGTACCCTCATCACGTGTAGCTATCACAGCACTGACTGTGACACTGACCACAGCTCGGCATATAGCAAAGTCAGGCTTCAGCCAAGGAAACTATGCCACCCAAGAAGAAAGGTCATGCTTGCATCAACACTTGCCATGCTCAACATCTTCAATCAGGCTCTTTTGGACAACAATGTCCAAGACCCAGAGTACGGTGTCAAAGTGGGATCAACTGCACAACATCATCAATAACTCTGCACTCACCTGGTACAGGAAAAGGGATCAGAGGAACACTGACTGGTTTGAGGCTTACTGGACTGAAATGGAGCAGGTTACTGCAAGCAAGAGGAGAGCCCTCATGAACGACAAGCAAGTCCCCAGAAAACAAAATCTAGACCCTCTCAGAGTCACCAGAATCAAGTCTCGGCAGACTGCTCAGCACTGCGCCAGTCAACACTGGCTGAAACTCTGCAATAGCATACAATCTGCTGCCGAGTCCAGGAATGCTAGAGGGATGTAGGATGGAATCAAGAAAGCAACAGACCCAGCAGCAACCAAATCAGCCCCCTTTTGAAGACAAAGCCAGGAATGATCATCACTGAATCTAGTAAGCAGATGGGAAGGTGGGTGGAGCACTATCTCACACTCTACAAAATGGAGAGCATTGTCACTGACGAAACTCTCAGAGTATCCCAGATTTTCCTGTCATGGAGGAGTTGGGCAGCGAGCCCAACATTGTAGAGCTCAACAAGGCCACTGACCATCTTGCTGGTGGTAAAGCCCAGGAAACATTGGCATTCCACCTGAAATTATCAAAGGCGGAAAACAAGCACATCTGCAGCATCTCCATGAACTTTTGTGCCTCTGTAGGAAGGAAACCTTTATGCCTCAAGTCCTGCATGATGCAAGAATAGTCCACCTGATACAAAACCAAAGGGAACCACAAAGACTGCAACAATTACCAAGACATCTCAAGTACTGTGGGGAAAGCCTTAGCTCACACTGCTCTGACCAGATTGAAGACCCTAGCATCGCGCATCTACCCTAAGTCTCAGCATGGCTTCAGAGTTTACAGATCGACAGTGACTTGATTTTCTCACTTCGGCTGTTACAGGACAAATGCCACAAATAGCGTAGACCACTCTACATTGCTTTCATAGGCTTCACCAAGGCCTTAGACCTTGTCAGCACAGACGGACTCTTGAAACTGCTGCAGAAACTAGGCTGCCCACCTGACTCCTGGGCGTCATTTCTTCTTTCCACCAGAACATGCACAGTTTCATAGATCCAATGGAGCATCATCTGAGGCTTTCAGGATCAGCAGGGGGGGAAAGCAGGGCTGCACCTTGGTGCAAACATTCTTTGGCATATTTTTCTCCATGCTGCTATTGTATGTTTTTGGCAACTCAAAAAAGTGTGTCTACCTGCACACTGAAGGCAAGCTGTTCAACTTGGAAAGAATGCGCACCAAAATCAAAGTGTCCTCGTCTGTGAATTGCTGTTTGCTGATGACGCCGCGCTGTCATCCCATACTGTTGTTCACTTGCACCAGCTTGTAGGTTGATTCTCCTGGGCCTGCAAGGATTTTGAACTGACAATCAGAGTCAAGAAGACCAAAGTTAGGGGCCAGGATGGAGAGACTCACCTTACATCAACTTTGAAAACCTCACTCTGGGGATTGTCGACAGCTTCACAGATCTCAGATCAACAATTACCAGCAATCTGCCCCTTGATGCCAAAATCAGCCCAGGCTTGCCAAGGCTGCAGCTGCCATGTCAAAGTTGAGAAGTCCAAGTGTGGGCCAACAGCAAACTAACCAAAAACACAAAGCTCCATGTGTACCAGGTTTGTGCTCTCAGCACCCTCCTTTACAGTAGAGAGGCTTGAACAACTTATGTAAGCCAAGAAAAATGGCCAATCAGCTTCCACCTCCACTGCCTCGGATGAGGACATCTCCTAGCAAGACAGAGTGCAAACCATGGAAGTACACTGACATGCAGGGATCTCAGCATGTTTTCCCTTTGTAGTTAGCGGCAACTCCATTGGCTGGGTCATGTGAGCCGAATGGATGATGGCTGCATCCCTAAAGACATGCTCTAGGATGAGCTTGCTATTGGCACAAGCCAACAAGCACGTCTGAAGTCTGCACACAAGACTTCAAGTTGACCAGGGTCCGAGTCAATGTGTAGGAAGTCCTCGCTGCTGACCGGAGTACCTGCAGTTAGGCAGGGCATAGAAAAAGCAGAGAACAAAAGAAATGACTAGATGATGGAATAGAGACCAGCCAGAAGGAAAAATGTCTGTCGACCTCAGGCCAAAGCTATTCATCTTCAGAAAGGACTGGCACTCATGAATTCGCCTCTACGGCCACAACAGGCAATAATCAGACCAGATGTGACATACAACCTGGGGGCAGCCTATCACCTCCAGAGATGGCTTGATGCCTATGTAACCTTCCATTTTTAACTGAAGCTCTAAGATTTTCTTTCCAAAAGGCCTTCACTATGGTACCATACAGGAGGCTCATGACAAAAGTTAGAGTATGTGGTGTTAGGGAGCAAGTCGCTGAATTGATATGAATTGCCTAAATAGTAGAAAGAAGGGAATCAGGGTAAAAGGGAGTGTAGCAACTGAGGGTATAGCCCCTCCTGCTGACTATCAGGGGTCATGAGATGTTCTTGGAGGCTCTGACCAATGATACATAAGCACGGGCAATCCGGGGGGTGGGGCTTCCTAATGAGAGTCCTGATTGAGCATATAGCACCTGAAATGCTCTCTGTAATAAAGTTTATCTGTTTCTTGTTGAAATCTGTCCTCTCCGTTGAGTCATTATAGGGAGTTACTCAGATTGGAGAAAAGTAGAAAGCGGTGCTCCACAAGGATCAGTGCTGGCAACACTGTTAGTCATAAGTTCCAGTAATGTTTTGGACTTGGGAACAAGTAACTCAACATCGACATTTGCAGATGATAGCAAACTGGGGTTATAGCTAACATTAAAGAAACATACAACATAATACAAGAAGACATTGAAAAACTTGCAGATTGGAAGTTTAGTGAAAAATCAACTTTAACATAGATGAATTTGAGGTGATGCACTTTGGTGGGGAAGATAAAAATATCATCTACACTTTAGAAATTAAGAAAGTGAGTGGAGTAGAAAAGCAAAGGGATCGAGGGATAAAGGAGAACAATCCATTAAAAGCAGCATTGTAGATCAACAAATCAATTAAAAATGCTAGCAAAGCACTGGAATTTATTCCTAGGAGTTTAGAATTCAATAGTAGTGAAGTTCTGGTAAACATAGGACCCTGGTCAGGTCACATGAGTATTATGCACAGTTCTGGTCTCCAAACAATGCAAAGAACAGAGCAATACTAGAGGAAGTGCAAAAAGGATTTACGAGAATGAAATGAAAACTGAGAGATTCCAGCTATTAAGAAGGATTGAACAGCTTGGGGCTTTTCTTTCTAGAAAAGCAAAGATTTAAAAGTAACCTGGCAGAGTTTTTTCAATTTAAGAATTGGCTGGATAGAGTAGAGTAGAGCAGAACAAGGGGCCATAAATACAAGATTGTTATTAATAAATCCAATAGGGAAATCAGTAGGTATTTAATTACTCAGAGAGTGTATTGAGAAACCATGCTTTATATAAAAAAATTGATTTTTGAATTTACTGACTGGAAACCTTGAACTGATTATCTTTTTATAAAAAGAATAAAGCCAAATTCCAGTGATGTTCACAGTCAAAGATGGCTGTACATTTGCATCACTGTACCCACTACATTCCAAAACTGTTGAATGGAGACAACCTGCCTGCAAAGCCACACCAGGAACAAAGACATTGAAAGAGAATGAATGTGGACCATCTCCTATCCCATTAGCATAACATCCAGATAATCACCTGGGTACTCAACTAGGTGGAGACAAACCATTAGGCAAAATCACTTGGAAAATGGGAGCTTGGCTGACAGATGAATTCCCAGCCATGATCTAATCAAGATAACTGGAATATACTAGCCGTGACCATATTTGGGTCACTAGGCAGATGGAGAGAGTAGGTCATGCGACAAACCAACCATGTGTGTTTAGAAACTACTTTCTCTCAGCAACTGAGACACTGAAGGAACAAAACCCTGAGTTGGTTCCTTCAACAACCCCCCACCCCCCACTCCTCTCTCTCCCTCTCTCTCTCTCTCCATCCAACTTACACATTTTGAACCCTGTCTTCTGATTTTGACTATCCAGATGCCGCAGATAGAGATTTAAAGAAGAACTCAACTAAAAGGCTGCTGTCTCCATCTACAACTTTAAACTTCCTTAATGCCAAAAGCAGCAGGACCATAGAGTGAAAGACATAGGACCACTGAGTTCGGTTTGAAGCCAGCCGAGTCACCAACTTTCAACAGCCATATACTCCTTTAATTTTTACTGGATTATAAATTACTTTATCTATGCCTCCCCCTACTCTGTAATCTAATTGCATGTGTGAACTTTGAGTTTGTGTATGTGTTAACGTCAGAGTATTTTTAAAATTATTTTACTTAGAACAGTTTAAATACAATAAATCTATCCTCTTTTCTTTTAAAAAAACTCAAGAAAACCTTCCTGATCATGTCTTTTATGGTCTCAGTAAGTAAACAGTTAAACACTCATGGAATTGGCAAGGATAGCCCATTTTTAATTTTAAAAAACCTATTGCAATCAAATGAGAAGGAAAAGAGAGGAGCTATTTGACCATCCTCACCTGACTGTAGCAGTATAAAATGTGAACTTTCTTACCACAGGAAGTGGTTAAGGCACATAGTTTAGATGCTTTCAAGGGGAACCTGCATGAGTGTGTAAGAGAATAGGGAATAGAAAGATATCCTAAAAGGCTGAGGTGAGATAGATAAAATGGGAGAAACTTGTGTGGAGTGTGAACACCATCAATGGACAGGTTAGACTAAATGCCCTTGTTCCTGTGTTTTATATTATTTGCAGTTCTCTATATCTTCCTCCTTTTAAAATGTTACCTTTAAGTATGTACAGCCTTGCCTTATTCTTCCTCTCAAAATATATTTCTTGATATTTCTCTGCCTTAAATATCTGACATAAATCTTCCCAATCTACTGATCTACATCCTCTTGAATTCACTTAGCATTTCCAAATTCCCAATATGCACTCCTGACAGATGAAGTTATGTGCTGGGCGTTCGAATTTGTAAAATGATCACGAGTGCTATAAGTTCTGTGCAGTCAATCACTACTTGTAAAATTTTGTATTCTCTTTATACCACTTCATTTTGTCTATTTATAACAATTCAAAAAATAATTATTTGACTTAATTCTGAGTTGGAGCAGATTGACTTGAACAGTCATCTTTCGAAGCATAAGTGACACAGTACTTCAGTATTTTATTGTGACCTTTAGCTTCTTGCAAATTGAGGTTTCCTTGCTGGCAGTTGAGGAGTGCATGTCAAGGAGAAATGGTTATGTCTGAAATCCAAACCACAGAGATGACAAAAGACAGGCAGGAAACAGAATGTGTGAGCAGAAATGCTTCGTTTATTGATTTATGTTACTTTAAGTTCATTTCACAAACCAGGCAATATTATTAGTCTGAAGTCCCTGATGTTAACTGTCAGCAGTCAGGAAGTAACTGAGGGCCTAAGTTGAGGTAACACACACAGCTTATAAAGTAGTCTGGAAAACTTATATGGCATTCAACATTATATTGTTGCCTATCTTTCCTGGTGCATGGTATGACATTTATGAAAAGGGGGATAGTTCGACACCGAAGAGCTCTGTTTGCTTGTTATTTGCTCAATGACATTTGGCTTGCCTGTCCCTATATTTGTGTTGTTTCTTGCTCCCATTCTGCAATTAATATAAAACCTCCAGAAATCTTAAAAGTAGTGCTCAGTCTTTCAGGAAGCACACCTTTCACAGGGGATAAATTTGATTTTAAGCAATAATGTGAAACAGGAGATATCAGATATCTGACTGTCCTTATGGTTCTCTCCCAAATTTTATTTTCATTGACTTTCAATGACCAAAGTCAAAATTACCCAAAATGGTGATGAAAATCTGGAACTCGTTCTCCCAAAAGGCTGGATCAGTTGAAATTTTCAAAACTCAAATTGGTAAATTTTTACTTCCTGGGTATCAAGGGTGTGAACAAAGCTGGGTAAATGGAATTGAGATACAGATCATCCATAATCTAACCAAATGACAGTATCAGGTCTGGTCCTTTAACAGGATTTAATTCCCTTGGAACTGTGGCAGACTGGGTGCCGTTGTGTCATTTGTAACATTACTGGAACCTATCCAATTAGAACAACATCTTAACAACATGAAATAAATCACCTCCAACAACCCCACCCCTTCCCAAGGCACCTTTCCATGCAGGCAAGCAGAAAACCTGTCCTTTTACCTCCTCCTCTCACACAATCCAAGATCCCAAACACTCCTTCCAGGTGAAACAACTATATACTTGTAGTTCATTCAGATTAGTGTGCTGGTATTCACAGTTCATGATGTGATCTCCTCTATAACAGGGAGACCAAACATAGACTGGGTAACCAGTGACCACCGAGTCACTGATTTGTGCATGTTACAAGTTTGCCAAAGTACCCTCGGTCTAACAAAGAAGCAGAGCGAGGCGTACATACTGTAAAAGACCTATTAAAAAAGAATGGTGATCTTCAGCTTGCTCTGCTCAGTTACCACTCTACGCCATTGTGGAATGGTTTTGCCTCATGCAAGCTTCTGATGGCCTGCAGGCTAAGAACCCAACTTCCTTTCCTTCTCCAGACATTGCTACCAGAGGTCACAGTGGAAGACAATGATTGGGCTAGAAAACAGGGAAGAAATTTAGAGTAAGTCAAGCCTATACTTTTAACCAGGGACATAGGGTTCACAACTTTCCAACATTCGAAAGGGAAGATAGGAACTGGATCAGGGACCAACAGCGAGAAGCTGTAATAGGGGAGCAACCCAGGTCTTATCTGATCAATACACAGTTAGGCAACATTCGAAGGAACAGAGCTGCCCTGATTTTAATGGACAGAAAGCCATTATCAGGATGGGCTGTGCACCCTGAACCTCAGGAGAATGTCACGCCTAAAGAATGACAAAGGATGGAAACCTGGCATGACAACCCTCAGGAACTGACCTTGGAGCAAATGGGTTTCCAACTACTTCAAAAAGAGCTCCACACTCATTCAGGAAGACTGATGAAAGAGATTTTTAAAAGCAGAGGATTTTGAGGGAGGTGTAGGAGGATGTGTTTATAATAAGATGGGGATAAAGACTCAGGGGTACATGTAGAGTAAAGGGTTAACTCTCACGCTTGCTACTGAGCATCTAAGAAGCTATATCATACTGATGTCACACACTGAGGGAAGATGAGTGAGAAGCACCCAAGAGAGCAGCTGTAGCTATGCCCTGAAGATTTAAAACCTTGTAAATAATTAGTGATGTAAATAAAGGTATTATAAATGAAGGGCCATTGCCTCCAGCAAGATCTTTTCTAGAATAAGAAACCAAGGAACCCAAGGGAGGGAGACAGAAAGCAGGAAAGTACATATGAGTTAACCTAGCATCTGTCAGAGGGAAAATGTTAGAAGCTTTTATTAAAGATGTTATGGCGCTTAGAAAAATTTGAGGCAATCAGACGGAGTCAACATGGTTTTGTAAAAGGGAAATCATGTTTAACCAATTTATTGGAGTTCTTTGAAAGAGTCACATGTGTTGTGGATAAAGGGGAACCAGTGGATGAAGGCATTTGATGAGGTACCATATCAAAGGTTATTGTGAAAAATAAAAAATCATGGTGTGGAGGGTAACATAGTGGCATGGATAGAAGATTAGCTAGCTAGCAGGAAACAGAAAGTATGCATAAATGGGTCTTTATCTGGTTGGCGGGATATAATGAGTGGTGTGTCACAGGGATCAGTGTTGGGGCCTCAACTTTTAACAATTTATATAAATGACTTTGTATCATAAGAAAATTTAGCAACAATACCATCTGTCCCTTCAACAAAGATAGGTAATAAAGTAAGTTGTGCAGAGGACATAAGGAGGCTACAAAGGGACATTGATAGGTTAAGTGAAGGGCAAAGATCTGGCAAATGGAGTAATATGTGGGAAAATGTGAAATTGTTCATTTTAGCAGGAAGAATAAAAAAGAAGCATATTATCTTAATGGTAAGAGATTGCAGAGCTCTGAGATTCAGAGGGATCTGGGTGTCCTAGTGCATGAGCACAAAAGGCTAGTATGCAAGTACAGCAAGTAATCAGGAAAGCGAATAGAATGTTACTGTTTGTTGTGAGGAAAATTGAATGTAAAAGTAGGGAGGTTATCCTTCAGCTGGCACAAGTCACTGGTGAGATCACAACTGCAGTACCGTATACAATATTGGTCTCCTTATGTAAATGCAATAGAAGCAGCTCAGAAAAGGTTTACTTGACTAATGCCAGGAATGGGTGGGTTGTCTTTTGAGAAAATGTTGGACAGGCTAGGCTTGTTTAGAAGAGTGAGAGATGACTTGATTGAGACCTTTAAGATCCAGAGGGGTCTTGACAGGGTGAATGTGGAAAGGGTCTTTTCTCTTGGGGTCACTGTTTAAAAATAAGGCGTCACTCATTTAAGACAGAGATGAGGAGAATTTTTTTCTGCTGGAGGGTAGTGAGTCTTTGGAACTCTCTTCCTTAAAAGACAGGAGAAGCAAAGTTTTTAAATATTTTTTAAGGCAAAGATAGATAGATTCTTGATAAACAAGGGGGTTAAAGGTTACTAAGGCTAGGCAGGAGGTTACAATTCGACCATCCGTGATCTCATTGAATGGTGGAGCAGTCTCAAGGGACCGAGTGGCCTATCCCAGAATAGCAGATTCTCCACCACTCCCACACTGACCTCTCTGTCCTTGGCCTCCTGCAGTGTGCCGATGTAATTCAATATAAGCATGAGGAGCAGCATTTTATCTTTCATGAGGCCACTTCACTGCCTTCTGAACTTAACATTGAGTTTGACAATTTCAGACAGGCTCCTGTGACCCCACATTGTTTCCTTAATCATTGCTGGTTTTTCTCTGTTATTTTGCTCTTTACTTGGCTTCCAGGTAGCAGCTATTCATGATTCTGCCATTCACACCTCTTCTAGACACAACTTTTATTTCTCTTTCCTTGCTCCATTATCACCCCCTTTGGTCTTTCACCATCAGCACTTTAGTCATTTAATCTCTCTGTGCACCACCATATCACAGACCTTCCATTTTGCTCTTTTTCCACACCACCCCCTTTCATGTGCTTAAAATCTAATGCATCACTTAACTTTTCCCAGTTCAAACGAAAGGATATTGACATCAAATGTAACTCTTTTCTTCTCTCCACAGATGCTACCTGATCTGCTGAGTATTTCTAGAAGTTTCTGTTTTTATTTCAGATTTCCAGTGTCTACAGTATTTTATTTCTGTTATAAATCCTATAGGATTCTGAATTTGCCTCTTGTCTCTTACAAGGACTGTCTTCTGCCTCTGCTCCTCAGACTGTATCTAGCCAGTTGTACAGCTTACTTAAAGTTGAATCGTTTCAAGATTGTAAAAAAATCAGAGCGGGTTTCATCTAAAACACTTACAATTGTTCAACGTCTGATCAGGTCATCTTTTAATGTTCCATATTTGCAATTGTCAGCTAAGCGGTACAACTTGTTGATGAATGAGTCAAACTCTTTACCCTGCTTTTGAATGTGGCAATTACATTTTGCCCTCTCTATCACAATATTTTTTATGGAGACTGAAGTATGAGTCAAAGTCTCTGATGACATCGTCGTAGGAGGCTGTCTCTTTGTTGACTCCCTGTCTGGCCAGGATGTCATTCGTGATGCTCCTGACAGTATATAACAAATTCCTAACTTGGTCTTTGGTAACTTTACTTGCAAGACTGGAAGCATTGTGATACCCGGTAAAATGCTCCCCCCATTTTGCAATTGCTCAGCCTGTCTGGGGCCCTCTATATTTTGAAATGATTCTGGTAGAGATAAAATAATAGCCATTTCTCATCCTCGCTCAAGGTTCACTTTTCTCATGCTACTTGACTTGCTAGTCACTGAGCTGCCCTTGTATTTTTCATTTCTGGCATGGTTACTGAGTTGGCCTCAAAGTCCTTCACCCACTGCTCTGCACTGTTGCTGGGTGTTTACTGTTCTTCTGTGGGTGTAGTCACTGCTGCCACCATCTGTTATTGTGGGTTTGTCTCAGGGTCCCTTACTCCAGAAGAGATCTTGCTGGAGGCAATGGTCTTTCATTCAAAAAAGTTTTATTTACATCACTAACTATTTACAAGGTTATAGATCATTAGGACATATCTACATCTCCTCTCTGAGGTGCTTCCCTCATCTTCTCTCAGTGAATGACATCACTATAACATAGCTCCTTATACACGTGCTCAGTAGCTATCATTAAAGTTAACCTTTACTCCACAGAGAATCAAAATGATAGGTGACTGGAAGCTCAAAATCACACTTGAAAAATAAAGGGGGTTTGTTGTACAAAGTGGTCACCTAATCTGTGTTTAGCCTCCCCTTTATAGAGGAGACCACATCATCAGCCATGAATACAGTATAATAATTTGAAAGAAGCACAAGCGTATGGCTGTTTCTTCTGGAAGCAGTGTTTGTGACCTTATGTGGTGCAAAAGCCTGCATCTCTTAAAGGCAGCCTGTCCCTCTTAAAGGGGAGCTACACTCATTGTAAGGAAACTGCTGTTAACTGTCCGTGGCACAAGAGGCAATAAGGAGAAGGAAACCAATTGGAGCAACAGCCAAGAGAGATGGCTTCCAGGTTCATGGATGCATTAAGGTCTTAGTCTAAGAGGTCAACAAGAGGAGAGAGGCCATGTTTCTGTGGGAGCCAGGAGGCCCTCAAGAAACACCACAGGTGGGAATGAGAGCAGGTGGTTGGGAAATCAATTCCCAGAGTCTCTCCCCAAGGACCTGGTGACATATCACAAGAAGCTGTCAAGGTGAGTGAATGCATCTTTGCATGACATCTTCTACCTACCATAACACGAACCTCTCACACTGCTCAATGCACCACACCCCCATTACTCAACCAGCAGCAGTCCCTAACCCTCAGGATTCAAGCCTAACATCATATATTTCACCTCATTCTCACGCACCAAACAAAACTGCCAGTCTCACACTCACCCCACGCTGCTGCCACATACCTCCTGCTATTCAACAGGCACTTCACCCAAACACAGTGCAACACAACCATTGACATTCTTCCCTTTAACTTGCAGGACAGGTGGCACATTATAGCAGGAAGCAGAGCAGAAGCAAAGCTGGTCAGACATACCTACATCACTTAAGTCCTGAAAGAGGTTGTGCTCAGCATCATGGGTCTGGCTGCGACAGACACCACTGCATCTATCACCACTGAGAACATTCAGGAGTACAATAGGATTCTGCCTTATTCCCCTTCCCAAATCAAACCTCACCCTCATCCTGCTATCTGGCATGAATACAAACTGCAGATCATGTGACCATGGACCTCTTGCTTCGCACCCCATCAGCCCCCTTTCCTCATGCCAACCCTCCTCTTCTGATTTCTTGCTATCAGATACAAAACTGCTGCCTTGCCAGTCAGATCAACTGCATGAGGAAGGATACTGACCTCTGAAGATGGATACAGGCCTCTGAGGAAAAAGCATTGTCACTTGATCTGAAGTCGCAGCCACCAGCTCAGATATTGGCAATGTACATAGCCTAGAGGGTGTTATAGAAGTGTAATGTGCTCATGGGGAATCACCAGGCATGGCTGGGCCAGGTCAGGGAGAAAGGGCAGTTTATGTGCCAACTCCCCAGTGGGCAAGGTCACAGAAGAGTTTTGCTGCATGGTACACAGATAAGGATTTTGATGGTGGACAGACAGGAGAATGCTCATTGGCTGCACATGGAGATGCTGGTGCATTGGCAGGCCTGCCAGATAGCTATCTTTTGCTGATAAAGAGCATGGAGACACTGACTCCCATGTGGCACAGGGCATTGCTAACTTGACGTGCTTGGAGCCCATCCTTCCCAGTGTGGAAGCGGTAGCCAACTCAACAACAACACTAGTGAATCTACCCATGATGCAGCAACTGGTGGCCAATGCCTCAACTTGCACTGCAGCATATGCAGAAGTCATTCAACATCTCAGTACTGCTGTAGGAGTTGAGGTTGAGATTATAAGATCCATGCTTGCTGCCATGCAAGCTCAGACTACTGTCATCATGGCTGCAGAGGTTAGTGCTCAAAAGGGTAGGAAGGTTCAAACAGCGATCTAGCAATCTGTTCTCTAACCAATTACTAGGATTGCTGAGGCACTAGTGAGGAGTGCCAATGATTCCATTGAGCACAAACCTGCTGTCATTTCTCAGGATAGCAGTGTTTATGCTTCCATCACTGCCGCTCCACTAATGCCCTTTGCTGGTGCCTCTCAGCCAGCCAGTCCAGGGCACTGCCACCCATGCTGAGATGGTGCGGCGCAAAGCTGGGACCTCAAGGCCCAGAGCTGCTTGAGGCCATCCTGCAAGACGATCTGCAGTTTCCCCCACTGAAAGTCAGCAGCCTTCCACCAGCCATGGGGTAGAATTGTGTAGGATCATGGGGACAGGCAAAGGCTCCCACTAGACAGGCACTAAGGGAATGTGCAAGAGTGAATAGTTCACATTTGTCTCTGTATTTCTTGGATGTGTGGCTGGGATAAAGTTTTTATGGAAAGATTTTTGTTGGTGGCTGACATTGCAAGATTTTGGTCAAGAGAATGCAGTGATGCGATGTTGCAGATGGATGGGAAGCTGGGGAATAGTAGTCAATGGTAGCCCCCAGAATGCTAATAGTGGGTAATGCCATTAAATGTCAAGGGGCAATGGTTAGATTCTCTCTTGTTGGAGATAGTCATTGCCTGGCACTCGTGTGGTGCGAATGTTACTTGCCACTTGCCAGCCCAATCCTGGATATTTGGACTCAGGCTGCTTCAGTATCTGAGGAGTCGCAAATGGTGCTGAACATTGTACAATCATTAACAATCATCCCCATTTCCGACCTTATAATGGAAGGAAGGTCATTGGTGAAGTAGCTGAAATGGTTTGGCCTGGGACACTGAGGAACTCCTGCAGTGATGTCCTGGAACTGAGATGATTGACCTCCAACAACCACAACCATCTTCCTTTGTGCAAGGTGTGACTCCAACCAGTGGAGAGATTTCCCTCTGATTTCCATTGACTATAGTTTTGCTAGGGCTCCCTGATGCCACACTTGGTCAAATGCAGACTTGATATCAAGGCTAGTCACTCTCACCTTACCATTTACATGTGGGGCCTGCAGAGCCATGTCCAATAGGAATCCTGCTCCCCTGGCAAAGCCACTTGCCCACTCCTTCTGCTTCTCTCTGGTTAGAGAGGAAATGATAACCCCCCTCTCCTTGTGTATGGGGCCTCCTGCAATGGATTGATGCAGCAATAGACAATGAACTGGAATATGTTTATAATGTTGCCTCCTCCTGACTGGGAGAGTAGGATTATGTAGCATTTGAGAGCAACAGTGATTTTGATGGCTGCCAGCAGTGCCTTTCTCACCTCAATAAGTCCTGTTGAAGGAGGTGGCAGTTCTGTGAGCAAGTCCTTTGTGAATCACAGGTGCCTCAGGCATTGTTCCTGGGTGAAGTGGAGGTAGGAGAAGTGCTCCATGAAATCATTGGTGGGTAGAGCCTTTTGTGGAGATTCCTCCTCCTCCTGCCTCTGGACAGAGTTTTCCCTCTCTGCCTCCTCAGCTTTATTTTCCTGTTGCAGATCCAGAGGCACTGCAATTACTTCCCCTCTCCATACCTGTTGCAGCCTTTCTGCATGCAAACAGATAACAAAATATTGTTAAATTATTCATAAAGAGCTAGGAACTAATTGTTATGTGAACATATATATCCTGGGGTGCCACATTTTACTGCTGCACTGGAGTCATGTGCTGACTAACAATGTGTCTGCCTGTCAGTCCACCAGCCACAGGGAGAGCTGAAAGAAATAGACTCAGTGAAGCTCCAGCATTTTGAATCTAAAGTGCGATTATTTCTAATTTATATGAACCTGAAGACATAACACTTCTTCCTGCCAGAATGCAGCAACACTCCATAGTGAATCCAGCAACTCACAAGAACACCTCCAAAGAGAAACCTCCACACTTTCACCTTCCCTGTAGGCTGGATGGCTGGCTTTTTAAATAGTGCTGGGGGTGGGGGGGGTTGCTGAGTGTATGTTCAGCAATTAGCACAGGGCATTCACTGGACCTGCACAGTCCATGTTCGGAGGACCTGCATCAACTCAGCCTGAGAAGCTGTCTGACATTACAATATGACCATGGTGAAAGTTCCTGGCACACACAAGACACAACACAATAATGCCCTTCTCACATTTTTCAGGATCTTTGTCCACAGAAATGTTAACTCAGCGCAGGATTTTCCTCTCAGTGCACTAAGTGCGGTGGCGCGTGTGAAGATCAATGTTTTACCCGCTGGCTGCAATGGTGGGTTTTCGTGCCGTATCATTCATTTCCCACCTCATTAAAAATGCATCCACGGGAAACATGCCGGATTGCTGCTGGGCTGCCTCTGATCCGCCCGCCCCACTGTGAGATCAACACTTCCTCACTCCGGGTGCCATATTTAAACTGCAGCCGCACAGTGCTCTCAATCTCTGAAGCCCAGGACTGCTCCACTGAAGACATGGTTCCAAAAGCCAAGCAGGCAGCTGCTCCCAAATTCAGTGATGCCTTACTGAAACACCTTTTGGATGCAGTTGAGGCCCGCTGCATTGTCCTCTACCACAGCTCTGGCTGCAGGAGGTCCAGCAAGCTTATCAATCTGGCTTGGGAGGTGGTGGTCAGTGCCAACGCTGCACAGAAGAGGTCAGGCACCCAGTGCAGAAAGAGGATGAATGATCTCATATGTGCTGCCAGGGTAAGGCAACCATCTCATCATTCTCAACTCACACACTTACAAACCCACCATGCATTCATTGGCATCTCATTCACTGCCAGCTCAAGGGACATCACCACTCACTCTTACACATACCATCCCATCTCCATCTGGACTCATCCCCTCATGAGACTGCATCCTCATCCCATCCAGGGGTCCCTTCACCACCACGTGTGCCAGGTATCCTTATCATCTGCCCTGGTGTGCAACTTGTTCACAATCTCTCCATCTCTCTTCATACAGGACATTCACAGGGAGAGGCTGCAGACTGGGGCTGGAGTGTCGGAACTCAAGGTCCTCTCCCAATTCGAAAACTGAGTCATTGAGCTAGCCAGAGAGGGCACACACCATGCCTGCAGCAATGGTGAGGTCGGCAGCAAACACCCAGTGAGGATTCTGCACTAGCTCATCCCTCAGACAACCATGCTGTGAGTGCATTGTCCTGTTTTAGAATCATCTGCCAAACACTAATTATCTCTACTTTCTTTCATAGGAACCTCAACCAGTCAGGACCTTAGCTCGCACCCAAATGACACCTCAGATGAGGATCCGAGGACACCACAACAGAAGACCCGTCACAGTGCTCACCCACACCCTCCACCAGCAGATGGACACCCAGGTGACTTCAGGAGTGTCCAGTTGATTCCAATTGCCTCTTACTGTGACCCATCCCCAACTCCAGCTCCACAGGCCAAGGAGGGTCCACCTGCCCTACAGCAGGACACCCAAAGCAGGCTGGGGCCCCCCAGGTCGTGGCCCTCCAGAGGATGCCACCAAAGTCATCACAGGCAACAGGGCGTAGCAGCCAGCAGATTGCCTCAACCTCCACTGTAGATGTTGTGGATGCACCCAGACATAGTGATAAGGTTAGGAAAGTTAAAAAAATGTAGGAGCACAATGGTGGCATGGGTGTTCACAATATGTATATAATGATGCCATGGTCCATCCCCTCACTTATCACACATCGCCAATCATGGGCCTCTCGTCTAGTGTGCTTCCACATCTCCACAATGTGTGCCCCTTTTTCAGATTATTCTCGACATCAGTGATGCTTCGACTTTAATGTCAAGTGTGCTTGTGGGAGGAACCTTGTTCACAAGCTTTGCAGGTCTTGTCATGTTTATTCTTGGCTGTGTAAGATTGAGGCAGATGTGCCCTCCTATCTCATCTGCATTCTTGAAAGGTGATGGTGTTGTGCACAAGGAGAGATGTGTTTATGCATGGGGAAGGGTCATATATCATGCAACTCCATGTGGTATCTGTCATCCAGCAGGGTTTTCATGATATGAGCCCATACTCAGCTCTTGTGCGCTCCTGTCTGCCAACTTTGTTTCCGACCTTCTGACTGTACATCTGCTATGCTCACCAATAAGTGGAAGGACCTTGCCATCTCAAGCTGCCAAAACTCTGCCGCTGTCAGCTACATTATTGCCCTGGCGCTTGATCCTGCAACCTTGAGCATTTCTCAACCTGTAATAGTTTGTGTTGTGGCAGTAAGGTTCTCGTTGCAATGTTGGGATGCAGCGCTGTGTTTCCCATCACCTAAGCACTCGCTGAGACATGTGATGCTCATTGCAAATGGTGGATTTTGGCAGTCAACAGAGCCTTTGAGCATGCTCTGGAAGCGCACATCGTAGCTTTAGAAAATATTGAGGGGAGCAAAGGGATAGGAGCGAGGATGTACTGAAGCTGAAGCCTGCTCTTTATTAGCAATGACTCATCGCTGTGAATGCCTCATGGTGCCTGAGCATTTTGGACATTGCAAGGGCCAGGGCTGCCATGAGGGCACAATGTGTGTCTGAAAGAGGAGGTATTTTAATGTCTGGCAGACCAGTTGTTGAACATCATCATCTTCAGGTGATCCACATGCATAGTAAGGCGAGGATAAAAGCAGACTAACATCCCCAACTGAGAATGCTGGATGTTAATGTGATAGAGAAGGTGACAGAGGATTGCATCATCTCTGTATAGATGCACACCTGTGGAACATTCTCAGCTGCCTTGGCCCAAATGTCACCTATCAGCTTCACCATCGATTTTACACAGAATGCATTGTCCTGTTGTTGGAGCTTTGTCAGATTGAAGGTATACAGATATGAGTCCACTGAGGATGGTGAAACAGCTCCTGGCTCTTGTCGGCTGCCACTGCAACTGGGATGCTAGAGATACGCTTGAAGAGGCAGCACTGTCTGGTGTCTGCTGCCTGGACTCCCTCCTTCAGTTATCACCTCATCTCAGCAAGGACACACGCTCCTGAGGTTTCATCAACCTTCAAACAATCAAGACAATGTAAGCCTGATGTGTAACTATTCACTCTCATATTGAAGTGGACGGTTGAAATGATAGGAATAACAACACTGGTGTTAATTTTGTCCCATGATGGAGGGCACTTGTCCAAGAGGGTACTCACTGCAACTCGTCATCCTCCGCATGGAATCTGATGGCTATTAGTTCCTCGCATGCATGCCTGCCTCATCTGGCCTGTGCTATGGCCGCTTCCCCTGCAGCCTCGGCTTCCTTGAACTCAAGACCCTCATCCCCTTCTACATCCTCCTCATGAGAGGAGATGTGCAGCTCCTCCATGTTGGCATCTGGCAAGCCCTCCCTTTTTGCAGTGCCAGGTTTTGCAGTGCACAGCAAGCCACGATGATCCATGAGACCCTCTGGGGACAGTAAGGAGTGCTCCACCAGATCTGTCCAGGCATCGGAAACACATCTTTAAGATTCCTATGGTCTGTTCCACCAATGTTTGGGTAACAGCACGAGCATCATTGTACCTTCTCTCTGCAGGAGTTCTGTGGCCGCCGTGCAGGCATCATCAACCACATCCTTTAGTGGGTGCCCCTTGTCACTGAGGAGCCAGCTCTGGATCCTGTGTGGTCCCTCAAAGATGCCTGCGATCTGCTCAAGATGTATGAGTCATAGATGCTTCCTGGGTATCTGGCGCAAACCTGCATGATTAGTTTCTTGTGGTTGCAAACCAGCTGTACATTGAGCAAGTGGAAGCCTTTCCTGTTTATGCGCTGGAGTGCCTGTTACCATGGAGCTTTATAGCCACAAAACTGCAGTCAATGGCACCCTGCACCCGTGGGAATCCAGGAATCACTGCAAAGCCCATTGCTCTGGAATCCTGGCTTGATTGCTGCTGAAGTTTTCTTATTCAGCCAGCACTTATTGCCCAGCGGAGGGCATTTTAAGATTCAATCACATTGCTGTCGGTCTGGAGCCACATGTAGGCCAGACCAGCTAAGAATGGCAGATTTCCTTCCCTAAAGGGCATTCGTGAACCAGATGGGTTTTTACAACATTCGACATCAGACTTTTAATTCCAGATTTTTTATTGAATTCAAATTCCACCATCTACCGTGGCAGGATTCAAACCGGGGCCCCCAGAGCATTAACCTGGGTTTCTGGGTTACCGATCCAGTGACAATACCAATACTCCACCGCCTCCCCACAATTGTGGGCCTTGGCAAAAAGGGCATGTGACCTCATGAATGTATTTATATGTGGCTGCTTGAGAGATCCACCAGGGGTCCCCAGTAGATCCCTGGAAGGAGCCATACCTGTAGAAGTTCAATGTGGTGGTAACTTTCACAGCCAGTGGCACTGGAAGCCCTTCCAGTCCCCATGGTAGCAATTCCTGGAAAATGTGGCAAATTTGAGTCACCAGATCCCTGGACATGTGGAGGCGTTGGTGATACTGTCTCTTGCTCATCTGTAGATAAGACATGTGATTTCTGTACACCCTTGGTCTTGTGAGGTGCCTATGCACGATGTTGCTGTGAGCCTTAACCTCTACATCCAGGGGGAGCCACTTGGTCTTGAGGGTTGAGCTCCTCCCTTTGGTGAACCAGGTGCCTCCGTTGCAATCCTCTCCTCCTCTCCTGCCTGTATGTGAATATGCAGCAGCAATAAATCCAGGCTCCATCTTCCTGAAGATCTCTGCTCTGCAGCATCAATGAGAAACAGACATGAGTCAGCACTGGCCTGCAAAGGTCCTATTTCTGTCAATGACTCATCAGTGAATGTGGGTTCAAGGGCTTTGTTCCGATGTTGGAAACTAATCGCCCTAAAAATCCAGACCAGTGCCGGGTTCATTTCAAGGTGCACCTTCCGCCCACCACCCCAACCCATTTATATGACTGACTGCTTTGAGATTGCCTTGGCCAGGCATTCGGATGTGTTGCTTTCATCCCAAGTGTTGGGATCCTCATTCACTGCACTCTAATACTCTTTGGAATACACATGAGAGAAAATGTTTAGTCAGGAAATGAGATTATTTGAGGGGGCCTGAGGCTTCTCTTCCAGATGCCAGCATCACGATTCTAACACATATCTGAAACTTATCCAGTCGTCCGATTGCTCTGGAGTGCATTACTGCTCTGGGGAATCTCCACGCTCTGAATAAGGTGTTAATACAAGGAGATCAATTAGTGTCAGTGTGAGGGATTAGTCTTGCATGAAAGTGCATCATAGCTTCACTTTCCTGATTCCCTGCATTGTCATTAAAAGGCTCCTAACATGCCTCAGCTGTTCATCTCTCCTTTTTGGGGATGCACAGTTCAGCTGGGTGCCCCTTTAATTGGCCCACCCAGTGCGTGCAACTGCCCTCCAATCTGCCCTCAGAGCTCTCATCAGCAGAGTATCTCCTCATTTTAATTTTGTACTGCACCATCGCTGCAGGTTGGAAGATGGTGGTGCTGAGGTCTCACTACCAGACCAGCTTGGACCCCGCCCAGTGTGAGTGTAGAAACCCCTCTCATCATCCTGCAGGAGTTTAATGTTCAGGTTTCTCTCCCTCCAAGAACCTTTTGATCCTCTGCCTGTATTCCTTGAGCCATCTTGATTGTGGTGGTTTTCCCTTTGTTACCCTGGAACATGGTGAGATAGATGTGTCTATGTCCCATGCGGACCTCACCCACCCCATCCTGAGGACACTTACACAGTATGACATATACCCCCTCCCCCTTCCAACACCTTTGAATGCCCCACAACACCTTTTCCCTATCTATAGGCTGCAGATGCCTCCCATGGATGAGAGCCCTATCTGCGGACCAGCATGATTTCAGAAACTCCCCCCCACACCAAGACCAATGCGTGTGAAGTTAAAACAATGCCCTGCGCACAACATCCTGGACATGGTTGAGACTGGACTGACATGCCCTCTCCCTGCCTGGAGTGGGACAAGGACAGTCTTTGCAAGCTCAACATTGAAGTGCTTCTTCAGTCAGCGATCCTCCCATTCTGACCCAAAGTCACTTATGTCATTCTGTAACCTTACCCATCTTGGTGCTGAGGATGCTTCCCAACCGCACCCCCCACCAACCCTCCCACCCCCTGCCTCCACCCCCCAGTCCTGAGAGACCTAAAATTTGTATATCCCAGCCTTAAATGTTTCCAACAAACGAGCATCCACAACCCTCTGGGGTAGAGAATTCCAAAGATTCTCAACTCTTTCAGTGAAGAAATTTCTCCTCATTTCAGTCTTAAATGATCCTGAGACTGTGGCCTTGTGTTTTAGATTCCCCGACCAGTGGAAACAATCTCTCAGCTTCCACTCTACCAAACACCTTCACAATTTTATAAGTTTCAGTGGGATCACCTTTCATTCATCTAAACTCCAGAGAATAAACCCAATTTACTCAGCCTTTCATCATAGGACAACACCCTCATTCCAGGGACCAATTTAATGAACCTTCGCTATACTGCCTTCCATGCAAGTGTGTGTTCTTTCTTAAATATGGAGACCAAAATTGCACAGTACTCCAGATGTAGTCTCACCAAAACCCTGTACAACTGTGCAAGGCTTCTTTATTCTTGTACTCCAATCCCCTTGCAATAATTCCTATTGTAAGAGGTTTCAGCCCCTGCTTCATTGTTCAAAGGGACCACTCCTTCCTACCCATCCTCAACCTGTCTCCCATATTGCAGTGGGCAGGTAACGTTTCAGGTCTTGTGCCTGGCCTTGGGCCTATTCCGGCTCCACAGCTGTAATACACATGGAAGGGGAAGGCGGAGGCAAGGCGAGCAGCCCTCCAGCTTTCACTACACGGGCTGCTATCAGGCAGAAAAGGGGAGTACCTCCTTTAGGGGGATCCTTGTGTCCATTGGAGGCACTTCCCCCCAACCCCAACATTGTGCATCTCATTTATTTCACACCCACTGCCTTCAAAAACCTAACTCCCAACACCCTCCCCCACTTCGCTGGGGTCTACCAGGCAGGCATGACCAAAAATCCCTCAATTACCTGAAGCCTGGGACCATCACTTCTTCTTCTTCGTGGATTGCCTGTAATCCCAGCAGTGACCACTATTCGATTCTGGTGCTGCTGGGACCACAACACTGGCAACTGATCAGATTGGTCAACAGTTCTCTAGGGCAGGGCTTACTTCCAGATTGTTGAGGAAGGCCACTCTGATCTAATTAAGATTGCCCCCAGCATATTATCATCGTGTGGCATCTGGGTTTCTGGTCGGTGCTGTGCCAACATTTATTTCGGTCGCGATGGGGGGGTAGGGGGTGGTGCACAGGTAATCAATCTCCCCATAAAATTTACCCCTGGAAAAGAATAATTCATATTGGATTGTGAAGAATAATAAATAAACAATAAAATTGAATTGATAATTTTATATTGTAAATTCCATCATTTATTCTCAAAATAAGTAAGTAAATTGAGACTGTCAGCAGTAATCAAACCTGATTGGTAGATGATGTATAGTTCTGGTGACACAAGGAGTTTAAAGCATCTAAATATGGCAGACTTACTGAAGCTAATTCTGTATTTTTTGTATGTTAAGTCTGTACCTTTACCATCAAAAGTTCAATTTTCCACTCTGACAATTGGGCAGTAAAATTACCATCAGTTCCAATATAGGGTCAACAGAGACATTCGAGAAATTTCAAAGCTAGAGATGGAGTGAAGTTAACTGAATCAAATGCAGTCTTATTTTTTAAAAAAGCAGATCCAGTTTTTTTTTGCTGCTTGGAATACAAATAGCTCTGTTTAAATCTAACATGGTGATTACAGTGGAGAAGGAATATAATTTATAGGGGTGACTATAGGGGTACTTTATTGGGCTGATTATGCAGGTAATTTGGGGGATAACTCATGGGGCAATTCACTGGAGTGAATATGTGTTATTTTATTGGGGTATTAAGGAATGCATTATTGGGGTGATTCTGGAGTTAAACTATTGAAATGATTATGTGGGTATTTTATTAAGCTGATTACAGAGGTAATTTATTGGAGCGATTATTAGATAATTAAATGTATGTAATTTATTAAGATGAGTATTGGGATAATTTATTGGTCTGATTATAGGTGTAACTTATTAAGATGATTATTGGGTTAATTTATTGGTATGATTATGGGATAATTTATTGGGTGATTATTGGGTTAAATTATTAGGTTGATTATATAATAATTTCTTTGGATGATTTAGGGCAATTTATTGGTATGATCATAAGATAATTTGTTGGAACAATTATGGGGGCTAATTTATTGCTCAGAATAGGGGGATAATTTATTGGGGTGATTTGGGGGAGATTTATTCGGGCGGTTATTTGGTGATTTATTGGGGTGATTATGTGGACAATTTATTAGCCTGACTAATGGGTCATTTATTGATCTGACTATGGGGTAATTTATTGGGCTAATTGTGGGGTGATTGATTGGCCCACCATAGGGGTAATTAATAGGCTGATTATGGGTGTAATATTACAAACCCACACAAGCAGAATGCTCCTGAATTGCCAATTCCATGTCAGCAGCCTTTTCTTCAATGTTCTGAGGCTTTACAGGTGCGACACAACTGGTTACCATCGAATTATTGATCCTGAGAACAGCATCCTGATTTTGTTACAGAATTTTACCTTGATTGGGTCGCCTGTAATAATGTTGCCTACCCACCAACCCCCACGCCCTTAGCGAGGAGGTGCTTGATGAGCATATGATCTGACAGTATTGTGCAGATTGCATTGTCACATTATTGACCCTGTTTGAAATAGGCTTCCAAACGCAGAACCAACTTGTAAAACCAATAATCTGAGCATGCAGTTAAGAGTAAATCTTCACATTGGAAGCTGGCAGATTATGTAATCATCTTGCACAGTGACAGTGGAATTTATTAAATCATTCAGGAACTATGGGCAGAGTGTAGTGGGATATAGTGCCAAGGAAGACGATAAATTAAGGCATTGCAGATTCTAAGTAAGGACATAAATGATGGGATGAATCAAACTATATGAAAGTTCTTTCTCATTCTGCCTCATAGCCTTGTAGCAGCATTCAGCCATTGGAGACATCACTGTGTGTGGTTAAGACAAAAAAAATTGAAGACTTTCAATTGAGCCTACCGGGAGAAAATAACTTTATTTTGGCGGTGGCAGAGTGGTATTGTCACTGGACCAGTATTCCAGAGACCCAGAGCAATGCTCTGGCAGATGGTGAAATACGAATCAATAAAAACCTGGAATTAAAAGTCTGATGGTGACCACAAAACCATTGCCAAATGTCATAAAAAGCCATCAGGGGTTCACTAATGTCCTTTAGGAAGGGAATCTGCCATCCTTACCTGATCCGGCCTACATGTGACTCCAGACCCACAGCAATGTGGTTGACTCTTAAATGCCCTCTGAGCAAGGGCAATTAAGGCTGGGCAATAAATGCTGGCCTAGCGATACCCATATCCCATGAATGAATAAATAAAATGGGTATAGAAGGCAAACTTGCCTTGATCTAATTTCCCTGAACATGATGTTGCATGTTTTCTTCTACAGTAATTGTTGAAAGTACTATAGTTGTAATGGTTATCTACTGACCTGAAAGTTGATCCACTCAAGACGGAATTATAATGGTTGCAGAACTGCTTAAGTCATGAATGATATGATTTGATTCACTTGGGTATTTCATATTATGTTTTCATATCAATTACCATTTGTTCTGCATTATGCCATGATACTGGACATATTGTATACTCAGATCAGGGCATCTCTTAAATGTACAGAGATTAAAAAGAAAAACTACAAACGCTGAAAATGAATTCCGATGAAAGAGCTCTCCTAAAGCAACTTTGCTTCTGTTGCTGACAGATGGGTTGCGTATTTCCAATGTTTTCTCTTCTAGCTTTCATTCTTCTAGCCTTGACAATGGTATTAAACTATGTGCAGTTGTGTTAGTCAATACTGTTACTCATTCAGGATAAGAGGTCTGAATTGTACAAATAATGTGTTCCATCATGTATGTAGTTATAAGCAAGTCAATCTTGAAACTAGATTGTTAGCATTTCATTTTTTCTTTAAGTAAACAAGATAGGATTGAAGATAAAGATATTTAACACCATTGTGTATTTCAAGAAATTGCCATAGATGTATAGGAATTCATACTTAATTGATTTCTTTGAGCAATGATAACTGGAATTTTAATCATAAATGTATTTTTTCACAGTTTATTTGGAAGAGGTTTAAATCGACCAGATACAATATTTGAATGTCCTGCACTGTCAGAAGGTTCAGGATTCCAACTGTGTCCTTGCCATTATTCAGTTGTTATGACATTGGTCACAAACCACATTTTATACAATAACCTATTATTCCACATAGTAGTGAGATGTCTCTGTCAATTAGTGCAATGTCATTCTCATCTATGGGATTCTTGTACCTCCAGCTGTGGCTTGTTAATGATAAACTTACCCAAAGGACCACTCCAACATATGGTTGATGGCTGTTCAAGGCTGAAAGGTGCACTACAAAAAATAATTCCTGTCAGCACTAAGTGAATAGGTCATGGGATTTACTACTGACATAGAACAACAAAGTTTGTTTTTGCACATATTTCTGGCTAGTCCCATTGGGAATGGTGCATTATGCTGAGATCCTATGGGTGAATTGTTAACTAATGTGTCACAGCTGGAATTAGAAAAAAAAACTACAGAAACTTTAAATACTGCATTATGATAATATGCTGCTGGAAGGGGCTTTCAAATACTGGTTAAAGTGCTACACAGCTGTATATACAATAATGCTTAAATATGGTGGTATTCAGATAAGCAGATAAAAGAAGCTAACTGTATGCTGCTGAGAATTTAGTCTAAGGTATGATTTTGATAACAAGCCTAATTTTGGGCATACAGCATATAGGATAAGATATTGTATTATGTGTTATTCTGAGGCATAAACTGGAATGGTGGGCATTAGCAATAGGAATAATGCTGCAGATAGCTGCATGAGACAGTCAAGCATAAATCATGAAGCTGGCTCTTCCATGGGCAGGTTTAGCTAAAAATATCCATGAAACTTGGAATTGTAACTTTTATTGTTGCCACTTTCCATTAATTTTGGCCGCACCGTGAATATTCAGTCTCAATCATTCTTACCGTGATTCAATAGAAGAATTAAAATTCTTTACAATATTCTTGCTTTGCTCATCAAGATCAGACATGTTTTAGTTTTGTTGACTGACAGTAAAGCTATGTGGTTAGTCATTCACTGTCCGTATTAAGCACTTCAAAGTTATAGGCTGGATTGTCACTGGCTCAAAAATGCATCTTAACCCTCATCTCAGAAAAGGACCCACTACTGCATCATAATGACAATTCCATTTCCCACAGCAGCTATCTCCTTAGCCTTGCTGAATAAGACTGCCAATTTGGTGCTAATTGGTGCTGATTTATGGGTAATTTTGTGCTCCGGACTCTTGCCTACTAAGAACTGGATTGATACTGCCCAAACACATTTCATTCAGACTCTTTCCAGCTGTCAGAGAGAAAATGCTTTTATCCCTTCACTCTGGCCTCGACTCAAACTTGAGTTCCCAAGGTGAAAGGACAATGTTCTCACCCACTGTTCCATACAATCTCCCTGCAGTGCACTTTTAATGAACTGTTACTACTTTATGTCTCCTTAAAAAAAAAGTAATCCAATATAAAAGAATAAAGTATCCTTTTGCTTACCAGATACTTTTAAGGGGACAAACCAAATCCAAACTGTTCACTTAATCATAAACACCCATTTTCATTTTAATATGTAACTAGTGGAAATTAATTATTAAAGTACTGCATTCATTCTATTATTGTATTTTAGTCTGTCTTGTTAACATGAAACTATGGTGCCATGAAGCTGCCATTCAGTGTTGGACAACATGGACTGAATTTTCAGTGGTTGGTGGGGGCAGGACTGGAGGTGGACAGGCCTAGAATTTCCCGCCACCAGCAAGTGATCCAGTTTGCCGGCACTGTCTCACTTCAAAGCCCTTTTCAAACAGGTTGTGTCAGGAGTGAAAGGGCTCCCTCCCGCAATGGCAAGAAGCCAGTAAAGGCAATTAAGTGGCCTTTAAAGCTGAAACCACCTGGCCTACCATCACCCCGGGTGCTGATGCTGAAAGATGGCCACAGCTGCAGTTGCTGTCCACCTTCTGGTGTGGTGGTCTCTCCAAATTGGCAGTCTGGCATGATGGAGGTGCCCTCTTTCTCCCTTACCTGCATCAGACTGTATGCTTTCTGTGCTGGAGGGGTCTCCAGCATCGGGAACCTGCCAGCCATCCTTAATTGGATGATGACTGTGCCCTTTGGCCATTCCTTTGAAAATACTATCTGGTGACTATTTCCGACACGGTGCAGGTTTGGGACTCAGATTTGATCCTAGCACTGGGGTCCCAGCCCCGAAACAAAAATCCTGCTCCATGAGTCTAGTTAATCTCCAATATCATTTTGTTAAAATTCATATCATTACTATTTTACCTGTGGTGAACTGTAGAGATTTGACCACACTGTCCACTGGAGCAAGCATTAGTTAGATGTGCTTGCTGTGATTACTGACAGCATGAAAGGATCCAATTTAATTGTGCTTACAGATGGCTACAATAATATTGCTTTGGATGTGATTTCAGTACTTTAGAGGTCACTACCTTGGAGTTTGTTGCCTTTGATCTGCACTTCCCAGCTGTCAACCTTCACAGCAACATGGCAACAACATGCAGACCTACCTCAGACTCAGATGAGGAACAAAAGAAACAAAACCAGCAACACCAACAACAACAACAGCAGGAGCAGCAGCAACAGCCTTTTCCTCAGCCACCACAGGACAGAGGGGATGAATACAAAACCCCAGCTAAAACATAATGATACTGCAACACTAGATACATTGGCAGAGGATAAAATTTCTGGCCATGACTGAGCACCAGTGCCTTAGGAGGCTCAGACTTTCACATTAAGTGGGCACTAACGTCTGCAGCTTCCTGGAATGGGACCTTCTTTCAAGTGAACCTGGCAGGCACACATTTTCAGTGGCCATCCAGTCATCAAAGCCCTTAATTTCTTTGCCTCCGGTTCCTTCCAGGGATCTGCAGGTGATATTTGTAGAATCTCAGAATCTGCTGTTCACAAATTCATTTGACAGGTGACAGATGCCATGTCTGCCAGGTTGACTCATATGTACAATTTTGCTATTGATGAGATCCGTTGGAAAGAGTGGGCGCCCAGCTTTGATCTCTGGCTTTTTTCCCACAGGCCCAGGGAGTCATAGATTGCACACATGTGGCAAACAATTCACCCCCAGATAACCCAGGAATCTTCATTAGCCAAAAGGGATACCACTCAATCAATGTTCAGCAACTGCCAAAAGGGGTCATCATGTATGTCAGTACGAGATTTCCAGGGAGCTGTCATGATTTATTTGTCCTTTGCTACTTAAGGTTCCCAGAGATGTTCATACCTCAAAGCAGAATCAGCACGTGGGTCCTTGGAAACAAGGGCTACTCTCTAAGGATGTAGCTGATGTCACCTATGAGAAGTCCAAGCATTGACATTGAGCAAGTGTACAACACGAGATACATGACCACCATACTTGTAAATGAGCAAGCAATTGAGATGCTGAAAGCGTGATTCAGATGCCTGGACAGATCTGGAGGCACTCCTCAGTATGCATCAGCAAGAATATCCAGAACAATATGCTTTTCTGTGTCTTGTACAACATAGCATTGCAGAGAGGACTGGATCTGCAGGAGAAGGTAGATGATGAGTGCACATCATCTTCAAAAGAGGAGCAACAGGAGAATCAGAGGGAGGAGGAGGAACCTGACTAGGCAAGTGAACTTGTGGCCACATACTTAGCTGCCAGGTATTCCCAGGATGGATTGACTTGGGTACATTTTAATTTAACCTAAGACGCAGCAGCCACCAAGCACACCAATTCTGTACCCACCCTCCACCCCCTCCAAACCACAGCATAAAACACTCCCACAAACAACAATTCACCCTGCCCTCAGCCTCCCATTGCTTCTCTTTAACTCTTGTCACAGCATTCTTTGCAAGGCAAAAGGCCACTTGACAGGCAGCAGGCAAAAAAATGGGCAAATCAGAACAATGGAGCTTTGAAATACAATTTGTGTCTTAAACATGAAACAGAAATGTGACAATGTAACAGAGTCTATCTGCGGCCCTTGTCCTTCTAAATGGTAGTGGTCGTGAGATTGAAAGGTGCTGTCGAAGGATCCTTGATGTATTGCAGGAGTTCACCAAGGCTCCTTGGACAGCAATTTCCAAACCCACAACCACTAACACCTAGAAGGACAAGGGCAGCAGATAGATGGGAACACCACCACCTGGAAGTTCCCCTCCAAGTCTCTCACCATCCTGAATTGGAAATATATCACCATTCCTTCGGTATCGCTTGGTCAAAATCCTGGAACTCCCTTCCTAACTGCACTGTGGGTGTACCTACACCACATGGGCTGCAGCAATTCAAGAAGGCAGTTCACCATCACTTTTTCAAGGGCAACTAGGGATGGGCAATAAATGCTGGCCTAGCCAGCAAAGCCCACATCCCATGAATGAATTTTTTTTTAAATTAAACACTCAACTCAATCCCCTTGTGCAAATATAAAATCCTTTCTTTTCCTTTGTTTCCTACCCTTACTTGATATAAACCCTGTAGCTTCAGCAGAGTTAGAGGCAGGCTTCTCAGTTCCCTACCCTGACTGTTCAGATGCTGTTGGCCAACAACTTCTGAGCTTTGGTGTGCCTGAGGGCCCCATCAAAAACTGCCCCACTGGCACCTGTGCAGGAGCAGACTCAGTCATCAGTGCAGGAGGCAGTTTGTGGGGCTCTGCCTGGGGATTGTGGTGGGGATGGGGTGGGGTTGGGGGCGGTTGTAGTGGGAGGGAGAAGGATGAGAAGCGGAAGCACCTTGAGAAGAGTTTCCGCTTCCATGTGCCCTTTCTCCATTCTCCCTCTCATGGTCCATCTGCACTCCCTGCTATCTAAGGCATGAGGAGCTCTTTGTTTCATTTCAGTGAGGCATTGAATGACCAAAGTAAAGCTTAGTTTAATTCTCAATAAAGTAGCATTCTGAGTACCCAGGCCATTTTTCAGGGCGGGCATATGTTCGGTTGACTGCCATTCCATTCAGGTGGCTGCTCTTTCCATCGTAGACAGGAGACAGGTTTTCTCGTAGGCTAAATTAAAAGACAGAATGAATGTTTATTTTTCTCAACACCTGAAATGTAACGCCACAACACCCATCCATTCATTCACACAAGGCATACACACACAAAAATAGATGATCACAAAAATAGGTAGTATGCACCAATATCTTTAGAAGATTCTGAGAAATCACTATTAAATTATTTAAGATGGTAGTTGGAGATGTTGCAGTCCTGAGAATTGTCGTTTAGTTCATTGAAGGAAAAGGACTTCTGAGGTTTCTGGTGAATAAACAGTGGTTTAATCTTAGCTACAAGTTTCTAGCTTTTCTGGTCAGTATGGTGGTCAAGCCACTAGTGAAAAAGATAAACTTGCAGATAAAATAAATTAGTCCCACCTCTGTGCTTATGGTGACTTTTTGAGGTAGGGTTCTTTCCTTTTTAGGGCAAGATCTGTCCCTTCTGAGGTCCTTGTCCCAGATTGTCTTCTCTGGGCCATCCTTAGAATAATAAGACATTTGCTATCCTCAAGCCAGTTTCTGTCATTTGATCAAAGTATCGATGTTTCCACTGTCCACACAATGGGAGATGAATGTTTTTATTCTATTTCCATCTTCATAGGGCTAGCAGGTGTATCAGGTATTGTTACCTGAGTCACTTCAATTTAGAATGGAGATCGGTTGTCATCAGCACCTGAGTAAAGTCGTTTGCATGTTAATGACTTTCCAGACATGGGTCGGTCCCTACCTGTACAGAAAGCAGGAAATAAGGTCACCTGACCGCCCCTAGAGTCTATCTTGTCAAGGTAAATTGCCTAAGTTCCTTTCTGCCTTTTAAAAGTAAAAATATCCACCCTCCTCATAAGTTTACAGACATATGATGTGAGTGTATCACAAGACCCCTTTAAATATTGGAACCGAAATAGACTGATGAAGTTGGCCTAGAAACCCAAAATTCAGGTGCAAATTCAGTACTTGGGTTAAAAAGCCACTGTCAAGCACGGTGCTGAAACTTGTTCGTTCCTGACAGGCTGCTGGACTCTCTGTTGTGAGCAGGTCTGAAAGTTAAAATTCAGCCCATTATGGCCTGTCACAGATTAAGGGGGCAGTGGCATTATATTATGATCTGTGGTATAATGCTATGGTCAAAATGGATATTGTGATTGAATCCAGGTGTAATGTTCAATGATGGAATGTTGTGACCAAACATCCATATGAAGCTTGAGAGTATAGCTGAATCATACTGATATTGAGTGACTGCCTAATGAAGCTGTGACCCAATTCGCATCCATTATTCTTCCATTATTATGGGACATTGAAGCAAAGGGAGTGTGAAGTATTTTAAAGCGAGAGAATTTAGATGGCAGCCTCCCGTCTCGTAAGGTGATGATTTGCACAGTGGTAGTCAACTCTGTGTTAAGCAGCATCTGGTGAGGCTCAGGAACTCCACTCCAATCTGGCATGGAAGTTTCTATTGCTTTTGGTACAAGAGGAACACAGTGGGCTGAGAAGGTGTACAATTCACTGGTCTTTGTTTTCTCTGGACCCTCTTCTCGGCCAGCTGAGATTTCTATTTCTGCTTGCCTCTTCCAATGCCCTTTCAAACATTCAGCCTCAATAGGTCACACCGCCATTGACTGTCTCTCAGTAGTCAGTGTCAACGTCAGCCATCTTCATAGCTCGCTTGCAGGTATCCTTGTAGCAGAGGAATGGACACCTAGGAGGTCATGGCCCAGTGGCCAATTCACTATATAAAAGGTCTTTGGGTCCATCTAATGAACATGGCTGACCAGATATCATTGGCTTAGAAATTAATATGTGCTGGTGGAATTAACATGTTCCAGGATCTCTGAGTTGGTGACCTTGTCCTGCCAAGAGAAGCCGAGGATACATCTGAGAGCAAAAGTGGAAGCTGTTCAGCCTTTTCTAGCATATGTTGTCCTGGTCTCACCACTGTAGAAGACCACGCTGAGGATGCGGACATGACTCTCAGTTTGGTCATCTCAGTCAGGTTGCTGTTTGTTCGACAATCTCTTACTCAACTTGGATAAACAGCTGCAACCTTCGTTATGTGTGCATTGATTTCAGCGTCAAGCGACAGAAAACTTCATGTATCTAAACTCCACAAGCAATCAACAAGCTCAAGTGACACACTGTCAAGGTTGATAGATGGTAGTGTGGCAACATACTGGACCATCGCATTTGCCTTCCTGATGCTGATGGTCAAACCAAACTCTTTACAGGCTTGAGAGAGTCTGCTCATTTCCTGGTGCAGGTGTTCCTCAGTATGAAATGCTAGTGTGGCATTGTCAGAGTAGAGAAATTCTCTGATGAGAACTGTTTAGATCTCAGGTGAGCAAGGCTGAACAGCTTTCCACCGATGCTGGTATGTAAGTAGACACCCTCTGTAATCAACCTAAAGGTATATGACAGCGACAAAGAGAATATGCCAATGAGTATTAGTCCAGGATACAACCCTGTTTGACCCAATGCGGACCTCAAAGGATTCTGATGTTGCCCTATAATAACTGATCTTACCCATTATGTTGTCATGGAAAGAGGAGTTTGCATTGAGCAACTTCGGCGGGCAACCAATTTTCTCCAGCAGCTTAAATAGACCATCTCTGCTCACATGGTCAAATGCCTTGGTGAGATCAATGAAGGCAACAGATAGTCGTTTCCTTTATTCACAGCGTTTCTCTTGCAGCTGCCGGACTGAGATGATCATGCCAATTGTAGATCTTCCAGCTCTGAAACCACACTGCAATTAGGGATAGATGCGTTCAGCCAAGATCTTCAGTCTGACAAGGGCAACATGGGCAAATACTTTTCCTATGATTCTCAGCAGGGCTATGCCTTGATCATTGTTGCATTCGCCATATTCACTCCCGTTCTTTGCATCATGTATATCCTAGGGCACTGTCCCCTCCCTCCAGCAGAGACAGAGAAGTTCATGCAAACGCTGCTAGAGTGTTGGGTTCGCATCCTTGTTCAGGTGGTATAACATTAGCACCTGGAGATTTGCCCATGGCAAGTGAGTCAACAGTTTTGCTAAGGCCCTCCATTGTGGTTCCAATGTCCAGCTCTCCCATGTTAGGCAGGATTTCTATGGTGCCTAGAGCTTCCTTGGTGACAGTTTTCTCCCTAGAGTACAGCTCAAAGTCATGTTCCACCCATCCCTCTAACTGTTTATTGCAGTTGGTGATGATGTCCCCTGCCTTTGTTTTTAATGGAGCTGTTTTCTTTGCTGTTGGACCTGTTGCCTTTTTGTTCCTTCATACATGCCCCTGACACGTCTTCTGTTGAAGGACATCTGGATATTCTGGCAAAGTTGTAACCAGTAGGCATTGGCACACCACCTAGCAGTTTGTTGGACTTTGAGTGGCTCTTAGTGCATTCGGTATCTTCTTCCTTGTTTCTTTCGTGCAATTATTGAGAGTGGAGGTTCCATCACAGTGATGTTAGCTTTGAACCAATCATCATTTTTCTGCTCTTACTTCCCGAATGAGGGTGCGGTATTGTAGATGGTGTCCCAATATGTTCCATTTCACTTCTGCAGCCTGTATGGGAATGCCAGAGAGAGCTTGCTTAATCAAGTGACAGAATTGTTGGTTTTTATTTGGGTAGGCAGTATGGCTAACGTTGATAGAAGGATGGCATTTTTGCTTTGAATGAAAAACCTTCAGGGGTTGCATCCTAACCCTGGTGCAGGCCAAGGTGTGATTTGTATCACAGTCAGTGCTGTGGTAGCTGCATGTGTTGAGAATGCTGTTCACAGAGTCACGTCTGGTGATGATCAGATTTAATTGGTGCCAATCTTGGATGTTTCCTTGTGACTCGGTTTGTTCCTTACACAAAGCTCATGATAGCAGCAAAGCTCAAGTAAGTCTGTGTCCGCTCTCATTATCTTTCCCATGCCATGATGTCCAAAGCAGGAGGGCTAGACTTCACTCAAGCCCACTTTTGTGTTGAAATACCCCAGTAGGTAAAGATGTTCTGACTTAGGAATTTTGTTGATGACAGCAGCAAGCTCCTCTTAGAACTGGTCTTTCACCTTTGTAGTGGAGCACAGTGTTGGAGCATAGATACCCATAAAGTTAACTAACCCTGTTTGAGATCAGAAGCCAATGGAGACAACATGTTCATAACCATTTGTGGTGAGTTCTCTTAACGAGACTAGCGAGTTCCTTACAGCAAAGCTTACACACTGCCTGCTGCCATATCTAAGTAAATAATTAAGGGTCATTTAGGTTGCTTAACGGTTGGCTTGGGCAGTCGGGTGGAAGTGGGCAGGTCGTTTTTAAAGGCCTACGTGAACAAAAGCTGGAGGGAAGGGGTACACCTCATTCAGGGGGTGCCCTGCAGTATTGGGGAAACCTCCCTCTCTCTCCCCTCTCTAAACCCCCTCTCTCAACCCCCCTCTCTCAACCCCTTCTCTCCCTTCCCTGGGCTCTGAGATCCCTCCCCACCCTTATCTTATCGGGCAGCCATGGTCCGTTTTAGTCCTCTTCCTGAACAGCTGGCAGAGCCCATTCCTCACCTTGAGGGTGGGTGTTCCTCCCAAGTGAGGGGCAAAAGTCCCGCTGTTCACCTGTTAAGGCCACCCACAGCGTGTTGTGGCTGCGGGGTGGACCAAAATGGAGCGAGTCAGCTTCCGGCCAATTTTACATCTGTGGTGGAGTGTGGGGCAAGCAGTCCGTGCCACTGTAAAATACAACCCCATCTCTTCAGCTTTCTCTACTTTTCAACTGTATTACGTACACATTTCCTTGAAATGTGCCTTCTCTGTTTTTCCCCTGCTGCAGTTTCTTTGTCTCTGGCCACACGGAGTCCTTGTCTTAACTGCCTTCCTGTTGGTTGCCAGGTCACATGTGTCTTGTTTTGTGTTTCCTTTTTTAATGATGCACAAAGGCCATCAACATTGTAGCTCAGCTAACTTTATTGATAACACATTTCCCTAACATGAACACATATCTGCAGTGTCTGAACTCTATCAAGACAGGCTCCAACATGTGCAATCTGACCTTCAACCACCAGATCAGGTGACCCCTTATATAGGACCGAGTACCATACAGCATCTCATACTAGAGTCCAAAACTACAATCAGCTATTATCATGACATTTCCTTTTTTAAAAAAAGTACACAAAGTCTCTTATCGACTCTTTCTCACTCTGTTTTGATCAGTCTGTTTTGTCTTTCACTCATCTCAATATCTCTGTTTTTTTCACCCTTCTTCCACTGGTTGTTCTGAATGGTGACAGAGGTGATTTTGAAGGACAAGGGGTCTTCTCCAACTCAGTGTCACTATCACCCCTTGGATAGTTTTCAGGACTCTCAGGCTTTGTCTGGTTATCTGTTGCTTCGGTGCGTTCTAGTTTTTGATCTTCAGCTACACTTTCTCATTCAGAGCATTTGTTTTCCGTAAGAATTTCCGGTTTCTCCTGTACTGTTGTCTTTTTGGACTCTGCGCTATGTAAGACCTTGGTTCTCCTGTGATTCCTGTGACTAAAGCTGGATTCCAGATCCCTTCATGCTGAATCCTCACTATCTCTCCCATGTTCAGGTCAGGCAGAGATCGGGCACCTCGATCAAAGTACTGTTTCTGCTTCTGCTGTTTCAGTTTGAGCAGGTCCTGCACGCTGGAGCTCACTGGCTGTGGAAATAACAATTCCCTGATCTCATCCAGTTTGGTTACAGCCACAGGTAAGTTCTTTGTCAGCATATGAACCTGTGCTTCTGCTTCTTTATCCTCTTCTTCCATGATGGGTAGGTGTGTATGTGACAGAGTGTCTGCAATGTACGTTTCCTTGCCCAGTTTGTATTTAACTCTTGCCTGGTACTTCTACAGACACAATAGTAATCTTTGAATTCTTGGTGATGCACAGTTCAGGAGCTTTTTAACTATAGCTTCCAAAGGCTTATGATCCGACGCTACCAGATTCTGTCTTTGCCACAATCAAACTGCTGGAAGCACTCTAGGCCAAACACAATTGCTAGCATTTCTTTCTCTATTTGGGCATACCGCTGCTGTATTTCAGTCATCGTCTTTGAAGCATATGCCACTGGTGCCTCATTTCGCAAGAGGACAGCTCCCAGGCCAGTTTTTGAAGCATCCACTGAGATCTTGATCGGCTGACTGACATCATAACACTGGTGCCTGGGTCAGTTTTCTCTTCAGACTGGTCAAAGCTTCCTGGTGACTTTGTTCCCAGTGCCATTCCACATCATTTTGTAGAAGTTCTCTGAGAGGTGCTGTCAGGTCTGACATGTTCGGAATGAATTTTCCAAGATAGGTCACCATTCCCCAAAACTTCTTCAAGTCTTTCTTACATTCTGGACGTGGCCTGTTCATGACTGCTTCAATTTTGCTCCTGTCCAGCTTCAATCCCTCACTTGTTAGCACATGTCCCAAGTTGTTGATTTCATGACCAGTTTTGCACTTTTCCTTCTTCGACTTGAGGTTCCTTTCTCTCGCTCTGGCCATCACCTGCCTCAGCCTGTGGCCGTGTTATTCTCGTGAGGCTCCCCAGATCAGCACATCATTGATATAGGTTTCCACACTCTCTTCAAATAGTGCTTCAATATTCTGTGGAACACCTCCAGAGCTGAATTAATACCAAAAGATAAGCGTAAAAACCTGTATCGCCCGTATGGTGTGTTGAAGGTACAGAGATAGGAGCCGCGTCCATCCAGCCTGGCCTGCCAGAAGCTGACAAGACTGAATAGTACTTAGCATCAGCTAGCTTACATGTGATCTCTTCTACTGTGCTAATACTCTTTTTGTACTGCCTGGTTTAGGTCTCTGGGATCCAGGCAAACACACAGATTCCCATCTGATTTTTCTACAATTACAATTGGATTAACCCACTTTGTCAGCTCTTCAATTTTCTTGGTGATGTAAAATTTCTCCATTCTGTTCAACTCTGCTTTCAGTCGGTCTCTCAGTATTGCTAGTATTTTCCTGGGCGGGTGTATTTTGGGTGTCACAGTTTCGTCAATCTTAATGGTGTGTTCTCCTTTTAGACAATCAATCTCCTGGAACACATCTTTATACTCGCTCAGGATGTCATCAGTGAAGACAGTCATTATTCTCTTGATTAGCTTCAGATTTTCACAAGCTTTGATTCCAAGAATGGGTTTTGCATCAGTTTTCACCACTATGAATGGAAGTTTTTGAGACTGTTTTTTGTAGTTCACTTTAAGTGCACACTTGCTTTCTTCAGTAATGTTTTCACCTCTATAAGTAGACCACTTCACTTTTGTTTCAGTTAGCTGTTTTTCTTTGCTTATCTTACTATTTGGGCTTATGGGAATGCCATTTGCTTGTGCACCTATGACAAGCTTGAAATTCACCATCATGTTGGGAATTTTTAAATCAACCTTCCATCATCTTTTTTGGAATTTGTTGTTACTGCACCAACGAAAAGCTCAGTTTCAGTGTATGCATCATCATCTGCAATCGTGTGCACTTTCTTTCACTTACACATCTTAGCGAAATGATTTCATTTATCACATTTCTTACTCTGCTTTCATTAGGCTAGACAACTACATGATAAATGATGTGTTCCACATCAGCTGCATTTAAATGTTTTAATGGTTCTTTTTACCTTCAGGCTGTCTACTTGTTCTTTTCTGGGGCTGTTTCTGTTTAACTACATCTGACTGCTTGACCATGTATGGCTTATCATCTTCTGCCATCTGTTTAATTTGGCATTTTGTTGTCTCTGTTGCTCTGCAGATATTTATTGCTTTCTCTGGCATGAGAGCAACTTCTCTCAAAAGCTGTTCTCCCAGAGAGTCATTTGCAATCCTGCAAATTATTCTATCTCAGATGTGATGTGATTCTTCAAGCTCTTCAAATTCACACGGTTTAGCTCGTTTTCTCAGCTCGGTTACATACTGACTAATGTTGTCACTGCCTTGCATGTGCGTAAAAAATCAGTAATTTTCGTACATGGTGTTTTTCTTAGGACTGGAGTAGGCTTCGAATTTTTGTATTATTTATTTCAAGTCATTTAATTTTTCATCACTTTCATACATAGACTTCTGGAGCTTCTTCCCCTGCTATGTGAATAAAGATGGAAGACTGTACCTGAGGGTCTTTTTTATCAATGCCCGTCACTGTGAGGTACAACTTGAATCACTGCTGGAACCTCCTCCAGTTTTTAGCAAGATTGTCCTCCAAAATGAACTCTGTCAGTGGTTTCAGAACCTTCATTGTTGCGTTTTGTTTACTTCTGACATCATGTCTTGTTTCTTGTTTCCTTTTTTAATGATGCACACAGGCCTTAGACATTGTAGCTAAGCTAACTTTATTGATAACATATTGTGCTAACATGAACACATATCTGCAGTGTCTGAACTCTATCAAGACAGGCTCCAACATGTGCTATCTGACCTTCATCCCCAAGTCAGGTGACCCCATTTATTATACAGAGTACTGTACAGCATCTAATATTGGAGTCCACAACCACAATCAGCTATTATCATGACAACATGGATAGTTTAACTTATTTTACAAGAAAATTACAATTGATCCCTTTACATTTGATGCAAAGACTTAAAAGTCCTTTCCAAACATTCTTAAAAAGCAATTACAGATTCCCTAGAAATTTTAAAGAAATTACAAATTTTCTTTACTGTATTTCTTCTGGATCAAAGGTTGTTGCTGTGTAATATGTTTCTTCCAGTGATCCACTCTTGGAAATCCTGGTCTCTCCCTGATGTTCAGCCTAACAATTTCCAAATTGATCACTGCTGTCTTGTGAGCATTATCGTTCAGCTGCACATTATCTGTCAGTTCCCACATGGTCTTGATGTTCCAGGGTTCCAATTGAAGAATTGGCATCTTCTTTCTTTTTGTTTGTTTTGCCTGGTGCGATCTATTCAATCCACTAGTGGACTAGTAGAAGCTTGTTGAGCAGAGACTCTAAGTTCCAAGCACCCATTGAAGCAGATGGACCATTGCGGTCAGCACGTTAATAGTCGGGGATTGCCTAACTTGAAAGTGGGTGGTGGCAGACCAGTGGGACACAATGCTCCCTCCCACCATCTGAGACAGCCTGAACAACATCCTCTATGCTAATAGAGTTGGGCTTATCAATCGTAACTGCTGTCTCCTATGTTGTGTTAATGCTCTGCATTGAAACTGGAATGTTCTCTCCAGGGCACAAGACTAGGCAAAATGTATGGAGACACTGGGCTGTCCAAAGCTCAGGGTCCCCCTCTCAACCTCCCTGGTTGAGTCCAACGGAACACAAACTACTATGTTAGGCATTAGCTTGGTTGCAGGAGTTGCCAGAAAGATGCCATATTTAGACATCAGTCTACCTTTGGGCTCCATTGAAGGCTTTTTATCAGGATTTACTCCCTTAGCCTTCAACTGTCCTGAGGTATCCACAAGGCAGTGGAGCTATTCACCCATAGCTGGGAGTTTGGTTCATGAGTGCCAGATCATGTCCACTTGCCGGTGGGTCTGCACACTGCATGTCTGGGGTCCGAACCTCCTTCGAGTTCCTCTGAAGTTTTAGGCTTGGGCTGCAAGGGTCCCAGCTTCCATGTGCATCCATGAGGAAGCACAGCTGAGGATATGCTGGTAGAGAAGCTGTGTACTGACACAGAAAGACATTTGGCTCACTTTATCACATTGCTGTTAGCAGGCTAAGAAGGCTGAAGGCTGAAAATGAGAAGCAAACTAGAACGCAAAAGTGGAAAGCATCCTAACTCTCTTCATCTACACACTAGACGCATCACATTGACCTACTGGACACATCATTAAATGTTAAGTTATTTTACATTTGTAGTTCCATATAGCATAATGAAAATATAATTGTCTTTGTTTATAACTTTGACCTAACCCTGATGCTTTGATGTAAGTCATCTAATTATTAGAATGTCATGTACACAAAGTTATTCCAAAAAAAGGTCACTGAGTTCTGACAATTTGATAACACAAATAGGAGCAAACATCCTTAAACTGCACCTCCTTCCACTAAATAAATGTATAAGTAAATCTTTATTTTATCTTGCATTACACAGATAAGCTAAGAAGGATAATTGTACAGTTCAGGCAATATGAGTTCTTTATTATCTCCATAGCTTCTATCTGATCAGAGCAAGCAACTAGGATGTTAGAGTAGAATATTTGTGGGAGGCCGGCATGGGGAACTTCTCAAAGCTTCAATGACCTTCTTAATTGTCTTTTACTGCACAACTTTAGATCAACACATGCAGAGTCCGTCACATTTCCTGAACAAAATCCAGTGTCTTATGTAGTTTTTGGCAGTTTAAGTACTGCAGATAACAACAACATTCCACCAAAACTTTCATCTCTCTTCTTTCAGGACTCGTCATCATTTCAGCTTTGCAAAATCCTCTGATGCTTCCCAGCTCGGTATTGTTAAATCTTTGACCTTCCCAAGCCCAATGTTATTAAAGATTCTAACTTTTGTCTGGCTCAGTATTGTTACATTCTCCATCTGGTCTCAGCTCAATACTGTTAAAAATACTTTGAATCTTAAAAAAAACTCAGGAAATTTTCAGTCACTCTTTTTACTTGATGAAGATGATCTTTAGATAAAAAATAAATTCCAATCAAACAAATAAGATGTGATACTTCAAAGTTTCTCCACAGTGGATGCTGATTCTGCAGGCCAATAGAATCTGAACTAACACTGTATAATTCTGAACTAAACTCTATTTAGTTAGCAGATTATCTTTAGAACTTATTACAAATCCAAAAAGCTGTGACATTCTTTTTTTGGATTTTCTTTCTCTAAAGGATCATTCTTCCTTGAAAACAGAGTGAGAACTAAGATAATACATTTTGGAGCCTAGCCAATATAAAGAGCTGAGGAATTTTGAAAACTGCATCTCCAACTGGATATGGGGCAGAACCTTTATCACTGTTTATGCCCTCTTAGTTCTTGTGAAATGTCTAATGCATTTGACTATATCCTGCAAAGTTACAATAATCCATATCATACGATTCAGATCCAGTAAAAGGTCAAGGAGACTAAATAAAATCAGGGCTCCGGAGGAGTTGACTCATCCTTTAGACCGAAAGTGTTGGAAGGAATTGGGAAAAATGTTAGGAATGCTAGCTTCCAGAATTTAGGGAAATGTAACACAAAGTAATTCCAATCACACTGTAATTCTGGCCCTCGTTAGTCTCACTGCCACAGAATCTAATGTAAATTGGTTTGAAACAAGTGTGCTCAATTTTGTTTTGGCTTCTTTTCAATTGCAGAGGCAAGAAACTGGATTTAGGTGTATATTTTACACGGAACATAGCCTTCATGATCTGGAAACCATTTCTAGTCTGCAGGAGTAAACTATGAACGAAAGCCACAGTAATCCAGTTGAGCATATGTAAACACATCGGCAGTAAAGATCGTAAATTTGTGCGTCATTAATCAAATACTTTGGTTAATATGATACTGTCATCAGCAGATAAAAGAAAGTATTAATAGAATAATAGACAGTTAAGGGTGAATGACATACTTGATTGTGATACCAAGCTGGTTTTGGTTTAATGCAGGCATGGATGGCTGAAACATTGATAGTGATTCAAACGCAATCCCAAAAAAGGTTTCTCGGAGACCTGTATTTCACTTCTGAGTGAAACATGAAATCATACTTTTACAAAGAAACCAACTGTCAAAGTTGAATTGTCCAGTGCTTCACTGCTATTACATTTTATTATATTTTTGAGGGAACTGTATATTGCCATATATTTTGTGATTAGGACAGAATATTATTATAAAATTACAGTATTCTTTTCTGTGTTCAAATGTCAATTTTGTGTTTAAAAGAAAGACTCCATTTATATAGTGCTTTTTATGAACACCAGATGTCTCAAAGTGCTTTATGGCCATTGAAGTGCTTTTGAATTGTTGTAATGTAGGAAAAGCAGCAGCCAACTTGTGATGGAAACTCCTACAAACAGCAATGCAATAATGACCAGATAATCTGCCCTTTTTTGTGGTGTTGATGAAGGATTAAATACTGGCCAGGACACCAGGAATAAGTGCCATGCTCCTCTTCAAAATAACGGGCCGGATCTTGTGAAGCGACAATCATCATCAGATTGCCATTCCACTTGTGCCTCTCTGTGTTCGGACCCTGTTCTGCATTTCTGGCCGGGTCTTCCAAGCCTGGCTTCTTTAGATATTTGGACCGTACAGTCCCACGAGGAGATTTATCACAGCGCTGGAGCGTCGGGGGAGGACAAACCACGCTCCCTTTTTATGGCACTAACTGCTGTAAGATAAGTTAAAATGTCCAGTGTGAATGTTAATATTAATGGGTGAATGGATGGGTGGGTGATAGGGCAAGGTGGGTAGAGTGGATGAGGCCAGTAGTAAGTGGGTAGGGTGGTAGGTGGGTGAGGTAGTAGGTGGGAAGGCTGGTACATGCGTAGGGTGGCAGGTGGGTGGGGTGGCAGGTGAGTGGGGTGGCAGAGTGGCAGCTGGCTGATGTGGTAGGTAAGGTGGTAGGTGGGCAGATAACAAGTGGGTGAGGCATGTGGGTAGGGTGGTAGTAGGTAGAGTAGCAGATGGGTGAGGTGGAGAGGCAGGTCTGGTGGGTGAGTGTGTAGCCAGATCGAGGGGCATTCAGGTTGGAACAGGCAGAGTAGTCAGGTTGAGGGCTGGTCAGGTCTGGTTGGGGAGGTGCAGTTGGGTGGTCAGGAGTTTAGCATGGTTGGGAGCAGTAGTCGGGTCAGGTCAGTCATTGGTCAGTGCATAGTCAGGGGTTCGAGGGGTAGTCTGGTGGTCAGGGGTTACCCTAGTTAGGGGAGGTGGTCAGTTTGGGACGGGGTGGTGATTGGAGGGGTAGTCTAGGGCTCAGTGGAAGTTCTCAGGAGGTGGCCAGGGGTGTGGCGGTTTGTGGCGGTCAGTTCTCTAGCTACCCAGGAGTTGTTCTAGGATTCTCCTGTCTAACATTTCCTGGACAACTAGCCGGGCAAATACATTAGAATTTTCTGAAATCTCCAACTCTAGCTCAGAGTTGGATACATTCGAGAAGGGTTCTGGGAGCAGGGGAATTGTCTATCGGAAGTTCAAACTTCCCAGGCAATTCCTACAGAGGTTAGCACATTGGGACCTCTGCGAGGTCCCGACGGACATCTTGAGTCATACATCCAGTCCCTGATGATCTGGAGGCCAGAAGCTCTGGAACCACCCAACTGCCCCCCCATCTGACCAAATGTGACTAGCCCTCGGCCTGACTACTCTGCCTGTTCCAACCTGAATATCCCTCGATCCAGCTACACATTCACCCACTACACCCACCTATCCATCTCACCCATCTGCCATTCTACCTACCTACCACCCTACCCACAAGCAAACTCACCCACTTGTCACCCTACCCATCTACCACTTTACTTACCAGCTCAGCCAGCTGCCACTCTGCCACCCCACTCACCTGGCCATGGGAACTTTTATATCCAACCAAGCAGGCAGATGAGGCCTCAATTTAATATCTCATCTGAAAGATGACACTTAAAACATTGCAGCAATCCATTAATACTTCACGGGGGATCAGCCTGGATATTATTTATATTCAAGTCCTGGAGTGGGACCTGGCCCCAGAACCTTGTGATTCAGAGTTGTAAGTGCTCCCGACTACCACACATTGATGTGATAATATGCATGTATATTGCTATTTTTCTCTGTAAGAAAGGTTCAGAGAAACCTCGTTGACCAGAGTTTGATTAAAATATTGAGCTTTCTACTAGAAGGAATAGTTGAGGTGAAGGGCATAGATGCTATCATAGGGAAAGCTAAGTAAGTAGCTGAGGCTGAAAGGAATAGGATACACTGATAGGGTTAAATGAAGTAGAGTGGGAGAAGGCTCATGTGGGGTATAAATATGAACATGGACCAGTTGGACTGAATGGTCTGTGTCTATGCTTTAAATTTTATACAAGTTGCTTCTTCTGCATCAGGAGTATAAGTGACTGCTGAGTCCCAGTAAAAACAAACTATGCCCGAGGACTATAAAGATAAGTGATAACAGAATAATCTGCATAATCTAATGTACAAATTTATATATAACAGGGTTATAATTTTCAGAAAATAAGAACAGACATATTCTGTACATTAACATATCACAAAAATTGTCAACAGATTTTTGTAGCATAAATATTCTTTCTCTTCCAGTATTTTCTTTGCTTTTCCCTGAGTACTTGCATAGTGCATAATCCCATCAGTTGAGACAGTACAAGGATTCATCAGCTTCCAAGTCTTTAATTTAGGCGCTATGAAGATGCACAATAGGAATTCTGATATCTCGTTCCAGAGAAGTGTCAGGTCTTTTGTTGTAGGGTGGCCAAGTTGTACTATTAATGCAGACACTTCTTGGGTCTAAACATTGTAAATAAACTTAACATACTCAAGCAGCAACTACATGTGTGCTTTCAACTCCAACTCTATCTCTACACTAACTGCAGAGGTAGCCTGTGCTACTCTACTATTGGTTACTATAGATCATGTGACATTGCCTAATAGGTATTATTCTTAAAGGTACATTGCATACTAAATGAAAACATAATTCCCCCTTTAACTCAGCTATAGATATTATATTTACAAGTATATATTTTTCAAGACAACATAATATTTATACTGGGTAAGGAATTTACAAGTTCAGTCTTTCAGGTGGTTTCCTGATACCTGTGGAATGTCGCAGCTCCACAACTTCAGATTCTTTATCAGGAACCTCCTTTTCTGGAGTTGCCTGAATATCAGCCCTTCGGTGAACACTTGCAGTTCTGTATCCTCAACTCTTACAGGAATATCAGACACTTCAGTCCTGGATTGCGTATTCTCAACAGGAAACGTCATGATCACTGGTGGAACCAAATCTTGGTGATTTGTCTCTTGCTTCCTTAAATGGTCCACGTGTACGGATGTTCTGGCCTTCCACATCTACGTGGTAAGATAGAGGTCCAGTCACCGCACTTATTTCACCCGGTAGCCACTTTAGTCCTTCCACGAAGTTTTTCACGTACACCAGCTCTCCCACAGTTAATTTCCTCGAATGACTATGCCAGTCGTGTCTAGTTTTTCTGGCTTCCCTGACTCCTTTCCACCTTCCCCTCTAAATTCAGCATTATTAAGCTCAATCTCATCCTGAAACGGCATTCCAACAATAACTCCACAGGTGAGGGGTAGTCCTGTAATGAGAAAAAAAGCAATTAGCTTGGTTGCTAAGGAATCACCAGTTCACTTTCTCATGCCTGCCTTGAATGTTTGAACCGCCCTTTCAGCCAGTCCGTTTGAGGAAGGGTGTTTCAGTGCAGTTTTCACATGGGTAATACCACTGAGGCTGATAAACCATTGAAACTTAGCATTCATAAACGTAGTGTCATTATCGGAAACGACTACTTCAGGCAGTCCGTGAATGGCAAAACTCTGACGTGGTTTCTCAATTGTAGAGGCCGACATTGGTGACTTCACCTCATATACGTCCAACCATTTTGAATGGGCATCAACAATGAGCAGAAACATCGTTCCCAGGAAAGGTTCAAATAGTCAATGTGTAACCGCACCCAGGGTCTAACTGGCCACTCCCGTGGGTGTAATGGAGCTGTCGCTGGCAACTTTTGCAGTTGCTGACATTGCACACAGTGCTTTACTAAACTCTCTATTTCGCCATCCATCCCAGGCCACCATGGACATCTGTGTGCTATGGTCTTCATTCAGGAAATTCCTGGATGGGCACTGTGTCATTCAATTAAAAGTGGCTCCCTTCCCTTTGGAGGAACTATCACTCGTGCTCCCCACAATAAGATTCCAGCTTGGTTGGTTATTTCATGTCTTCTGTTGAAGTACAGTTTCAATTCATCAGATGAGGGCTCCTGTGACTAACCATGTAACGCTTGTTCTCATATCTGAGAGAGGACTGGGTCCCTACTTGTCCAGTCTCTGATCTGTCAAGCACATACTGGCGAGGAATCTAAGAAATTTAACAGTAAAACAAGTTCCTTGTAAAAGCAAATGACTAAGGGCATTGGTGTTTGCAATTTGGTTGCCAGGCCTATTTACAAAAGTGTATCTGTATGCTGCCAGAATAAAAGCCCTATTAGTATTTCTGTATCTTCTTTCTATTTGCCTTCTTCTTTCTAGCGCAGACTTTAATCTCGGCCTTTTTTTTTATTTCACTGCTGGCCAGACTTCTCTCAGATGCAAGATCAACTTGTCTGAGCTCAGTGGCTGAGTCTCCCAAAATTTCATTATCTGTCTGCTTCTTGGAATATACTATGACTTTTGCTTCCAAAGCCTCTTTGGCTTCATTTAGCTGATTCTTCAGCTCTTCCATTTCTTTTTTGTATTTGTTTGCTGCCTCCTGGAAAATTGAACATTGTTGAGTCTTCTCTGCCAACTCATTCTTCACTTTGTTCAGACAGGTGCTGAATTCTTTCTGTTTCTCTTCATACTTTTCCAGTGGTACAAACTTTGGCCTGAGGGAACCTTGTAGTGTGTGAAGGTTTTCTTTTTCCCTTTGAAGGTTGCTCACCTCATCTCGAACTCTGTCATCAAGCAGGGTCTCTTCGAGTTCCTTCTGCTGTTCTTCCAGGTTTTGGCTTAAGGCAGCCTGCATTTCTTCAGGTTGTTGAGTCCTTGCACAATCATTTTTCAAAACAGGAACCCTTCCAGCTTCCTTTTTGAATCTCAGTGGCCAATCAAGGTTGATTTCCCTTAGCCAATTTCGCCCAGAAGGCTTGGTCCTCTGCCTGTCAATACTAACATTAGTAGCTTTGCCGATTGACTTCCATAATGGACAGTTACTGTGCTTATACCTTTTACTTGAATGTCTTCACCTGTATATGTTTTTAGCTTGGCAACTGTTTCTTCCAAACTTAATTGGTGTTCACCATTGCTCAAATATCTGAAGGTGTGTTCCCCAATTACTGTAGTGGAAGCTCCCATGTCCACTTCCATTCTAATAGGTTTGTCATTTACTTTCACTGTGACAAATGTTGGTTCTGTTTTTCTAACTTTCAGATTAAACAATGAGTACATTTATGGCCAGGATTTTCCCGTTGGCGTGTGGGGGCCGGGCAAACGTCCCGACGTCACCACGCGCCATCGTGATATTTGGGAAGGCGGGCGCACTATAAGTTCAGATGCGCGCCTGCCATCAACTAACGGGCCAGTTAAGGCCCTTGAGGCAGCAATTGAATTCAATTTTTTGCAACTTGTACGATCTTCAGGACATTACATGAGCGCAACAGGCAGGCGGGTAGGAGACATTTGTATAAACCTCATCCACGGGCAGGATAAGAGGGGTGAGTGGGGTCGTGAATGTGATGTTTGAGGTATTTAAGTGTGAAAGTAACTTTTACTTGCCTGTGTGAGCAGGAAGACTTCAAAACTCATACCAGCTGCTAGGACAGGAGTAAAAGCCTTGGTCAGGACTCTACAGTAGAAAACATTTCTGAGGCCTGCAGCTTTCAGGAAGCCTTCCCTTAGCCTGGGAATGGGAGTTGTGCTCCCATAAAGCAAAACCAAAACAGTGTTGGACATCACACCAAGTCTTCCACAAAGTACTATGGGCCAACATAAAAGCACCAGTGAGAAACCCATGGTGTGCCCAAGATGCTTTAAATTTACGCTTCCGGGTGCTACATCTAGGTCCTATCCCCTCGCTGGCACTGGCATCTAAGACAGCCTGCTCACTGTGCTGTCCTGTTGGCCTCGATGACCTTGGTGGACGTCCTCTGGCCCGCGGAGCATTTGATGGCCCCGCCTGGGATGGAGTGGCCAGTTCCACAGCTGGCTTCTCCCCAGTTGCCACAGCCTCATCGGATGATATGGTCACTGGCAGAGGGGCGGAGGAGCTGCTGCCCTCATCCCGAGTGCCCTGAGAGGAGCCTGCAGAGATGACAGGCCGCTGCTGCTCCATGTGAGGTCGGTTGGTACCTTCCTGCTCACTGTAGATGGATGGGCACCAAGCTGGGATACTTGGTTTCCAGACCATCTCCCAAACTGGCACTGACAAGCTGTGGCCAATGCCTCTGTGAGGGCTTGCAGGTCCGAGCACAACCCCAGGAGGACCTGATTGGTCTCCTGGAGGAGCCTCTCCATGAGAGTCACCAATCTCTCCGTGGATTCCCCCATGGCACTCGGCCATGAGGCTCATTGCATCGGTGATGCTCCGTGTGGACTCCTCCAGCATGGGCACCATGCCAGGCACAGCCTCATGTATCTCTGCCAGATTGTCCCGCATACCCTGCTGCACTTCCAGCATTTGCAGACTCATGGACGAATTCAGAGGCACATCATCAGCCATCGACCGAACAAATACCCGGTCCCCAGCAGTCTTCCAACTGCCGGCACCCTGGGCATTCTCTGTCTCTGCCCACACCTCAAGCAGGTGTGAAGTGTCCTCACCTCCATGCCTCGGGACACCAGCCGAAGATCTAATTCCCACCAAGGTGCCAGTATCTGTGCTGGTGCTTGCTTGACTGAAATGGTGTGACACTGGTGAATGGTTTTCCTCTGGGGCCTCAGGGGTGAGAGGTGGGCCCTCTGCCTCCTCCTCCCCTGATCAGGTGATGCTGAAAGGAAGAACAAGGGCATTTGATTAGTTGCAGTGCAGGCAATGTCAACTTGCATGCCGCTCCCCCAAATAATTATGTACTCATCCTTCCATAATCAAGGGTAAACCCATGTTGCTAACTTCAATCACAGATCATTCAGCAGTGCCATGGCTTCTGTGACACACATGGTGACCTGAGTGCTCACCAAACATACCTCCCCATGGCACCCCAGCCTCACCACTACCGGTGGACTTGGGACATGGCGCCTCTCAAGGACCGTGGCCTGCTGCTCAAAAGCTATAAGGATGGCCAACTGGGCCTGCCCTCCACCAGTCTGCATTCGTTCAGAGGCATTGTGTGCAGTCTTTTCCTGAAAAGGTGAAAGGAACATTGATTAGTCTGGCCTGTACCTGAATTCCCATCGTATCCCTGCCAACCCAGCCAGAGTGGGACATTGCAGGATTCCAGTTCTTCATTATCCCGCAGCTGCCACACACTCACCCAAACAAGCCAGGCCTGCCCCCACCCCCCACACCCCCCACACCCCCTCACCCCTGCCATTGCCCAGGTGCTGCCTCCTTCACATGTGGCACCACAAGGTGTTACTTTGCTAAGCAAGGAGGCACAAGCATGTGGAGCACAGAGACCAGCAGATGGATTGGTGCCCCGCCAACTGGAAGCTCTCCTCCCAGCATGTTAGCAGCCTGACTTTGACATGTTTCACAGTTCCAGCACTCTGCCTAGGTGCAGACCCTTGACTTTCAAACCCATTCTATACTCTGGGTTTCAGTGTCACACATGCTGCGGATGCAGAACACATCCTCAACCCTCAGGGTGAACTGGGCATGGGCAACATCTGCTGGCACACCCAGTGAGGGATCCATGCCGTGAGTGAGTCAGTGCCATTGCTGTACTCAGAGTTGGCTGGCATGTGGGGTGGGTTGTTTGGGGGATAGGGTGACAGCTGCATTAAGTGACTTGAGGCAACATGGTACTCTCCCGAGCGCAGGAGATCGTTGAACGTTTTGCGGCACTAGAGCCACATGCGCCGCACCACATCATGGGAGCTCACACTCTTGGCCACCTCTTCCCATGCATGTTTGGTCAGGTGTGGAGGCCTCCACCTCCCGTCCCTTGGAAGCAGAACCATGCTCCAGGAGGGTAGCTAGGCACTCATCTGAAAATCGATGGGCACAATGCCCCGCTGGTTTGCCCCGCTGGTCTACCCTCCAGCCTGGCCTGCCCCAATGGCCTACCCTCCGAACCTGCATCACCAACACTGCCCCTCTGCAGAGCCCTTCTCCCAGCCATTGTGAACAGCCTTTCCAAGGCTGCCAGGCCTTCCTTTATACAAACCGCCAGGTTGCCATTGGAACCAGTGGGCTGAGCACACCTGCCGCTGCCACCCGCCCACTCCCGCTATGCACGCGAGCCGTGAAGTACGCTGGGCAGGCTTTAATTGGCCCACCCATGTAAAATGGCGGCGCGGACCCGATTACGGGCAGTGATCAGGTCCGCGCCCGCCCACACCCGCTCCCGACCAGCCCGCCCGACATGGGAAAATACTCCCCTATGAATTTGTTGTTTCAGGCTCTTCTACATCATAGATTTCATTGGACTTCTTCTTTTGTTTACAAGCCTGCTTGAATCTTTCCTTGCACTGACTCATCATACGTCCATTTCTGTGACAATAGTAGTATTTCATTTTTTTAAACTGCCAATCGCTAAAAGACTGTGATTGTTCCTACCTCTATTAAAATGATTCTTTAATTTCGCTGCCAAGTTAATTTTCTTTGTTCTTCAGCTAGCGGGGACTGTTTCCTGCTTCTCAGCGGAGTCTCACTTTCTCACAACTCTTTCAGCTGAGGTTTCCTGCCCGATGTGGAGGACGGTGCCATTTTGCGCACCCTGTATTGCTTTTGAATCTCTTACTGCGCTTTCCATGGCCAGCGTTATCTCTAGCACCTTCCTGAAATCCAGATTCACTTCAGACAATAATCTTTTCTGAATAGTATCCCCTTTCACACCACACACTAAACCATCTCTGAGCATGTCGTTCAGAGTTGTACCAAACTCACAGTGTTTCGTTAACTGCTTCAGATTTGCCACATAGTATGCAATTGTCTCCCCAAGGGCTCAATTTCACGAATTAAACCTGAGCCTCTGCATTGTGACTGAGGGCTTTGGTTGAAAGTGACCCTTCATGAAGTCCACTAATTCATCGAAGTTCTTCGAATCTGGGGTACTGGGTGGTTTTGCTCCCACAAGTACTCAAGAGGATCACTCGCCTCTTCTCTTCACCCATAATCTTGTTCACTTACAAAACGAATGTGAGGCGTTCTATGTATTGTGACCAATCATCTGCGGCAGGCTCAAAGGGATCAATTCTCCCTTTTGTGGCATTTTGAGAGGGGATAACTTCTTCAATTCTAACGGAACTTGCTACATACAATCACTGGGCAAAGTATAGTGGCAATTTCTTTTTAACTTGGTTTCTTCTGTTCAATCCTGTTTTATCCTCATCACCAGTTTGTTGTAGGGTGGTCAAGTTGTGCTATTAATGATAGAGTTCATGTGCAGACACTTCTTAGGTGGAAATATTACATTTATTTACAATGTAGCAGCAACTACATATGTGCTTTGAACTCCAACTCTTTCTCTACACTCACTGCTGAGGTAGTCTGTGCTACTTTCCTATTGGTTACTATAGATCATGTGATCTTGCCCAACATGTATTATTCTTAAAGGTAAATTGTACAATAAGTAAAACTATAATTACTACATCTTTGTTTAGCACCTTCCCATAATGTCATGCTTATCATTGTATGAGGCAGAACCCAATTAGAGGGCCAGCGTGTTGATGTTTCCTGTATGAAAATATTGGGCCAGAACTTCTGCGGAGTGACAATCAGAGTGGAATTGCCATCCTGCTCCTTCTTACTTACCTTAGTTGGGAGCTGCACATTTCTTACCTGACCTTCCGACTCTAGCCTGTTAAGAAATGTGCAGCATACCAGCCTCTAGGACTCTTCTGTGCAGGGCAGCAGCGTCGGAGGAACTGAAGCCACAGCAACCTTTTTACAGTACAATGTCCCATACAGCAGGTGGGTTTAAAGGCCCCATCCACTTTGAGAAGCCAGAGAGAAGGTAAATATGTAAAATAAGTTGGTAGGATGAGGGGGTTGGGGTGGGAAGGATGGGAGATTGGGGGTAGGATGGGGGGTGTAGGATAAGTTGAGAGGTAGGATGGGTCAGGGGGCTAGGATGGTTGATCAGTCAGGGAGGTGGTGGGGTGGGGTAATTGGGGTGGGGGTGTAGTTTGGGAGGATAGCTGGGTAGGATAGGCGGAGGGTTGGAAGGATAGTTGCAGGGTGGTCTGCGGTGGCGGTGGGACGTGTAGTCAGTGGGTGGAGAGGGTTGTCTGGGGTTGAGGAGGGAAGTCGAGGTGTATTCGGTGGGGGGTGTGTAGTTGGGGGTGGGTGGTAGACGGGAGGATTGGAAGGGTAGTTGCGGGGGGTAGTCAGGGAAGTGGGGGGTAGTCAGGAGAGGGGGTAGATGGGGGTTGGTGTGGTAGTTTGTGTTTTGGGGGGTCAGGGTTAGTGGGGGTGTGGGGGATAATTGGGGGATAGGTCAGTAGCATGGTTATCAAGGAGTTAGAAGTGGTTTTAAACCTTCTAATTTTTCCTGGGTAACCATTCTTCCAAGAGAGTCAGACCCATCTAAGCTTCTGATTTAACTCGGGGTATCAGACGGTTCCTGGCGTAGGGTAGTTGCCCAGTGGAAGTTTGAACCAAAGGAAATTGCCATGCCATCCTTGCACGCTCACAGAGATGCTGCGAGCTGCAGCCCTTCATCTGGAAATGGCCACAGCTGCTCACTTTCACTGTTTGAATGCTTCCCAGCCTCTCAGTTATACTGAAGCAACACTCCCCACTGTGCTCTTACCTGGTTGACCCTGTCAAGTTCCACACAGCACAGGAAACCCATGCACTGGCTGTTAAAGTCAAAATGCTGGGTTAAGTCCTGAGTTAATTGAGGATTTCACTATTTGAATTACTTACCCAACAGCTCCATGGGGGTTCCCTGTCTGCGTTAAATCTGGAATTCAGCAATATTATGTGGGATTATCAACCCAACATCACTTTTTGGGTCTTTAACTTTCCTTTCCACACCCGAGCCTCCCTCCCATAGGCAGTTAAACTTCTGCCCAGTATTTTCACAGTGATTTATTGTAAGCTGTCCACAATCTGCAATGCAACACTGTTCCATTGGAAATCAACATATTCAAGCATGGTCATTATTTGACTGGTATGACACTTAAATAGCACCTTTGAGTGTCAAAAATCTCAAGCACTTTACAAAATCAATTACATTTTTAATTGAAATTTGGCAAATCTGGATGTCTTGGTAATAATGTCTAAGTGCAAAGCATTGATTATCTGTTCATTATCACATTATCATTTGGGCAGCCCTAGCTGTGTAGAAATTGGCTGCTCTATTTGCTTCAGAGGTACTAGATTGGCTGTAAAGCATTTTGGGACACCCTGTGATTGTGAAGGTTGCTACATAAATGCAAGTCTTCTTCCTTCCTTCCTTACTAAATATTTCACAGAAGGTCCAGACCCTCGACAGTTCTCCTGGCAATGGGGAGAAATTTGTGGAAGTGTGAGTAATCAGAATGACATTGTAGATTATGTCAATCAGGAAGCTAATAAGCACCTTGTCCCTACATCTACCAGTGTAGCTTTGAAGCCTCCCAAAATCCTTCCAAAAACCAGGGTGCTGAGTATAAAATGTGCACTGTGGGTAGTCACCACTTTGAAATGTATATTAAAAAAATAGTAATTTATATTAAATAAATGTGGCACTGTTTATTGAATTAATTAATTGTGCAAAGATACCTTTAACTACAATCATAGCGTTTATGAACAGTCAAATTCATTGGCTTCGGCATCTGATGCAAAGAGTTTATTGAATTCATTCTGAGTCACTTTGACTATAGCATCATCATAAGGAGCTTACTCTGGGTCAGATTTGGAGTTTTTGCTTTCAGAATCATCCCTCCACAACAAATCACCTTCCTCTCCAACCATTCATTTGGATATTCCAGAATTTTTGAATGCTCTGATGACACTTTGTGAGGGTCACAATTTGAAAATGAAACCACACAAAATATCAAATGGGGCAGTACACATATTCCCACTTTTTTGTGAAGGTTTTTCTCCATCAAGCATCCATCTATCCCATTCATTGCAAACATAATCCTTGAACGGCTTGTCAAGGCACACACTCAAAGGTTGAAATACAGACATTAGACCCCCTTGTTTATCTGCAATGCAGGTGTTATTTCTTCACAGGCACTTCTTGATGTCATTGGTTGTATGGGATCTGAACCGGTCCCACACTAATAAGTTGCATTCTTTACATAGGCCTATTCCACACATTACCAATCCTCAACTTCACTCCACTTATCCAACCAACCATTGTCATGGACATTCACAAAAATTCCTGCAGGGAAATTAATGGTCAGGGTGGTTTTACATTTGAAAATTACCATCGGTTTTAATTTTGTGCCGCTGGCCATGCAGGCTAATACATTAAGAATCTTGTCTTCCCATGTCCTGTCATTTTAACGAGAACTGATTTTGAACCTTTCCACTGCACAGTTTGGCTGCTGGGCATATTGAAATTCATGGGCATTTTATCCATGTTGCTGATGTGATCTAATGGGTACTCATGTTTTTGCTGCTGTCCGGTGATGAATTGCTGGAAACTGGTAATTTTGGCATCAAGGTCTTACAGTACTCTCTGAACTATCTTGGTCTTCCGCCACAACACTAGACTGTTTCATTCTGTGAAGCGGCTACAAAAGCTAGCTTTGCTGTACTCAGGGTTTGATTTGCCCAGATTAAGTTATTACATACAGATTGCATTTCTTGGTGACAATGAAATCATTCTGATGATTTTCGAGAAGCCATTCCAATATGTGCCTCTCAAGATCAGGCTAATGACTGGTCCCTGGTCTGATGGTGCATTTGGTCTTGGGCATCTTCTTCAAGGAGGATTCCTTCTTTTTTCATTCTCTCACTACTTTTTCATTAATACTGAATTCCCTCACTGCAGCACATTTATTTGACGAGTTAGCAAATGTTACGACTTTTAGCTTGAAAGCATCTTCATAGTTGATTAGTTTTGCTGGAGGACCTATTTCTGTTCATCACTCACCATGCCAAGCATGGTCCGCTCTGTGTGGGTGTGTCTTAAACTCTCGCACATCTTCTTCGCACATTTTATACTTTGCCTGCTTGATCCCATCCCATTGCATTATAAGGTAAGTAAAACATGCATTTCTGGGGTTAAAAAATTGAGGCTGACTATCAATGTGAGTATCCTTTCGTAATTGAAAAGGGGGATCAACTAATACGCCAAGTATACACAAAAGCATGATATTTGGTGCCAAAAAATGGAGCCATCTTATATACCAGGCCAACTTAAATGCTGTGGTCTATGGTAATATAGGGAGTACTATGTTAGGTGTGATCTTTCAGATGTGGCATCAAACTGAGGCTCTGCCAGCTCAAATAAATGTAAAGCATCCCACCCAACTATCTGAATAAGAGCAGGGAGTTCCCACACCATATTGGCCAATTCCTCAACCAATACCACCCGAAACATTTATCCTGTTGCTGCTCTGGGGAATTGCAATGTGTAAAATGGTTGTTGTATTACTACATAAATGCAAGATATGTCTGACTTTCTTACACAGTGATGCTGGAAATCTTTGATGGCTATCAAACTGTCTTGGACTCCCCACAAACTCCTCTGGTTTAACAATTGCATGTGAAAACTCTGAGGAGAAAAACACAGATGAGAACCAAACAACAATTATAGCCTACTTCAAGATATAAAGTATTATAATTTGAAAAGTTGTCACATGCAATATAAATAAATATATAAATATATATATACAAATATATAAAACTAAAATAACATTTTAAGGTCAATGAAAGTCAATTGTAATTATTTTTATTTGTATCAAATGTTGTAAATTACAAATGACTCCTCCCAGCTTCAATTTAACTGATTTATTTTGTGTCTTCAGATACTTTGGTTATAAGAAATTTTAACGTATTAGTAAAATGTGTGAATCATACAATTATTTTAGCTAATATTCTATTCCACTTTTCAGCAGTTTAAACATATGTTGATTTTTAAGCAAACCAAATTGAAACTTCAAAAAATATATACCTATTCAGCAAAGGTTTCAGAATCTGAATGGCTGCTGACTAAACAGCTAAAAGAGAAAAATCACTGATATACTCTGGCTTTAAATTCACCTGATGGAGTGCAGATAATTATTGAACTTGGAGCATTCTTTAAAAAATAAGCCATTTTTACCAGAATATCATCAAAATCATAAATTAATTTCAACCAAATAGAAAATTCATATTAGGGCAAAAATTTGATCTGGTCTATTGTGACGGGGTAGAACAGGAAAGGACTGGGGCCAAAATTTCATTTAAAATCCTGAAAAGGCACAATTTGCCGATATTTAGAACTGTAAGGAAATAGAGTAACATTATGGATGCATCCAATGCATTACCAACTCAACTGAAGTTATTGAAGAATTGATCATTTTCTACAACTTTAGTTTCAAAACAGTAAATGTTTCATGCAGATTTAAAATAATATGTAGAGAAGTGTCCAATGGCACCATCAGATGGTGCGATTTTACCTGCTGGTTTGAGCCTAAACATATATATTCTTTGACTCATCTTTTATTTTCCACATGGGACCGAGTTTCATGAGACCAGAGAATTGCTCCCCTGGATCCACAAAAATAATGTAGGACTTCCCTGCCTCCCTTTCAAAACCAGCTCCCCACAACTTACCCAGTGTCAGTGACCATTCAATTGGCTTCTTGCCACCTGCCAACCAACTACTGCTTTCTATTGATTTCAGGTGGGAAACTGGCTAATTAGTCAGGCCTTATGCTGCTGAGCTCAGTGGATTTTTGTCTCACTAGCTTGCCTCCCACCTCCCGACTACTCATTTCCCACTCAGGCTTAAAATCAGGGCTTGTGCTTGAATTCAGATACACACCCAACAGCCCTGCTGCCCTATAAATGTAACTACTTTAAAGCAAATGTTACCTTAAAAGAGCATTTTAAACAACAAATATCGATATCCTTTATCTGAAAAATGACTGCAAATTGCAGGCATGTGACACCATTTTCTGTGTAATCTCCCCTGTAATTCATTATCTGAATACCTTACAACTGTGCCCTTCCATTGCACCTTGTTAACTGCTATCACCCCTTAATTCTCTCAGTTCTTAAGAATGAAACATTAACTTTGCAGAACCCTCTTCATAACTGTAACCTCTCGTCTCTGGTGAAATCCTAGTGAATCTAAACTGCCTCTTTTACACTGCTTTGTAAATTGAATCCTCACTGTAATTAAATTCAGATTCATTACACTGCTCTAACTCATTCTTTCACATAAAGCTGACGTTGTCTGCTGCACTATGTGGTGTATTAATGACGACAATGGAACAAATCGGCTCTCTATTCCCTACTTCAATATAAAGCAGAATTCACATGATTTGAGCAAGGTCAATAGTACTAAGCCTATAATTGAGCTTACTAACCACAGGTTAAGAAAGGGAAATCATTTAGGATTCCGATTGCTATCCACTGATACTCATGGAAAAGGTGACAGGACTGAAAATTCCTTGGTGGGGAGAGGGCAGATCCCGGTTTGTGTGTCAGGTCACAACTACCTGGAACCTACACTGACATCCCCGTTTTTGTGGGGTCGGGGGAGGCGCTGTACTTTGTATGTAAATTGACTAGTGACATATCTAGCATGTCATACACCAACATGCCAGAATTCCCAGTGCAAATTTGAGGGGATGTTCAGCCCCTAAGAAGTGCTTGCCCTTTACAAGAGCGCAGGCTTTCAGCTCCCCAGATGTATGGACATTAGTTAATCAGTATCTAGCAAGAACATCCACAGAAGCCGGTTATCGGAAGATTGCTGGTGTCAATGGGATTTTACCCCACAATATGTCAGAAGAGAGGACAAGATTACAGGAGGAGCATGCAGTTTAACTTGAACCTTAATAGTAAGCCATTGTGCGCACAAAGAGAAAAAAAAATTAACTCACTGCACTTATTAACTGGGTGTTAGTCCTTTCACATTGTGAGCTGGAATAGAAGAGTGCCAGACACCTTGTTGGCTCAGGTGGTTTTTAGTAACCCAGGACTGGGGCAAGTGTTAGCCTTTATAAACATGTGATTAGGAGACCTACATCGGTTTTAGTACCCAGAATGTGATATTCAGATACAAATGGATGGAACTTGCACCTTGTATGCTCCACCTAATTCTACCAGATCTGGAACACACAACCATCAGACTTTAAAGGTTTTGTTGGATGCCATGTGAAGGGAGGTTTCTTTACCAAAAAAAAATCCAAATACGTGAGTCATTTAATATGACGTTGAGATTGATACCATTTAACAAGTTATAAAGAACCTCATCATTATCTCTGTTTATATATTTGCGGGATTCTTTTTGTGTAACAATGGTATGTTGAATTGAAAATATACATTAAATTTTATAGCTTGATTTTTAAGGCAAAATTAGAAAAGCAGCTGGATTTCTTTATTGATCAGAGCAGAGCATTTCCTGTGATGTGTCAAGAAATGTACTGCGTCCCTAGAGCCCAGTAATTATAGTAAGGCAAGAACTGGGTCAGACATGTTACTGTGCTCGTGGTGCTTATTAGTGAGGTAGAAAACCTATGAGAAAGGTACCATAGCAGCAGAACAGCTACATCGTTGTATAAAAGATCCCACTACATCTGATAAAAGCATTATTCTGTGGATGCTGAAAATCGGAAATGAAAACTGAAAATCATGGAAAAACTCAGCAGGCCTGGCAGCATCTGTGGAGAGCGAAACAAGGCAGAATTTCCCCCCAACGAGGGGGGGGGGGACGTTTAGGAGCAGACGCGGGGAGCCATGCCCCCCGATCGGCGCACCTGATTGGGGGCGGGCCACCATTTTACGTGGGCAGGCCAATTAAGGCCCATCCAGCTTGATGTCCGGAAGGAAGCGCTTCCTGTGCAGGCGGGAGGGGGGATTCCCTGAGCTGAGAGTGCGCTCTTTCACGCGTGCGCACTAAAGAGTGCACTCATCCCCCTGAGGCTAAGTACTGCCTCAGGGAGATCGGTGCCAAAATTAAAAATGTTAACAATAGAAAAAAAATATTCCCCAGACACGTCCCCTCATGGGACACTGTCACATGAGTTGGGACATGTCCATCACTTTCATTAACACTTTTATTAAAAATTTAAAACTCTACATGAAACCTCTCCTGCCCGTGGATGAGGTTTCAGGCTTTTTCCAATGCCCGCCAGGGCGCCTGGCCTGCCCGCCAACCTTAAGGTCCATTAAGAACTTTAATTAATTTGTCAACGGCCTCAATTGGCCATTGACAGCTCGGCGGGCGCACAGCTGATTCGGCTGAGCCCCTGCCCACCTGAAAATTGAAATGGAGCGGGGTGACATTGAGAGTTTCGCCCGATGTCAGCCTGCAGCATTTTATGTGTCGGCGAGCGGGCCCCGCCCCCCCGCTCACCGACCGGGAAATCCTGGCCAATGTTTCGAGTCTGTATGACTCTTCTTCAGTGCTTCAGCAGTATAAAACCCATCACACTTGTAAATCTCTTCAGCTCTGAAGAAAATTCATATGGACTTGAAACACCAATTTTGATTCTCTCTCCACAGATGCTGCCAGGCACACTGTGTATGAGGAATCAAGCTGATCCTAAAATTCTGTGGGCTGGCTTCATTAGTGAAACAGAATGCAATAAGGAACTTCAATATTTCAGCATTATATTTACAGTTTGGTTAGTAGAATTTCTAGACTCAGATGGTAATATAATATTCCTGCTATGTGGTAATTAGCATTCAATATTATTGATCATACTCAGAATATCTAGAAACTTTTGAGATTTCTCAGTGATTGTCTCACCAATGAGACAGCCAGAGTAAAATCTTCTCTGCTCATTATTTGTAGCTTATATTTCCATTTAAAATTTCACTTTACATAGTAAACAGGGAACATGCCCCACCCCCTGCCAACACCTTACCATCCTCAGTGGTAAAGGTATATTTACTTAACAAATGCTAGATATGGCATTGAGAGCTGATTGTGCAGAAGTGCATATGTGTATATGTGTTCATACGTGGATATGTGTGTCTTGTTAGATACCTGAGATGTAACATGGCCTCTTGAAAAGTAACCACTATGAATTAATGGAGCCTGTAGTCACTCTATGAAGTTAATTGTGGATCAAATATTTTAAAAGAGCTGGAACAGTCTAGATTGCAATATTAGTTCTTTGTTGTGCTGTAGATAATACTTATAGCTGTAAATCAGGAAATAGAAGGGAGGAAGGAACTCAAGAGGAGTTCCTCAGGGTAGTATCCTAGGCCTAGCCATCTTCAGCTGCTTCATCAACGACCTTCCTTCCATCATAAGGTCACAAGTGGGGATGTTCGCTGATGATTGTACAATGTTCAGCAGCATTCATGACTCCTCAGGTAATGAAGTAGTCCATGTCCAAATGCAGCAAGATCTGGACAATATCCAGACTTAGGCTGATAAGTGACAAGTGACATTTATGCCATAAAAGTGCCAGGCAATGACCATCTCCAACAAGAGAGAATCTAAACATCGCCCCTTGACATTCAGTGGCATTTTCATCACTAAACCCCCCACCACCATTAACCAGAAACTGAGCTGGGCTAGCCATATAAATACTGTGGCTACAAGAGCTGGTCAGAGGCTAGGAATCCTGCAATGAGTAATTTACCTCCAACAACACTCAAGATGCTTGACACAATCCATGACAACAACCCACTTGATTGGCACCACATCCACAAACGTTCACTCCCTCCACCACTGACGCAGCAGTGTGCACCATCTACAAGATGCACTGCAGGAATTCACCAAGGTTCCTTAGAGAGCACCTTCCAAACCCATGACCATTACCATCTAGAAGGACAATGGCAGCAGGTGCATGGGGACACCATCACCTGGAAGTTCCCCTCCAAGTTTCTCACCATCCTGAAATATATTGCTGTTCCTTCACTGTCGCTGGGTCAAAATCTTGGATCTCCCTTCCTAACAGCACTGTGGGTGTACCTACACCACATGGACTGCAGCGGTTCAATAAGGCAGCTCACCACCACCTTCTCAAGGGCAATTAAGGATGCACAATAAATGCTGGCCTAGCCAGTGATGCCCACATCCCATGAATGAATTAAAAAATAGAAAATTACAGCTGTGCGGAAGTGGTACTGAGTAAATTGTGGAGCTGTGAGCTCACAAGTTGCTGGGTCCTGGTGGGCTTCGTCCTAGGGTCTTAAAAGAATAGGCTCATGATATAGTTGATATGTTGGTTTTAATTTTCCAAAATTCCCTAGATGTGGGGAAGGTTCCACTAGATTGGAAAATAGCAAATGTAACTCCTTTATTCAAAAAGGGAGGGAGACAGAAGGTAGGAAACTACAGGCCAGTTAGCTTAACATCTGTCATAGAGAAAATGTTAGAAGTTATTATTAAAGACGTTTTAGCAGGGAATGTAAATAAATTCAAGGTAACCAAGCAGAGTCAACATGGTTTTGTGAGAGGGAAATCATGTTTAACCAATTTATTGCAGTTCTTTGAAGGAATCACATGTGTTGTGGATAAAGAGGAACCGTTGGATGTACTGTACTTAGATTTCCAGAAGGCATTTGATAAGATGCCACATCAAAGGCTATTGTGTTAAATATAAGCTCATGTTGTAGGGGGTGACATATTGGCAAAGATAGAAGATTGGTTAGCTAACAGGAAACAGAGAGCAGGCATAAATGGGTCATTTTCTGGTTGGCAAGATGTAATGAGTGGTGTTGCACAGGGATCAGTGCTGGGGCATCAACTTTTTACAATTTATGGAAATGACTTGGATGAAGGGACCGAAGATATGTTTGCTAAATTTGCTGATGACAAAAAAAGGTAGGAAAGTAAGATGTGAAGAGGACATTAGAAGGCTACAGAGGGATATAGATAGGTTAAGCAAGTCGGCAAAGATCTGGCAAATGGAGTATAATGTGGGAAATGTGAAATCGTCCAGCTTGGCAGGAAGAATAAAAAATAAGCATGTTATCTGAATGGTGAGAGCTTGCAGAGCTCTGAGATGCAAAGGGATCTAGATGTCCTAGTGCATGAAATGCAGTTGGTTTTAAGCAGGTACAGCAAGTAATTAGGAAAGCTAATAGAATGTTATTGTTTATTGCAAGTGGAATTGAATCCAAAAGTGGGAAGATTATGCTTTAGTTACACAGGGCATTGATGAGATCACATCTGGAGTACTGTGTACAGAATTGGTCTCCTTATTTAAGGAAGGATGTAAATGTGTTGGAAGTAGTTCAGAGAAGGTTTACTAGACTAATACCTGGAGTGGAAGGGTTGTCTTACGAGGAAAGGTTGGACAGACTGGGCTTGTATCCACTGGAGTTTAGAAGAGTAAGAGGCAATTTGATTGAAACATATAACATCCTGAGAGCTCGTGACAGGATGGATGCAGAAAGGGTGTTTTCTCTTGTTGGAAAATCTAGAACTAGGGGCAGGATTTTTCAGTCAGCTTGCGGGGGCGGGCCTGACAAGCTTACTTGTAAAATGACGCGCGATGACGTTGGGCATGTATCCCGACGGCATCAAGCTGAGTTGCGATGTTTCGTTCAGTGGGCATGCGCTGGAGCCGGCTGCGCGCCCCCCAATAGGTAAACAGCCTATTAAGGCCATTAGGAAAGTAAGTGAAGTAATCGTTTACACTGCCCATCCAACCTTACGGTTGGCAGGCAGGTGAAAAGGCCAAGTGGCCTTTGTGTTTTATAGGAAACCTCATCCACGAGCGGGATGAGGTTTCCTAAAACTTTTATTAAATAAATATTTTAAATTTCATAAATATAAAAACATGTCCCACCTCTTGTGACACAGTCACATGAGGCGACATGTTTAAATAAATTTTTAAACCATTTATTTAAAAATTTCAAAAGCGCTTCAACCTCCCTGAGGCACGGAGCTGCCTCAGGGAGATTGAAGCACTCTTTCACGTGCATGCACAAAAGAGCACTGGCCCCGAGTCTCCTTCCTCCCCCTACCCGCACAGGTAGAGTGCTACCACTCATGTCTCCGCGACAGCCTCAGCCCGCTCCTGCTGAGCCCGCTCGCAGCCTTAAAAATTCAGCCCTAGTAGTCACTGTTTAAAAATAAGGGGTCACTAGTTAAAACAGAGGGTCATGAATCTTTGGAACCCGCTTCCTCGAACGGCAGTGGAAGCAGAGTTTTTGAATATTTTTGAGGCAGTACTAGATAGATTCTTGCTATCGGGGATAGGTGGGAATGTGGAGCTGAGGTTACAATCAGATCAACCATGATCTTATTGAATGGCGGACCAGGCTTGAGGGGCCAAGTGGTCTACTGCTACTCCTAATTCGTATGTTCATATGTTGAGTCTGCATCGCAAGTAACAGCGCTTCCTATTTTTCAATTGGGAAAAAATGTTTAGATAATAATTACTGATGAAACATTCATGGATGAGATTTACAATAACATACAAGGAGATTTAATAATGGTTTAAAATCAACATTATTGAACTTATGGGAGTGAAATCTGACTTGAACAGGACTATAAAGCAGGAGGAGTATGATTGTTATAAAGCTGGTCCGATATTCAGTTCCATGGATTTAGGATGCTGCTAGGTTCTGAGAGGAGACTCATGTCCTTTGCCCAGCCAGAGATCTTTCCTAAGTTGTGCCTTCTGCACCTGATTTGTGCCAAAGGAGCGTTGTTGGGGTGAAAGTAAATCTGTCAGGCAGTTTCCCCTGTGGCTTTGAAAGATATTTGTGAAAAACTACCTTACTTGATTGTGTAACTTGGCCTTGATCTTCCTTTGTCTCAGTTTGGGGTTGAAAGCAAAGAGGGAGCATTATGTTTATTCAGTGAATCCCTGTTTTGCTCGGCAGATAACAAGCTACGACTAATGGCATGCTCACCATGAACATAAACTTCAAATATAAACCTCATATCACTTTAGTTCAAAATTAAATTGTGATATTAGAAAGAATTGCCAAAAAAGAATCTATCCGTTGTAATATTTTGAAGTAAGGGCCAAGGGCTGGATGATGTTTTGTTATTTGGTATAGATTTTCTTGCTTCTATTTAATTTCAGTTCTGAATAAACCTGATTTGTAGTTTGTCAGACTGTGATATATCCCTCAGTCAGGAAGATCAAGAGCTTACAGTGTTAATCCTTATTATTTCCGGTATGTAGCTCATTGATAAAAGGATTCATTGATGAGCCTGTGATTCATTATCAAAGATTTATTTGCATGTAAAATATATTTTTCAGTTTATGGTGGTTGTAGGCTCCCTATGAATATAAGAACATAAGAAAGAGGAGCAGCAGTAGGCCCTTCAGCCTTTTGAGCCTGTTCTGCCATTCAGCATGATCATGGCTGATCCACCTTAAATCCACCTTCCAGCAGTATCCCCATATCTGTTAATTCCCTTATATCCAAAAATCTATTGACCTCTGCCTTGAAAATACTCAATGACTGAGCATCCACAGCTCTCTGGGTGGAGAATTCCAAATGTTCACCACCCTTTAAGCAAAGTAATTTCTCTTCATTTCTGTCTATGGAAGGGGACCTTTGGACTAGACATGGAAAAGTAATAGAAGTAGCCCTGAAATGTACAATTAGGGGTAACAGTACCACTCACATGATGATGTAGAGAGTCACATGGGGGTAGTAGAGTGTAATAGCAAGTCTGATAGAAGTCGGCACGAAGATAGCACCTGATCAGGACCGTATCCTGTATATATATGTATATAGTTACGTGAACAGTTATTGTTCAACCATACAAGCCTCCAAACCTCTTCACAAGACAACATACAATCTTACAACATGAAACACAGCATTTTTTACAGTTGACAGTGGAGTTGAGTTTTGGATTCTAAACTGTTTCCAGGAGCAAGAACCTCACCAAGCCAAAAGCTTTCCAATTTGGTGTGAATATTTCTTCTGTTCACTAGACCTAAAACAACACAGAAAGCATTGTGAAAATATTCATGCTGCTATGTGATCTGAAAGAATGCACTAGGGGTGCAAATGCCCCAGCAAATAACCTGGATGTTATAGAACTTGCCCATTTCTGTCCTTTTATTTCAACAGGATGAAAATCAGACCAGTACTATAATGGGCAAGCAGCCTAATTTGCCTGGTTGCCACCCAGGAACTGGAGTTGCAAATGACCCCCAGGAGTTACAAAAACAAACATTTTGAGCTAATTTCCTCAGGGCTTCTCTTGCTCCACTGGTGACTTTGGCAGAACAGGGAGATCTACATGTAACCAGAGAAAAGACCTGAGGAAGTTCACCCCTTATAAGACTGAAGCTACGATGATCTCACACCAAGTTCTATTTGCCAGCCTGCAAGGGAAACATCATCTATTAGTGTCTTGTGCAAAAGTCTTATCCTGTGCCTGTCTAGCATTTTATCTTACACTAACACTGAGGAGTGAAAATAATCTTCAACAAGTGTAAATTTGTTCCAACTTATCGCCAGCATTTTGCTTTTATTTAAATAGATTTTCATTGAGTTCCCAGTCATTTTGAGTTTATGTTACCTTATCCCAAAAGAATATTATTCTTTAAGACTTAGAGAGGGAAAGAGTAAGCCTTAACAGATTTCAACTTCAACCCCCCACCCCACCTCCGATATCCTTCTTTATCATCCCACTCCCCACCACCCCCTCCACCCCCCGCCCCCCACCACCCCCAGCACAACAAACATACATTCTAAGTTTCTGCCTTTCGAGCTAATTTGTTCAGACCTTGACAGAAACTTGGCGTCGGCCAGTCCTGACTCTCTTTCTGTGACAGGCTGGCTGGCAGCTCTCAGCTGGCCTGCAGGATGTACTAATATTTATAGGCCTGTGCAGGTCTCCTGGTCTGTTGAAATAACACCACTTTTGCAGTTGACTGCTGCTCTGTGGCGGGCACTTACAAACAGCCATCAAGGGAGGGGATCAGCACTAAGTTTTCGTGAAAACATTGAATGTTTAACTTAAAAGGAAAGAAGTCGAAATTAAATTGAGCAGGCTCCTCCAGGCAAAATATAAATAATGATGTCACTCTTACCAAATATCTCACTTCAGAAGAAAACCTCAAAGGAATTACTATGCGTAAAATTGCTGACAAGCATTTATACAGTCTCATGCTAAATCTGTGGCTTGTCTGCGCTCTGTGTTCTTAAGTTACCAGGACATTACTGATAAGAGAAAATGCTCTCCTTATTAAGTGAAAGTTACTTTGTGGCTGTTTCTCCGGTTACAATTCTGTAGCACCTGATTTTCAAGAATGTGCGTTTAAACTCCTTACGGAGTTTGAAACTGAAACCTGAAACTGATATGAGTTTAATACTGGGGGTAGGAATGTTTTTGTCTCATTGCTGCAAAAAAGGCAGGCAGATGTGTTTCTACACATGACAATCCATTGCATTGCTGAAGTTCAGACAATTCCAGCTTGGCTATTTTGTTTCCAAAAGCTCCTTGTAAATAATTAGAAAGCTCTTGGTTGGAGCAGTTGTCTTTCACAGCTATGGCTCCAAACTGAAGTATCAGGAATGCCTTTAGGGACACCCTCTGCAGCAGCTGCATTCCATGGTTAACTTGCTGCTTTTTTTAAAACAAAGAAACTTCCCTTTTCTTTGGTCCCTAAATGTTAAAAACAAGGCCCAACTGGATACTGTTGAGCTTTCACGCAGTAACACTGAAAGAGTAGTTTTCCCTACTCTGGGGTTTAATTTTTGTAAACAATTTTCACAAATTAAATCTCAACTCATTTTTTCCAGTTTGGAGATGTAGCTGATTAAAATTTACAGATAAACAAAAAGATCCTGTAGGTTGTGCCCTTGACATGTGTAACTCCCAAGGCCATAAATGACACCAATTTGCAGTATTGTGAACAAGGTACCACTTTATTTGACGTGTCAGGTTTGATTATGCATGTGGGTGAACTAAACATTTTCCTGTGTGGAAGCAAAGACTATAATATATATAATGCCATCAGTGATTTCCTGGAACACAATTGGCAGTGGGTTGTTCATTAATAGGTCACATATCACACCTCATCATAAGCGATGACTTTCTCTTTTTAAATATTTAGCTGATCCAAACCTTAGTGCTACAAATTGATGGATTGCAGGAATCATTTAAGCAATTCAATATGTGTTGAAAATTTAGGTGGCAAAATCCTCTTTTAATTGTGTGCGTCTTCTGGCAATTGGAAATTTTTCAGAAATTTGTTTCACTGTTTACCAAATATTTTAAGTTTCACCAGCCCTGGCACCGTGACAATCTCACTCGTTGATGGAAGTCACTGTTGCCATCATTTCACAGCCATGTTAGTAGTTACTGAGAATGGTTTTGGTTTGCTGAATTCCAGCCAGGGCTGGTTTTAAGATTTTGTAGGCCTCCAGTGAGGTGAGTTATAGTGAATTGCAACCTCCCCATTTCCACTCAGAACTTTTAAAGTGAATGAGAATGGGAAAAAAATTGAATATAAGTACTTTGGGATGTTTTGCTACGTTAAAGGCACTATAGAAATGCAAGTGACTGCTGTAGTTCTTGCTATTGTTTTAGTTGAACAGTCTCATTTACTCAAAACTATTGGCCCTGAAATTCCACCATATATACTGTTTTTTTATCACCTGAGCTAAGACTTGATCATTTGAATAAAAACAAAAACAAAAAACTGCGGATGCTGGAAATCCAAAACAAAAACAGAATTACCTGGAAAAAACTCAGCAGGTCTGGCAGCATCGGCGGAGAAGAAAAGAGTTGACGTTTCGAGTCCTCATGACCCTTCGACAGAACTCAAGTTCTGTCGAAGTGTCATGAGGACTCAAAACGTCAACTCTTTTCTTCTCCGCCGATGCTGCCAGACCTGCTGAGTTTCTCCAGGTAATTCTGTTTTTGTTTTGATCATTTGAACTTGGTCATATCTGGACTGTTTGAGGCCTCAGGGGATGGTTATTTCTAGCCTTTTGCGAGTCGCCTGAGGCCCAGGTATGAGTCCCATGCTCAAGGTTATGGCCAATGGTGGAACCATTAAATTTTCACTGGTGATGGCAAAAGACTAGAACCTCGAGGGACAATGGTTACTTACAAGTGGAAGAGGGTCCTTCGGGAAGAGGAATTACATTTCCTTTAAGCACACATGAGAAAGGTAACAGGAAACTACCTCATGTATTCTTTTCCCTAATCATATTGCTCATTGAAATTGAAAATGGGAGGCTTCAACATCCAAATGAAGAGGAAAGCACAAGACTACAAGGTGTGGAGAAATGAGCAGGGGTCTTGCCCTTAGACAGATCACTAAGACTTGAATTCACTGATCATTGGCGGTGCTGTCTCCATCGTAACTTACAGGTTCAGCTAAGTTAAATAACCATTGATAGTTTAGGAACTTAATTCCTGTGTGAAGCATGATTAATGTACTGGAGGTGGGATGGGGGGGCTTGTAAATTAAAGTGGAACAATGTAAAAGTTGAAGATTGAGCAGCAGGCTAGGCTAACTGCAGGTAAGTGCCTGGCTTTGCTAGGTTGACTGCCGAATGTGTGGCTTTGTGCAAATTCTGATGGGGCCCTGGGAGAGAAACCTAAAGAACAAAGCAGGGTATTGCAACAAGCAGAACAGAACTGCACACAATGTTAATTAGGCTATCCTACAAACCCTCCTGAATGAGATGTAGCAAAGGGGAGAGACAGATTGCTAGATTGCCTATCGGAGGAAGCTATGTCAAAAAAGTCATGTGCACTGTGGAGGATGATGGCTCTAAGTGCTAGCTCCATCCACCCACCATCCAGAACAGCACTGGATAAAGTTCAGTGACTTGAAAAATGCAGGCAAACTTTTACATGCACCACTCTCTGTTTTCTTCCTTGGACACTATACTAACTCAATGTTTACCCTCTACATTGAATAACTGCATAAGTAACCGTCCCATCTACTGGAAATAATCTGCTTCTATTTAACCTTCCCCATCCTTTCATAATTTTAAGCACTTTTACCATAGTGCCCAATATCATGTGTTCTAAGAAGCCCTAAATAAAGGGTTGCGCAAAGCCCACTGGCTCACAAGTACTGTAAAGGAGTTAATTACATACATTAAAGAAAAAACATAATGATAAACATTGGTTAACAATTTGTATTGTCACATAATCTGACTCTTTGTTTTAATGAGAGACTATAGCAGTAACAGAGCAGATTCACTGCCTGATGACTGAATTTCCCTTTCTATAATCAGCCAGCACTCAGCATCCAACAGATAAGCATGGGTATTGCACACTCTGAGTAGCTTGATTAATTTAAGCAATATAAAAACTTATTAATGGATGTACAGTGTTGATTTAATTTACCCCAGAGCAATTGCGTGAATGTTTGAAAAACCATTGCATACACAGAAAAATATCATTGTCAGCCCACTCTGCAGACATCTGCCCTATGCAGGAACAAGGTTGCAAGAGCTGGAATGGCTCTGGTTGCCATATGCAACAGCAGCATGAATGCATTCAAAAAGAACATGTCCACAGCTTCAATATACACAGAGGCCAATTCCTTCTGCAGAATTGGAGAGGTAAGGAAAATGACTAACTACTTCCCTCAAACTACATTATACATTTCTCTGCTAAAATGAGTTAGACTGCACTTTATTCTGACAGCATGGGAGCCACTAATACATCTGCTCCCCCATGGGCTTTACTGGTGCTCTGTGTAAGGCCTAATCTCTGCTCCTGTCCTGAACACAAGCCTGAACTGGATGCTAGTACGGTTTGCTTCTGAGGTGGTATACATGTAAATACCATTGCTCACTCACATCTTCTAATCTGCCCAATGAAATGTTGTACTTTCATGGAATTTGAGGAATACAATTGGAAGCAGGTCAAATGAATTGATCGAGTTCCTTTTCTCCATAAAATAAAGCCGGGCAGCAAATATTTAGTTCAGCTCTTCTAAATAAAAAGGTTGGAAAAAACCTTTGAATGGATTAAAAGATTAAGAAACATATTAAGTCAATAAATTAATGGAAAAGATTAATAACACTCCATCCTCTAAAAGGTTAAAAGGGAAACTACTATCATAGGATATCTAGCTGTAATTAGGAGTGTGTTATTGGCAGGTATTGTTGCCATGGTGAACCTGTATTGCAAATTGCAAAATTAGAAATCAAAGGAAAATGCATTGCTAAAACCAGAGTTGCAAACGGGCTGAATTTCCCCCCCATTGGGGGGATGTTGATGGGTGGGTGCATGCAGGCGCGCTTCTGATCAGCGACCCAATCGGAGAAGCGGCGCCATTTTACATGGGTTGGCCAATTAAGGCCCGCCTAGCGTGATGTCCGCAGGGAAGCACTATGCGCTCCCTGTGCGGGCGGGGGGGTGGGGGGGGGAGCCTAAAATCAGGAATGCACTCTTTCACTCATGCACATGAAAGAGCTCACTCATCTCCCTGAGGCTAAGTGCAGCCGAAGGGAGATTGGCTGTAAATGTTAAAATGCTCAAATTAGAAAAATAAAATTTCCCTAACATGCCCCCTCATGTGACAACGTCACATGAATTGGGACATGTTCATAATTTCCAAAAAAAGGTTATTAAAATTTTTAAAACCCTACAAGAAACCTCATCCCACCCGTAGATGAGGTTTTATGCTTCTTCTAGTTCCCGCCGGGGCTCCTGGCCTTCCCGCCAATCTTAAGGTTGTACGGGGAGATCCACTAATTACTTTAATTGACTCTGTCAATGGCCTCAATTGGCCAATGACAGGTCAGCGGGCGTGCAGCTGATTTTGCTGCGCCCCCACCTTCCTGAAAATTTAAATGGGGCACAGTGACTCAATGTCACCGCACATCATTTTACGCGTCAGCGAGCAGGCCCCGCCCCGATCACCAACGGTAAAATCCAGCCCTGTCATTTAAATGACTGGATCTTCTTTAAAAAGAAAACCTGCTTTAAGAAACTTGAATTCAGAAATTGGTCAAATTAGGAGATGATACCAAACTCAGAGTGGCAGCAGAATAGCTAAACAAAATATGTGAGTGAGATAAACAATAGCAGATGAAATTATTGCAGACAAATGTAAGATATTGCAAACAGAAATGAAAAATAATGGGTAACACACATACTCCATGGATGGTTTTGTAATAGCTAAGGATGAATTTGCAAATGACCCATAACCAAACTGTATACTGTTCTGGTCAGACTGCACTATTCGTATTGGGTCTAGCTCTGGTCATCAAGAAATAAGGAGACATCAAGTGCCTGAGGCAGTGTATAGAACAGCATAGAACAGTTTTAGGGACATGGCTTCTAAGAGAAAATGGACAGTTTTAGACTTTCAACACAGACTTTTAGAATAGCATATAAAATAGTACAATTTACAGGAAAATAAATCATTCAGAATGTTGCTTTAAATTAAACAGTGGGAGGAGTAGGACAGAGGACATGGGTTCAAACTAGCAAAAGTAGCATTAGGACTGATGTTAGGAGGTGGTTTTTCATGCAGAGAGTGGTCAACACTTGGAATGAACATCCACCCAGAGTGGGCATTAAAAGGATCATTTAAACTACACTGGTTCTAACAATATGGGAATCTAAGATGGGTCTAGTGTGGTGAATTAGGATATGTTGAATTTGCCTTCCTCATCGGTAAGTATTTTGTGACCTTGTGATAAACTACAGCTCACAAATAAAAACGATTACAAATCTATGTGCTGTTGGTGTAATATATAGATCTAATGACAAAATGTCACCATTGCAGCATAAAATGAAGTTATTGTGCACCACCATTTTTCCACATAATTGCCAAAAATGCTTATTTATACAAGAAAAAAAATGTTATTTTTGCTTTAAATTTGAAAATTACATTTAACCACATTTTAAAATTTTTAAAATTGTTTTCACCCCTTCACTCAACATTTCTATAAAATATTTTTTTAATATGCTCCGAGTATAATTAGTGAACTCGATTTCATCACTGCATAGATCGACAGTTCTTTTAGTTTGTGAGTACGCTGACTCTAAGAGGGTTTATTATTTCATGTAATTAACACCACGTGGAGTTCATGGGTCTGGCATGAAAATATACTGATTGAAGGATCTCACACTGACCCTCCTTTCTGTAAAACTGAGCACCAGTTTATGTAATAAATCGGAGTTTGAGTGTTGTCCTACTCCTGGCTCCAATTTTTGAGTGTTTACACATAAAACAACTTTTAAAAGATTTTTTTTATAATTGATCCCTTCTTTGCTTCAGATTTTATTCATGTAAATAGCCATAACATGGATCTGACACACATTTTAAGCAGAATTTATTAGTGCAGCAAAATAAAGTTTTCTCCCTCATTTCAACTCACTCCTTTAAAAGCACACAATCTCCAGCTTCAGTCAATCCTTTTCATAGTTCACTAAGTACTGTGATAGGCCTCTTGTGTTGAACTTTGAACTTATCAGAGCCAGACATCAACAGGATTGGGTCTGTTGGGACCACACATAAGCGGTGGAGGAGCACACTTTGTACTCTGTGATTATTCCAATGTCAGAGTTCACTCAATCTAACCACTTTGCTGAAAGCATCTTCATGATCGGAGGCCTCTGCAGAGGCCGTCTGTTTGCACTGAAATGCTGTTCCTGTTAAGCAATTGTACTTTGAGGGCTGTAACTGTTAAAATGTTAAAATGGATACTACATCACTTAATATTAATTAATTGCATTTTTCAACTTCTATAGTGCTTATGTATTAACACAAGTGTGCAATATGATTTTAATTTCACATACTATCTTTCTTTCAGATGAAATTGCAAAAAGCTGTATATGTTTTATTTTAATTTGACCTTATCTCATTTCAGGACTTTATATTCATCCTTGATCTGAATTGGAACTTCTTAATTAATTTTGTAATCAGCATTTTACAGCTAGTCTGACACTTGCACTGTGCCCAAGTCATAACAATTTTTTTATGAATTCTGCATCATCGGTCTGATTTTTAGCTCTGTGTAAATGAATGGGTTTTGAATGGATTAAAATCAGGTATTGGGCCTGTTTAGAAATGCTCATCTACTTTTGATGGTTGGAAAGACTGTGAGCAGGAAGTCTGTGTTATAAAGTTGTTCAGTAATATTCCTTCTGTTGAATGTCAAGGACAGAAATCACTGAGAAGGATTGTTAAAAGAAAATTTCAAACTGAATCAAACCACTCTACAGTATTATAAATCAGATCATGTTAACTGTCCAATCAGGAATGGAGGCTTAATACATTAGAATGCACGATGTAAAGGAGCATATAATGTGAAAATTGTCCTGGATTCTCACATCCAACAACTCTGGCAATAAGAATTTAGCTAAAAAATCCACAAGCAGTGGGATAATTAGGCTGCTTTAATAAAGGGCACACAAGAATCTTACACAAATAGGAGACGCAGTACACTCCCCAAAGGAAATTAAAGCTTTAACAATTTAATTATTTCATTGGTGGTTAATATACAAAAAAACTTGGATTATTTCCAAAGCAGTAATGCCATTGAGAGGTTGTAAGAGATGTAATAAACCACAAAAACCAAGCTTTATAACAGGGATCTGAACCTTGAAGTGAGAGAACAGCCTTGAATCATTCTCAGCTATAAATTATTTTTAACACTGTGGAATTGGGAGAAGATTTTTTTTGTTTTCATTTCTGCTTCTCCTTCAATAATGATTGCTTTGGTCGATTGTAATGACTAAGATGCTCCATCAATGAGGAGAGGATCGTTGTGAAATAATCGCTAAGAGTTTAAAAACTGATAATCAGCTGTGGGTGACTAGAAAATAACCCAATCACTGTAATAATAAAATCATCAAAAAATGCCTCCCCTTGAATGAGTACTTGCTTTATAATTGCTTTGTAATATCATCTGCAGAGTTTATCCTAGACAGTGAATCCCTCCCCACTAAGAGGTTGACAATAAACTGTAGAGGTCATATCTGACTTTGCTTGCTAAAAGGGAACTTGCCTGGTTGGTAGCACAAATCAGAAATTCAGGTATGACTGTTATTTAAGTGGCTGGAAAATTGTGTGCAGTGCACATACTTGCCTTAATTTCCATTATATGTAAAATCAGAAAACTACTCCTTTTATGCAGATTGCTGTAAAACTTGCTATGCACACAAATAGGCAACTTGTGCAGTTGCTGGGTATGAAGGACTAAATCTGAGAACTCAATCCTGTACAATCATTTTCACAATTAATCTGTTATTGGACCATGTTTCTTATTTACATTTAGAAATCAAAATGCTTCTTTTGTTTTAAAGCTGTTATTAAAATAGCTGCCATTACTCTCTACAGAAAGCACTTTTTTAATTGAAAAGCTATTTCTTATAGCATTTTTGAATGTATGTTATGTCTGATTGCACAGATCTAGCAATTGACATGACCTACCAGTTAAATGAACCATGAACGCAGAGTTTTCACCCAGTGCAGATATCTTGTAAGTTAAATCAAGCAGTTTCTGTAAAATTGTCTAACTTATGTCCCATGGGAGCTTACACCATGTTCCAATTAAGCTGTGTTTGTCAGGGTTTTCTTTTAATTATTCATTCATGGGATGTGGGCGTCACTGGCTAGGCCAGCATTTAATGCCCATCCCCAATTGCCCTTGTAAAGGTGATGGTTTACTTTCTTGAACCACTGCAGTCCACATGTTGTGGATCCTGCACAATGCTGTTAAGAAGGGTTTTGACTCAGTGACAGTGAAGGAGCAGTGATATTGTTCCAAGTCAGGAGAGCGTGTTACTTGGAGGGGAACTTGCCAGTGGGTGAGGGCTAGTTTACACATCTATTCTCTCAAAATATGTAACAACATGACCATGGATGCTCTAGAGGAGCAATTCAACAACTTGATTCCACTCACAATGCCATATTTAACATTGATGTTTAGGTGGATCATAGTAGCACTAAGGTCCTCTCAATCTAATTGAAGTAGCAAAAATACCATGCAAGACATTAACATTTTTATAATATCTTGACTATTATATCTTTTGCCCAGCAGAGTATTTTCATGTGAGAATTTTGTACTTGCTGTAGAAGGAAAATATAAACAGGACATTTAAGAAAAACTAATGATCAGCTTCATTAAATGTTCCATGAGCAACTTTTTCGACATTCCAGCCTATTCCAGGCATCATTTGGCCTTACTGAGGTCCATATGCCTGTTTGTTCTGTCCTATCAGAATTGAGACAGCTTGGACAATTGTTGTCATCTGTCACATGTTCATTAAATCGATCCTGACTTAGCCTGTGACTACAAAATTCAGTTACCTATTGAGATATATCTTAAAAGGATTTTATATTTGAACTTCTTACATTTTAATACTGCTTAGTTTTTCTTTCTTTATCAAACATTACATGTTCAACCCCCCTTTCTCATCTTGAGTCTGTTACTCATTGACTCGATGGTAGCACTCTTGCACCTGAGTCAGAAGATCATTGGTTCAAGGTCCACTCCCAAAGTTTGTGCATATAATCTAATCTGACATTTCAAATGCAGTCAGGGGAAATGCTGCACTGTCGTAGGTATTGGTTTTGGATGAGATGTTAAACCTCTGTCAGCTGGACATAAAAGATAATTTGACAAAAACAAAAAAACTGCGGATGCTGGAACTCCAAAACAAAAACAGAATTACCTGGAAAAACTCAGCAGGTCTGGCAGCATCGGCGGAGAAGAAAAGAGTTGACGTTTCGAGTCCTCATGACCCTTCGACAGAACGGGTTGAAAAAGGGCTGAAGAGTTCTCCCCCAATTTTCTGGCCAATATTTATCCCACAACCAACATCATTATCGGTTCATTTGTCTTGTTTGTTTGGAGAGCCTAGCTGTGCACAAATGAGTTGCCACATTTTCCTACGTTAAATAGTGACTACATCTCCAAAATATACTTCATTAGTTGTAAGGCACTGAGATGTCCTGAGGCTGTGAACTGCGGTATCTAAATGCAAGTACTTTCTTTCTTGTTATGAGTTCATCAACGAACATGTTTACAGTTATGGTGAGCTGGCAGCTCAGCTATATACTCTTCAAATACAATATCACTATTATAGTATAACCCTGTTTGATACAATCAGGTTGCAGTATTTCTCAAAGCTTAACAATAAATTCTGCAACATGTGATTCAACAGTTATTCCCTAAATGCAGTGTACCTACATTTTTATTTAATATTTTAGCCTTTCTACTATGTCTGTGTAACATCAGGGTATAATGCTTTGTTAACTCCTGCAGTGACATGTGGCCCTTCAGGCTCCTATTGAAGTGAACACCTAATGAGGTACGTTTATTGATAACAGGTCAATTCCAATGTAAAACATCTTGTGGAGACGGAAAATCTTATAGTTGGTCACATTAAGCAACCACATAGTTCCATCGGTGGGTTTGCTCTCCATTTAACTCACATTACATTCCTGTTAGGACTGTTAGATAGTTGCTACATATAGGTCAAAGCCATCAATCTTTCTGCCTATCCTGAATTTGCCAAGACAGAACCACTGACGTCCATTATTGTCATCAATCATACCTTAAGAGTTTTAGCATTTCAGTTCCTGCTGGTTCTTTTTCCTTTTTCAATGAAATGCAAAGACATTTATGCAGCTCCCATGCCCCATGCCTCAAACATATCACATCAGCTTGACATCACCAAAGCATCCTCTATAAGTTTAACTATCCTAAGTGAACAATTCAATCTTTTTTATGCAGCATACAGCTTTCTGATTGATTGAATGTTCCACTATCACAACTGATTGAAGATGTCTTTGTATGTTTTGAGGACATCTCACTAAATATCCTTTAGCAAACTGTACTGACACAAAGCTGTTCCTAGCACAGGAGCGTTCCACTTCACGCCTATGTAGATTATCCAGGTGAGAGAGACAGACATACTTATTGTGTACACTTCCAAATTGATGATGATGATGGTTGGATGAAAATTAAATAAATTAGTGAAGGAGAATATATTTCCATCAAACCAGTGCATCATAATAAGTAGCCATGATGGATGACTGCCTGTGTAATAGAAGGCAATTGGGAACTTAGTCTTCAGCTGACCTGCCTAGCTTCAATTTCTCAATGCAATATAACATACATTATTACTATTCAACTGGTTGAACACTGTTCATTCAAACTCAATTGAGGACAGTTAGGCCCAACTGAGGAAATCTTCCATACACATTCTGACATGTGATTGGATGTAAACTAAACAGTCTTTTTGGTATGTCACTGTTATTGTTATTGTTATTATTTAAGTTCAGACAGCAATTTTGAAAGCCACAAATGACCAGAAAAAAATGCAAGCAGTATGTCTTGGGCAATATTGGGACTTGTGATTGAATAACATCATTATTGCTGCAAGATCATCAATCAGGCTGCCAAGTCTATGCTTAGCTCTCTCGTACAGTGTAAACAGTTGGTCATTATTGTTTAAATTAATAGCTCATTTCAGCTTTCCATTTGTATGATCCAAATAAAATGAGTAAAGATTATTTTATTGCAAATTTGTAACTTAAGCCTAGAAAAGATTGTTACTGATGAGCACCAGGGCCAGGATTTTGCAGCCCCTCCCACCTGGCAGGACATTACGGTCATGCTGAACTGAATGGAGATTTCAATGGCTCGCTGCATCCGCCGGGGGCTGGCAGGGGCGTTGGGGGGCGAGACCACACCACGACAGGGCCGGAAATTGCCGGCCCTGAAGTATTCATATGACGTTTTTCTGTTTGGTGGGCGGAATTGTCCCAAATTCGCACAAAGTGTGGTAGCATGTGGTAAAAAGTCATTTTACCCACCGGCCGCAATGGCAGGTTTTCACGCCGTTTCATCCCAATCCCAGCCTCATTAATAATGAACTCACAGGAAACACACCAGATCGCTGGTGGGCGGGCTCGGATTTGCCCTTCCTGCCGTGACCTCAACACTTCCTCATTCCGGGCGCTATTCTTAAAGCACACCAGAACACAGGCCTGCTTCATGTTTACAGACCAGGACTGCTCCAGGCAACAGATGACTCCAAAAGCAAAGAAGACATCAGCCCCCAAATTAGTGACACCTCTCTGGGACGCTGCTGGATGCAGTGGAAGGCCGCTATGATGTCCCCAACCCCCGCTCTGGCCACAGGATATCCACCAGAGTCACCAATGCGGCCTGAAAGGTGGTGGCAGCAGCTGTCAGCACCACCAGAGGACAGAGAAGGTCAGCCATCCAGCGTAGGAAGAGGGTGAATGATCTCATCCGTTCTACCAGGGTAAGTCAACCAGCCCATCACTCTCAACTCACACACTCACAAATCCATCACACATCCACAGGGATCTCACACCTCAAGGGACAACACCACTAACTCTCACACACACCCTCACATCTCCATCAGGCTCATACCCTCAGGAGTTTGCATCTTCATCCCGTTCATGGCTCCGCTCAGCAGACAAACGTTCCACGCAGTGCCATGCATCAGACCCCCAGGGCCTTCGGGCACCCGAAGGAAGGAGGAGCAGCTGGACACCCCTGGGCATCCACTCAGGAATCTCAGAGGCTGTCTGTTCCTTCCGAATCCTCTTTCCCTGTGACCCCCTCAACCTCGCCCTCTATCACCACAGCAGCTGGCCCACAGGAGGCCAGCCAAAGCAAGCCAGGGCCCTCAAGGCTTCAGCTCTCCAGAGGGCACACGCTGAAGTCATCAGAGGCAACAGGGCCAACCATTGCACAGACTGCTCCACTCCTGCTGTGGATGTCAGGGCAGCACCTAGAAGATGTGACAGGCCTAGAAAAGTTAAGAAATTCTGATAACAAGTGGTTATATGGGTGAACACATTTTGTCACTTTATAATGTGAAAATATATTCACTTTCACTGAATAATGTGTAATGTTGTCTTTAAGCTTCATCGACCGGCTTTGCGAGTTCTCCCCCTGCTACCACCACAACCCCCCACCCCATCCACTCCCCACTCACCAGTAGCAGTTCAGCTGCATGTAGCTGGGCCAAGAGTGATTCTGGAGGGAGAAGTGTGTGTGTGGCAGGGCCTTTCGAAGCCTCATGCAAGTACTCTCCCACACACACGGATCCTTCATCCATCACACTCATCTCACTGTCCCGAGCATTTTCAATGCTGCCTGGGGTTGTCTTTCAGGTGTCCCATCTGAGCTGACCTGTATCTCCGCCCACCCCCTGATCACATTCCCAAGCAGCTCCTGTGCCCGTCCAACACGAGGCTCCGCTCACTTTCAGTTTTGACAATGATGGTCATAGTCAGATTTTTGCTCAACTCCCCTGTCCTTTCCCCTCTCCCAGTCACCCATGTCCTTTCCCCTATAACTGTCACCCCCCACCCCAGCATCACCTTCCACCTCCCCACCATCACCTACCAATCTAAACCCTTGACTTTCCAGGATGTCCTGATGAACGTGCACATTCCTATCATCCTGAGAATCCTACCCCCATCCACACTGACCTCCCCGATCTCCTCCTTCCCACCCTCAGGGTCCATATCTGCCTCCAAGGCCCCACCATCCCTTCTACAGCTACTGTCACACCCACACCCTGCCAACCTTCCAGCTCCATCTGCCCCCTCTCATGCTTACCATTCCTTCCTGTTATGCCCACACTCAGTTTGTTTCCACCACCCCGCCAAGGAGCCTTTCATTGACTCTACAGACCCCTTCCTTGCACATCCACCCTTACTCCTTCCTCCACCCTTACTCCCTCCCACTCCGGGACTCCTTCCCCTCTCCAGATTCCTTCCCCTACACTTCCTTCCCCCTTACACCTAGGTCCCCATTTCCCACATTCTTACCCCATGATCCCTCCTACCCCTTCCCATTGTCACCCACTGACATTTTCATCCCCTCTCTCCCAACCTCAACCCCCTCTGACACCTTTGTCCCTCCCCTCTCAATCTCACCCTCACCTTTGGCTCCCACACCCAACCTCAACACCCACACCTTCGTTCCTGATCACCACCCAACTCGCCCCCTCCAGTACACCTTTCTCTCCCAGTCAGACCTGGACCTCCCTTTCCTAGCCTCCCCACAACCTTGGTACACCTTCCGGTCCCACTCACCGCTGGACCTTCTTCTGTCCCCACTCCCCACCCACCGATCATCCACAGTGGCCCATGATCAAGACTATGATGTTCCGAAGCAGCCCCCAGACATGAACGGAGACCTCACACCTTCCATGTGCTGCTTTGCAGCAGAGCCATGTGCATGAGAATCCATCCAGCATGCAATGCAAATGTTCCTCCAAGGTCCAGTAGCTGTAAGGCTCCAGCATCTCCTGCTCCTCGCATGTCTGTAATCTGAGCAAGGCCCTAATGGTCAGTCCCAACTTCTGTACGTCACACCTGTCCAGATGTGTCCTGGACAGGCGTATTTTCTCACCAGTCTAATGGTAAATCTGGCGTGGGGGGATGATTCTGGTTTGCATCCCATTAGCGGGATGCAAAGTAGGTTCACACTGGCCTCCAGCGAGATTGGCATTCCACCATGACGGAGACCATCAAATGATCTCGCTGTGCTTGCCATGATGCCTAATGCTAATGGGGCAGGGAAATTCCAGCCAGTATCTTTACACAGGCATGTTTCCATTTATCTAAGTGGATTAGCACATCCACAGGGGAGGCGGTGGCGTATTGGTATTGCCACTGGACTGGTAATCCAGGGACCCAGGGCAATATGTTGGGGGCCCAGGTTCAAATCCCACCATGGCAGAGGGTGGAATTGGAATTAAATAAATATCAAAAGGCTAATGATGACCATGAAACCATTGTTGATTGTCATGAAAACCCATCTGGTTCACTAATGGACTTTAGGGAAAGAAATCTACTATCCTCACCTGGTCTGGCCTGCATGTGCCTGTTGACTCTTAAAGTGTCCTCTGAAGAAGGGCAATTAGGGATGGGCAACCCTTTGTCTCCTAGCATTGCACCACCCCACCCCACCCCAACCTTAGTATGCCTTCCACCTTCAAGAGGAAGCTAAATACTAACCAGCAACATCCACCTCCCGCAAAATAATTTAAAAAGAATACAGGGGCTTGAATTTTAGGTTGTCGGGCGAGCACGATGGGCGGAACAGGAGCCGGATGTGAAATCTGCTCCCATCCACCACTGGCTAGCGGGAAACGCATGTTTAGAGAGGCTTGGTGCTGCCAGGGTGGGGTGGGAAGAGGCAAGCGCGGGAATGAATGGAGTTGTGGGTGGGGGTTTAAAATGAGCTCTCTGAAGGCTGATATGTGTTGAGGATCTGCTTCAGGGAGGTGCTGTAATTTTTAAAGGGGCAGACAACTGTATTGATAAACTGTGCAGGAAAGTGTGGCTGGGATACTAGCAATGCCTCCTGGATCCGAAACCCATGCCAGGCATTTGGGAAATGGCCGGAGCTTTTTGGATGAGTGCCTGCAAGTTCTACTGGAGGCTGTGAGTGCACATCAGGAGATAGTGTGCCGTGGGTGGAAAGAGGAGGCCTCCACACTTAACTAAGAAGGCATGGATGGAGGTGGCAACTCTGGTCAGTGGCCATGATGTAGTCAGAAGGGCCTGGATGCAGTGTAGGAAGAGGTTCAATGAGCACCTGCGCTCTGCCAGGGTGAGGACTGAGTCCCCATGTAACCCGTGGAGAGATATGTTTGTGTGTGACAGCACTTGTTGGGGCTCCTGGGTGTGAAGGCCCGGGCTTAATTTTGCACATCTTCCTGTGCCCTTAAAGACTGCATGTGAGTGTACAGGATGGCTGGCATGTACATAAGGATGAAGTGCCGCAATATGATGGGCACCAATCCTGCAACTACTTGGGCGGGCGGGGGGTGGGGGTGGGTGGGGGTTGGGGGGGGGGGGGGGGGGGGGAGGTGGGGGTGGGTGGGGGGGGGGGTGGTGGGGGGCGGGGGATGGAATGTTCTAGCATATGGAGGGGGACTAATGAAAGCACTATTTTCCTTACTGGAGAAAAGGAGTCACAATGCACCGGACAGGTGGCGGTGTCCCTAGCCTATTGTGGCTAAGGCAGGTGGGGAAGCAGATCCTGGAGATGACCTCGTGGAGCAGAGCGAGGTCTATTAGTCATGGAGAGGTAGTGGTTTTGGATCCAGTGGACAGGGAATGGGGAGGATATGAGAGATGTAGGGCAGCGGTTGTTCTGACAGGTGAAGTCCACTAATCCCTGTTGTTCATCCATTCAGAAGTCTTTGCTCAGCCAGTTGTCCATTCTGAGAAGCTACCAGAATGCATGCACTATGATCGAGACTTACGTATGTTCTCGATCTCAGATGGATCATCCTCCAGACCGCAGAAGGACATCAGAGGATGATCTGAAGCCAGATGTACCCATGTCACGTCCTCTCTCTGCACCATGCACCAGTGCAGATACAGGCACATCAGTGGGCATGAGCGTTCCAGAGCAGATGGTAGTGCACACTGGGGAAGGCACGTCACAATCATTTGAGAAGCTGGTTGAGGCAGAGAGTCCCCAGGATGCCAACAGTCAGAGGATTGATGGAGACCAGGTCGATGCTGAGCTCAAGGCAGATGATGAGCCTCTGGAGTTGTCCATCAAGCAGCAGATGCTGGATGCCCAGCAGGATATGCGGGAGGATCTGGCAGAGATCCCTGAGTATCTGCGTGCCATGGTCTCTGTCTGAGACTGATGACTCTCATGGAGCAGCACTCAAGGAACTCAGTCAGGTGTTTCTGGGGTTGCATTCAGACCTTCAAGCCCACACACTGGCAGGGACCTCAGCAGGTCACTACCAATGTGAGAGATGGATGAGGCACCTAGTGACTCTGTGGGCTTCCCATCCATCTACGGTGAGCAAGGAGGTACAAACAAATGGCGGACAACCTGCAGCTCCGTGCATCTGCAGGCTTCTCTCAGGGCATTCCTAATGATGGCAACAGCTCCTCCGCCCCTCTACCAGTGAGCATCATAACTGAGGAGACTGTGATGACTGAGGAATGTCCAGCCATGGCACTGGACTCTGCCACCCAGTTGATGCCCACACAGGGCCTGGCAACCAGTGGACGGTCACCAAAGTTATCAAGGCCGACAGGGCATCAGAGTCAGCAGCCTGCCTCCAATATAGCTGCTGGAGAGGGGGAAGTACCAAGACGTAGAACTTGCAAGCAGAAATTTAAGTAATTATGATCACAGAAGGGGTTTCACGGGTGAATCATTTCTCATTAACACTTGTGCAATGGTTTATGTATATGTCACAATTCACTATTAAAATCTGAGATCATGTCAAAAGACCTCATTGTGCTTATGTAATAGTTAGGGAGGAGGCCTGGAACTGGTGTGTAACACAGCGACTGGGCTGCAAAGTTGATTTCAGAGGGAAGAACAGGAGTCTTCAGTGCCAGGAGTGCCCATGAGCACTGAGCAGTAAGTTGGCGATCTGCATTACTTTAACTCCTGGCTTTGGAGTACTACCGCAAAGTCCTCTGAATCGGGGCCTCCCTGGTCTTCCTGGCTCCCATAAGCATCCTCATCACCCCAGGGCTGATCAAGATCCTTCTCAGAACCTGCACTGGATTCTTCATCTGTAGCCTCTAGAACAACATCGCTGCCTACATAAGCTCCCCCCTTGAGAGAGCCAGATTGTGTAGGGCACAGCACACTACCACAATAAGGGAAACACGTTCGGGATGATATTGCAGTACTCTCCCTGAGCAGGCCAGGCAGCAGAACCTCATTTTGTGTAGGCCTATTGTTGTGTCAATGATTGCTTTGTGGAGGCATGACTGCTGTTGTAGCTTGCCTCAGCAAGAGTTCTTGGGCATCTGAGCAGTGTCATCAGCCACCTTTTGGATGGATAGCCTTTGTCTCCAGGCAGCCAGCCAGCCATCCAACAGTGCTGGGGCTATCTTACCTGGGAGTGACATAGATGTACACATTTATGGGAGCTTCCAGGATACCTGGCACAAACCTGCAGGATTTCTGTGGTCACACACAACATGAACATTCAGAGAGTGGAACCCATTTCTATTCACAAAGACACCCAGCTCCCCCACAGGGAGATGGGCACATGTGTGCAGTTAGTGGCTCCCTGAATTCTTGGAAATCCTGTTATATTTCAGCAAAACCTCTGGCTCGCTCTGCCTGGCTGGCATCAGCTGTTCTGTATTGAATGAAGGTATTCACCTTTCCGAACAATGCATCCATCACCACCTCGATGCAACTGTGTGCAGCAGACTGCAACACTTCACAGGGGTCTCCCACAGATCCTGGGAATGAACCCAAGGCGTGAAGGTTCAGGGCTACTGTCACCTTCAAGCATTGGGTGGTCACAGTTTCAGGCTATCTCAGGACTGATCACATCACACAGAGGGTGACTGTTTCTCCAGGGAGCCAGAGCCTTCTTTGCATTGTACCTGTCACATCCAGGTGACTGTAAACTTTACCAGCTAGGTATTAACACTTTCTCCTGACCTTTCTCCCTTACAATGCCTGCTGACCCTCAACCCCTTCTGGCTGTGCCTCTCAGTCGTTAAGCAGACTCTAGTATGATTCCTGCGGGCAATTGGCCTCCTCTCCCTTCTTGCCCTCTCTTCCTTTTCTGAGGTGGTCCCTCCAGCGGAGCACACAATCCCCATGTCAGACCTGATGCTTGCACAGATTTGAACAATGAAGGGGTCTATCTGCAGAAAGCTTCTGCGAAAAATTTAATCCTCCTAGAATTATCCAGATGAACAAAAATATTCCAAAAATAAACTATAATCCACATACTCCCAACTCACTTCACTATTCCTAAGTCCTCACCTCTCCAAAATTTTCTGGGTCTTTTATCCAGCCATGGAAGTAGAATGATTAAAAAACACAAAGGCTGTCTGGCCAATTGGCCCATTTGCCAAGGTTAAAAAACTCAAGATCGCAGTGTTTTCCTCTTTAAGTGGCCACAATTGGCCCTTTAATTGCCGACAGGCATGCTGCCAATTTTCACGTCAACCCACCAACCGAAATACCGCAATGCAGCATGACGATGTTGGGCATCCTTCCCGACATTACCACGTCCCATTTTGCGATGCATCATGACAGCCCACTGGCAGATGTTAAATTCAGGCCAGGAATACCATGTGAATGGATATAGGATCTATTCACCAATATTCTGGGAGGAGCTTTTAATTGCTGGAACATATGGCTTTGGGAGCAGATGAGGCTTAAAGGTTGAAACCAACTCCAGTTCGAGCAGCTGACTCCAACTTGCAGATTTGTGTGTTTCACTGCAAAGTGGTAGGCTGAGTTGTTCATTTCAATATGCTAATAGCTCATTAAGAGCAATTTTAACATGGATTAAGGGTTTAATTGGCAGGGCATGGGTTTCCCAAGTGAAAGTAAGGTAAGAACACTGCAGAAATTGAGGGGACTGAGGAAATGACAGACAAGCATTCCCATAAGTACTGAAATCTCACAGTTGATTTCTTGCCTAATTGTGTGAGAGACTTTCTCTCACAGCACTTGTTCCAAGAGATTACATTCACTACTTTGGAGTTGTTTGTGTCAGATCCCCACTTTGCAACTTTGATCTATCAGATCAGGCCAGGTGTCACTTAGGCTGCTTTAGCTTGGACCGCAAATGCAGACCAAGGTAAGTAGCACCAGCAGCACCAGCAGGAGCACCAACAGCAGCACCAGCAGGAGTGACAGCAGCCTTCAAGCCTCAGACCAAAGTTTCAACAGGAGAGAGGGGGTGAACAGAGAGGTGCAGCTCCTGGGAGGTGATACCCACAGCTAAAGGTGTACAAGGAGACGATCAACTTCCTGGGTATGTCTGAACACAAGTATCTAGAAGGCTCAGAATCCCATGTTAAGTAATATTTGCCTCCTGCTGAAAGAAGACCTGTTGCCAGATGACCTGTGGCCAGGTTTTAACAATGGCTGTCAAAGTTATTACAACTCTCAATTTCCTTGCCTCAGGCTCCTTCCAGAGATCTCCTGGTGGCATTTACAGGATTTTGTAATCAGCCACAACAGATGCATCACACAGGTGACTGATGCCATGTTTACCAGGGTCAAATAAACTTTACCACAAATTATGCCAGTCTGAATGAGCGGGTGCTCAGGTTCAAGGTCCTGGCTGACTTCCCACAGGTGCAGGGCAGCATCGAATGCTTCCAGATCAGGTTTATTCATCTACCACAAGGGCTCCCACTCCATCACTGTTTACTGGTGTAAAACCACAAAAATAGATTCTGCAGACATGTACCAGATTCCCAGGCAGCTGCCATAATGCTTTCATCCTGCACCAGTTCACCCTCCCTGATCACTTCATACCTCGAAGCAGACTACAGGCTGTCTGCTTGAAGGCAAGGGGTACCCATTTAAAAAGTGGCTGATGACACTCATAAGGAACGCAGTCCATGAAGCTCAGGAACGGTACAATAAAAGCCATTTGACAACCAGATTTCTCATTCAAAAACCAATCAGCATGTTGAAGAAGCCAGCCAGGATGTCCAGAATAGATGTGGTGAGCTGTGCTCTACAAAACATTATGCAGTAGCATTGGATCTTCAGGCGGAACAAGGCACAGAGCAGAAAGCCTCTTCAGAAGAGGAGGAGGAACATGATTAGGCCAATGCACCAGCAGCAGCATGGACTGCTGCTCGGGCTGCCCTCATTATGGTGAGGTCCAGTTAGGTTTCACCAGTCCACCCATCTGGCAGCCATGAACTAAAAGCACTTGCCCGTTCCCCCCGCAATTTCTCAACACAAAGTGGTTTTACAATCAACAAAGAATCCCTGTCAGGGATAACCATTGCTTGCCATCGATTTTTGTTTCACCATTTATCACAAGTAAGAAGGTCAGTTGTCAGTGGTGCAAATGAATAATATTTTTGTGGCTCAAAAATAAAACAGAAGCTTACCAATCTAACATTGAGTAACACACCCATGTGCTACTTTATGTAACTACAACTCTATTTTCTTGCTCTCCTTAACATTTCTGCACGGCGCAACACCTATGGCTTCCACAGAGCTAGAGACAAGCTGTTCCAATCCCTGCTCTGATTGTTGAGATGCTCTTGGCAGAGTTCTTCTGGATTTTGGAGCCAGTAAGGGGTTCATCAAAGACTGCTCCACCTACAGCTGTGCAGGGGCAGGCTCAGCCATTGAGATACTAGGCAGAATGTGGGGCTCTGACAGAGGTGGGGTCCACAGGTGAGAAGTGAAAGTGCTTTGAGATGAGTTCTCACTCCAATGTCCCTTTCATCATCATTCCTCTCTTGGCCCACACATACTGCTAGCAATGAGCTGGAGAGCACTTTGCTGAAGATCAGTGAGCCAATGAATGGCCAATGCTAGGATTTCATCAACCCTACTTAAGGTAGCTTTTATGGTGTGTAAGTCATTGGTGAGGGCCTGAATATACTAATTTGATTGCTGCTTCTGATGTTCTATGTTCTTTCCACGGTTAAGGACATCATCACAAATGCCTGTGATATTATATCTGTTAGGAACTAGATATAGTTTAAATGAGTTATATTTGTATTTGTGGATGTTAGGAATAAGCTATAGTTTTAAGGTTAAATTTAATTTGTATTTCTGTATTGGTGCGTTAAGAAAGGGGACAGCTTGAGTTTTAGTTTCATTTTAAAAGTTGCCTGCAAGTCTGTGTATTTGTTGTTTACCTGCATTTTAATGAGGTTTTATGATTCTTGAAGTAGAAAACTGGGTTGTTGCCTAGCAACAGGAGGCCCACAGACACAGGGAGAGACAGAACTGCACCTTTTTGGTTCCGTTGAAACCAGGAGCCAGGAGAAGCTGGACACAGCAGAGGGAATTGCAGAGAGCAGATTTCCCAAAAGAACCAAAATGTCCCAAAGCTAAGAAGTAAGGCAGAAATGCTGGGGCCCAAGAAGACCTTCTAATCAAAGGAAAAGAACAGGAATCTGGAAAAGGTCCTGTTAAGTGAAGTTAAGAGTGAAGACCAGAGGAGCTTCAGCTTAAAGGGAGAAAGGTGCAGGCTGCAGACTTAAAGCAAAATAGGCTTGAGAGAAGCCAGAAGATTTGAGGAGACAGCCATATGTTGTTGGTGACTCCTTACTATGAGAATGTGAAACAGTGGTGCTCTGTTGGCACAGCTGAGTATCTGAGAGGGAGTGTGTGGAAGGCAAAGCTTGAATGCACGTGGCAATCCAGGGGAGAGGAACATCGGAAGGAGAAGTCGAAACCATGGAGGTGGGCCCTTGCAGAAGACATCCAAGAGAAAGCGTCATTTGGGAGAAGATTCCAGAATAAGTTCTTCCAGAGTGGAGATTAGAAACCCTCATGTGAAAGACAGAGTACAGTGAGACCAGTTGACTCACAGTATGACAGGTATCTGGGAGGAGTTGTGGGGAGATTCAGGCATCTGTTTGGGGTGGCATCTATCATTTTGTTTCAGACCAAATGTGTGCCTGACCACAGGTCACCTATTGGTTTACATGGTCTGTCTACTTACTGTGAAAATTAGAGTATGATATATCTGTTGTAACTTGTGTATCCTTACAAATCTGTATCTATCTGTAAATGTATAATTGTGGGTGAAGAAGTCTTGTAACATAGTTCATCTTTTCCTGTTTAATAAATGTTATATTCTCTGTGACTCTACTCTCTCCTGTGACACTTTTCAGTAACCAATCTCCACGTTTCTAAACAGAAAATATAAGTTAGGATCTTTTAAGCTGGGTTCCACCCTGGGGATCTGGCTTGTCTCGTAGTAATGTCAGCTGGGAACAAAACATACCACTCATGCTTGAGATGGACTTTTCCAATCTCTCTTCAAACATGTACAATGCAGCTGGAATGCCTGCCAGTACTTGGCACATTCTCTGCTGCTACTCCAGAAGTTTCTGATTCATTGATGGTTCTGAGGTTCAGCGTCTGCGCCTAGCTGAACAGAGCCTGGACTGTCCTGTGCTCTCCGGCTGGAACTCTCCACTGTTGTCCCTGTTTCCACCACCTGTCTTGCTCATTTGTGATGCATGAATCACAAGGTAACTCCCTGCTTTACCAGTTCCACCAAGGTGCGAGTATCTGAGTTGGTACATGGTCTGCATGAGTCCTATGATGGTGCATTCTCAAAGTGAGCGATCTCCTCTTAGATTTGTCATCGTCCTCCTGGACCACCTCCTGTAGGACACTTGAAGGTCTTGGAGGAGATTAAAGACATGCATTTAAACTGTCAAGGTAAGAATGTTTGAAGTGATCATTGTGCACATGATCATATTTCACTGGGTGCTGACATGAAGTCAACATGAATGAGTGTTGTATGACAGGTAGTTGCTTCCTATTTAATTACGTCACCCAGTGGCTGAAGGGTCTCCATCTCCCAAGCTCTGAAAGCTAAGAACACTGAACTCTGCTGATCTCCAGAGCATCCTTCTTTACAGATGTTAATTATAAGATTGCTGGATGACCATCTCTGGCTCTTCTGCCTCTGTCTGGCATTCTGTGCTATCTTCTCCTGCAGTGAGGGAGAGAGAACAGTAAAGGAGAGGCATGGCATTACATAAAGGTGAGCCTAAGTGGCAGTGGTGGGTAGATAATTGGGTATCTGAGGAAATGCATGGGCAGAGAGGAGTGGGTGCACCTCAAATTGGTGTGACAAATGGTGTTCTGGAATAGGCTCGACAAAACAGACCTGACATGATATACATATCAGGATGTAATTGAATGTACCACTGGAACTTACCTTTCTTATCATGAGTCATTAAACTACATTTGGCACTGAATCCAGGGGTGGATTTTATGGTGGAACAGATTACCGCTCTCCACAAGCTAAAAGTCAGACATCACCTTGCTGACATGGAACCTGGTTGCCCAGCAGCGATATTATGCTGCGGACAATTTTAATTGGTTCAGAGTGGGACTTCTGCCCTTCAGGGACAGGAAGCTAAGCCCCAGAGAGTTGTCAGCCAATCTGATTGGCCTGCAGCTCTGTAGCCCCAGTAGCACCAGAAGAAAGCAGTGGCCACTGCTGGGACCACAGGCAGTCCCGATGAAGAAGCGAAGATGGATACAGAACTTCAGGTAAGCCCAGGAATTTTGGGAGACCATGGCTGGGAGATACCAGTAGGGGGAAAGGGTGGTGAGAGGTCAGGTTAGAGAGGCCGAGATGGTAGGGACATAGGGAGGGTACCATCTTGGGAGGCATGCCTCTCATGGGCACACAGACCCTCCAAAGGAAGCAACCCCTTCCTGCCCACCGGCAGTCTGTGCAGCAAAAGCTGCTGGGCAGCTTGCCTTGACCCTGCCTTCCCCTGCAGATTGAAAAATTGCAGCAGAGGCAGAATGAAGCCCATAAGTGGCAGTTAATTGTCAACTTAAGAGCCTCAATAAGTCTAAAAGCCGATGGGCTGCCTGACATCTTACCTGCCCCCCCCCCCCATAATATGGGGTACAGTTCGGGGGTGGGCAGGAAGATGGCCGGCTGGAAACCGGCTTTATTTTATGTGCCCATCACATTCAAATACACTGACAGTGGGCCTGTAAAATTCACCCCAAGTATTGTGGCACTACACACTTGCTGCTGATCTCCTGAACAACCTCCAGCCTTGTCTTCTTGATTTCTTTGGTAGATTTTTTTCTTTCTTCGGCAAGGAACAGTATCTCTCTGCAGGCCCTTAACAGACCTGAGCAACACATCCATTAAGGCATCACTAAAGCAAAATACTTGAAAATTAAGCGAGGACTTCATTTTTTGATGGTTCCTTTTCTTTTTGTTCTCCCATCTTCAGAATCCATCAACTGTCTTCTTTTCGATGCCCCTTTAAGTGCCCACTGATCATGCCCACTCATAATTGGTCAGAAAATCTGGAAGACAGGTGCAAATCCAGTGAATGAGTTGAAAACTCACTGACAGTTGCACAGCGCTTCTGGATTTCCCGCACACTACTGGACTCTCCAGCCGCAACTGAACTGCTCCCAGCAGATCTTCAAGTTAAAATATTCCCCCCTCCCACCAATCCCAGTAATTAATTGACCTTTGGCTTTCTATCTATATTCCTTAGCTGCAGTGGTGATATTAAAGAATGGTACAATTATTCCAATATGATCGCTGTAGAATAGTTGTGACAAAATTTCAATTTTCTGGCAAATTTAGCATTTATCAAAATGGAAAGAATGTTGTTTGAGTTCAAGATTTTCCTTGCACTCTGATCTGATGACTATCACCTGTAATATCACTTCTGTTTCTCACAGTTCATACTTTTGACTTTGAAATGCAGTTCAACGTGCCAAAAGAAGGTTTCAAGCCATTCTGAGGAAAGTGCTGATGACTGAATAGATCCAGAGCAGGAATTCTCATCAATACATGAATGAAATAACATACAGGCTGTAATATTAAAGATAAACAAATTTGACTACATAGATATCACTTAAAAATTTTTGGCTGTGCGACAATGTTTGAGCAATATTTTTGCATATTGCATAGATTCCTGTTCAGTTCGCTAGTCAAAGAATGTTGGCAAGCAGGGAAGGGACAGTACAGGTCTCACTTCCAAAAATTGTTTTTTTCCCTCTCTAGGAGAGCTATATTGTAATAAGAGGTCTAAAAAAATGAGTCAGCCATTCTTTGCAATGGATATCATTGCAATGATTTGAATGATGTGTTAATCATAGGGGGGATTTTTAACATCTTTTGCATTGAGAAACTAAGGTGAAGGACCAAGGACTATTTTGCAGGCCAACATCAAATTTTAAAAGAAATACTGAGGTATATCAGTAAGTAATGATTAGGCGGTTGGGGGGGAGGTCACACATTAAGCTTGGAAAATTATAGGAAGAATGTTAGATTGAGAAAGCAAAAGCAGGGAATCAATGAGAAATTTTACTGGTGACAGGAATGTAAATGATGAGGTAAGATTAAGGAACTTCTCTTGAGCAGGAACTTTACGTTGGTGAGTGGGGGACGGGGCCCGCTCGCCGATGCACAAAATAATGAGGATGATGTCGGACGGAACTCCCAACATCAACCCGCGTCATCTCCATTTTCAGGTCAGCGGGTTTGCAGCTGAATCGGCTGTGCGCCTACTGACCTGTCAACGGCCAATTGAGGCCATTTAAAAAGTAATTGATGATCAATGGACGTGTCTGTCCAACCTTAGGGTTGGCGGGCAGGCCGGGAGCCCTGGTGGGCTTCAGAAAAAGCATGAAACCTCATCCACAGGCAGGATGGGCAGGATGAGGTTTCATGAGGGTTTTTAAAAATGTAATAAATGTTTGATTTAAAGTGATGGACATGTCCCAACTCATGTGACAGTGTCAAATGAGGGGACATGTCAGAGAAATTTTGTTTGTGCACCTTTACCATTTTTAAATTTGGGGCCGATCTCCCTGAGGCAGTACTTAGCCTCAGGGAGATGAGTGCGCTCTTTCACATGTATGCACAAAAGAACGTTCTCTGGGTTGAGGAAACCACCACCACCCCCCACCCCCACCCCCACCCACACCCCACCACCGCTCACACAGGGAGTGCATAGTGCTTCGTGAAGGATGTCACGCTCATTTGGCCCACCCACGTAAAATGGCAGCGCGCCTCCGATCAGGGCCGCCAATCAGAGGTGCGCCTGCATTCGCCTGCTCCTGCACTTCCCCCACAACGGGGGGATAGTTCTCTCCTTTGTTCCCTTTGAAATTATTAAGGATGAAGGAAATCCACCAGATTAATCCAGCCATGGTATTCATATAGAAAATAGTTCAAATGTGAAGAGACAAGTTAAAAATACAAAACCCAAATGAAGAGGGACCTTAAGAATTTAAAAAATCAACCAAATGTAATAAATGTATTAGGTAAGTTACCAGAGATGGCCATTGTAGCAGTCAGTTAAAGAAGCAGTTAGTGCATTATGAAAAGTATGCCAGGCAGGTGATCTCTGAAAAGGAATCGATAGACTAATTGTCTATACTTGGCCCAGTAAATACTTACACTCTGTTTATAAGAGGAATGCAAATGTATTTGAATCATTTTGATCAAACAATGGCCCAAGCTACATCGGATGAGATTTTTTGCCTTCAATACTTCTAGTGCAGTGTTTCATTCACTTGGAGAGTAACCAGTAATATTGGGCTCAGCACCTACAATTTCCTGTTCAGTCATTTAAATTAACATAAAATTATACCCAATTTGATGATATGTGTGCGTGCCCAGGCCATGAAGCTGCATATCAGGAGCACAGAAGTCAAAAATCCACTGTGTAAAGGTGGCAGAGAGCAGGTGTTCATTTGTGTCTGGTCTCTCAGATAACCACCAACAGTTTAGCAATGTGACAGCACAAATGCATCACTCAATAGCTAGGTGATAAACTCCAGAAATTAGGCAACACTAGTTAGCAATTCAGAAAAATGAGGCACTGCACTGAGTGCTAAAATGAGTTGCTGGCAATTACTGATACATTGAGATGCTAATGATGATCAAGTACATCGCTGAACAGAAAATTTTGATTGGCAGATTCTTCTCATGATATCTTTAGTGTTCCAAAAGAGGATAAGCAGCTTTTCTAGCTTTATTTTGAACAATAGAGACCTGTGAAGAAACATATGTGCCTTTAGTCTGAGAATACACAGAATCATCCAATAATACCATTGACCAGAAACTGACCTGGACTAGCCATATAAATACTGTGGCTACAAAAGCAGGTCGGAGGCTAGGAATCCTGCAGCAAGTAATTCACTTCCTGACTCCGCAAAGCCTGTCCACCATCTACAGGGCATAAGTCAAGAATGTGGTTGAATACTCTTCACTTGCCTGGATGAATGCAGCTCCAACAACACTGAAGAAGCTCGACAACATTCAGGACAAAGCAGCCCACTTGATTTGCACCACATCCAGAAACATTCACTCCCTCCACCACTGACGCACAATAGGAGCGGTATGTACCATCTACAAGGTGCACTGCAGGAATTCACCAAGACTCCTTCGACAGCACCTTTCAAACCCACGACCACTACTATCTAGAAGGACAAGTTCAGCAGAAAGATGGGAACACCACCACCTGGCAGTTCCCCTCCAAGCCACTCTCCATCCTGACTTGGAAATAAATTGCTGTTCCTTCACTGTCGCTTGGGTCAAAATCCTGGAACTCCCTTCCTAACAGCACTGTGGCTGTACCTACACCACAGGGACTGCAGCGGTTCAAGAAGGCAGCTCACCACCACCTTCTCAAGGGCAACAAGGGATGAGCAATAAACCCTGGCCCAGCTAGCGAAGCCCACATTCCATGAAAGAATAAGAAATATATAAATATACTTTGACGACCGCTGAAACCAAAACCTTGGTGTTATCTTGTTCAAAGCAAAATCAGGCCTGATAACTGGGGATTTATTGAGAGAGGAGTGGAGCTCAAGAAACTATGAGTTTAGGCAATATACCAAGATTAGGTATCATTTTCAAAATAAAAACATAATTAGTCATTGTAGTTAATAAACATGGGTCAGGATTTTATGGCCCTGCTGCGGCATGTTTCCCCCCAGAGGATTCAGCGAGCCATTTAAATCTCCATTCAGTTCAAAATCTCCATCCAGTCATATCCCGCCAGGCGGGTTGGGCTGTAAAATTCTGGCCATGGTGCTGTAAAAAATGGGACCGATTAATGACAAATTCAAATTTGTTGGCTAAACTCACTCCACATGATAATTTTGTTGAAATTGACATCTGTGTATATTTAGCACAAGGTGAGCTTGTGTACAGATATCACATTGTGTATATATGTGAAAGCTCATAAAAAGTGGCAATAACAGCTATGAGGTGATTGGATTCCACTGAAGAGAGCTGGAACTTCACAACTTGTAACAGGAACTGGGACTAGGCAGTAAAAGGACTGGGAGAGTAATGGTATAATTGGACTACATTTAGAGTTCAGATATGATTAAAATCTGATCTCCACAGTGCAACATAATCAGGTCGATTTATCGGCACTAGATTATCAGTGTCGGTAAAACCTAAATCTGTCTTAGGGGTGCGTTCCACCTCAGTATTTATTTGGATGCTTTTCAATTTAGCCTAGTAGTTGTGTGTATGCTGAGTTATCCCACTGAACCAACCAAAGTTCCTATATTAGCTGCCAAGTACCTCTTGTACCCCACATCAAGATGGCACTGTTCTGCCTATTGCTTTAGTTAAAACAAAAATCAGTCCTTGGTGACCTAGGAGAAAGATTGCATGTATATAAGGCATTGAAAGCATGATCAGGCTAACTCCAATAATCTGCCACTGTGGTTTTATTATGTTGGTTTTGATACTGGTTTTCAGGTCCTAAGACATAGGCCAGAATTTCAATGTTGGCGTGTGAAGGTGGGCCCGACACACCAACACGTAAAATGACACGTGTTGACGGCGGGCGTGTGTCCCCGACATCAGCGCGCATCACTGAGATATGATGTTTGGCAGGCGCACACCGGAGGCAGCTGCGTGCCTGCTGAACTGTCAACAGTCTATTAAGGCCATTAAAAAACTAATTAAAACACTTATCAACACTGCCCATCCAACCCTAAGGTTGGCAGGCAGGCAAAGAGTCCAAGTGGCCTTCTCATTCTTCAGGAAACCTCATCCATGGTAGAGATGAGGTTTCCTGAAGGTTTTATTAAATAAATAAATAAATTCTGATAAATTAACAAACATGTCCCAGCTCATGTGACACTGTCACATGAAGGGACATATGTAAATAATTTTTATGTCTTTATTAAAAATTTCAATCTGAACTCAATCTCCCCGAAGCATGCCTCAGGGAGATTTCTGTGGTCTTTCACGTGCATGCGTGATAGAGCGCAGGCCCCGACTCTCCCTCCTCCCCCTGCTTGCACAGGTAGCACTGAGCGCTACCAGCCACGCGTCACGCTTGGTGGGCCTTAATTGGCCCGCCCATGTAAAATAGCGGGCGCACAGCCAATTGCAGGCGGCGATCGGCTCTGCGTCCGCCCGTGCCCTCTCCTGACTGGCCCACCCGATAGGCAGAAAATTCTCCTCATAAGTTGCTTCATGTCACAACCAGGATCCTTTAATTTCCTTTCCTTTTATAATTTCTGAAGAATACATATTTCTGCTGCAGCAGTCCATCTTTTACGTGTCTGATACACAGGTGAACATGTTCTAGTAACAGTGGTGAGCATCATACCTAAAAAGTAAAATTAGGACTTGGGTGTAATTTTCCACAAACAAGAACCTTGCCAGGGACTGGCAAACTCTATTAATCTCAGGCACTTTGCTGATGTCCAAACATGATGTCCCAGAGGTTCCCATTAGACTTTGCTTTTTGGAGTCAGGAAAAGTGGCAGGAAACTAGGCTGGCAATTTTTGGCATTAGCTACCAGCTCAAACTGCTGAGAGAAAAAAAATCTGGCTACACATTGCAAATTTCATATTTGAAGAAACTGAACCTGGTATGAAGAAAGCCCTGCAATATATCATTAATCATCATAAAATATACTCTGTACGGGGATCCCTGTCTCTGTTTAAACAAGCATTCACATTGCTTTCAGCAACATTGTGGTTAAATGCCTGCCAATCAAACAAAAACCCACAGGAAACTTTCTTGAGTATGTTTACAGAGAAGAAAGTTTCAAAGGATATGGATATAAACAGAGGGGATTAACAATAGAGTAGAGAGTTCCTGCATGCTTGAGTTTAGATTGCAAGAAGTTGGTTTATTTGTGTTCATTTGAGAGATAAACATCTGTGTGATTCACTGAAGACAAATTAAAACATCAGGGGTTCCATGCTGGTGCTTTTGTGGTATTTTTCATTAGCTCTCGTTCTGCCATTTCTGCAGTCATAAATAAAAGTTTTGGCTCGCTGGCACGGCTATTCCCATGGCAATGTGCGACGATTGGCAGAAAGGACGGAAGGGAACAAAAGAGGCTGTACAAAATAAATGGCATACTTGAACTCTGCAATGCAGTTTACTCAGTCTATGAATGATCATTTTTTTGAAGGGCAAGGTGAATGTTAGTAAATATCATTGGACTCAGCCTGAACTCTCGTGGGATTTGATTTGTAACAGTCAAAAGCTGGTGACCTGCAATAATGTGAGGCAGTGCCACCATGTGGTTAGCAAATCTAAAACAGCAGCTATTCATGATGTGACCCTGCAGTCTTTGATCTGATGGACATAATAACAAAAATAGGCTGGACTTGGAGGAGACATCAGCCACCAGTTCTGACAAACCCGCTATATTTGTGCCCTGATGTCCAATTCTATTTGCCGACTCCCTCTCAAAGAAATGCAACATGGAAAGTCTGGGTAGATCAGTGGGTTAAACACTGCCATGCTAGACTTGATCTGGGACCTGTTTGTGCTAGCACAGGGTGTCTCAAATAGGCACAATTCCATTCCCCAGCACTAATGTCTGTCATCTTAATGCAAATATATTTTTTAAAAACCACATGCGTAATATCAGCAGAGAATCAATATTACAAAAAAATGAAAATGGCTGTTCCATCATTCTGCCATTGGAGCTTTGGTGGGAATATGGCGCAGTTACCAAGAACTAGGCTGGGCTTCAGACATGCTAGGTTTCTACTTGATGTCAAAGAATCCAGGATGCCTTCACTGTAAGGAGGCATTAACACTTTCTACATCAAGAGTTCCCTTGCCCTGAGGCCTTCACAGGCACTTGGCTATAATTGGTGCTTGAGGCAGATGTGGGAAGCGCCTCATCCAGGCCATGATCATGGCCTGTAACCCTAAAAACTCGACTCAGATTTTTAAAAATAATTAATGTAAGGGACCTTTGGGGCAAACATTTGGGGCTGAAACATTTAAACAAAATGCAGAACGCATACAACATCCACTGAGAGTTGATGGTAAAAATGAAACATTTACAAAAAAAAGTCTTGGTGCAAAAGGCCCAAAAGTCATAATCATTGTGAAGATACAAAAAATAGTCCCAAAGCAAGAACATTGAACTTCCTGTTTATGCTCTACCATCCTTTTGGCGCAAAAGACAAAACAGTGTTGAATTTGTGCTAACAATTGACTCATAACCTACTGAAGAATAAGATGCAGTGTGCCTTCTCCTTTGTATGTCTTTAGAACAATGTGTGCATTTTAATATACAGAACAATTGCACGTAAAAGCAGCGCAGAGAATCTGATTTCATTTTCCTTATATTAACAGTGGCAATAAGATACAGGTTTGTAACTGCAGTTCACCATGTGCTGGGTTGCAGGTCCCAGTTGAATCACCAAGGTGGGGGCAGTGAACCACGGCAGCGCAATTGTCACTCACCCCAGATGATACAGTTCCGGTAGAAAGGAAATAAATGTCAACACTTTGTCATGCTGATTTTCTAAATGTTGGACTGGAGTGAAGCCCATGTTTATACTGTTGAATGTTTCTCTTTGCTGTTGAACCTGAAATAAATAAGGACTTTTTATATGTATATAATATATTCATTAAAAAGACAAAAGAGTCATTCTACCATCAGCATGGAAAAATATATTTTAATTTTCAAATCTGATGCACATGCTATTGAATGAATAAAATGAATCAGTGCTGTCAACAAAAATTGTAACCTCAAAAGCTGGAGTTAATAAATAGATAACATATGTTCCAAAAATTAGTACATGATTGTTAACAAAATTGTTATATCCTAACTAATAAACTGTTATATCATCAGAGATCTTTAAAACACTTCATTAAATATTTGAAAGTTATAAATACAGCACTACCAGTTCATAAACCTCATAGCTATGCAACATGAAATTGCTTTATCATAAGCACCTTTTTTGTTACATCCATTCATTTTATTTACATAGATACCATTGTTTCATTTTATTTTTTTGCAATTTTCAGTTAAATCTGAAATAAATAACATTTTATATATATATCCATTGAAAAGCAATAAAACTAAAAATTCTATTTGTATTCAAGCCTTAAGATTTAAAATTCGATTTGCTACAATTTCTATTAATTGTTTTTGCACACTTGTTGTGCTCTAGCTTCTATTTTATAGTTTTAAAGCTTTCTACTTTACAGGATCGACTTTTGGTTTATTGTAGATAAAATAAAATAACATCACTGAGAGGAATCAAACTTGCAACCTTCTCCTCTGAAAGTTGCTAGGGCTACGTCTTTGTTCACAAAGTTTGTCTTGTGCCTTGATTTTAACTAGGCTGTGATTTCCTGGGGCAGAGTTTTGCCCTCGTTGGGTGGACACAGCAGGCAGGCCCAGGAGCAGTCGCGAAGCCAGCCCGTGATCAGGACCCAACGTGGATTTCATGCTGGCTGGGTCAGCGCTGCTGGAGGGCGGGGGGGGAGGTGGCGGCAGGAGCATGAGCACGGAAGTTGTGCATGCGCATGGGTGCATGCAGTAAAAGCTCCCTGAGGCAGCTCTATTTTTATCAATATAAATAAAGAATTTTAAAATAATGAAAATATGTCCCCTCGTGTGACAGGCAGGGACATGTAAAATATGAGTGCAAAACATTTTTTTAAAATCAGTGGACAAAATCTCATCCCGCCCGTGGATGAGGTGTCGCCAAAAATGCAAAGGTAGCTTGGCCTTTTCGCCCGCCCGCCAACTGAATTTTGGACGGGCAGCGAAAAATTCCAAACAATTAGTTGATTAAGGACCTTAATAGGCCACCTAATTGTTGGTGGGCGCGCTACCGACTCCCATGCTTGCCTGCCGACCGAAATACCGTGCGTGATTTTAGGTTAGCTTGGGTCGAGCCTGCGCCTGCCCCTGCCCCTGCCCAATGGGTGCAATGTTCTGCTCCTGATGTTTACTCTATCACATGGGAAGAAAAACATCCCTAATGTTGTGCCTCAAAGGTTCTGTACACAACAAACATGTTCTTCTCAGGCCTCTTCTTCAATAAATCAAATTTCCATACACACCTATTGGGCTATCAGAGAAAGTGATCTAAGCCAAATGTTAATGGAATATCTTTGTCCAACATATGTATTTTACTTTGTATGTTTATATATCCAGTTCATTGCATAATTGTAAAACTTTTAAAGTCCAAAGGCCAATTGGTCTCTCACAGAGAGACTGGAGCTATAATAAGTCATTTTCACACATCTCCACCGTTTGTAGGGAAATACACCATCAATGCAGCAAGATGACTGCAGGAAAAAGGAAAGTTGGCAAATTATTTTCCCCACAATATCTGCAAATATCTACAATCCATCAGGTAAAAAATAAATTAGTGACATGACAACTGCAAAAATGGCATATAGGAGAAAATTAGGAGTCACAAACATTGCTGCAAGGCCGGTGGCCATTTGGAGCTGGCCTCACATTGTTTGAAAGTGCAGTGAGATTGTGCACAGCACTGCTCCAAACCCACAGGGGCTTTCTCACCAGTACTCTATGATAAAATCAGTGGAGGTTAAAATTGATCCTTGAGCTATCTTTGTAACAAAAAAGTACTGTCTCTGAGGAGGAACTCTGAAAATGAAAGCAAAGCATAATTTTTTTTTAAATTACCCCTGTTAATATATATTTGTGGCTAGGGAGGATGGTAGCACAGTGACTAAGCCTGTGTTTCAGCTATCTCAAAGCACAATTGGGTGCCTCAGGCTTAGGCTCCTGCACCTTTAAGACCTCTGTGATCGGCCAGCTCTAGCTCTGCCACCTGGATGTAGCAGGGCCTCTTAGCCACCACTGGGAATGTGCCCCAGGCAAGCCCAAATGCTTTCCCCTATCACCCCTGTGGCATATTGAAACACAACAGGGACTGTTGGATGAGTGACACATTCCTCTTCTGTCAGCCTCTGAAAGGACTTCATTTACAAGCCCTGGAGTTGTGCTACTTGACTGACAGATTGTGGAAAAAAAAAGTCATTCAGTTCCATTAAGCTCAATAAATCCTGCAGAACAAAACACCTAAAAGAGGCTAAAAAAAAGGCCGCAGAGAGTGGGGGCGTGAGCTCCAAGAAAAAAAAGCAAATTCTTTTCAGGTTCAAAGACACTATTTCTCATTGCATTCTGTCTATCAATTACGCTGGCATTCCCAGAGGGTACATAGATCAGTTCTCATTGGTGTCATTCATGTGTCAATCAACCTGGCATGAACACCAAAGGGCCTCATGTTGTGCTACGGAAACTGTCTGTCAGGCAATCAGCAGCTGCTATGACATCATCTGCTGTGTTTTTTCTGGGAACGCTTCAGCGAAAAAAAAAGTCAAATCCCAGAACTCTAGTTGAGTCCGTGTTAATATTTTCCTTTCGCCTGACCCTAACTTTTCAAAAAAAGAAAATATGTTCCAAACTGTCTGCAGGATGAAGATAAATAATTCCACGTCAGGAGAATGTCTGCCACTGCCTGAAGTAAATCATTACAAAAGTAAGCGTTTTAGGCTGTGCGTATGACAGCGTAGACACAGCATGTCAAGAAAGGGTTGAGAACAGACAATGTAGTCAGCTTTTATCATTTTGTTGAACCATCCATCTAATTAACATTTCACATTTGCTGCATCTTCTCTGGTTGGAATGTGTTCCTTTTTCCTGGGTCTGCTATAGGCATAGCAGATAAGTAATCTCCAAATGCAATCTCCTCACTACTCGAACCCCTCACCCCCAGTTAGAGTTTAAGGAACTAACCTAAAGTGGGAACGCAGGTTTCCTTAAAACATAGTAATTGTCGTAGTTCAAAATTAATATTCCAAAAAGCTGTACAGTTCCAAACTAATCTGAGAAAATATTCCAAACTTTAAAAATAATCATTAAAAAGGAACAACAGGCCTGCACGAAATAGATGCATTCTCAAAAGCTATTAAATAGCAACCACAATTGAATGATAATTACAACTTTGAATTTATGGATATTCGTTCTTCAAAGAACTGATGTGGCAAAAGATTGTCACAGAAATATTTAAATTCCATTTTGGAACTTGTTGGTCAGTCTTGGAAGTCTGATCTAAAAATGCCAGATGTTCACATAAAATGAATGTGCCTTTTAACATCGGCCGAATCTCAACAACAATGTGAATCCAAAAGAAGTGTGATGCTCTTCCATGCCTCAATATAATTTTTTTCATATACAGTTTCTTCTTCCCTGTGCTCTTTTTTGATATCTCTGCCTAAGAGTACAGAAGGGAAGCAGGTCCCAGGTGCAAGCAATTTTTCTCTGCCATTCGTTGGGCATGAGGGAGAGCTACATGTTATCAGGAATGGTGCAAAAAAGAAAGTTATATTCTTTATCATTGGGCAGGAAAGATAATTAATGAGGTTGGGAAATCATAAGCATACTTTACCTTTATAAGGCCACCCTCAGCCAAACAGGTTGTTGGCCTGAAACATTGGCCAGCATTTTCTGTTTGGCATGCAGGGGCGGGTGAAAGAGCGCAGGCCCCGACTCTCCCTCCTCCTCCCGTCCGCACAGGTAGCGCTGAGCACTACCGGGCATGCGTCACGCTGGGCGGGCCTTAAATGGCCCACCCACATAAAATGGCAGCACGCAGCTGATCGCGGGCAGCAATCGGCTCCATGCTCACTCCCGACAGGCCCGTCCAACGAGGAGAAAATTCTTCCCATTAGTTCTGTTTTTCTCTCTCCACAGATGCTGTCAGACCTGTTGATTATTCCCTGTAGTTTTTATTTTTACATCAGCAAAACAGGCTTGTGTTTAATTTGTGAATGAGAATTATGATATTGCCATACTATCTCAACTTCAGTTTACCTTGAACAAAAACCTGGATTTCATTAAACAGGAAGCAAAAAAAGAATTTTTAAACTTTTATGTATTTTTACTCAATTTTATCCTACGGACTGGTCTTAGAAAATTTAGAGAGGAAATTTCCTTGGAGCACTTGATGTGGTCACAATGTCTACATTTCCATTAACAAGCCCTGGTTGTGGATATAGACTGTGTAGCCAGATCTTTTTTGAGTGTTGTCAGGTTTTACTGCTAGAAACACATCAAACGCATGGCATGATTGATCCAATGGGGCAACAAGGCTTCAACGCAGAAGGAATAATTGGGCAGAGATAGAATAGGTGTGAATTTAACTCTATCCACCCGATGGAACTCTGGTGAAAACCCGATGGGCGAGTATTTAAAATCACCCAGGTAACCTCCTTGCCTATGAGCCTCCTAAAGCTGACCAATCGTGATTTTCAATTGCTCAACTGAGCAGGCATTGAAGACTGAAAGGGACAGCACCCTTTTTTAGCATAGGTCTGATGGGTCCCAATGACATTGTCAGAACCCCACAGCAATTTTAACTCAATGGCCTGAGTGGAAAGCAGTAGAGAGTTTTGCCAGGCCAATCTAGTGAATCAGGGCTAGAATAGACCCAGAAAGACAACTTGTTAAATCTGAATTTTTACTTTCCCTGCAGGGTCAGGAGGAGCAAGTGTGCTCCGCCAGGACCCCATAAGGAAAACTTAGGCCTCCCCTGCCGAGGAATCCTCCCCTTCACTGGCAGCCACTTAAACGCTCTCAGCAGGACACTTCCAGAACAGGAGATTTTCCCACTGACTCCCTACCTGGAATGATGGGGAAGTCAGCCAGCAGCATATAAATGTGGTCTGAGAGTTAAAATGGCTCAATGCTTCATCCAGGCAGAAAAATGTCAAACAGGTACAACTGTACATTCTAAAATTATCAATATTGATGTAATATGAAACTCCTAACTATGGAGCATCAACAGGCCTAACTGTCTATAATAAGTGCAGCAATTTGTATCGGGGAATGGTAATATTTCCAGGCAACTATTCCTCAAACTTATACAGCCAGTCTTGATCATGGTGTACGTGCGAAAAAGTCTGTGTACATTGATACTGGAAACGGGATTGAGCCCAGGTACAATTTTCACTCTCACAGCCCAAATAGCATCCTAACATTCACTGACACATTAGTTATGTTGGTGAGTCATTTGCTTCCACCCAGTGTCTCTCTTCTAACATAAGTCATCATTTCAGGACAGGAGGGGGAAAAAAAAATCAAAAAATTTCAGGTGTGAACAATAAAACATCTTCCATGCCCATTAATTTGTCAAGACCCAGCATTTAATCTTAAAATCAGAAAGGACACAAAGATCCATCCTGTTTTCCTGCAGCATTGCAAAAATATTCAGACAAATTCCCCACAATGTAGAAGTTGGGCAGTAGAATCTATCTGTTAAACAGGATTCCCACTTCCTTTTGTGATGGACTTTTACCCTGCAGCTCTCCTCTGCCGTATATCACATGGTATCACAGTGGCTGGGCATCAGATCCTGTCAGTTAGACTGCTGGGGATTTGTTCTAACTCAGTATTCCATGCCAAAATAATCAAGAAAACAACCTGAATTTGCAAATGCTCAGTATTTCATTGACACTTCTTGACTATTTATTGCTTCAGGATTCTCAAAGCTGTGTTGTAGTCATGAGGACAAATAATATAAAAGTTATAATAATGCACTTGCCAAAAATCTGTAGAAATTTCTTTTTATGCCCTTCACATCCCATGAAGTTAAAATTCTCTGCTTCGGATTTTGAGGAAATAAATAGGGAAGGGGGAAGAGTGTATTTAAGTAATGCATTTGACATTGACTGATCACAAAATTTGAACAGATATCCATTATTCTTTGGGTAATCTAATGTTCTAATAATTGTAAATGAGTCTAAAAGTAGGTTTTAACTATTACCAATAGACAGTAAACTTGACATGAAAGATTGACCATATGTTATACGCGCCATTAGATTTCCCTTTCATTAATGTATTATGGGCAGCTGATCCATTCCTGCCCACCAGTGAAAGCTAAATTCTACCCAAGAACCTAAGGCATGTCTTATGAAGCAGTTTTTAAAAAAAGTGATACTGAGAGTCTGTAGTTTCAAGACCAGAAATCTAGTCTGACAGGTCTCTGCTTCTGGATAGCTGTCACGTTGAGTCCCTGAAGTGACTCGCCTGTTTCCCAGAGAGTGACATATGCTCACCCATATGGTGGTCTCTGTACAAACATCAGCGTGGGGTACCTTTGTCTGTGTAAGCATGGGCTCATCATATTCTTGAGCTGTTAGCCTGTCAAGATCAGATGACAAACAGCCTTTCCTTTTACCTTTTCAAAGGAACACAAACATTTTGCTGTGTACAGACCTGCCAAACAAGCGACAAAAGAGCAATCCAGAATCTACCTGATGGCCCATACTTTCCTTAAGCCTCTTTTTTTGTTTCAGATGCTGTGGTTAAGTAGTAATAAAGTTCCATTGATAACCCAAATTAGGGGTGAATGCAGGCCTGACTGTCTTAAAAGGACATTGTCTAACTGAGAAAAGGTTTAGCTAACACAAAAGCAAATTATTGCAGATGATTTTTTGTTGAAGGATCCTCGACCTGAAATGCTAACACTGTTTGTCTCCACAAATGTTGCCTGACCTGCTGAGTATTTCCAGCATTTTCTGTTTTTATTAAAGATTTAACTCAGTTTATTTTTGTTTTGGGAAGGAAAAGCACTACAACAACCATGTGTGGTTTTCACCATGGTGATATCACCCAATTGTAACACAATCAAGTACCACTTTATATTTGTCTTTTATCTCCTGTTGGTAATCAAATAATTTTCCAAGCACTTTTCTTTGTGAAGGCAGTTCCCCTTTAAACTGGTTGCTTATGTCACTGAGACACATTAAGGCACATAAAACTTATAAGCTTCAATGATCCTCCCCACAAAGCTGCTGGTGGTTCTCAGCTTCCTTGTGCTATGCACAAATCTGACTTCAGCAGTTTCAAGCTGTTTAAAAGCCTGGAGGGCTTGTACAAGCTGCTCCATGATCGGTAGATATTAATCCAGGGGGACCCACCTTTTCCAGTAATCCAACAGGCAATGTTAGAACTGAAGTATTCACTTCTGCTGTCCATACTGTTTAATGACCCTATAGCCAGATCTTTTCTGCTGCCTTGAAGCAAGGATTATATTTTTAATGACACCAGGATCTTTACAAAGGTGTGCTGAATTAATGAGAAGTGGAGGGAAAAAGAATGAGGCTTTGGGGAGGAGGGAATGGGAGTAAAGGAGCAGTATAATGACAGGGGAATGAAAATGAGGAGGAAAAGAGGGTCGAGTCCTGCACATTTTCAGGAGGTCTTACTTTTTGCATTTGGGGGTTTACAGCTAATGAAATGCTACCCTTTATCATGAGAGGAATTGCGCATAAAAGTAAGGATGCTACATTTCAGTTATAAAGGGCATTGGTGAGACTGCATTTCAATACTCTGTGCAGTTTTGGTCTCCTTATTTAAAGAAGGATGTAAATGCCTTGGAGGTGGTTTAGAGGAGGTTTATCAGATTGATACCTGGAATGAGTGGGTTGTCTTATGATTTTGTTTGGACAGACTGGCCTTGTTTCCACTAGAGTTTAGAAGAGTGAGGGGTGACTTTATTGAAGTATACAAGATGCTGAACAGCCTTGACAAAGTAGATGTGGAAAGGATGTTTCCTCTTGCGGGTGAGTCCAGAACTAGGGGCCACTGTTTTAAAATTAGGGGTCACCCTTAAAGGACAGAGATGAGGAGAATTTTTTTCTCTCAGAGGGTTATGCGACTTTGGGACTCTCTGCCTCCAAAGATGGTGGAGACGGGGTCGCTGAATATTTTTAAGGCAGAGGTAGATAGATCTTATTAGGCAAGGGAATCAAAGGTTATCCAGGAGGTGAATGGAAATGTGGAACTCAAAATACAAACAGATCAGCCATTATCTTATTGAATGGCGAAGCAGGCTCAAGGATCCATGTTATGTTCCTTCTGACAGGACGCTTTGCTCGCGAACATGGTTGTACCTATCTACTAGTGAGTGAGTTGGCCAACAATATACTTCAGACACAGAGACCAATATAAGATGAAGCACATGCTGTTTACTTATACAAGTAGCAGACCACTAACACAATGGGTAGAATCTTACCTATGACGGGCAGGCTGGGCGGGGCTGGGCGCGGAGCCAATCGCCATCCACGATCGGCTGTGTGCCGCCATTTTACACAGGCGGACCAATTAAGGCCCACTCAGTGTAATGTTTGGCTGGTAGCACTCAGCATTACCTGTGCAGGCGGGAGGAGGAGAGAGAGTCGGGGCCTACTCTTTTAGCACAGCAATCTCCCTGAGGCGCGCAGCTGCCTCAGGGAGAATAAGTGGACAATAAAAGTTTTTTCAAAATAAAGGAAAAAATGATTTAAATATGTCCCCTCATGTGACACATGAGCTGGGACATGTTTGTGAAGTTTACAAATTGTATTTATTAATTTTATAAAACCTTCAGAAAGCCTCACCCCGCCTATGGATGAGGTTTCCTGGAAAACGCGAAGGCCACTTGGGCTCTTTGCCTGCGCGCCAACCTTAGGGTTGGACGGGCAGAATTGTTAACAGGGTAAATTGCTTTCTTAATGGCCTTAATAGGACGCTGACAGTTCAGCAGGCACATGCCCGCCAAACGCATTATAGAAATGACACACATTGACATGGGGACACTTGCCCAACGTCATCTCGCATCATTTTATGCATCGGCATTTCGGGCCTGCCCCTGCACGCCAGCAGCAATATTCTGCACAATGTGTGCTTCTCAAACCAGGCAATAGTCTAAACTACTGATTAACATTGTAGCCCGCGCTACATAGCCATTGGGTATTACAGTCACACGATCAATCTGCTCACATTCTCTTAAAGGTGTATTGCACCTCAGGTTACCACATCCCTCCCCCTTCACTCGAAAGTACAATTTACAGTCTTTGCAATATATCAACTATTTACATAGGGAAAAATTTTCCCCCTGTTGGGGGGGAAGTGCAGGAGCAGGTGTGGGCAGGTGCGTCTCCGATCAGTGTCCCCGATCAGGGGTGCCCTGCCATTTTACGTGGGCAAGCCAATTAAGGCTCACCCAGCGTGACGTCCGCCAGGAAGCACTATGCGCTCCCTGTGCAGACGAGGGGGGATTCCCTCAGCCAGGAGTACGCTCTTTCACGCATGCGCATGAAAGAGTGCACTGATCTCCCTGAGGCTAAGTGCTGCCTCATGAAGAATGGCTCCAAATTTAACAACGTTAAAGAAACAATATTAAAATTTCCCTGACATGTCCCCTCATGTGACATTGAAGCCTTTATTAAATATTTAAAAACCCTCATGAAACCTCATTCCGCCCGTGGATGAGATTTCATGCTTTTTCTGAAGCCTGCCAAGGCTCCCCGCCTGCCCACCAACCCTAAGGTTGGAGGGGCAGGTCCATTAATGATGTTAAGTACTTTTTAAATGGCCTCAATAGGCTGTTGACAGGTTGGCGGGTACACAGCTGATTCGGCTGCACCCCCGCCGACCTGAAAATGGAAATGACGCAGGGTGACGTTGGGAGTTCCGCCCTCTGCCATCCGGCGTCATTTTACGCTTCAACAAACAGGCCCCACCCCCGCTCACTGATGGGAAGATCCTCCCCATAGTTACATAAATAAACTATTTACAAATTCAGTCTCCCTGGAGGCTTCTTCAAACGTGTTGAACGTTATAGTTCCACGACTTCAGATGGTTTATCCAATGCCCCCCTCTCAGGAGTCATCTGTCCACTAGGCTCTCCAACAGGAACCTGTAACCTGTAGAACCTTGTTTCTTTGGCTCTCTCAGGCTCAACAGATTCTACAAGTACTTCCAAACCAAGTAGGGTTCCTTCCACATGTGGTGTAGGCTCCAACGGGAAAGCTTTCACCCTCTTTCAGGACCAATCACATGCACTCCTGCTGCCCCTTCCCTCCAAGTTCAGCAATATGAAGGTCAACTATCAGGAAGGTTCTCAAAATCAGGATGTTGAGCAAGGCTAAATTCAACATTGTATGATCAGCCTCCTGTTGTGTAAAAACAATTCCAGGGCCTTGTTAGTAGCTCCGCTTTTTCTTTCTATGTGTCTTCTTTTGATGGGTTTTCTTCTTGGCAGCTTTTAATCCCAGCTTTCTTTTCAATTTCTCTATTGGCCAGCCTAGGCTCAGGTATGAGCTCAACTTGAGTGAACTCACTGGTTGAGTCTTCCAGCATTTCCTCATCTGTCAGCTCCTTTGAAAACTCAGGGGTCTCTATTTTCAAAACTTCTTGGCTTCCACATTGCTGATTCTTCAGCTCTTCCATTTGTTTTATATTTGTTAGTTGTTTACTGGAGAAGTAAGTATCGTTGTGTTTTCTCAGCTAATTTATTCTTCACCTTGGCCAGGGACACGTTGAATTTTTTCTGTTCTTCCTCATAATTCTTTAGCAGTACAAATTGGGATCTGAGGGAATCTTGCAATATGCAGGAGTTCTTCAGTAGGTTTTCTTTTTCTTTTTGGAGGTTACTGACTTCAACTTCAACTCCGTCCTGAAGAATCACCTCTACGAGTTCCTTTTGTTGAGTCTTTACATGCTCCTTTTTCCAAACAGCAACATTTCCTGCTTCTGATTGAGATCTCAGTAATCTCTCAAGATTAATCTCTCTTAACCAGCTCCTTCTGAAGAGACTCGATCCTCTGCCTGCTATCACTATTAGGGGTAGGTTAACAGATTGATTTTCCTACTGTGCAGGAAATTTGCTGATACCGCTTACTCATATGTCTTCACCAGTATATGTCTTCAACTTAGCATCTGAATTTTCCAGATTTAATGAATGATCTCCTCCATTCAAATATTTGAAAGTCTGTTCCGCTGTAACTGTTGTGGATGTCCATGTACCCACCTCCATTCAGATGGGTTTCTTGTTGACTTCCACTGTCATGTGGATTGGCTCTGTTTCACTCATTTTCAAGTTGTGCAGTGAGTAAATATCTGACTTTGTTTCTTCTTTTTCCTCTATTATGTAGATTTGACAATTTCTACCTTTTTGCTTAAAATTTTGTCTCAATCTGTCTTCACAATATCACATAATGTGCCCATTATAATGGCAGTAGAAACACTTAATTCTTTTAAATTGTTGTTCACTTGCAGGCTGTCTGGTTCCATTTCTGCTGTTATTATTATGGGTTTTCTCTGCTAAACTATTGCTTTTTGCTGGTCTGTAAATGGTGGCTGTTTCCCACCTTTCCACAGAGCCCCGCGCTTCTGCACCATTTCTAACTGGTGCCTCCCTCCCGACATGAAGGTTGGAGCCATTTTGTGCTCCCTTGATTGCTTCTGGATCCCTGACTGTGCTCTCCATTGTGAATACCAACTCCAGTACCTTGCTGAAGTCTAAATTTGTTTCTGACAACAACCTTTTTTGAATGGCATCTTCATTAATCCCACATACTATTCGGTCTCATAACATGTCATTAATTGGCTTCCCGAACTCACATTGCTGTGTCAGTTGTTCTAAGGCTGCTACATAGCAAGCGATGGTCTCTCAAGGGGTGCGACACCTCCAATTAAATTTAAAATGTTGCATTGTTACCAAGGATTTCGGCTGAAAGTGCCTTTTCACCAGATTTACCAACTCAAAGCTTTTGGAATCTGGGGCATCGGGTGCTGTTAGACAATAAATTAGGCTATATGTTCTACTCCCACGTGTCAATAAGAGAACCACCCGCCTCTTCTCCTCCCCCGATACGTCATTGGCCAAAAAGAAGAACGCAAGCTGGTCTGATCAAACAGTTTGATACTCTGCCAAACTCTGGCACACTGGAGGGAGATAACTTCAATGACTATGATAAGGGCTGTACTTATAATCGGCCTGCAAGGCTTGGCTGATTCACTTCAGTGGAATTTTCACAGCTTTCCTTGGTGTCGTCAACCGGTCGTGTTTTGCCTCATCACCAGTTGTTATGTTCCTTCTGTCGGGTCACTTTGCTCGTGAACACAGTTGCACACCTATCTACCGGTGAGTGAATTGGCAAACAATATACTACAGATACAGAGACCAATACAAGCTGAAGCACATGCTGTTTATTAACACAAGTAACAGCACTAACACCATGTGTGCTTCTCCAACCAGATCCTATTCTAAACTACTAATTAACATTGTAGCCCATGCTACACAGCCATTGGCTGTGTAGTCACATGTTCAATCTGTTCGCATTCTCCCGAAAGTGTATTGCACATCAGATTACCACAGTCCAAATGGTCTACTTCTGCTCCTATTTTGAATGTTCATATATGCAGCTCATTCACTAGTTTAACCTATATACCAACTCTCAACACCAAAAGTTTGGGCATCCCTGACTTATGCAATTGAACACATTCTCTACCATGCAACATTTTTGAATCTCCTAATTCAGAATTCAGCTAATCTGTCTGCATTGACTGTTATGGTCTCTTACAGTCTGCTGCCATCATATATGTTGAGGATTTTGATGTGAACCTCAACGGATCTGTCTCTACGCTAGCTATGCTTAGCACGATGTTGAGACTAACAAGGGTGCTGGCCGAACACAACTACATGAAGTTTATTACTAGCAGCAACTAAATCCAGCTCTGCACAGGCCAAAGGACTGGGTCCTAACAGTTACATAGGCTGACTATATGCCTGACTCATAAAGTATACATTAAGTCTTCCTGATACTGAATCACAGAAAGTAGTGAACATCTGCAGTAGAGATCACAGGCAATAGTGAACATCTAGCATTGAGGTTGTACCTTTTATCCTCCAGCTTTGCACATGGTGGTGTCATAATGATATCACAATGCAGCTTCTTAAAGATACGTGGCACTTTCTGCATTGGCATGCATAGAATATCACAACATTGACCTTTGATGGTCTCTGAGTCACCGATACAGTTAAAACCTGCCTTAATTTGTGTATTCATTGAAGTAATTGCTGCCCTATAATGCCCCTTGAACATTGCCCTGAGAGGTTATAGTGGTCTGAAGATATTGCTGGTATTTGATCCAATTTTAATGTGTCACATAGTTTCCATATAAACTATTTTTAACCCAGAGAGAGGAGCAAATGATAAGAAATAAATTATTTCTTACAGCTAATATAGTTGGATGTACTATTACAGACAAAATGATTTTATCTTGAAAAAATTATTACATTTTCCAAACATGAAAAAAATACATGCGGAGATAAAGCTTCACTTTTAAAGTATGAGCCAATTATTCCTCCCACTATAGCCCATATTTATTCTTCTCTTAAAAGTTCAGAATGAATTTCTCTTTAGGCTCCCGTGATCGCTCAGATAATTATCACTAAATAGCTAAGCAATATTGAACAGAAAAGTACATGGTTTAGTCAGTAACCTACGTTAATTGGGTTAGTTGATCTCAGCAGGGCAGAAATTCAGCAGCTGTAACTGGTTGGAGATCAAGAGAACCCCATGGAAATTTGAACTGACAACCTGTAATCGTACATCTGCTTGCTATCACCTCAAGCTAACCTGGTTCCACTCATCGACCCAGGACCAAACTTTCAGACAACATAGCATTACAGGTGGTGACTGCATGTTACAAATTCATTGGCCTGAATTTTACCAGGGTGCCATTGTCCCTGTGAGCAGGTATGCAACAGGCAAGCTGCCCACTGGAGCTTACAAGCCCCTTCACCTTCAAACCCATGGGGCTGGAAGTGTGGTGCGAGTGGGGGTAGGAACAGTGTAAAACCCAGCCCATTGTCTGCCTTCATAATCTGTATGTCTCTCCCTCAGAATAAGTACCATAAATGTCAACTGTGACTCAGTAAAAGTATTCTTTCTGCTGAGTCTGAAAGTTGCTCGTTGAAGTCCCCTTCAAAGACTTGAGACTAACAAGGGTGCTGGCCGAACACAACTGCATGAAGTTTATTACTAGCAGCAACTAAATCCAGCTCTGCACAGGCCAAAGGACTGGGTCCTAACAGTTACAAAGGCTGATTATATGCCTGACTCATAAAGTATACATAAAATCTAGGCTAACATTGGTGCTACATTTTTGGAGATGCTGTCTTTTAATTGAGACGTTAAACCAATTAAGGCCCCATCTGCCCTCTGATATCCCATAGCAATGCTTTTGAAGAAGAGCAAGGTAGTTAGTTATTCCTGGTGTCCTGGCCAATATTTATCTTTTTATCATTACATTGCAGTTTGTGGGATCTTATTGTGCACAAATTGGTTCCTGCAGTTCCTACGTTACGACAATGACTACACTTCAACACTTCATTGGCTGTAGAGTGCTTTGGGATGTCCTGAGGTCCATGAAAGCCCCTATACAAATGTCTTTGTTTCTTTCTTTTCTAAGTCTGTAAGGTGAAGGGGTAATTTTGAACTAAAAAAATGGGTATATTGGAGTCAGGCAGGATGTTAAAATTTTAAAAATCTCTAACCTGACCCAACTCCAACCCACCTCCAAACCACCCTCCCCACTTCTTTTCTGAACAGAGAAAGAATGAAAGATGGGCAGACTAGCTGCTTCCAGGACGCAGGATGACCATTTAAATATTTTAACAAGGCTGCATGCCTAATGTTAAAGCAGCTTTCTTAGTTTAACTCTAGCTGGCTGGGTTTCCCAGCCATCAGGAAATCCAACAGCTGAAGAAAGCCAAAGACTGCTTTGCGAACAAGGCAGCTTCCAGCACTGCTTGTGGGTCAAGAGAAGCGGGCTTTGCCTCCGCATCACTAAGTTTAACTTCTTCCCTGCCTTGCCCCTCCTCATCCTTCATCATTGGGGATTGGTCCTCCCTGGATCCAAGCCCCCACCAGGAATCAGGGAACAGCTCCCCCAAGATCCAAAACATCTTAACCACTCTCGCACCTACATAGCCACAGGTTCCTTGCCTGCTCCTGAGGCTGCAGCCTTTTCCCAAGCCTGTCAATCAGGCTGTCTTCCAAACAGGGAGCCTTCAACAAAAAACAGATGCAATCTATGGAATTAAAACCCCACAGCATGCAAAAAATATCCAATATTTTAGGTTTCCAAATTAAAATGTCTTCACTCCCCTCCCCCCAGCCCCTGCACCCCACCCACTGCAGAACTCACACCAGTCAATCATGAAGCCGATGTCTCTGCTTCTTCAGCGATCAGTTACAGGAGGCTCCAACAATTCAAGGATCTGTATCTCTAGTCAAAGATTTCTGAAAAGTTGTTGACCAAAGTCTCTACCCATTGACTGAAAGCCTTCCTTTTGATTTGTAGCACAAGGACCTTCAAAGTTCTGCCTGACGATGCTCCCACTTTGCAAATTGAATTGGGCATCTCACCCAAATAGCTGTTGCACTAATTCTCCTGCAGAAGAACAGAACCATTTCTAAGAACACAAAGAGATGTTGGCAACACCCGCATCATCCCCTTGGGATGACATCCCCTCACATAACCAACATCTCAGATTACAAAAATAAGAGCATCAAATAATTCAGGGTAAGTGTTCATCTAAGAAGTTGGCACAAAATGGACAACATCAGATCAGCCACCCATTATATGCGTCGCCTGATGTTTAATTCCTTTGACTCAATTGGAACTGAATATCTGGTGCTGGGTTTAACAGATGACCGACAGATTCTGCCCATTGTACGCCACACCTGAGATGAATACATGTTCCCTTATGTCTAAGAGACAGGCAGGCAGATTCAGATTAATAGTTTTCTTGCATCATTGGTAATTAACTCCTTACATACTGAATGCAAGAAATCGAGTTTAAAAAAACTCAACATGGACAAAAATCCATTTTGTTACATTACTAACTTGTCTTTTGAAAACACCTTTGCATGCAAGTCCAACAGTCCACTTGTGAGAATCATGCATCTTGCACTATGATTGCAGGAGCTTCCAGGCCTTAGAGTTCCATGGGCTGCATGGAAGCCTATCCAACACAACTCTCTTTCCTGGCATCTTGATCCAACTGTGGTTCCATCAGCACTGTCCATGACAGCACCTTCATTCTGTTCATTAGCTTTGCCACTCGTCCTTGTTGGTTTACACATTCCCTGGCTGAAGCAGGATTACCCAATGAATGCTTTGTTTTGTTTCTAGCCAGAAAGTCTATCACAAGATTTCTGAATCTTTCCATGCACAAGTTAGATTCAGAAGACTTCCTCACCCTAACTGGGATATGGTGTAGAACTGTTCCGTGGCCAATGCAAGTAGCCTGTGTGGCTGAGACCATGTTCCCTGCCTTTTTTCAAATCAGACGGTGCAGTGAGTTCTGCTTTTCCTCAAACTCCTAGAGGCTACTTCTTCCTGTTCCTCTCAGCATGTGCCACCAAGGCTCCACTGGTCTGCTAAATCCCAAAAGTTACTGCTCTGTATAACCCCCAAGCCTTCTGAGTGCCTGAAGAGGTGGAAATTTTATTCAATTTTTCAGGCATTTGGATGTGGCCCATCAGCATTCCCCGTCCCCAGTTTTAATTTTATTGTTGTTACTCTCCTGAATTTGGCTAAGTTAGGTAATTGGACAACTTTCCATCTATTGTTAAATGGACAGAGATTTCAAAAATCTTTTTGTACCATTTCTTTTTGTTGTTGAATGGAATTTCACTGCTTGAGCAAGAGAACGGGTAGAAAAATGTGAACAGCCATAACTACCTGCATCATGTGTAGCTATCCGCTCCCAGCTCTCTCCAGAATAACAACAGTGGCATCATTAAATTATTTTAGATTTTATAAATGCAAATCTTTATAAGACAATTATATTTTAAAATGTCTCTTTTAATTTAAGGTGAAAACGGAATGTCCTGGATAGAGGGGTATGGTGACCATACTAATTCTGCCTGGAGGGAGGCCCATGTAACCTGGAACTAAACCCTATTGAAAATTAAATGACAGGTTTCACACCTTGAACATACTTTCAGTCTAGGGCTGATAAATGGCAAATAATATTCGGCCCAAACAAGTACCAGCAATGATCATCTCCAACTAGAGAGAATCCAACCATCTCCGCTTGACATTCAATTGCATTAGTTGAATCCTCCACTTTGAATCAAACTTTTAGTAAATTTTTCAAAACCCTCATGAAACCTCATCCTGCCCGTGGATGAGATTTCATGCTTTTTCTGAAGCCCACCAGGGCTCCTGGCCTGCCTGCCAACCTTAAGGTTGGACGGGCAGGTCCATTAACGATTTTAATTAGTTTTTAAATGGTCTCAATAGGCTGTTGACAGGTCGACCGGCGCACAGCTGATTTGGCTGCATCCCCACCGACCTGAAAATGAAAATGACGCAGGGCGACATCGGGAGTTCCGCCCAACGCCATCCCGCATCATTTTAGGTGTCGGCGAGTGGGTCCCACCCCCCACTCACCAACCTCAATATCCTGGCCCATGTGTGGTATATTCAATTATGCACTATTGCTTGGCATTGCACTGGCACCTGATTGCCATCACCCTGAACTGTCTCACCCTCTGTTGCTGCTCCTTGTTGGTGTTCTGGCCACTGACAACCCTCTACCTGCTCCCCTCCTCCACCATCATAGCCTCCAAAAGCATTGTGTGCACGAGACCCATCTTGTCTGGCTGGACAGCAGAAGGCTGGCAAAGATCTGGTCAGCACAGTCTATTTGACTCTCCTTCCAGACTCGAGGACTGTGGACCAAATGGGAACCCACTGCTTTGCATCAACCACACTCTGGTCTCCGCCCGCAGCACTGTGACCACCTCCTTCCCCATCCTGGTTTCCAGCCACTGCTTCCTGCTGTTGCAGCTATGTCCCTGGACACTCCCACTCCGACACTGGAGCTGCAAGCCATCACCCTAAACCCTCACTCAGTCACCTTTGGCCTTCCCCCCATCACCCTTGACCATCCCTCCAGCATCCTTCCCTTGCTGCTGTTGACCCAAGATCCACCCACCAGCATCCTTGATCAAAGGTCTATCAACCTCGAGCTCCCACCTGCCACAATTGAGCTGCTCCCCATGTAGGTCAGAGCTAAGAATGTTACCATCCTGTTCAATTTTTATATTTCACATCTGTTAGAATGTTACTATTTTGCACTTGTTCTTGGTATAATTTAATTATCTAATCATAATTGATTGGATTTTAACTCTTTTAGAGTCAACCAAATAAACTAATGCAAAAACAGAATTACCTGGAAAAACTCAGCAGGTCTGGCAGCATCGGCAGAGAAGAAAAGAGTTGACGTTTCAAGTCCTCATGACCCTTCAACAGAACTGAGTGAATATTAGGAGAGGGGTGAAATATAAGCTGGTTTAAGGTGGGTGGGGGTTGATGGGGGGAGAGAAGTGGGGGGGTGGTGGTGTGGTTGTAGGGACAAGCAAGCAGTGATAGGAGCAGATAATCAAAAGATGTCACAGACAGAAGAACAAAGAGGTGTTGAAGGTGGTGATATTATCTAAACGAATGTGCTAATTAAGAATGGATGACAGGACATGCAAGGTACGGCTCTAGTGGGGGTGGGGTGGAAAGGCTAACAGGGCGTAAAAGGTATAGATTTAAAAATAATGTAAATAGGTGGGAAAAGAAAAATCTATATAAATTATTGGAAAAAAAAGGAAGGGGGAAGAAATGGAAAGGGGGTGGGGATGGAGGAGGGAGTTCAAGATCTAAAGTTGTTCAATTCAATATGCAGTCCAGAAGGCTGTAAAGTGCCTAGTTGGAAGATGAGGTGCTGTTCCTCCAGTTTGCGTTGGGCTTCTCTGGAACAATGCAGCAAGCCAAGGACAGACATGTGGGCAAGAGAGCAGGGTGGAGTGTTAAAATGGCAAGTAACAGGGAGGTTTGGGTCTTTCTTGCGGACAGACCGCAGGTGTTCTGCAAAGTGGTCACCCAGTTTACGTTTGGTCTCTCCAATGTAGAAGAGACCGCATTGGGAGCAACGAATGCTGTAGACTAAGTTAGGGGAAATGCAAGTGAAATGCTGCTTCACTTGAAAGGAGTCTTTGGGCCCTTGGACGGTGAGGAGAGAGGAAGTGAAGGGGCAGGTGTTGCATCTTTTGCGTGGGCATGGGGAGGTGCCATAGGTGGGGTTTGAGGAGTAGGGGGTGATGGAGGAGTGGACCAGGGTGTCCCGGAGGGAACAATCCCTATGGAATGCCGCCGGTGGGGGTGAAGGGAAGATGTGTTTGGTGGTGGCATCATGCTGGAGTTGGCGGAAATGGCGGAGGATGATCATTTGAATGCGGAGGCTGGTGGGGTGATAAGTGAGGACAAGGAGGACCCTATCATGTTTCTGGGAGGGAGGAGAAGGCGTGAGGGCAGATGCGCAGGAGATGGGCCAGACATGGTTGAGTGCCCTGTCAACCACCGTGGGTGGAAAACCTCGGTTAAGGAAGAAGGAGGACATGTCAGAGGAACTGTTTTTGAAGGTAGCATCATCAGAACAGATGCAACGGAGGCGAAGGAACTGAGAGAACGGGATGGAGTCCTTACAGGAAGCGGGGTGTGAGGAGCTGTAGTCGAGGTAGCTGTGGGAGTCGGTTGGCTTGTAATGGATATTGGTGGACAGTCTATCACCAGAAATTGAGACAGAGAGGTCAAGGAAGGGAAGGGAAGTGTCAGAGATGGACCATGTGAAAATGATGGAGGGGTGGAGATTGGAAGCAAAATTAATAAATTTTTCTAGGTCCGACAAGAGCATGAAGCAGCACCAAAGTAATCATCGATGTACCGGAGAAAGAGTTGTGGGAGGGGGCCGGAGTAGGACTGGAACAAGGAATGTTCCACATACCCCATAATGAGACAGGCATAGCTGGGGCCCATGCGGGTACCCATAGCTACACCTTTTATTTGGAGAAAGTGAGTGGAGTTAAAGGAGAAATTGTTCAGTGTGAGAACAAGTTCAACCAGATGGAGGAGAGTAGTGGTGGATGGGGATTGTTCGGGCCTCTGTTCGAGGAAGGAGCTAAGGGCCCTCAGACCATCCAGGTGGGGGATGGAGGTGTAGAGGGATTGGACGTTCATGGTGAAGAGGAAGCGGTTGGGGCCAGGGAACTGGAAATTGTTGATGTGACATAAGGTGTCAGAGGAATCATGGATGTAGGTGGGAAGGAACTGGACAAGGAGAGAGAGAAGGGAGTCAAGATAACGAGAAATGACTTCCATTGGGCAGGAACAGGCTGACACAATCGGTCTGCCGGGACAGTTCTGTTTGTGGATTTTGGGTAGGAGGTAGAAGCGGGCCGTCCAAGGTTGGGCGACTTTCAGTTTGGAAGCTGTGGGAGGAAAATCTCCAGAGGAGATGAGGTCAGTCACAGTCCTGGAAACAATGGCTTGATGTTCTGTGGTGGGGTCATGGTCCAGGGAGAGGTTGGAGGAAGTGTCTGCGAGTTGACGCTCAGCCTCCGCGAGGTAGAGGTCAGTGCGCCAGACAACAACAACACTACTCTTGTCAGTGGGTTTGATGACAATGTTGGGGTTGGACCTGAGAGAACGGAGTGCAGTAAGTTCAGAGAGAGACAGGTTAGAATGGGTGTGGGAAGCAGATAAACTAATAATAAACTAATGCAACAAATTGAGGGATAAATTAAACGCAGCCACTAAGTTAGGGTCACTGCAAAGCCAAAGACAAAGTTTAAAGAAAACTTACAAACATCAAGCCAAAATGTGGTTAAGAGGGTCGATAAAGCACCCCAGTCCCCGCAGATTGATTGGATTTTAGCTCTTTTGAAGCCAACCTAATAAACTAAATCAACAAAATGAGGGATAAAGTAAACACAGCCTCTAAGTCAGGTTAGCTGTAAAACCAAAGACAAAGTTTAAAGAAAACTTACCAACATCAAATCAAAATGTGGTTAAGAGGGTCAATAAAGCACCCCAGTCCCCGCAGATTGATTGGATTTTAGGAGGACTGCAACTCTACAAGCGTTATTGGGCCAATCAGAAGGGAGTGAATGTTGAATTGATTAGATTTTTCAGTTGTTAATGAGTGATTGGGATAATGTGGTCACAGAAACTCTGTCTTGTTTAGTCATAACAATACAACCACAAACCCAGCTTAATGGCCCAGCCTGAGCTAGGAGCAGCCAATTACAAGCCATAAACCGGGACAACAGAGACCAAGCTAAGGAGTGCTTTGCTAGATACCCAGGCATCTCAAAGCTAATTGTTCCAACAAACTGCCCCTACTAGAACAAAGGAAGGGGGTTATCCCAAGAATCTGAACATCAGCACTCAGCATGAGCTGGCTATGAGGACAATCAAGAAATCAGTTAAGTGAGAAAAGCGGGATTGTCTCACCAGACTAAGCAGGCATCGGGGGGGGCCTGTGAAAAGCAGGAGGATCGACATAAGAGGAAGATACCTGGAGATCGTGACTATAGCTGGGAATGAATGGTCCAGTCAACCATCGGAAGACACAGAGAGATGGGATCATGTTGGAGAGACTAACCAACAGAGTCCGCTTCCATACAAAGGCAAACTCAAAAGGCTTGTGTGAGAACATTGTTGTATTGCTAACTCACTGAGTGATTAATAAAAAGGTTACTGTGTTTCACCGGAGTAAGGCCTAGATCTAAAATCTAAACTCATTGGGATCTTTTAAGGTCCTTACTCCTGGTACCTGCCCCGTCACCCTCGACTCTCCCTTTATCACCCTTGACCTATCCTTGGTTACCCTTGACTCTCCCAGCCTCATCATTGTCTTGCCTTCAATCACACTTGACGTCCCCTCTCTCAGGATTGAGCGCCCATCATTAGTGATTGACCTTCCCTGTGTTGTCCAGTTCCCTCCCTGTGTTCCCAAGGACACTCCTTAGGAACCTGCCATGATTCCCATGCTCCGACCTGCCTGGACAGCCAACACCCTCCCTTCCATGGCCAGCCACCTGTGACCTACCAGGGCAGTTGACACCTGGGCTTAACGCAACAGCTCAGCCTCCTTCCTTCCGTTCCAACAAAGTTACCATACAAGAAAAGCTGCTCCAACTCACTTAAAATGCACCAGGAAAACTACCTCCCCTGCTGCACGCCAGTTTTAACCAGTTGTGCATCTGAAGGCAAGTGTTCCACAGTTGCTGCTAACTCAATTGTAAAGATTTAATTTCATCTGGTGTTGATATGTTTTAAGTGTTATGTGTTCATGTGTTATACATGACATGGTAATGCATTAGAAATAGGTTCCCGCTCCTTGCCATTAGGAACCCCGATACTCCTCCATTCCATTGCAGACTTAATTTGCGACTTTAATCCCAACATCAGTAAGCTAACTTTTCACCTCCCGCACGATGAAGATTCCCCCACCCACCTCGTTTCCCATTCCTGGGAGCAGCATGAGATACTGCCCTATATGTTTAAACTGTTGTAATGTACACGTTTATTTCAGTTTCATCTTCCTTTACATAGACTTTATTTTATGGTCTATACCTTTCTCAAGGAATAAAAGCCTATGACATAATGTAATATATTATTCCAGCTATAATTGTTTGATTTACATTCAATCTGAGTGCTTGTCTTCATTGCTGACAGGAAGTGAAATTTAAGGCAAAATTGCACCCCACTGTGGGCTTCTTCCAAACCACATTACAGTATGATTGGTCCTTTCATTGATGTTACAAAAAAATCCCCTCTACTTGTTATGAAGTCTAGTGGTTGTGTTAAAGCTTACTTGGGATGGGCAGAGACTCATACCAAGAGACAAACCCTCTGTACCAAACTTGGCTTATTTTTGTTGGAAAACCTTAGTCAAAACTTTAAAGTGCAAATGTAATGAGACGTGAAAGTACTCTGCAATCTTGCAGGAGTTACTTTTGTTCGAGCTGAGGATAACTTTAAGAATTGAATACACTAGGGGCTTGATTTTTAGGTCTCACTGGGGCCTGGAGCAGAAGCAGGGGTGGGGATGAAAACACTGGCACCAGCCAGTGTATCAGTCCTGGGCTCCTCCCACCCCAAAGCCATTTGTGTGGAACAAAAACAAAAATACCTGGAAAAACTCAGCAGGTTTGTGTGGAGGCAGGATTGGAACAGAGAGAAGGGGCTACCCGCCCGCTTGTGGCAGATAGCCAACCTGGCTCATTAAGAGCCCATTAAGCTAAGTGAAGGAGGCCAACTGAAATTTTCTGAAGTGTCATATTCGACTTGAAACGCCCCACAGATGCTGCCAGACCTGCTGAATGATGCCAGAACTCTTTTTATTGCTGTAACAGAGAGGCATGTGCGTTAGGAAAAATACTATGTCACGTTAATCATAAAAACCTTTCCAATTCTCACGTGAGAAAGTTAAGGCAGAATCGTCAGCTCCCCTTTGCAGTAGGCATCATAGGGGTGGGAAAAGAAAATATCGGGAGATCATAAAAATTGATTTCACTTTGTCGTAAAACCAGTTTGCAAACGTCCGCTCCACCCATCAATGATGGGCCACATTTCCCACCGCTGCATGTCGGGAACCTAATTTCAATCCTTTAGCCTCTCATTATAAGCCCTGCTCACCAGAACCACACCCACCACCCAGTCCTCCCCACCCCCCATACACCCGCTGGATCATCCTGGGGCACACAGGCAGGTCTCTACATGTTGATCTGTGCAAGTGTCCTCAAGATGGTGAGGGCTGAGGAGGCAGTCTGCAGAGAAGATGAGGCCAGATGGAGATGTGAGGGTGTGTGTGAGAATGGGTGGGGATGTCCCTTGAGCTGGCAGTGAGTGAGATACCAGTGAATGTGTGATGGGCTTGTGAGTGTCTGAGTTTAGAGTGATGAGATGGTTGCCTTACCCTGGCAGCACAGATGAAATCATTCATCCTCATTCTGCACTGGTTGGCCAACCTCTTCTGTGCAGCATTGACACTGACCACTGCTGCCACCGCCTCCCAAGCCGGAGTGGCAAGATTGCTGGACCCCGCTGCAGCTAGAGTGAGGGTGGAGGACATCATGGTGGGCCTCCAAAAGGCATTCCAGTGACTGGTCACTGAACTCTTCTTGGCTTTCAGGGCCATGACTTCACTGGAATCAGTCCTAGGCTGCAAGCATTGAGGACTGTGTGTGCAGCTGCAGTTTAGATGTGGCACCCGGAGTGAGGAAACAGTGAGGTAACAACGTGCTGGATGATACAGAGGCCATCCGCCAGTGAGACAGCATGTTTCCTGTGGCTGCATAATTAATGAGGTGGGAAGCAGATGATACCGCGTGAAAACCCACCATTGTGACCGATGGGTAAAATATTTTTAATGCTCACTACCTCACTTAGTGTATTTCAGGGACGATTCTGCCCTTATTCTTTATTTAGTCCCTCCTAACCATAGCAACTTCCAGGGAAAGCCTCTGAGTACTGTGTATTGTAAAGTCCTGCGTCCTCAAAGCCTCCTCCTATTACAATGCATTTACAGTTGCTTTCATGCTCTGTACTGGCTCATGAACAATATGTTATATGAATTCTTTTGGAAAATGAATGTGTAGGAATTTTAGTTTTATCAGCTACAATTCTTTCAGAGATGGCAGAGATAGGGAGAGAATTTCAGTTGGGCTTACTAGATTATTAAACTCATTCAATGGGCACAACAGCTTGGATGAATTATAGATTGTACTTTGTGGCATTAACAGCTCTGTTGCATTACCTTCTGATGTCAGTCCTTGAAACTTATTGCTCAATGGTCTCAAATTAGTGAAAACTATTTACAAATGTGGTAGCTCATCAGCTAACTGCATCTAACTTTCAATTTTTGTGCCTACAGACAGAATAACACTAAGTTTTTGCCTTGGTTACATTTACAAACATGCAGTCTATATTAATACCATTAACCTATGTCTCTTTATGCCTGAAAGCCGCAATTAATAATCTCCCATTTTAATGGCAAACTATTATGTATCCGCGTATCGTGTTCTGCACCATAAATGTCTCTACCTGTATCATTAAAAAAATTTAAATATGCTATAGTTCATTCCCTCTACAGTGTCCTTCCTCCTAACCCTCACACTACAGTCAGAAATATATAATCTTCAATGAATTGCTTAACATGGTTTCTCCTTATTACCCATGAAATCTAGTTGTAAAATTATTAAATCATTGTAGACACCTTGGGAAAATATACATTCAGCTGCAGAACATGATTGATGTTAATTGATTTAAGAAAGAAACAAAGAAAGAGAAAATGAAAGAGAGAACAAAAGAAAGAAAGAAAGAGAGAGAATGGAAGAAAGAGAAAAAAAGAGGGAAAGAAAGAAATAAATGAAAAACAAATTTACAATTTTATAGTGAGTTTCAGAACCAAAGCACTTTACAGCCAATGAAGTTCATTTTTGAGGTAGAGTCACTATTGTAATGTAGGAATCACAGATTCTTTGGGCCTTTGAGGTCACCTGGGACCCCTCTTATGGAGTGTAGAGCTGGCATTATTAAGAATGCAAGTACATTTTCTTCTTCCATGATTAAATGAAGAATTTTTTTTATTAGAGAAAGAATTTTAATCCTTGGTGATGACATAAAGAGTATATTCTCAGGCCCCATGAGCGGAATCAGGTGTTGCTGTATTATGAAGAAATACAGCTTAGGATTCTTCCAAGTTTTTTTCTGAAACCTAGTTATTAGACCTTAAAAAGTAATTTGGCACATTCAGCCTGCTTCTTCACTAGACCATACATCTTGGAGTCTATCTATTCCATGTAATTGCCTGAGGAAAGACTCTGCAGGGATTCTACCTTCCCCCAATGCTAAATCAAGCAATACACCAAAGTTCCATAATCACGCATCATAAATTACACATTCCTGATCAGTTGCCTTCTGTGGTATAACATTTGCATAGACAGAATATTTCAGAAAACCACATGCAGCAGCCATTCATTTCTGTCTTTTATAATCTTCAGTCAAATTTCTGAGCAAATAAGATTGCACTGGATATATGACACAGAAACAGGCCATTCGGCCCAACCAGTGTGACAGAATATGATGGAATCCTGCCCACTTATCTGGGTGATTGCAGCTCCAACATCATTCAAGAAGCTCAACACTGCCCAACATCAAGCAATCCTTTTGATTGGCACCTCACCCCACTACCTTAAACATTCACTCACTCCACTACCAGTGCACCATGGTTATGGATGCATCTCATCCGATCTGGTGCCTGTGTACTTTCTACAAGGTGGACAGCAGCAACTTGCCAAGGTTCCTTCGACAGCACTTTCCAAACCTGTGACCTATGCCATCTAAAAAGACTGTATAACAGACGCATGGGGGCACCACCACCTGCAAGTTCCCCTCCAAGCCTCACACTTTCCTGACTTGGAACTATACCACCATCCCTCACTGTCACTGGGTCAACATTGAGGAACTCCATCCCTAACAGGGCTGTGGGTGCACCTACACTACAGGAGCTGCAGCAGCAGTAGAAAGCCGCTCAACAGCACATTCTTAACGGAATTATTGGAGGCAATAAATGCTGGTCCTACAGTGACACTCATATCCTGTGCATGAATAAAAAATTTGCTCAATTCAACTCTATTTTGATAACAAACACTATCAACAAACAAGATCTAAAACCAACTTTCTTAAAGAAAGTTAACATCAGCCTGTAATGTTGATAATTTTTTTAAATCTTGCAGGCTGCACTGCATTTTGGGGAAAATTACAGGATCACAGAATTCACAGAATTATTACAGCGTAGAAGGAGGCCATTTGGCCCATTGTGTATGTGTCAGGTCTCCAAATGAGCAATTCACCTAGTGCCATTCTCCCGCCTTCTCCCCATAACCCTGCACATTCATCATTTTCAAATAATTCTCTTTTGAATGCCCTCGATTGAACCTGCTTCCACCACACTCTCAAGCAGTGCATCCCAGACCTTAACCACTTGCAGCATGAAAAAGTTTTTTCTCATATCACTTCTGTTTCTTTTGCAATTTACCTTAATCTGTGCCCTTTCATTCTCAATCCTTTCACAAGAGGGAACAGTTTCTCCCTGTCTACTCTGTCCAGACCCCTTGTGATTTTGTATACCTCTATCAAATTCCCTCTGAGCCTTCTTTTCGCCAAGGAAAACAGTCTCAATTTCTCCAATCCATCTTCATAACTAAAGTTCCTCATCTGCACCATCTCCACCATAGCACCCCTGCCAGAACCATTCTCGTACACCTTTTCTGCATCCTCTCCAATGCCTTCAAACCTTTCCTGAAGTACGGTGTCCAGAACTGTGTGTCATACTCCAGCTGAAGCCGAACTAGTGTATTATACAGGTTTAACATAACCTCTTTGCCCTTGTGCTCTCTGCCCCTATTATTAAAGCTTAGGATACTGTATGTGTTACTAACTGCACTCTCCATCCATCCTGCCAACTTCAATAGTTCATGTACATATACTCTAAAGTCCCTCTGCTCCTGCACCCTCTTTTATTTTGTTCCCTTTATTTTATGTTGTTTCTCTATCTTCTTCCTACCAAAATGAATGACTTCACATTTCTCTACATTGAACTTCATGTGCCATCTGTCTACCCATTTCACCAACTTGTCTATGTCCCTTGAAGTTTTATTTTATCCTTCTCACAGTTCACAATGCTTCCAAGTTTTGCATCATCTGCAAATTTTGAAATTGTGCCCTGTACACCAAGTTCTAGGCAATTAATATACGTCAGGAAAAGAAACCCTCGGAAACTCCACTACAAATCTTCCTCCAGCCCAAAAAACATCTATTAACCACTACTCTCCATTTTCTGTCACTCAGCCAATTTTGTATCTATGTTGCTACTTTTCCTTTTATCCCATGAGCTCTAGTTTTGGTCACAAGTCTGTTGTGCGGCACTGTATCAAATGCTATTTGGAAGTCTATGCATACCACATCAACAGCATCTTTTTCATCAACTCTCGCTGTTCCCTCCTCAAAGAACTCCAGCAAGTTAGTTAAATATGAATATCCCTTAAGAAACCCATGCTGGCTTTCCTTCATTAATTCATATTTGTCCATATGACTATTAATTTTGCCCCGAATTATTGTTTCTATAAGTTTTCCCCACCACTGAAGTTAAACTGACTGATGTGTAGTTGCTGGGCTTATCTTTAAACCCTTTTTTGAATTAGGGTGTAACATTTGCATTTCTCCAGTCCTCTGGCACCACCATCAAGTCTATGGGAGATTGAAAAATAATGGCCAGTGCTTCTGCAATTTCCACTCTGACTTCCTTCAGTATCCTTGGATACATCTCATGCAACCCTGGTGCCTTATAAAACTTAAGTACAGATAGCTTATCCAACAGCTGCTCCTTTTCAATTTTAAACACTTCTAATGGCTGAATTACCTCATCTTTCACCATTGCCTGGGTAGCATCTTCTTCCTTGGTGGAGACAGATGCAAAGTATTAATTTATCACCTCAGCCATGTCCCCTGCCTCCATGCATATATACCCTTTTTGGTCCGTAATCAGCCCTAATCTTCCTTTTACCAACCTTTTAAAATTTATGTGCCCTTAGAAGATTCCCTTTTATGTTAGCTGCCAGTCTCTTTTTGTACTCCCTCTTTGTTTCTCATATTTGCTTTTTCATCTCCTCTCTGAACCTTCTATATTCAGCCTGATTCTCAACTGTATTTTCTACCTTGACATCTATAATAAGCACACTTTTTCTTCCTTATCTTAATTTCCATCCTTTTTGTCATCCATGGAGGTCTGGATTTGTTTGCCCTGCTTTCCCTTTCAAGAGAACATACCTTGACTGTGCCTGAACTATGCCTTTGAAGGTAGCCCACTGTTTTTCCTGCCGACTTTATACTCCAATTTATTTGGTCCAGATCTGTTCTTATGCCATTGAAGTAGACTTTCTCCCAGGTAATTATTTTTACTCTGGATTGTTCTTTGTCCTTTTCCATAGTCAGCCTAAACTTTATGATACAAGTTCTCCTACTGACAATTTATCCACTTGGCCCACCAATTAGGATCAAGGTCTGGCAGTGCCTACTTTCCCGTTGGAGAAAATTTTCCTGAACACACTTTAGGAACTCTTGCCCCTCTCTGTCCTTTACATTACTACTATCCCTGGCTCTATTTGGGTGCAACCTGCCCAGCCTGTACAGGTTCCACCTCCCCCAGAGCTGGTCCCAATAGCCCAAGAATCTAAAGCCTTCCATCCTGCACCATATTTCTATCCATGCATTCATCTGTTTTGACCTCTTATTTTTATATTCACTTCTGCATTGTACTGGGAGTAATCCATAGATTACTACTTTTAAGGTCCTGTTTGCTCCCTAAATTCTAACTGGAGGACCACATCCCTCTTTCTGAGTGTGTCTACTAATATGTACCATTGCTGGTTGTTCACCCTCCCCCCTCAGTGTGCACTGCAGCCGTTCAGGGACATCCTTGACCTGGCATCAGGGAGGCAACGTACTATCCTAGATTCATGTCTGCAGCCACGAAAATGCCTATCTATTCCCCTAATTATATAATCACCTATCACTATTGCTCTTCCGGTCTTCCGTTTCCCCCTGAACAGCTGAGCCAGCCATGGTGCCATGGACTTGGCTCTGGCTGCAGTCACTCTCATCAGTATCTCAAACTGATTACAGGTTGGAGAGTGGGATGCACTCTGGTAGTCATCCATTTCCTCTCTCCCTGCATACTCTTAAGCTCCAGGGTGACCACATCTATAAACATGCTACCCACGGAGCTCTCAAACTCACAGCTGCGCCAAATAATGCCAGCTGCTGCTCAAGATCTGAAACCTGAGCTCAAGCTGCTGCAATGATGACACTTCCTGCATAAATGATTATCCAGGGTACAGGAAGGATCCTAGAGTTCTCATTTAGCACAGAATGGGCACTCTCGAGGATTGGGCAGCCCTTCCATTTCTTTACTTACTAACTGATAACCTTGTTAATGCTAATAAACCTTACTACTGGTAATAAACCTTATCAATATTGATAAAGCTTCACCAATGCTAACAACACTTACTACTATTCACAAACCTAATACTGATAAACCCTACTAATACTTTGTACACCTCACTAATGGTAACAAACCTTACCTAAGAGTAAAACGTAAGACTCATCAGCTGCTCACTTGCCACTTATTATTAACGTTAATATCTTTAATGTTTTTTAAACTCCCAGTTGCTTAGATTCCCTAAGCTGTAATACTCACCAGACAATCACCTTATGACTTTCCTGTGATGTCACTGTTCACTTTTTTTTCAAACGCAGGGTGTTCCAGGACTTCTCCCTGAAGGTATGTGCTGGAGGCCTCATTCCTCGGCTTTATTTATCTGTTCCCAGCTGTGTATCTCCCGTGGGTCCACCTCTCTCTCTGAAGGTAAGTGCTTATCAGGCTTTCTAGCTTATGTTTTCCAGCTACAAAAAAAAAAGCTCCAATATAGAACATTTCACAGAATTTTCTTTATTAAAACATAAATATCTATTTTGTTTTTGAGCCAAGTTCTCTGAAAATCTTTTTCCATAAACACAGTCTCGGAGCACAAATATGCTACAATTACAGAATTCTTCCCAGCATGCCTAGCAAAAGTGAAAGCAATAGCATCTCTTTACATGTAAAAATAGATGTGTTGCTGACAGGCCACATTGGCACACCAAATGGGCTGTACATGAGTTTGTGGATTGAATCCTGCCAGTCATAGTCAAAGTTCAAAATGGAGATGAGGCACTTTCCTCGTGGGAAGGTGTAAAGGACAAAATGAAATCAGAGGGAACATCACTAAAGCTAGACTATTAGGCCAGTGAGGTAGTATTAGGCATTAGGCTGGTACAGCAAGTGGCTGACTGTCTTTCTGCAGTTCCCACTGCTGCTAGTGACCTCTGGGCCAGCCATTCTAGCTGTACACCCACCGATAATTGAAAGGCCTATTAAGGCCATTAATTAGGTAATTAACTTGAATTTTACGCTGCACGTCCAACCTAACAGCTTGCAGGCAGGTGAAAAGGCCACAAGCGGGATGAGGTTGCCTAAAGCTAATACTGATGAAATAAAAACTTTATTTTGAAAATAAAAACATGTCCCATCTTATGTGACACTGTCACATGAGGGAGCATATTCCATTAAATGTTTAATGTCATTATATATATCTGTAAAAAGCTCTTCAATCTCCCTGAGGCAGCTTTGTGCCTCAGGGAGATTGAAACACTCTTTCGCACACATGCATGAAAGAGCACTGGACCCAACTCTCCCTCCTCCCCCGCCCACACTGGTAGCGCTGAACCACTCGCGATCCACGCAGGACTGGCCTTAATTGGCTCGCCTGCGTGAAATCGCGACGCAGAAGCCGATCACAGGTGGTGCGCCTGCTGAGCCCACCCGACAACTGGAAAATCCTGGCCTAAGTCTTTATAGCAGTACCCTTTCTCTACTTTCCTGGAAGACAAATCTGTTTTTCCCACAACACAGTGGTTGTCAAAAATATTCTGAAAAAGGAACAAAAAATGCACAGCTTGAGAAAATATAGCAGAAGCACATGGAATCTGCTTTGTATTTATAAGCTTGTCCAAGTGGAATGGAAAAGTCAAATCTTGTGCTTTTATTAGATGTGGTGCTGAACTCTCTCAAAGCGATAATTAGCAATTGTATTTTTCAGGCAAATAATAAAACAGGAAGCAAAAGGCAGGCAGTAAATTGAATGTGCTTTACAATAAAGAATGAGATTGAGCCATAGCTGTTGCACTGTTACCTGTCAGTTATGTTTCTGCTTTGTACCCGACATTAAATCAGGTCACCAGTATTAACTATCAATCAGGCAAAGCTAATAACTGTTTTACAAGCTTTTGTTATGTTGCAATTAAAGGATGCTTAAAAATTCTCTTAATTTCTTTAAGTAGTATTTAGATGTTTTTTTCCCTTCTTGTTTTATGTATATAAAGTTGCCCAGGACATTAGGATGAATAGTTGAAGTAGTGACACTCACACACACACACACACACACAAACACAGTTTTCTTTTCAAGTGAAAGTCTTTATTTCTTCAGATTACAAAATCAACATAACATGCAGAAGCATGTACATAAGCTATGTGTCGCCTCCCAAAAGTATACGGTGCTCCTGATTTGTTATGGCTGATGAAAGAGCTTCCTAACTATGCATGGCCACCAGCTTTAAAGAATAGATTAATGGGTGGGAGGGGGCAAGTGAAAATCAGAAGGGCAGGACACACCCTAGTCACGCCATTGACGCTGTTATGACCAGACGAGAAGGGATGAACTGGCTGCCCTCTATTCAACTTCCTCAGTTGGTCACAACAAAGGTTTAAGTGTCTTGTTCATGATGACATACCTTTTCCAAGTTAGAACATATTTAAGTATTTAAGCTGTGAGCAATAAGGAGCTAATGGAACAAGGTTTTCTTTAGTCAAAGAAAGAGCAAACTATTAACCACTAACCCTGACAAAAATAATAAAAACACGATGTCAAGCATTCAGCCCTCATGCAATCATTCAGGTGCACACACTCACACACACACACACACACACACACGTATCAGAAATAAGCAGAGTCCAATAAAAAAAGGTAAAAGAATATATCGTTAAGTGTCCTTTGATCTTCCTTGGGGGCGTAGATTTTAAACGCCATGGCTGATTTAAATGAGCTGGTTTCTTGGATGTAGAAAATGTTGCAATTATTACGAAATCTTGTTTCCCTGGTTGGTTCCTGGTAGAGTTGGTTTCTCAAACCAGAAAACACACGTTTCCCAAAAGAGAGAAAGGAAAGAGCAGCCTCAGCCTGTTAGCTTTGCTGAAGACTTTATTGGCACCAGCCATGTCACTTGCAATCTCTCTCTTGCGATTGGGCAGCCTTGCCTTGAAATACTTTACTCATTGTGTATTTCCAAGAGGTTTTCTGTGTCATTGACCGTGTCAGCCTTAGTTTCAATATCCAGTGCTTTGCATTTTTTAATATCTCTTCCTTAGACAGTTAATGAGTTTTGATGGGTGTCTGGATTATAGGAAATGTCTCTCTCTCTCATACTCCACTTCATCTTGCAATGCGGTCTTACATTTTTAAGCAGCTTGCTCTGTCTTAGTTCAAGCTGCAAAATTTCCAATCAGTTCAAAGTTGAACAAGCATATTTTCAAATTGGTAACACAAAAGACCTATGTGATGCAATTTTTCAACAGGCTTGTCATTGGAAAAATGGCCCATTCACTTGTCTCCAGTGAAAAACTGCTACAATATATAGGATGCAAATTGCAATTCTGAGGTGCAAATGTGTGAAATATGCACCATGCATGTTGAAAGAAAATTTGCATTGATAGCACTTTTCATGACCATCAAATGCCTCTTAATGCTTTGTAGCCAATGAAGTGCCTTTTAAAGTTCAGTCACTGTTGTAATGTATGAAACGTGGCAACCAATATCCACAAAGAAACTCTTGCAAACAGCAATGTGATAATAACCAGATAATCTGTTTTTGTGATCTTGATTGAGGGATAGATATTAAACAGGGATAACTCTCCTTCTCTGAAATAGTACCATGTAATCCTGAGCAAGCAGAGTTTAATGTCTCATCCATGTGCTCCCTCATTGCTGCACTGGAGTGTCATCTTTGATTTTTGTGCTCAAGCCTGGAGTGGGACTTAATTCCAGAACCTTGCAATTCAGAGGCAAGACTGCTTTTGCCTAACTTTAAAGGAAGCATTTGAGGCTACTCAAAAAAAACTAAAGAAATGTTACATTCATTTTGTGAGGAGCTGGAGTAGAGGCAGCATTTAAGTGAGGCCAAATGCCTGAAAGATGGTCTGGACCTCCTATTACAAGTTTAAGGTGGGCAGGCAGCACAACCATTCAGCCATGTTCATGTCCTTGACAGGCAGAAGCCTAAAATCACACTCATGCTTTGTCAAATAACGGAAATATGAAATTCATGTAATTGAGATATGATTATTACAAGCATTATGAGCTAGAAATTGGACAGCCCCATTTTTTGGGCACGGGAGTCATGATTCACTTGACTGTGTCCATGGTGATCAAGGTCGGCAAAATGTAAATTTGGATGTACCCAACTCACATGCATTATTGTACGATAGGGCTGAGTAGTTCCCTGCCTGCTATCTGTATCTCCAAGCTTCATGCAGCCTCTGACCTTAGCAGGAGTTGTTGAGACTGTGGGGGTTGGCAGAGCCAGTGGTACAACCAACCTATTCTTTTGAGGCAGGCTGTTCCTTAAAAGGGAATTTCACAAAAATATTGCTGAAATGCAAATTGTTGCAAAGGGGAATATCAGGTTTGGTTCCATTGGTCATGTTCCCTTTCAGTGTGCTGGCAATGGATATATTACTGAAGGCATTAGTAGTGCAGGTGGACAGAAAGGGAGATACCATGGGCCTGGAGGGCTGGGGGGAGGGTGGGCATGAACCATGCTCAGAAGGCAAAGGGAGAAGGTGGTTGGGGAGGCAAACACCTGTGCACTGAACCCAAGGACCAGGCAGCAGTGTCACAAGAAATCTAATGGCCACATGCGAGTGGTCAAGGTCAGTGAATATATCTTCACATGACATCTCCAACCCATGACAACAACACCAGCATCTCATGCTGCTCAATGCACCTTACCCCATCACTCACCCAGCAGCACTCCCTAGCAGTCAGAACTCATGCCAAACTTCCAGATACCCAACCTCACCTTCACACACCTACTTCATGCTGGCTCCACATACCTCCAGCCCTCCAGCTCTGGCAGGCACATCATCCAAACAAGTGTACACAACCACTGCCATTTTTCTCCCTCTCTTATAGGACAAGGTGACACACAACAAGAAGAGAGCAGAACAAAGCTGGTGGGGAACAAGGACACCTACAACTGCAGGGCCCTATGCAGGAGATGGTTCTCATCATCATTTGACGGTATCACTGAGAATATTGAAGAGGATGGGATGTCCCTGCCTTATATCCATTCACAACTCCCAGTTCTGTTGAAGGGTCTCAGACCTGAAATATTAACTTTGTTTTCCTCTCCACAGACGCTCCCTGACCTGCTGAGTATTTCCAGCAATTTTTGTTTTTATCCCAGTTTACCCTCACCCTGCCATCTGGCATGATGAGCAAGCTGCTGATGGTGTGACTAGGCACCTCTTGCTTCACACTCTATCCTGCTTCCCTCACAGCAACCTTCCCCTTCTGATTTTCTTTCTCACACCCAAGAATTGCCACCGACCCAACCTCAGGACCCCAGGAGGAGGCAAAAGAGCAATAGCACAGTACTGATAAAGAGGCCCTGACACTCGATCTGACACTCAAAGCCACCAGCTCAGATACTGGCATTGAACTTACCTTGGAATCTAATATAATGGTGACTTATTCAGGCATTAGTGGCCTGCAGTCTGTCCAGGAGTAAAGGATGTTTCAATTGCCAGCGCACTGAAAAGTAACATGACAGACGTGTACTGCTACAAATGGCTCAGATGAGGACTTCGATGGGGTGGCATACAGGAGAACTCAGATGGACATGTAAATTGAGATCCTGGGTGCATTGGCTAGTCTGCCAGATAGCCTCCTGTCACTGTAATGGAGCATAAAGTACTCCAACTCCAACTTGGTAGAGAGGATGGTAAAGAATTTGTCCTCTCTGCAGCCTCTTCTCCATTTTCCTGTGGTCCTGCAGACCCAAAGGCACTATCACTGCTGCCCCCATAGCTGTAGCAGGCTTTGATTGGACAGGTCACCAACTCTTTTGGCACCCTTGTGAGAATGAGGTCACACTCTGTGTCAATCTCGGAACTCAGCAGAACACCTCCAGGGACTCTCCAAAATAGTTCCAAGCACTGTGTAATGGGAAAGGTCCAAAAAATTACCTTACCTTCAAGTTGGATGGCTGATCCTTTAATTATTGTTAAAGCAGGACCCAACTTGCAGCTTTGTTGTTTTAAGAGTGAACAATGAAGAGGATGCCTGTGCATTCATTAACCAAATTTGGAATCCTAGCACCACATCAGCCAGACAGACTGTGTGAAGTCAGGATAGGATCCATTCAAGATCTTCCAACCCTTCACATCAAACACCACCATGCAGACCACAGAGGAAGTGGCCAGTGGCATGGGGCAGTCAGATAGAGGGGCCCAAGGTGTCCATTACGCTGCTACAACTGATGCTATGCTACACGACTTCACCTTTTGAAATATAACAGGTTGTTGCGGCTGTAAAATATTGAAACAGTAACCCCACTCTCGCTGCCCAGCACATAAATTAATCTTCCATGTGTGTGAGTAGCCAATAAAGATATTTCTGAAGAAATGTTCCTATGAAGCAGAATTAGAAAATTCATACAAATAAGATTCACTGTGATGGAAAGGAGAAGATCATTTTGAGTGAGATTGGGAACACAATTTTGGAAATAATTGCATGTAAACATTGCATATTTCTTTTTCTGAATATTTACCTTAGTGTTATCTCTGTTTGTGTAAGAGTCAGTGCTACCAGCAATAGGATACAGCAGGAGTGTTCAAACCATGTCCATAGAGGAGCTTTGCAATCCTGAGCCCTTGAACCTCTCCAGTCAGCTTTCCAGCACTAACACAGTACTGAAAAGGTAAAGTCATGAAAGAGATCCTTTGTGACTGTGACTATTTTGCACTATACCTTTCCATCCTCCCCAACCTCTCTGTAGCCTTTGCCAAGCTTGACCACACCATCCTCCTCCAAATTCTTTCCTCTGCTATTGACTCCATTTGGTCCCACTGTTATCTATCTATTCATTGACAGAGCACCTCTAGCAATGGGCTCTCTTCCCACTGCACCCTCATCTTTGGAGGCCCCTAAGGCTTGTCTTTATACTTGACTCCCGTCTCTTTGTCATCCATCTTGTTTTTGTCTGAGTACATTTCTGTGAAGTGCCTTCGGACATTATGCTGCTTTCAAGGTGTTACATTTGTTCTGATGAAAGGTCATCGAGCTGAAAAGGCGCACTGGATTTTGCGCTGCATGAGTGCCTGACATGGGCTGAAGCAGAAGCGGGTGACTCATCCACTCCCACTCAGTCCTGTGGTTCTGCAGCAATCAAGCACCAGCCAGCCAATTAACAGCCAACAGGCAGGACTGCCAGTGAATGAAAGACCAGGGTGGATTGGAAGGCAGCGACAGGGGTGGGCACCTGGATGGAAACAGCTGCCAGTGGCTGGGATAAAGGAATGTTGGCAATGTGCATGAGCTCAAGGGACAGCCTGGAGGAGAAGGACAGAGTACAGTGCAGAGACAGGCATCAAAGATCAGGTGCAGGTACCATCATCCTGCCAGCCCCAGTCCACCTGAGGCACTAAAAACCACTGTTCACTGTGGATCAATTTTCTCACTTGACAAGTGTTTGAAAAAAGACTACCAAACTATCCAACCATCAGCAATGGCAGAGGCCGAGTCATGGACAGCCCCACGGTTTAATGATGATTACCTGTGTGTCCTCCTCCAGGCTGACGGAAAGAGCAGACCTCCCAGTCTGACAAAGAAAGCCTGGATGGAGGCTGCAGAGGACATCTGTAGCCATGGGGTCGCCCGTAGCTTTCTATATTCTGTAAGGGTGAGTGAGGATCCTAACTCTCAGTGTGTGCGCAAACTATGCATTTGGAGAAATGTCTTTGTGCATGGTTGCCTCTTATGTACTGTGGTTTGCCATGGTCATGTGACTTCTGATGTCATTCCTTTATGAGTAAAGGAATGAAGCAGAATCCATTTTACACTTCATATAGAACACAGTGTCAGGAGTGTGCAGCTGAAATTGAGTGGATTTTGATAGCTGGAAGAGAGCCGGCCACCGTAGGAAACAGCAGAGAGTAATTAAAATTTCAGTTTGGAAATTTGTACAAGGCATTGACTGCTGGGTGAGTCAGTATGGCTTTGAATATTCCAGTATTGGCTCATATGGAGATGAAGGAAGATTTGAGAATGATTTGGAAATCCTTCCCGTTTCAATGGCAGAGCTGTGAAATTACCACAAAGTTAAACAAGAAACCTGAACAAATAAGAGTAGCGACTCTGTCATCAGTGCTGGGAAAAGAGTGCTATAAGCTGTATTGCATCCTAGGCCTCATTGAGAAGCAGAAAAGTCAGTCTCATGGAATTTTGGAGGCCTTGAAGTCTCACTTTGAGTCCTCTATTAATGTTATGTACAAATACAATGTGTTCAACACAAGAGCTCAGGAAGAGGGGGAGAATATTGATCAGCATGTGACTGCATTAAGACATCTAGCTGAAGCTTGTGAGTTTGAGAAACAGAAAGATGATCCAAAGAGATAAGATTGTCTTAGGGACAAGTGATCATGCGAAGAGAGCACATCTGCTGAAAGAAGAGAAGCTTGGGAATTGTGCCAGGTTTGCCCTAAAAGTGCTAGCGGGCAGGTAAAATTACATTTTATCCATCGGCTGCAATGGCGGCTTCTCCTGCCGTATCGTTCCAAACCCGTAGCATTAATTATACATTCCCAGGAAACACGGTGTCTCCATGGTGGGTGGGCTCTCATTCACCCACCACACCATCACTCCACTGCTTCCTCACTCCGGTGTCACATTTTAAGTGTAGCCACGCGCACAGCTGTCAGTGCTTCCAGCCCACGACTGCTGCAAAGAAGACATGGCCCCAAAAGGCAAAAAGACTGCAGGCCCCAGGTTCAATTAAATGTCCTTCGAGCGCCTTTTGAACACAGTGGAGTCTTGCCGTGATGTCCTCTGCCCTTGCTCTGGCCACAGGATGGGCAGCAAAATCACCAATCTTGGTGATTGGGAGGTGGTGGCAGTGGTGGTCAGTGACAACACCCTACAAAAGAGGTCAGCCATCCAGTGCCAAAAGAGGATGAATGATCTCGTACATACCACCAGGGTAAGTCACTCCTCTCATCACTCTCAACTCACACACTCACAAACCCATCACACATCCACAGGGCCCTCACTCACTGTTAATTCACTCTCTCACACACACCATCATTGTCCTCAACCCGTCCATGGGACCACTCACCACCCATACAGGCTAGGCATACTTATCATCTGCCCTGGCAGGCATCCTGCTTACACACTCTCCTTCTCTATTCATGCCGGACAACCTGGCACACAATAAGATGGAGACGTCATAGACTTTTGGAGGAATGCCTGAAATCAAGTTCCTCACAGACTTTAACAGAGCCATCCAGCTGGCTGGCGAGGATCTGGACCGTTCCTGTGCTGACAGTGAGGTCGGTGCTGCTTTACCAAGTGAGGTTCCAGCAGTGCAATATCCATCAGACAACCATGCTGTGAGTGATGCATCCTCTTTCACAGGCCACTGCCATGCAATAATTATTTCCCCTTGCTTTCATATCTGGGAAACTGCTAAGAGAGCCCATGACCCTGGGCCCCCAATTAAGCCCTGAGGGAAGCTCAGAAGAGGACTCCACTGAAACCGTCCCTGAAGTCCTGTCACAGCGCTCACCCACACCCTCCAACAGCACAGAGACACACACCTCGATAGGACCTAGTTTTGGAGTAGCCTTTGGATCACAATCTGGTGAGCACTTTGACTTTCGGATACACAGCAGGAGGAGGCAGGGACTTCCCAGGGCTCCAGCAGTCGGAGGACTGCTGAAAGCCAGAAATCTGCTGAGTCCGAGTCAGATGACGAGCCTCTGGGCTCGGTCATGTCATAGTTGCTGGAGCTGCAAAGGCAAGCTCGGGAACATCAGGAAGGGATGTCCGCTGCACTCCTCAGGTTGCAAGGCATGATGGAGGAGTGCGTCCACCTTCAGGTTGAGATAATAGCGCCAGCATGCCAATGCACCAAGGTCAACATGAACGCCAAGGAGACCTTGGTCCAGGACATCGCTCATACACTACTGCACGGGCTGAACTCCATTGTTGATGGCATAGTTGGCCTCCAAAAGTGTGTACACGAGAGGGGTGCAGGTCAGCCCAATCTCACCCTTCTCCTCAAGGAGTCAGCAAGGGGCCCTCAGGTACCCTTAAGGAGGAGGAGCAGAGCCCGGGGCAATCCATCCAGGTGACTCCAGGATTGTCCGGCTCATCCGAATCCCCTCTTCCTGTGCCCTCATCACTCCAGCTCCATAGGCCAAGGAGGGCACCACTTCCATACAGCAGGGTCCTGAAAGCAGGCTGGGGCCCTCTAGGTCTCAGGTGTCCAGAGGCCATCACCGGCAACAGGATGTAGAAGTCAGCAGGCTGCCTCCACTTCCGCTGTGGATGTCCAGGGAGCACTAAGGCAGAGTTAGGAAAGTTAAGAAGATGTAGTCTTTTGAGTACAACCAAGTAAACTAAATCCAGAAAATGAGGGACAAATTAAGATGCAGCCCCTGAAGTGAGGGGTACTGCAGGAAGAAAGACAAAGGGCAGAATTTTCCCAGAATTGCACGAAGTGCGGTAGCTGGCAGGTAAAATGGAGTCCTGCCTGCTGATGAAAATGGCAGGTTTTCTCACCGCATCTTCCTGAGCCCATCTTAATATATATTCATGCCGTAACACGCCGTTTCCATGGCCAGCGGGTTGTCATTTGCCTGCTTGCCATTACCTTGCTGTTGCATCATGCCGGCCACCATCTTTGAAAGGCAGCCACCAGCAAAGCGCTCATCACCACCAGTTCACCGGGGAGGCATGGCCAGCAAAGGCAAAACTACCACAGGCCCCCGCTTCAATGACGGGTCCCTCGAGCGACTGCTGGATGCCGTGGAGGCTCACCAGGATGCGCTCTGCCCCCGCTCTGGCCGCAGGATGGGTGGCAATGTCACCAACCCAGCTTGGGAGGTGGTGGTCAGCGCGAACACCCTGCAGAGGAGGATAGCAACCCAGTGCCGCAAAAGGATGAATGGTCTCCGCTGTTCCGCTAGGGTAAGTCACTCTTTTCGACACTCCCAACTCACTGTCTCAAACCCATCACGCATCCACAGGGCCCTCACTCACTGTCAGTGCAAGGGACATCATCATTCACTCTTTCACTCTCACCGTCATTGTCCTCATCCTGTCCATGGGACCACTCACCACCCACACAGGCCAGGCATACTTATCATCTGGCCCAGTAGGCATCCTGATACACTCCCCCCATCTCTATCCATGCAGGACAAACAGCATCACAACAGGAGGGAAACGTCGCAGACAGGTGGAGGGATGCTGGAGATCAAAATTCTGACAGGTTTCGAAAACAGAGCCATCCAGCTGGCCGGCGATGACCGGAACCGGTCCTGTGCTGACGGTGAGGTCAGTGCTGCTTTACCAAGTGAGGATCCAGCAGTGCAACATTCATCAGACATCCATGCTGAGTGATGTGTCCTCTTTTACAGGCCACTGCCATCCACCAATTATCTCCCCTTGCTTCCGCAGACACATCTGCCAAACAGCCGACAGAGTTGATGATCCAGGGCCTCCAATAAAGCTCCAAAGAAGCCGCTGAAGAGGAAGCTGGAGGCATATTCCCTAAAGTCCCTTCACAGCACTCAGCCAAACCCTCCACCGGTCAAGAGACACACACCTTGGTGGGATCTAGTGTTAGAGTAGCCTTGGGATCACAATCTGGTGAGCACGTTTTGATCCGCAGCAGGCAGTGGCAGGGGCTTCCCTGGTCCTCAGCACTCAGTGGACTGCTGGAGACCAGAAATTTGCTGGTCCAAGTCAGATGCTGAGCCTCTGGACTCGGTCATGTCACAGTTGCAAGCTCAGGAACATTAGGAAGGGATGTCCGCTACACTCCTCAGGTTGCAAGGCATGATGGAGAAGTCTGTCCATCTTCAGGCTGAGGTGATAGCATTGGCATTGCAATGCACTGAGGTCAATACTGGCAGGATGACGGCCGCCATGGAGACTTTGGTCCAGGACATCACTACTGCACTGCTGCACAGGCTTAACTCCATTGTTGATGCTATAGTTGGCCTCCAGCAGTGTGTAGGCAAGAGGGGTGCTGGGCAGCTTGATATCACTCCATCTGCCCCTTCCGCTCACAGAGTCAGCCAATGGCCCTGCACCACCCATAGGAGGAGGATCAGCAGGTGCACGCTCCAGGGCCACCCACGCAGGTGACTCTGGGAGTGACCAGCCTATCTGACTCCCCACGTCCTGTGACCTCCACAGATCCAGCTTCACAAGCCGAGGAGAGTGCCACTGCCACACAGCAGAACCCCGAAAGCAGGCCGGGGCCCTCCAAGTTTCAGCCCTCCAGAGGACACCCGGCAAAGTCGTCACTGACAGAGCGTCACAGTCAGCAGGCTGCCTTCACCCTGCTGTAGCTGTCCAGTGACCACCAAGACATAGTGGCAGGGTTAGAAAAGATAGGTAGAAGTAACTCTTTTGAGTCAAAACAATTAAACTAAATTAGCAAAATCAGGGACAAAGTAAAAGCAGCCCCTTAAAGGGAAACTGCAAAAATGAAAGACAGAATGCAAAGGAAACTTACCAACATCAAATCAAAATGTGACTAATGGGGTCTATAAGACATGCCAGTTCCCAAGGTGCCCACCGAGCATGGAAGGCCTCAATGCTCCCTCTCCAGGGACGCCCGGCCGCGAACATAGCCGCGGGAGAGGGGCAGACAGTTGGGTCGGGCAACCCCCTAGATCACCCGCTGCCTTGATCTGTTAATGGTCAACCTGGCCAGACCCAGGAGCAGGCTCACAAGAAGGCCCTCCCTCCCCCCAAGAAAATGTAACTCTCTTGGAGTCAACCAATTGAACTAAATTAACAAAATAAGGGACAAAATAAATGCAGCCCCTAAAATTAGGGAGGCTGAAAACCAAAGACAAAATTTAAAGGAAACTTACAAACATTAAACTAAAATGTGATTTAGAGGGTCAATAAAACACCCCAGTCCCCGCGGTGCCCACCGGGCACGGAAGGCCTCGACAGTGCCGGCAGACACCGCATGCTGCCTCTCCAGGGACACCCAGCCATGAACATTGCCGCGGAAAGGGGCAAACAGTCGATTCGGATGACCCCCTCGATCATCCACTGTCTGGACCTATTAATGGTCAACTTGGCCAGGCCCAAGAGCAGGTTCATGATGAGGTCCTCCTCCCCCACAAGAAGATGTAACTCTTTCAGAGTTAAAACAAGTAAATTAAATTAACAAAATAAGGGATAAATCAAGTACAGCCCCTAAGTCAGGTCAGCTGTAAAACCAAGGACAAAGTTTAAAGGAAACTTATAAACATTAAACCAAAATGTGATTAAGGGGGTCAGTAAAACACCCCAGTCCCCGCCGAGCACGGAAGGCCTCGAGAGTACCAGCAAACACCGTGTGCTCCCTCTCCAGGGACACCCGGCCGCGAACGTAGCCGCGGAAGAGGGACAAACAATCGGGCGGGACTCCCTCGTCGATCGCCCGCTGCCTGGACCTGTTAATGGCCAACTTGGCCAGGCCCAGGAGCAGGTTCACGAGCATTGTCCCCTTCGAGGACCTCCTCACCCTCATCGGAGGAGATCTCCAGCTCCTGCATCTCCTCTTCAGCCAGCTCCTCTCCCTGCAGTGCCAGGTTGTAAAGGGCAGAGCTGGTGACACCCTCTGTGGGCTGTATTGCAGGGCTCCACCAGACCGGTCCAGACATCGGAACCTCATTTTCAGCATACCGATGGTTTGCTCCACCGAAGTGCGAGTTGCAGCAAAAGCCACATTATAACTTTGCTCTGCTGCAGCCTGAGGCCACCACACGGATGTCATCAGCCATGTTCTCTGCAGGTAGCCCTTGTCCCCAAGGAGCCAATCCTGTGGCCTCTGTGGACCCTGGAAAAAGGATCTGAGACCTATTGAGAATGTAGGAAACTGTGCGCAGGCCTGCAGGATGCATTTGTCATGGTCACACACCAGCTGTCCATTCAGCGAATGGAATCCCTTACAGTTGACATAGTTGACCCCTTGTTGTGGCGGAGATCTGAGCGCCATGTGAGTGCAGTCGATTGCACGCCGCACTTGTGGGAAATCTGAGACCTGGGAAAACCCAATAGTGCTTGCATCCTGGCTGTCCTGGTCCTGGGTAAAATGCAAAAAGGTGTGTGCCCTTGTGAAGATGACATCTGTGACCTCATGGATGCATTTTTGGGTGGAGGCATGTGATATTCACAGAGGTCACCTGTGAAGCCCTGAAAGGACCCACTGGCATAGAAACTGAGTACTGCTGTCACTTTCACAGCCACTGGCAATGGATGCCCTCCATGTCCCCATGGCACTAAATCCTGCAGGAATTGACAGATGTGACCGATCAGTTCCCTTGACATGTGTAGCCTTCAGAAACACTGGTTCTCGGTTGTCTGCAGGAATGAACGGTGGTGTCTATAAACCCTGGACCTGGCTAGGCGCCAACCAACGACAGTTCACTGTGGCTCTTCAACAGCATGTATTGGAGTTCCAGCTGCCGCTTCTTCGCTGCTCTTCCCTCTGTGCAGCCAGGTGCTTCTGTCACTCTCTCCTCCATCATCTCTGCTCTCTATAAGCCATGAGGTCTACAGCTAGGTCACCAGGCTCCATGCTCCTGATGCACTCGTCCTTCAGGATGAAAGAGAGAGATGTGTGGGTTAGCATGGGTGTACTAAGAGCCTGTCTTGGTTAAGCCTGAAGTCCCCTTAACGCATGCTGGAGAGTGCTGGCCACCGCTTGGATGGCCAGAGTTTAGGCTGCCCAAAACCCCACCCACCTCTGCCCCACTCCACCTGACCGATTGGCAGTAGCTTTGCCCACTGGACTGCATGCTGTGCTCTCAGCTCAGGCCCAGGCATTCTCCTAACCTGCACTGCAAGGCTGCACTGTTAGCTTGAATCCTGGGGGAGACTGGTCCAAACTGGGATGATGACATTGCAAGGGGCTGTGAGCACCTCCACCAGTGGCTGCTCCATGGCCAGCTTTAGCAAGGAGATTGTACAACGTGCCCAGTCGTCCAACTGTTCTGCAGTCCATTAAAAAGCTCATTAGTTTGCAGTCTGTGCCCAAGGAGTGAAAAGCTCAGGAATATTTGTTGTGACTTTCATGCCTCTGCATTGCTTGAGTGGGCAGATAAGCTAGAGGCCCGACTCCATGCATGTCAATGTGGCTGCATCTGAACTGCCTCAGCTGCAGTGGAATGGTCACTTTATACAAGGTTTCTCTAATGCATGGTTTCTTCCCTCCCATCCCACCTCGCACATACTTGTGCACTACCTTCAACTGTAGGGTTGCACTTGCCCCCACCCTCTCCAATGTGCCTCAACCTTAAAGTCCAACAGATGACCCAGGCGAGCGCTGTGCAATGTTACTGTGCACTGAGCTCAAAGAACAGCCTGCCAGGTGCATGCCTTATATATGTTGCTGTGAAACATGCAGGTATGGGCAGATGATCCAGTGGGAGAGAATGATTCTGGTTGGCTGGCCTTATAATGATATTCAGATGTATTACAATGAGGTTCCTGATGTCCAGTGGCGGGGAAGGCGGCCCGCCATCAACGGGTTGAGCGGGCGATCACAAACTTGTCTCATGGGTTGTGAAACTGATTTCTGGCCTTCTCGCCATATTGTCAGCTCACGCCAACGAGCACGCCCAATGCCAGCAGGCATGGAAAATTCCAACTCCAGCTTCAAGAAAGCTATTGACATGTGCAGAAGCTTGAAGTGATTAATCATCAACTGAAGCATATTGATGGGAGAACTAACAAGGCTTTGCACTATGCTGAGAGATAGTTCTGGTCTTCCAAGCACAAGACAATGGAAAAAAGTGTTGGGAAACCATATCTTCAAGAACTGCATTTTCTTTTAAAATTTGGCCGACAGCATCAAAACTTTGCCAACATTATCCTTTTTATAAAGTATTTTCCTTCAACCACCCATCTCTGCAGAGACCCTATTTCTTTGTTTTTCGTGTGCGCATGCAAATTTTAAAAGGAATAGATAGTTGCACTTCAACATTACGAATTGTGCTTTAACCAGTTTTTGTCACTTGTTTTAAAAAGGGAGTTTTGTTTTACAATAAATCAATCAATCATTCTAAGCTTATTGAAAGAAATCTGGTTAAAGTCCCTCTTATTCTGGCTCTGACAGTAGTTAAGGTAAATAATTGGCCACTTTGGTAAGTGGACTAAACATTTACACTAACGGTACAACCTGTAGAGTAGTGGGACAATCCTCTCATCCTGATCATAACAATAGGAACAGCCATTTACAGAAGGGCCAGCAGAAAGTTCAAGGCCAGAGTGGTGGATGTAAATATTACAGAGGACACCACACAAAAGAAAAAGAAGAATGTCCAGCATGGGGAAAGCAGTGCCCTAACTGCAAGAAGCTGCATCACTTTGCACACAAGTGTTTAACTGGAAAGAAGAAAAGCAAGCCTATAAAGATGGTAATTGGACGATGATCCTGATGAATGACTCGGCACCATGGAACAGGTTGACACCATCAAGTCTCACGGAAATAAATGGGTTGTGACTATTGGAATGACGTTTGCAGAAGGAAGGAGAGCATCAAGGTAATGTGAAGTGTCAGACAGATGCCAGTATTAGGTGCAACATCATGAGGTTTGCAGACATGTGTGAAATTGCTCAAGATGGTAACCTGAGAAAGAAGTCATTGAAGATAAGGTTGAGGCTGTATGATGGAATGATGCTCACCCCAAGAGGACAAACCAAGCTGGGAGCCTAATGCAATGGGAAGAAAGGAGATCTGCAGTTCCAGGTAGAAGATGCTAAGCAAAATCCCCTCATCTCAGCTGAAACAAGTCAAAAGATTGGGCTGGTTATCCTCCATGTATTAGAAGAGATTTGCAGTCTTTCACATGGCTCCTGACTGCTGAACAGATCCTGACAAGTTACAAAGATGGTTTCACAGGTCTCGGATGTCTTCCCAGTGAGTATCATCTTGAAGTAGATGAGAGCATGTGACCAACTTAGCATTTTCTGAGGAGTGTCCCAGCAGCCCTCAAGTCCAGCCTGAAAGGCAAGGTAGAGGAACCTGAAAAGATGGGAGTGAGCAAAAAAATGACAACTCCTCCAGACTGGATTATCAGCCTGGTAGCAGCTAAAATACCTGGATATTGGAAGTGCAAATATTCAACACACTCAACAAAAGTCAGCCCACTTGGCAACTTGGAACCTGTGTAGAGAAGTTGTCACCTCAGTTGTACATGGTGAACAACCAGATATACCGTCGCAACTGCAGACACATGTGTGCATGTGGAAAAGCAGACAGCTGATGAGGAAGAGTTGATTTAGTCAACTGAACAAAGAATGGAATGACCATCAGCCCCAGAGGTTAACTGCTCCACAACAAGTGCAACAGATCAGCAGCAACTCTCACCATGGCAACGTCATTTCCCGAAGGAGTAAAGTTACCCCAGGAACTGGCAGGTACCAGACCAACAATCAATAACAACCCACACGCACACCATTAAGAGACCTGAATGATTTAAAGATTGTATGTGCAATGTGTGTGTAGAAACAGGCAAAAGTGAGACAGAATGAACAGTTTTTGTTATTGACCATGTATGTGGGTAACTTGCAACTGCAAATGTGATTTTTCTTTCCATGAAAAGGGAGATGTTTGGAGAATTGCCTTTTTGCATGGTAGCCTATTGTGTACTGTAGTTTGCTATGGTCATGTGACCTCTGAGTTATTCCTTTGTGAGTAAAGGACTGAGGCAGAAACCATTTTACTCACCTCATGGAACACTATGGGAGGGTATGAATGTGGTGTGCATGAGAGATATCTGCCACCTGCAATGCCAACTGAAGGAGTCACGGCACCCTGCAAGGACCTCAGTGACTGGGGCATGATGGCTGGGATGGTTACCTGCAAGGGGAGCAGAACCTACTTGAGGGGTTGATCCATCCATGTACCCTCCCCTCATCTTCATAGGAGACAAGGGCCCATAGTGCCCACAAAAGGTCAATGACGGGTGGGAGAGTGCCAAATTTAGCAGTGCTGACGAAGGTGGAGGATGTCCTGAACCCTAAGAGTTAGGGGGCCAGATCAGCTGAAGAGGAGAGGCTGGAGTTAGTGCTGAGGGTGGTGAGATTCCTAGGGACCTTCTCTCAGCAGTGAAGCCGAGGGGGTGTGGCTGGGATGGGATGGGTGGTGTGTTGCAATCGGTGGAGATGATCAAGTTTGTGATAAGCATGATATGTTGCTGGTCTCGATCTGAGTTGCAGCTATTTTTACTCAGTCTCCCTTCTCATTGCTGAGTTGCACTAATCAGCATTATTCTTTCAGCAAGTCAGTCATTGGTCCCAGCAGACACCATCCCCAAAGGACCAGAATTAACCTGTGAGGAGTAGGAGGGGAACTCAGAGTGTGCACCGTTCCATTCTTGCTCCATGGCTAGGACCAGCTCAGATACTCACTCCTCAGACATGCGCATGTCAGCTGGACTGGTAGCACCAACTGGCTTGAGACTGCACAATGGTCAGACCAGCTGTCAGAGGCTGTGACAGTCCAGGCCTTTGACATTCAGAATAGTGTGGAAGACAAGATGATGAGCCCAAGGCAGATGACAAGCCTCTGGGATTGTGTGTGAGGCAGGAGGAGTTGGGTATCCAAAGGCAGGTGGGTGGCGATCTCTCAGAGATTCCAGAGGGTATGCAAACCCTGCCAAGGAGAATGATGGAGCCTATCCAGGTCTCTCTTCTGAATGCATGTCTTCCTCCATCGAGGCTCAACATGCTGCTCTGGACCCTGATGTTCCTCTTCTGAGTCATTGTGTGACCTCTCATCTGAGGATGTCTTTATCATCCATGATGTCCTTATCAGCCAGTTCTCCGCAATGTCAAGTTGTGCAGCAAACAACAACAATCAAGGAGACATGAGCCCATGCGTACTGCATGATGCCAGCATATCAGTCGAGCCAGTGGAAATGCATTTTTGGCAGACCAATGGTCCTCTCTATTGGTACTCTGGTGGACTCTGGTGGAAGGATGGCTTGCATTGTGGCTCTCCTCTGCTCAGAACATGGATGCCTGACTAGTGCCAGAAGCCATCTCCTTAGCGAATAGCCCTTGACTCCAATTAACCAGCTATCGAGTTGCATTGGGGGTGTAAACAGCCATGGAACCTCGGAGTGCCTGAAGCATAATGGCTATTTCTAGGATACTACACGCACACATCAGCAGGATGTGCAGATCAAATGCTAACTACACGTTCAGGGAATGAAACCCTTTCCAGTTCACAGACGCCTCTGGCTGGCTTGCGAGTGCTTTGATGGCTACATGTGTGCAGTCAATGGTCCCTTGCACTTTAGGGAATCATGCATTTTTCCCAAAGCCCCTTTTTACCTCAGCCTGGCTACAATCGTCAGTGGTAAACATTATAAAGTTGTCCACTCCGCTAAACAATGCATCAGTTACTATCTTGATACAATGATGGGTGAGGATTGTGATCTACCGCAGAGATCTCCTGCTGCTCCTTGAAAGGATCCCGAGGCATAGAAATTTAAGGCCATTGTGACCTTCAGTGCCACAGTATCAGATGGCCACCCATGGAGTTTGAACTCATCTCCCCTGCAAGCATCTCACTAATGGATGTGACTGCCTCCCTGGAGAGAAACCGCCTTGTACATCACCAGAGTTCTGTCATCTGAAAGTAACTTGAGCACTGTCTGTGCGTTCTTCCTTCAGGGTAACATCTTCTCCTTGGGCAGCCCTGCTCACGTTCCTCTCTGAGGCCTCTGTCTCTTCAAAGTCACCATGCCGCACACGGAGGCAGGCAAGTTGGTTGCTGCTGCCCCTGCCCAGCTTCCCCCCTCTCCCTCCTTCTTCCTTTGTTCTCACTTGAGGGGCGTCCACCGGAGGACCCTGTCCCTCCTTTGTTTCAGCCTGCCCTCTGAAGGCCCCTCCTTGGCTGAAGTCCCTTTTCCAAGTGACTTACAGCTGAACTCTTCACTGACTCAACATCAGAGGCTTGCTCAGAGTGTCCGATAAAATTTCCCTCACCTCTCAGGCAGTCTCAGCTGCAGCCCCAAACTCCTCTCTGATGAAGTCTTTTATCCCACCCTTGTGTTCCTTGGGTGACCCTGCTGCCATTCCCTCCCACCCGTGCAGTCCTTACAACCATGTGGGCAATGAAAAATTGTGGTGAATTGGCAATTTTATTCACACATCAAGTTTTTAATTGGCCTGTATCGGAAGGCCAGCTGGCTTCTGTCTTTTTGGCCAGTTTGCCCTCTGTAATATTCCAGTGAGGTGTAATGACATTGGGGACCTGACCCTGCCACACTCGATTTTACAGCAGATCGGGAGGGACATCTGCCCACTGTGCAAAAGTAAAATCTGGCCCATTAGCTGTGTCTCGTTCTCCTGCGATACAGCCAGACCTGCTGATTATTTCCAGCATTTTATTTCAGATTTCCAGCATTCACAGTATTTATTAAATATTAATTTATTAATTGTGTTAAATTTGTTGCTTGTTTGTTGCTGAAATCCAGGAAACTCAGTTTCATAAGCATTTTTATTTCCTGTTATTGGTTGTCTCATTTGAATTTTTATGCTTGAAGTTTGGAAAGGGGTGTTCACACCACTACTGCCCCTTCAATAAGAATGCCAAAATCTACCAGACCCAGAAACATGAGCTTTATGCAAAATATTGGAATCGTGGGCCAGGGTTTTTCGCCCGTTGGGCGAGTTCAGTGAGGCAGGCGGCAGCTGACGGCAATCCGACTGCCACCTGCGATCGGCTCCGCACCGCGATTTTATGCAGGTGAGCCAGTTAAGGCCCAACCAGCTCAATGTCCGCCAGGTCCAATCACGACCTGACAGCCGATTCAAACATGGCTGCAGAAGCCATTGGTAGGATGCCAGCAAAGGACGTTGACCTCGTGATGGACAGCATTGCGGATGGTCATGGCAGGTGGGAAGGCAGGCCAGTGTGGCATTTGGCCATGCATTCTCTGATGTGCGCCTCGCTGCCCTCCTGAAAAGATGGCAGTGCAGAGAGAAATCCTTGTCCCCAGGGACAGGAGGAGGAGGCCCCCCACCGACACCAACCACCCCCCCCCCCCCCCCCCCCCCCCCCCCCCCCCCCCCCCCCCCCCCACCTCACCAAAAGGGCCTGGGAGGAGGTGGCATCCAGGGTCAGCAGCCACGATACGGTGAGGTGCACATGGGTCCAGTGCAGGAAGCGCTTCAACGATCGGGAAGGGTGAGTATCATGTTGGCTTGGGTCACTTTGCAGAGCAGTTAAGAGCTGCCCATGACCCCCCCCACTCCGCCGCCACCAGCCCCACCCGCTTAGACCTCAGAGGTGTTAGAGTGTGAGTGGCAAATGTCAATGAGGCAGCATCTGGGCAAGGGGGTGAGCCCTGGCTGCTTGGACTGAGTGTGTTCCGGCTCCAGGGTCACAAATCAGCTGAGCCCTGCTAGGTATTCCTCAGGTGGGGTTGGCCAGGCTGCAATGGCACTGCAGGTACAGGACAGGCTAATCAATGCTCCCCTATCCTTTCAAGAGAAAACATCCCATAACAATGCAGAGAGGATGTGGACTGGCGGAGGACCACCCCACCTCATCCTCACTCGATATGAGCAAGAGGCCCTGGACCTGGAGAGGTGCCATGCGCTGAGGTCAAGCGGCTAAGGTGAGTTTGGGGTGCCACAGGGAGGTAAGAGTGCAGTGCACTGAGGTGAGAGTGTCTGTCATTGCAACCATTCCACTGTAGTCTCTATATTGATGTGAGTCTTGAACCTGGAATCCCCATTGATAATGGAAAGATGAGGGCACCCTGATGCATATCTCTGTCTCATCCGGGTGCCAGGCATGCACAGTAACAGTGTAATGACTTCAACTAATGACTTGTCCTTGTTCTTCCTTTCAGGGTCACCAGCAGCCCATCAGGGTGAGGAGCCTGAAGGCCCACCTTGACCCCAGAGGACAGCACCCAACAGAAGGCACCTGCGTCACACCCTCTCTGCCAAACAGGCACCAGCGTAGATACTAGCACTTCAGTGGGCATTAGATTTGTGGCTAGTGTCTTGGTGCACATTGGTGAAGGCACTTCATACTCACTTGAGGTTCAGGCGAAGGCAGAGATTGCCCAGGGCACCAGAAGTCAGAAGGCTGCTGGGGACCAGGACGATGCTCAGTCGATGGCTGATGATGGGCCTCTGGAGGCATCCCTGAAGCAGCAGCTGCTGGAAGTCCAGCAGAATGTGCAGGAGGATCTGGCGGAGATACATGAGGGAATGCGTGCCATGTTCTCTGTTGTGGAGGAGTCCTTGCAGCGCGTGAGCAATGCAATGACCCTCATGGCCAAGTGCAATGCCTCCTCCATGGAGACAGTGGCAACTCTCACAGAGAGGCTCCTCCAGGAGCTGAACCAGGGATTCCTGGGGATGTGCTCGAACCTGCAAGCCCTCACACCAGCAATGACCTCAGCTGGTCAGTGTCAGTGTGAGAGATGAACTGGGCACCCAGTATCCCAGCTGGTTGCCCATCCATCAATGGTGAGTAGGGAGGACCAAAGTGACCTCACATTGGCTCACGATCTGCCTATCAACTCTGTGGGCTCCTCTCAGGGCGCTCCGGATGATGGCAGCAGTTCCTCTGCCAGCGACCATGGCATCTGATGAGGTTGCAGCCACTGGAGAGATGCCAGCCTTGACACTGGCCGCTCCTTCCCAGATGGGCCTGGTACAGACTCTACGGGCCAGACGACACCCGCCAAGTTCATCAAGGCCAACAAGACAGCAGAGTGAGCAGGCTGTCTCCGGTGCCGGTGCTAGCAAGGGGGGAGCGCCTAGATGTAGCACCCGCAAGCACAAACTTAACGCATTTAATCACAACATGGCCAGAGCACAGGTGATATTTGTTTCCCCCACTTCTACGTTAATTGTTCATTGGTGTGATGGATAACACGTCTCAATTGTATAATGTATGCCAGGCACCATATCATTAAATGTGTACAACAAGTGTCTGGGTGCTTCATTCGTTCTGCAGGTGCAGGGTAAACCATGATGTTATGATTGACTTGTTTCTAATTAAACTTTATTGAAACTTTATTATTCACCAAGCAAATGTTACTGTCAGGGATCGAGATTAGAGCCTGCAACCCTGGCTTGTTATGGTGGTTCTTATTTGATAGGTTAGCTGAAGGAAAATTGGTAACCCTGCCTCCCTGGAGGCTGCCCAAGTCAGCATCTGCCCCCTCAGTGTTCTCCTGACCATGCTCGTCCTCTGGCTCACTACTGGACTCATTGTCTGATGCCTGAGCAGCTGCGTCAAGACATTCTTCCTCCACTGCGTCCCCCCTTTCCAGCACCAGATTGTGGAAAGTGCAGCATGCAACCACCATCAGTGACACATAATCTGAGGGGTATTGCAATGCGCCCCCTGAGTGGTCCAGACATCGGAAGTGCATCTTGAGAAGACCGATGGTTCTCTCTACACAGCCCTTGTGGAGGTGTGGCACCTATTGTACCACTGCTCAGACTTTGTTCTTGGATGGCGGAGAGGAGAGCCACCTTTTGAGGAGGTAGCCCTTGTCACCCAGCAGCCATCCATCCAGCCGGGCTGGAGCGCTGAAGAGACCCGGCACCTGGGAGAGTTTGTATCAGGCCCGTCTGGGAAGGAGCGGCCAGTGTCAACGCTGGCATCTCTCCAGTAGCAGCAACCTCATCAGATGCCATTGGAACTGCCAGGGTATCTTGCACAGACTTGCAGAATCAGCATCCTGTGGTCACACACTATCTGCACGTTCATGGAGTGGAAGCCCTTCCTGTTGACGAAGGCACCGGGCTCACCTGCTGGTGCCTTGATGGCCACGTGCGTACAGTCTATTGCACTCTGGATGCGGGGGAAGCCTGAAATCACTGCAAAGCCTCTGGCTTGCTCAGCCTGGCTGGCCTCGTCCATACGGTAGTGAATCAAAATCAATGCACGCCTGAACAGAGCGTCAGTCATCAGCTTGACACAACTGTGGACAGCTGACTGGGAGACTCTGCAAAGATCCCCCACTCAATCCTGGAAAGAGCCAGAGGTATAGAAGTTGAGGGCCACTGTGACCTTCAGAGCCACTGACATGGGGTGTCCACCCACACAGTCAGAGCTGACCTCAGGCGCAATCATCTGAAAAATGGAGGTCATCCTCTCCCTTGAGGGGCAGAGCCTCCTTTGACATTGCACCTCGGACATATTGAGGTAGCTGCTTCGTCGCCTGTACAGCAGGATAGTGGCTTCTGCTGCGGCCCCTTCCATCTTGGACTTCCTGTTGACCTTGCATCCCTTGTGCCTGCGCCTCTCCTCCCACAGGTTGCTCCCCTGGAGGCTGAATAGGAACACCTGGCCTCCTCCCCCTTTTGGCCCTCTCTTCCTCCTCAGAAGAGGTGCCTCCAGCAGAGACCACAATCCCCATTCCCAGGGTAAGGAAAGGCTGTTTGATATCTGGAAGGCCCCAAGTGGTTATGAATCCTCCAGGGGCCTGGAAAACAACACTGAATTCTGAACTGAAGCCTCTTATTTCTGTCAAAGCAGCTCTGAAGCAAAATGAAGATGCCCTGTTCACAAAAGCAAGCAGCAGCAAGTTATAAACTGAAGTACAAACTACCCACATGAACAAGCCCACTCACCCATCTTATCCCACCCATGGATGAGGTTTTGAAATTATGGCCTGGCCGCCTGCCCGTTTGGCCTGTGCAATGACCTGAAAAATCACACGGGCTACGTAAACACTGAGACAATTGGTATCTCAAGGGCCTTAACTGGCCACTTAATTAATGGCGGAACGGCTCCATCTTCATTGCGCGCCTGCCTAGCGAAATATTGCGAGGGTGTGCGTTGACGTCGGCACGCTTGGCTAATGTCAACGCGCTTTATTTCTCGCTCGGACGTGTCAGGCACAGACCCACACGCAGACCTAGAGTTCTGCCCATAGACTTACACTTTTTTAATTGCCCCTGCAGTTCAGTACAGAAATTTGTTGCCTTCAGCAAAAGGCTCAAAGTACCCCAGTAATCTCATAAAACAATTGAAACCTATTTTGAAGCACCTTTGCTGGTCAAGCCTGTGGTAATTACAGAAATTCTATTTTCCAGTTCAGGGAGGACAATATTCATTTTTCAATAAAAGTACAATACTGCAGAAGCTGGAGATCTGAAATAAAAACAGAAAATGCTGGAAAAACTCAGCAAGTCTGGCAGCATCTGTGGAGAGAGAAACAGAGTTAATGTTTCAGTCCATATGACTCTTCTTCAGAACCTTCATTTTCACTTTTCAAGTTGCAGTCAGTTGGATGAGAATTCAGCTGACCTGCTGCACTGCCTTCCCTAATGTCAAAGGACATGTTTTAATGTAATTCTTTCACTTTTGCAAACAACCACACCACTGTTGATGAGTTTATATTGATGAATATTTATTTAATTAATTCTCAGAATGTAGACATCAGAGGCAATGCCAACATTTATTCCCCCTCCTGAGTTTGGCTGCTTCAGAGGTCATTAAAAGTCAACCATGTTGGTGTGAGACACAAGTCACATATATGCCATACCAGTTCAGGATGGCAGATTTCCATCCATTAAGGACTTTAGCGAATAATGAATTTCTCACCAATCCGATAGCTTCATGGTCACTATAACTGATAACTTTTCTTTAATTTCTAGAGTTATGAAACTATATTCAAATTCTCAAACAGCTACAGTGGGATGCTTGTTAATTATTAAGAGATTGCTAGTCCAGGAACATTAGAACTATGCCAATGTACCTAAGGACATACTTACAAAAGGTAGAACACGATCAATGTTTTTGAAAGAAAGACTTGTGTTGAAATTGTGATTCAACTTTTTCTGATGTCCTTTAGCTATTAATGCCAGTTTTCTTTCCAGTCAGAATTAAGGGAAAAAAATTATTCTCAAACTTCATGTATAAATACTTAACAAAGTAAATAACATTTCTTTGTGTGCTACTTTTTAACAGCAGTTACCATTTCGAGGACAAGGAGCTTGCTGATGATTTATTTTGTTGCCTGACTTGGTGCTGCTGGCTGGGAGCCTCAACCACCAGGGATAAGAATTGGAAACTTATGTACATGTTTTGCATGATTTCTGACCATGATATGATCGAAACATTGCAGGTAACATGCTCCCAAATTTCCAATATGAATTCTGTTGGGTAACATTCTGTGATGACGGCACAAAGCCAAATTAATGCCCTTTGAATGTCATGCTGACAGTGAGAGCTTTTTGTAGAAACATAGAAAATAGGAGCAGGAGCAGGTCATTTGGCCCTTCAAGCCTGCTCTGCCATTCAATATGATCATGGCTGGTCCTGTATCTTGACACCATATTCCCGCTCTCTTCCCATACCCCTTGACACCTTCTTAAATATGTTCAATGACTTTGCCTCCACAGCCTTCTGCGGTAGAGAATTCCATAGGTCCACCACCCCCTGAGTGAAGAAATTTCTCCTCATCTCAGTCCTAAATGGCATATTCCATATCCTGAGACTGTGACCCCTTGTTCTAGACCCCCCAGTTAGTGGAGACATCATCCCTGCATTCAGTCTGTCCAGCCTGTCAGAATTTTATATGTTTCAATGAGAACCCCTCTCATTGCTCTGTGAATGCAGGCCTAGTCGACCTAATCTCTCCTCAAAAGACAATTCTGCCATCCCAGAAATCAGTCTGCACTCCCTCCATGGCAAGCATATCCTTTCTTAGGTAAGGAGACCAAAAGTGCACACAATACTCCAGGTGAGGTCTCGCCAAGGCCCTGTGTAGTTGCAGTGGAATAGCCTTGCTCCTGTACTCAGGTCCTCTCACAATGAAGGCCAAAATGCCATTTGCCTTCTTAACTGCTTGCGGCACCTGCATGCTTTCCTTCAGTGATTGGTGTACAAAGACACCCAGTCCTTTTGTCTATCAATATTCTCAATCTATACTCTGCCATTCTGATTTTCCTACCAAAGTAGATAACTTCACACTTGTCCACATTATACTGCATCTGCTTGTATTTTCCCACTCACAATTTATCTAAATCATCTTGAAGCATCTTAACATCCTCCTCACCATTCACATTCCCACCAAGTCAGCAAACTTGGAAATATTACATTTGGTTCCCTCATCCAAATCATTGATATATATTGTGAATACCTGGGGCCCAAGCACTGATCCCTGCAGTACACCACTAGTCACTGCCTGCCACTCCGAAAAAGACTCATTTATTCCTGCTCACTGATTCCTGTCTGCTACCCAATTCTCAATCCATGCCAATATATTACCCCCAATCCCATGCCAGTTGGTTGGCAAGCAGTTAAATCCTATAGCCCAGAAATTATTATTAGGTGATATAAGCAGGCCAAACTTTAATGCATTTCTATAACATTCCCCAGTCAATGGTTAAGCTCAGTTAAAATAATAGATCCAGGAGCATGATACAAATGTATCCCTTAATATCAACAGCAGTAACTTCTAAATTTAGAAGACTAGAGTGGGCCTCCAGCACTTTATGAGAGTTCTGAATATAGTATTAGTTTACTTTGATAGAGTCAGTGTCCAATAATTAACATTTAAGGTATGAAGAAATATTTACTTACTTCTAAAGCATATAATGACTTTCTTAGGTATTTGCATCTACATCAAAATAACTCGAATACCAGTAAATGTGAAATCAGCTTAAAACAATCACTTTGTTGCTGGAAGAAGCCAAATGTTTGCAGTATCTTGACAGGACCTCAGTGTGAACCTTCTGTTGTTTTTCTCCACATTCACTCAGCTAGGGGTCCATTGCCTATTTGATATTTTCCACAACGATGCTCAAGTTCTTTTGCAGCCTTTCACCTAGCCTCTGTGACATCAACATATTTTAGCTCATTCATGAGAGCTTTGCCCAAAATGAAAATGCTAACTCCTCGATTTGGTTATTTTCAGCTGACAGGGTGTATAAAGCAGAGGTCACCATAGGTCAGGGAAATGCCAAAAGCACTCTTGGACCTCTATTATATGCTGCCAGAGGAAGTGCATTCACACAAGGTTTGAAACATACTTAAAAGGCTAGTATAAGCAATGATAGAAATGTTACCTCTCAAGCTGTCCAACAGTCCAGCGCATTTCACAAATAATATCCATCCAATGCCATTTGCTAAAAGAGCAATATCCTGAATGTCTGTGTTTCACATTGCACCAAACTGACACTTATTGCAATAGATTGTCCTTATCGTTCTTTTTGCACTAAGTGCACCTCCCACTAGCTGAGAACAAGGCAGCGTGGATATGCCAGCAATTAATGGAGCTCAAACCACATTCGTGCACTTTCCTCACCAAAAGAAAACATGTAAGAGGCCAACGGCCTTGATGGAGAAGTAATAATTGTTTGGTGGTCGAATCAGGGAGAAATGAAAACTTTTAAATAGAGCATCATTCTCGAGCTGTTGGCTTGCCCATTTAAAAAAGAATTCCTTCCTAATATTTTCCCTAAATGTTTTCTCAATATTGAACATATCGTATGTCACAGTTAGAGAAAAAATATGGTTCAACACATCACTCACTATACCTTAAAGACTGAAGACTGAGATTACAACAGTTTAAATTCTGAACTGATAAATTTATTACATCTGACTGCTGCTCACTTATTCCACATGTCAAAATATAGCAACAAATCTACATGTGCATTCCATTCTAATTGCAAGGATGTAAACATTAGTGTCACCATTCTCCATGAGGAAAGAGCTATTTTCAGTATAGTTAGCATCACCTGAAGGTATCTAATCCTCACTGAATGATTTACTTTCTCTTAATATTGAATTTGAATAAGGACATGAGAGAGATGGGGAAATTTTAACCCCCAGAAGCAGGTGGTTTTTTGTTGGCTGGGAATTAAAAAGTGAAAAAATAATTTCAAACATGAACCCAACCTGCCTCGAACTCACTCACTCACATACTATAAAGGAGACGGATGAGGGGCAGGTGACAAATACTTCTCCTGGAGGTGCATCAGTCATTGAAATCTTTCACAAAGGCTGTGTGCTTCCATTTTAGCAAGGTTTTTATTTTTAACCAGGCCTTGGGCAACCTGACAGGCAAAAGGAGGCAAGAAGGGCTGGATCCATAAGATTAGAACCTTTACAGCACTACTTGTGGGCCAGGAGAAACAGAAGTGTTTCCTCGTGGCCCAAGAAGCTATACAATGCACTTCCATCTCCACAATCTCCCCTCAGAATTCCCATCACCAGCTTCCCCCCTACTCTGATCTTCCCTTTTTCTTACCATGATCGCCAACTTCCCCCATCTCACCTCCTGCTCACCCCACAATCTTCCCCCTGTGAAATCCTTCCTCCACCACCATTGAACCTAACTGCTCTTGGGCTGAGGCCTTGTGTCATAAATGTCCCTGTCCAACAGGCAGCTACGCCTGCCAATACGACTGTCTTTTGGACAGGGAACCTAGGGAGAACAAAAGAAAAAAATCACACATGCTTTGGAATTAAAACCCCACAGTGCACTCTCAAATCTTCAGATCATGGACTGGATTTTTGCAGACTCCGGGAGATCCCGCAAACCTTTAAAAATGACGGCCTGGAGCCATTTCCAGGATTCCCGGCCCCTTTCCCTGCACCCCCAATTTTTGTCAAAGTGGGATAGTGCAGGTCACAAGCCCGGACCCTGCAATCTTGACCTGGGTGGCTCCATTGTGGGGTAGGCATCTCCTAGCCCTCCATAATTTTCATGGAGTCAGGCCAGCTTTTCAATAACTCATGGTTCATAGCCCCTCAGAGGTGTTGTGAACCATAGTCTAGATGAGGGAACTTTTTGAAAGATAAGCCCAAATGATCTTCTCCATGCCCCCATCACTCAAACCTCATGATGCATTCTTGGCTGAGAGCGCAGACAACCATTAGTCTGTCAAAAGGCTGCATCCAAGGGAAAAACATTGTTTGAGAGCTTTCTCTCTTATATCTATTTCTCAATTGCTTAATATTGATTTACACAAGATAAAGAGGGGTCAAGTGCTTACAGTTTCTGCTACTGATACTTTAAAGGGTTGGTTGATTGACACTTTTATGGGACTGAAGTTAAAGGAGTTTTTTGTAAGAAAGTTATGAATCAATGAGTGTTTTAAAGCTATTTTCACACATGACATTGTTACTCTAAGGTTCATTGGGCTGTGTAGAGTGCATACTAGGAAATGGGCATTGGAGTGAAATTGGTTGGCAGGTGGGGCCCTTGGGGTTGGATGAAGGAGCATAGGTTGGCAAAGAGGGTATGAGAAGCCATTGGAAGTGGGTGGTGGGCATAGGTTGGCATGGAGGGTATGAAAATCCATCCCCATAACTCCTCACCACCACCTCCCAAATCCAAAATCTTGCCCCAGTAAATATCAGGACCAAGATGTGTTAAACTTACCCCAGCTAAAAAAAATCACCAGCATAGTTAAGAGTCAAACAAATTGTTAATGGCCATTATGTTGGATCAGTGTGCAAGGGCTCTGTATTTCCTAGACAAAGCACATATCAGAAGCAGACACTTGTAAAGGAACCTTTTCAACATCTTTCCCATGGATGGAGGAAAATAGGCAGATTTTACTATCGGTGGTATTCTCACCCATCTAATTTTCTGATAGTCATTGCGCCCAAATGACCCAGTGCCTTGTTGCAGACCCTGAAACTCTTCCTATTCTATTCAACAAAGGTCTAAGTAACAGTGAAATCTGTTTGTCCATCTATTTTATTTCACATCTACCAAAAATATTTATATTTGAAATAAATAAGAAACATTTCAAAGCACTTCACATACAATTACAGGACATTGAAATGCAGTGACAGCTGCATAGGAAAATGTAGCAGACATTTTATACACAGCAAAACTACACAAACAGACATCAATGACCAATGAATTTACTTTGGGTGATGTTGTTTGAAGGAGAAATGTTGGTAAGGACACCGAGAAAACGCTCTGTTCCTCTTCAAAAAGTGGCAAGAACTTTTCAATGCCTCCTTCACTGAACAGTGCTACCTTAGGTTCACATTTCATTAAACCCACAACCTTCTCACTCAGAGGCTATCAAATGAGCCAAGTTTACAGACATTTTTTTCTCTTTTTAGTCAAGGATTGTCATTCCTGAGAACGATTTTTTTAAGTAGCTAAAACACTTTTTTCATACCATATGCATTCCATTCGGTGGAAGAATCTCATTGAATGATATCATCCAAACTCTCGAACTGTCTGGGAGTTTTTGGTCATTTATTTCAATCAGTTGGCTACTGTTGTGTTGAGAAATTCTCCTGAACTATCCCTGGTCTGCTTTTTTTGCTGGTCGTGATACTGTTCCATAAGTTGCATATATTAATAATTCCAAATTCAAAATGTTTACAGATTAAATGAAAAATTACATGAAAAATGTTTATAAACAAAGATGCACTTAACCACTGTTCAAATTTTGAGGGCAAATGAATTAAGATATATGTCCAAGTTGTTTCTGTTGAGATTCAGTCTTGCTTTGCATCTCCTGACAATTTCCCACTGCTGCAACAAAGCCATGAGTAGGGAGTATAGCCTGTGATAGAGTGAAATGCCATTCCCCTCACTATATATACCAGTGACCAGCAAGAGCCACAGCTAACTACTCACTTTGCATATTTTCATCAAATCTGAGATTAGTGGTATTAACTATATACAGAAATGCTTTAGTTTTGATTAAATACAGAATAGGAAACATATTGTGTGCTGTATGTTACATTTAATTTTCATAAATACTGCAATGTATTCTCATGGTCTGCTGTATCCATTCAGACAGTGGCAGATGTTTGACATTTAATCACAAGATAATTTTCCATGTTCTGTAATGAGAGTTGGCAATACCTTTCTGATAGTATTGCAATTCTTCATAAAACTTAACTTACTGAACATTTTTGTAAAATTGAAACATATGAACTGAGGTTAAGATTAAGATTAGTTAACTGGCTTGTGCTTCAGTGGCTTTAGGACATAATCTTTATTACCTAAACTCTATAGTATAGATGAATACCATGAAGAATTGGCTCTTGAAGGCTAATTACACTGCTGTTATCTTTATATTATTTCCTAGAAATCATGTGTACATTTCTATTGTGTAACAGTACGAAGTTCTATGAACTAAATTTGGCAGCTTTGTACCAGTTTTTTTTTACTAATTAGTTTATTCTCAAGATGTGGGTGTCACTGGCAAGGCCAGCATTTCTTTCCCATTCCTCAACATCCTGAGAAGGTGGTGGTGGGCCTTTTTCTTTAAGTGCTGGTAAAAGTTTAATTGCAACTCAGTGGCTTGCTTGACCACCTCAGAGAGTACTTAAGAGTCAATCGTATTGGTGTGGGACTGTAGGCCCATGAAGGTAAAATTGAGTGAGGAAGACAGTCATTACTTGTTTTGTGCTACAGCTCAAGGTTAATTTCTTGCCAGAGCTAAACACCATTAGTGCTGAGGACCTGGATGCAGTGCCACAAAGAGTTCCATGACCTTACACAAGTGGTCAAAACCCCTGAATACATTTTCAGAAGCCATATCCTACCAACTGCACCACTAGCCTTAAACACTCCTCAATGCAGCACGAGCCCAACACTCAGGAACATAGGAACATGAGTAAGCCATTTTACCCCTCAAGCCTGTTCTGCCATTCAATGAGATCAAGGCTGCTCTGCAACCTAATTCCATTTACCTCACTTTGCCCCATATCCCTTAATAACTTTAGCTAAAAAAAATACTGACTCAAAGGAATTAATCAACATGTTTGCCATTTGCTTATTTTTATTGGCAATATTCATAGTTAAGTTTTCAAGGGATTTGCATTTTCTTCTGACCAAGCTCGCTTTCCAAATGTAATGGTAAAAGTTTCTTGTGTTAATTTTGATATCTCCTATACGTTTCTTTTCATACTCCCCTTTTGTAACCTTTTACTATGGCTTGAATTTTTGCACAGACAGAGGGTGCCTCTGGCTTATCCAAAATGGTGCTGGAGGTCCAAGTCTAGAGCTCCCACCCCCAAACCCAGCCCCTACCATTTTTACAGGGGGTACGGGGGTGGGTTGCACTTTGTACATCCGTGATTCATGGAGACAGCTGCACATGTTAAAGTGTAGCTGCCTCCAATCAGATCCAAATTTCATTATTGGGATGTCCAAAACGCAATTTATACACTTTAGACCTAACAGAAGAAGGTCTAAACTTAGCAGAGTTCTTTGGAGAGGTAGGGTATGGACATGGTCCCGGGACACCTTTGGGAGAGGTAGGGTGCCCTTTGGGAGAGTTGAGATGCTCTTTAGGAGAAGAAAGTTGCCTTTTGGGAGAGATAAGGCACCCTTTGGAATTGTTAAAATTAGGATTAGAATGTGCATAGGAAGTGGATAAACTCATTGGAACTGTCAAAGGAACTGTAAAGTTGCTGTCCAGGGGACTGTCAAGGGAGCTGACAAAGCATTTAAATTTCTTGCTCTTAATATATTTGAAGTAACAGTTTACGATTTTTTTTTTACAAATCAGTGTTTGTTACTTCATTCTGTATGTTGACAGAAGCCTGGAGGTTATAATTATAGGATTAGTGCTGCATGACTAATTTAACAACCTATCACTAACACAGTAGGGTGCCTGCCTGTGAGTTCACAGTTTGATTGGCAGCTCCAAGTGTTTATAAAGTCTTTGATGTGGGATTATGAATAGAAATGATTGAATGTTATAGGGATTATGTGGTTGAAAGAGTTCAAATAAAGTGAATAGGTTTTTAACAATAAGAGTTTTTTTTAATTAGTGAATTAATCAATAGAACTTTGTTTTATTTCCATTCAGCATGGGTCCTAATGTCTGCCCATGGTGGATACTGGGTGAGTTGGCATGGAGGGTATAAGGGCAAAGGTTGGTGGGTTGGAAGAATTGGTTGGCACCAAATTGGCATAGGAAGTATCGGGTCATAGAGATAGGTAGAAGGGCATAGGTTGTCATAGGGGCTATAAATGGCCATGGAAATGGGTAGAGGGGCATAGTTTAGCATGGACTATTATAAGGGTCCTCGGCGGTAGTTAATAGAAAGAGGTAGGTTGGCATGGAGGGTTTAAAGGGCAATGGAGAGGTTGGTGAGGCATGAGGTGGCATAGGTTGGCATGGATGGGGTTTGGGGAGTGTGTAGGGTGTGAGGAGGTGAGGGCTAGAGGGTCGTGTTATTGTTTGATTGTTTTTTTATTTTGTAGCAGTGATTGCCAGATCACCAAGGCCAGCCTTTCTCCCAACCTGCCTCCGCACCCAGCAGTCCTTATGCTGCCTCTTAACTGTTTCTGGGGTTAGCGGGCCTGACTCACATTACACCCCACCTCCCAGAACAAAATTGGAACTGTTTTTCAGGAGTCTGGTTCATGGAACCTGGAATTCCCCCAACTGTACTCTCCCAACACAGAAGGGAAAATTCAGGCCTTGATGTTTTGTCACTCTTTACAACTCTTCGTATCTTTTCCACATTTGCCAGGATCTGGCTATATTTTACATTTTTGTACATTTTCTTTAGTTTTATGTTGTCTTTTACTTTTTTTACTTTTCCATAGCTATCTTTTTTGGCAAGTAGAGCTCTTGTAGCACAATTTTTTGAATGCCTCCCAGTAATTTTCTGTCATTTTATCCATTAAGAGATTTAAACAGTTTACTGAAGACAGACTTTTTCTCATTCCATTGTAATCAGTCTTATGTAAATCTAGAATTTTAGTAACGGCTTCATGTTTCTCCCTTTCAAACATTACGTTGATCTTGATCATATTATGATCTCTATTATATAAATGTTCACCAATATTAGTTTGTTAACTAAAACTGGCTCATGACTAAATCTAATATGGTCTGCTCCTTTACCTGGAAAAACTCAGCAGGTCTGGTAGCATCGGCGGAGAAGAAAAGAGTTGACGTTTCGAATCCTCATGACCCTTCAACAGAACTAGTTCTAGTTCTGTTGAAGGGTCATGAGGACTCGAAACATCAACTCTTTTCTTCTCCGCCGATGCTGCCAGACCTGTTGAGTTTTTCCAGGTAATTCTCTTTTTGTTTTGGATTTCCAGCATCCGCAGTTTTTTTGTTTTTATGGTCTGCTCCTTGTTGGTTCTAAGACATATTGTTGCAGAAAACTATCCCAGAAAAGGTCAAGAAATTCACTACGTTCTAACATGTGTGAGTCTGCTTATCCCCATTTATATGAAAATTAAAATCCCCCATTAAAACCGCTCTGGCTTTGCTGCATGTCTGTCAAATTTCAGCATTTATACAAGCTAATTACTTCACAGCTTCTACCAGAATACCTATACACAACTTTCACAACATTTTAAATCATTTTTTATTTTTTACTTCCGACCATAAGGTCTGCACTGCCAGATTAAATCCCATTATATCTCCTATTACCATTGAAGTGATTTCACCCTTAATCACTAAGGCTTCCCCCTATCATTTTCCCAATCTTTCCTGTGGACCTTATAGTCTGGTATATTTACATTCCAGTCCTGACCATCTTGCAGCCATGTCTCAGCAATGGTTACCATGACATATCCTTCAAGTTGAATTTGCTTCTGCAATTCATTTAATTTGTTCCTTGTGCTCCATGTGTTTGTTTAAAGACTGCTTATTTGGATACCACAATTTTGTCTGATTTACAAGCTACAGCTACCTATTGTTTTCCCCCACTCCTAACCTGTCCTTCTGCTCTAATGTTTTACTTGCACATTTTCTATTTTTCTTGCTATCAGTTAATTCCTTTTCATCTTTTAGTTTTCCTTTACTTCTATGCTGAAGCAAAATTTCTGACTGTTACTGTACTCTCTTCCCTTTTGTTTGTTTTCAAATTATTATCTATACTAACTTTTCCACCTAAACCCCCCACACACCCTCATCCACAACATACCACTTACTCGCATAAAGTCTTGTGCATCCTGCATGCGTGCAATCTTCAGGTCAACAGGTGCATGTGCGGGTGTCAGAGCCACGCCCGCCATCAATTAAAAGGCCGCTTAAGGCCATTAAAAACCCAACTGATCCTGATTTTATATTGCCTGTGCAATTTTGTGCTTGTCGCACAGGCATAACGGGCTGGCGGGCAGCCCACATTTTGCAAAACCTCATCCAAAGGGGGGATAAAAAGGGTCAGCAGCATTGACAGTATGAGTAGTGAAGAGTTTAGGAGATAGTTCGTTGCTGGTTGCTTATTTGAATTTGGCAGCTTCATCTCAGTTCTGAGCTTCACCCTTAGCATTTCCAGGCTTCAATTCAAGACTCATTGGTGTCTCCAAGGCCCTCAGAGGATTTTGACTGTGTGGACCCTTCCATGTATCAGACAGCCTTCTGTTGCCCTGGTGATGGGGATTGTGCTCGCCACTGGAGGCACCTCCTGCGAGGAGGAAGAGAAGGGTAGAAGGGAGAGGAGGCCAGGTGCAGCTTCCAGGGGAGTGACCTATGGGAGGAGAGGTGCAGGCCTAAGGGGTGCAGGGCCAGCAGGTAGTCCAAGGTAGAAAGGGCCACAGAAGATGCCACTATCCTGCTGCCACGGTTTACAGACAGCGATGCAGCTACCTCAGATGCACACATATGGCCATACCTTAAAGAAGAGTTTGGAGGCAGGAGCTGCACATGGTGAGACAATAGGTCAGGGCAAAGGGAGCAAGAATAGCACAGGCTCCAGCTCACTTGAAGGTGTGGTCACACATGAGTTCTGCTGCAGAAAACTCAGGCTACAGAACAAGGCTGATGGTTATGCACTTAGAAATGCTTGGTAGCATTGGCAGGACTATCAAAAAGCCTCTGTGCTATAACAAGGAAAATCAAGGTGTCCAGTACTAACTTAACACTATGTTTTTCTTCTTGGGATCCATCCTTTCCAGCGTGGAAGTGGCAGCCAACTCCGTCAGTACACCTACGGATCCAACCATGATGCAGCATCTGATGGTATATGTCTCAGCTTTCACTGCAGCACAAATAGAAGCTACCCAATGCCTCAGTGCTGCAGTCAAAGCTGAAACTTTAGTAATACCGGGTCAGTTTGCTGCCATGCAAGTTCTAATTGTTGCCATTATGGCTGCGCATACCAATGTTCAAAGGGGCTTCCAGGGTGTCGCAACAATCCCAATATGTTCTCTGACACATTATTAGGATTGCTGACACAATGCTCCAGTGGAGCAGCAGTAGCACTGTGGAGCACGAACCTGCTGTCCTCTCCTATTGACAGGCATTTTTCCTCCCACCATTGCCCTTGCTGTTGCCTGTCAGTCAGCTAGTCCAGACTGTTACCACCCAAGCTCAAGTGGTACAGTCTGAAGCCAAGCCTCCAGGTCCAGAGCTGCTTGAGGTCATCCTACAAAGCCACCTGCAGTCTCTCCCACTGAAAGTCAACAGCCAATCACCAGCCACTGGACTGTCACTATATAGGAGCGGAGTTACATGGAAAACAGGCGCTAAGAGAATGTATAAGGGTAATTGGTGGATGTTTGCATGCAATCTGGTATAGCTTGATTAAGAAACCTGGTTTGGAATGTTTATTTCATGGACACTTTTATTTTTGTATTGTGACCAAATGACACTGGAATGGTCAGTAGCAAACGGAAGTTAATTTTGGGGACTGTTGGTAAATGGGGAATAGGTGTAGTGTTCACTGGTATCACAGTTGAGTGAGGCAATCACAGACAGCCTGGATAGAAACAGATTGTATTCGTTGCCTCCTCCCTTCCTCTTCCTCCTCCTCCCTTTTCTCCTCCTCCCTTTTTTCCTCCTTCTGTTGTTCAGCTGCTCGCTGTAAAGATGGTGCCAAGGTCTGTGCCTTCATGATAGCACCACCATGCAGCATGCAGCAAACCACCAGGAATCCTGAAATCTGCTTTGCTGAGTACTGCAGGGATGCTCCTGAGCAGCCCAGACAGTGGAAACAGTGTTTCAGCACCTGAGTATTGTCTGCTCTAACACATTTTGTGTGGAGCATAGTTTTCATTAGATGCATGCCAAATACTTGTGCATGGGTTGCGCACCAGAGCCATGAACCATGTCATTAAAGGATAACCCTTGTTGTCCAGTAACCACCCTCTGGTGGTCATTGTGGCTTGAATACAGATTCCACGGTGGACTGACCCAGAATGAATGCTCATGTCTGCTGCCAGGATATTGGACATTGACCTGCATGATACACTGTGCAAGTTTACATCCAAGCCAGGTAGGCATTAAGGACTGGAATCCTGTTGCCATCTCAGAGTTGTCATGTGGCATCCTCAAAGCATTGTGACAATGACACCCTGCACTATGCCGAAGTATGCAATCCCTAAAAAACAATGTGCTCACTCCACCTGCTTCTCTCTGGCAAGAGAGAATGAAATGTATTCAGCTGTCTTGGAAAACAAATCCTCAATGAACTCCCTTATGTAAAAGTAGATAGCAAACTGAGAGATGTTACAAATATTACCTGCTCCAGTATGGAAGCAGCCAGATGCATAAAAGTTCATGGCCTCCCTCAACTTTACAGAGACTGGCATTGCCACTTTCGCCCTACTTTAAGATTTCAACTGTAATAGGTAGCAAATCTCAGTCAGGATGCCCATTGTGAGGTGCAGACAGCTGACACATTGTTCCTTATGAAGTTCAGGTAGGAGAATTGCTCCTGGACAGCTTGGGCAGATATGGATTCCTGCTGAGAGAGTTTCCCCCCACCCCCACCCACCGCCAACACCCACCCCCCCCCCACCCCCCTCTTCCTGCTCCCTCTTTGAGCAGATTGTCCTGCTCTGTTTCCCCTCTAATCATTCTCCCTGTCATGCTTAGTCCAAATGGAATGCACACTACTGCACCAATGTCTGGGAGGAAGTGGTTTGTGCAGAATCCTTGAAGTCAGGATAAAACCTTTAGCACATACCAAACGATTCCTTGTGGACTTTAGAAACATAGTAACAGGATTAGGCCATTTAGTTCCTCAAGTCTGTCCCACCATTCAATGAGATCATGGCTGATCTGCAACCTCACTCCACATACTCGCCTTTGCCCCATATTCATCATACCTTTGGCTAACAATAATCTATCAATCTCAGTTTTAAAATTAATTGATCTAACATTAATTACCATTTGTGGAAAATGGGACATTGCAATGCCTTTCATTGATAACGCCTTGCAGGTAGCCTGACTAAAGCTACTGCATGGTAATGATTCAGTGCCTTAACCGTTGCTAAAATGGTCAGGTTATTCAACCCACCTCAGCCCTTCAAGCCCTTTTCTTTATCTTTTTTTCTTTAAATTATTGACTATTCTTTTGCGAAATTATCAGGCTATCATTTGCTGTGGCTGGGCATCTACCAGCAACCACCATTAGTTACATTTGCCTCTACAGGTTTACATGTTAAAATTTTTTTGCTTGGCATGTTACTGAAAGTGTAAGTTGATAATGTCACAATGAGGGGATCTAAACATCCGCGACCTGAGTGAAGAGGACAGACAACTGTGTATCTCCATTACCAATGAGCCAAATCGATTGTAAAATTCGCAAGGACTGAGAAAGGGGAGTAAGTGAATACAATATCAAATCAGGTTCAGAAAGGAGAAGAAATATTAAAAAATAAAGACTGGGTTAAGGGAGAGGAAAGTGACAGAAGTGAAAAGTTCAAAAAAAATTTAATTTTAAAATTTGTCATTTGAAAAATCTCCAATAACAATAAAAGCCTGAATGGAATGAGATTCCACACTTGGAATAATTAATTTTCAGTGCCAGAGATATTGATGAATAGTAATTAGCAATTATCACATCATTAAAAGGGTTTTTGAATTTGAAATTACAAGACTGGGTTTTCTATGGTGAGTTTAATCTGCTGTGTAACTTTATACCATTCAATGCATGGAAACAGTGGGACAGAGGGATGGATTTTATGGGCACAATTGTCCCTGTGTCCCTGGCTAAAAGGTTGGTGGGGAGCTGACCCATGACCCCAGTGGCTGCTCCATAGCAAAGAAATGCTGGGAGCAGCATTAGTTGCTTTAAGGCAAAACTTACACTCCTATATCAGGGAATGTCCCACCTGAGAGAGCTGCCGGCCAATTGGATTCGCTGTAATCCCAGCAGAGCTAGACAGAAGTGGTGGCTGCTTCTGGCACTACAGGCAGTCCCATCATGTCAAGGAACCCAGGTAGGCCAGGATCAGGTGTCTCAGTGAGGGATTGAGGAGGGGCGCAGTTGGGGGCCCAGGTTCAAAGGTCCAGGGGAGAAGGTTAAATGGGAAGGATGACCTTGGTGGGGGGGGCGAGGGGGATGTTGCAACCAACAGACCAGAGGGCCCCTTCCCTTGCCCGACACCAGTCCTCCCAGCTAAAGTTGCCGGGCTTCCCACATGGCATTGGCTTCCCTCAGCCATTGGTAAAATATAGGGGGAGGGCAGAATAAGACCTTTAATTGGCCACTTAAAGCCTCAATATGCTGAAGGAAGGGCAAACTGTCCGACGCCTCACCACTATCCCTCCCCCACCAAGAAACCTTCAGATAGGTCGGGGGCAGGCAGGTAGGCAGTGGGAAGGTTACTCATTGGATTTTATATGATTCCCCCCCCCACCCACCCCACCTTCAAACCTGCCAACGGGCAGCGTAAATCCAGCACAGACAGTGAGATGCCATTTTCTCAAAGGTAACTGAGGAATGGCGCATCCTGGACAGCAACCTTTGGACATTTGCATTTAGCCATGGATCCACTAGAGTTGACACATTTACGCATAAATAAAGCAAGTACAATTGGCCTCACCATTATACTGACAGCAAATTCTGGCCCAAGCGTTTTACTCAGCTTTCACAACTTCACTGTAACACTGTCTGAAAACATTAAGTCATGGGTGATACAATAAATACTGAAATGGGACGCTTCAGTTTCAAAGTCTCTATCTTTAGTAGCCCAGCCATGCCAATGGAATGGTCCATCACTGACGGAAGCAGACAGCGATATAGCATCAACTGCTAGAGATATTGTATAACTACAGCCTCTTTGAATATGTTATTGCTGATAGATTGGAGATATCTTACCTAACAACTCAGAATCAATTGATTTCTATTACATCCAAACCATAGAGCTCAGCTGTCGTGCATTCGGAAGTACTTTGCTTAGATCAAAAGGAAACCGAAACACAATCTAGTCTTTTGGAATTATGAAACATACAACCTGCACATATGTTTGTATAAACACTTACAGTCCTTTCATCATTAGTCATAAACCTATCGCTTCATCTTACTTTGTATTACCGACATTACTTTAAAACACAACTTCATTTCAGTTACGCAGTGATTTGTCCTGGTAACGAACTGACTGAGGTGAAATTAGATCTATGATCTTTAGGAAAAAGTGCAGGACAAATGGACAAAGTCACTTTTATATTCTCTTTTATTCTGAAGAAAAATTGACAATATTTATCAAGCTACAAAGACAGATGGGAAATGGGTTAACACTGCATTAAATGAATTACACAGAGTTTCCTAAATTGGCGATGTAAGGCTTTGTAGTTCCTGTCCTGCTGTTGTTTGCATTGCTATAAATTAACTGCTTTCAGGATAGGTTTCAGAACACTTTACCTTTGAAAGGGAGAAAACTGCCATTTCACCTCTGTCCCTATCACATGTCATCGTTTGAAGTAAAGGGTAGAACTTATTAAAAAGCAAGCACTAGAACACATTTCCATTACCAGAGATCAGACAAGATCATCTGAAAGTAATACAAGATCATAGGAAAGCAAGCAGCAGTCTATGGTCTGAGGAGTGATCATTTTCATACAACCATGAGGTTTTGTTTTCTGTCGTACACTGCCTGCTCCTATATCACCTGACCATGAAAATTGATCACATATGTTTTTTTTCTTTCCATCACACCTCACCCTATCCTACTCTCCGCCCTTCTCTCAGAGGTTATACAATGTTGGTGCTTGTTTGCTGTATTAATTTGCCACAGCGACTCACTTCATCCAACTGCAACCCCTGCCTCTGGGGTGCAGACTAAAATGATGGACGTGTTCAGGCTGGGATTCCATGCATTTGATAAACATTAAATACCCAATCTCCTTGAAAGAGAAGTTTAGTAATGCATTTCAGGGCACTGACTGTTCAAGTGTTCTCTATAGGAATGCAAACTTCTAAGTACTTATTTAAAAAGCACCATTTGGTGACTTAATGAAGCTCAGTTTACTGAAGGAGATTTTTCAGGAAAATATTGCACCATTTAATAAGTTATTTAAGTTTCTGCTTTCCATTTTAACATCATTTTCCCTGGCTTCCTTTTGAACTAATCCTTTTCTGTGGCTAAACTACTTCAACACACGGAAATAGAGTTTGATCTATTCATTTTCCCACCTCAGCAACATGTATAACTTGTGCTCAGCATCTCAGGAGGTGACAGTGTAGGTTACGGATAGTGGACCCCATCTAGACTCCACAGTGTCTCTGCATGTTGCATAGAGTTACAGAAAATTGCACTGAGCTTATTGTGCAGCAATAGTAGGAGGCGATGGCATAGTGGTATTGTCACTAGACTGGTAATCCAGAGACTCAGGGTAATGCCCTGGGGACCCAGGTTTGAATCCTGCCACAGCAGATGGTGGAATTTGAATTCAATATAAATCTGGAATTAAAAGTCTGATGATGATCATGAACATTGTTGATTGCTGTAAAAACCGATCTAATTCACTAATGTCCTTTAGGGAAGGAAATCTGCTGTCCTTGCCTGGTCTGGCCTATATGTGAAAAGGGCGTTTTACCCACTGGCCGCATTGGTGGCTTTTCACGCCGAACCATACCGATCCCGCCTCATTAACCATGCATTATTGAGAATCACACCAAGTCACTGGCAGCACCTCCCCTCATTCACCCAGCCCACTGTCACATCAGGCCTTCAGCAAACCAGACACCATATTTAAAGGCAGCCCTGCATAGAACTAGCATCCTTCAAGGGATAGGAAGCTGCTGGGAACTTATGGCTGCCAAAGGAAAGAAACATGCTTGCCCCAAATTTAGCAACGCCTCCCTCAAGCGCCAACTGAACGTAGTGGAGGCCCGGTGCCAAGTCCTTTACCGCAACCCCCCACCCCCCCTGCTCTGGGCGAAGACCAGCTAACAAGGTCACCAAACCAACTTGGGAGGTGGTGACACTGGTGGTCAGTGCCAAACCCTGCAAAAGAGGACAGCCACCCAGTGCAGGAAGAGAATGAATGGCCTCATCTGTTCCACCAGGGTAAGTCACCCTTCTAAGCACTCTCAACTCACACACCCACAAACCCATCTCACATCCGCAGGATCTCACACCTCAAAGGACAACACCACTAACTCCCACACACACCCTCACATCCCTATCAGGCTCATATCCTCTCGAGCTTACTTCCTCCTCCCATCCATGGCTCCGCTCACCACACAAACATTCCACACGGTACCATGTGTCCTGCTCACACTGTCTCCACCTGTTTTCATGCAGGAGAAGCTGGCTCACAAGAGCAGGAAGATGTCCCAGACCAGGGGTGGTGGGGCCCACATTAGACCCCTCACTCACTTTGAGGAGTGTGCCATCAGGCTGCCTGGTGAGGATGTGGACCAAGCCTGCAGCAACAATGAAGTCGGTGACAAAAACCTTCATGAGGATCTTGCACCAACTCGTCCCTCTCTCAATGCAAATGTGAGTGCTCACTCTCTTGCCTTTGGCTCTGCTGCCAGGCACTAATTATCTCTACTTTGGTTCACAGGGAGCTCTGCCAAGCAACCAACACCCTCAGCCAGCCAGTCCCTCAGCTCCATCCAAGTCCTCACCTCCAGCCATTGAAGAGCTGGAAATAAGCAGCTTGGAAGACCCATCACAGCGCTTACCCACACCCTCCACAAGCGCAGAGACACACACCTCGGTGGGACCTAGATGTAGAGCAGGCTCGGGTTCACAATCTGCTGGTCACCACATGGTCATGTGCCTGCAGCAAAAGGAGGTAGGTTCAACCGAGCTCCCCGACACTCTGAGGTCTGATGGGGAAGAGGCGCCTGTGAGGTCCAAGTCAGATGAAGAGCCTCTGGATTCAGCCTTCCAATTCATTGTGGAGAGTCAGCAGAAGGCAGGGGAACATCATGCAGAACTGCTGGAAGCCCTCAACAGAGTGGCACGTGAGTCAGAGGAGTGCATCCACTTGCTTTCTGATGAAGTGGTGCCCACATTGCAGGTATGGAGGTCTCCATGGGGTGGATGGCAGATGCCATGTAGACCCTGGTCCAGCAGAGCGTGGATATGCGCACAGACCTGAACTCCATTGTGGTAGCTGTGCATGAGTTCCTGCAGTGACAACGCGAGGAGGAAACAGGGCACCTCGACAACCTTCCAGGTGCTCCTTCCCATCAAGGAATCAGGCTGGGCCCTTGGGCACCTGAAGGGAGAAGGAGCAGCAGCTGGACACCCCGGGTCATCTACTCAGGAATCTCAGAGACTGTCCACTCCCTCCAAGTCCCCTTTGCCTGTGACTCCCTCCACCTCATCACTGCAGAGGGAGCAGCTGGCCCTCAGGAGGATAGGCAAAGCAAACCGAGGCCCTCAAAGCCTCAGTTCTCTTGAGGACGCATGCTGAAGTCATCAGAGGCAACAAGGCCAACCATTGCACAGGCTGTCTCCACCCCTGCTGTGGATGTCAGGGCAACACCTAGAAGATGTGACAGGCCTAGAAAAGTTAAGAATTTCTGATCACAAGTGGTTGCACAAGTGAACACATTGTATCACTTTATAATCTGAAAATATATTCATTTTCATTGAAAAATGTATAATGTTGATTTTCAGCTTCAATGACAGGCTTCACAAGCCCTCCCCCTGCATCCCCCCACCACTCACAGTTCAGCTGCACACAGCTGGTCCACGAGTGATTCTGGAGGGAGAAGTGTGTGTGTGGCAAGGCCTTTTGGAGCCCCGTGCAAGCACTCTCCCAAGCACACGGGTCCTTCCTCCATCACACTCATCTCAATGTGCTAAGCATTTTTAACGCTGCCTGTTCGGGTTCTCTTTCAGTTGTCCATCTGAGCTGACCTGCATCTCCACCCACTGATCACTCTCCCATGCAGCACCTCTGCCCACCCAACACAAGGCACCTCTTACTTTCGATTTTAGAGGAATGTTACTGGAAAAGTTTTTCTTCAACTCCCCCATTCTTTCCCCTCCCCAGTCATCCATGTTCCTTCCCCCAACACTGTTGACTCCCCCTGGCATCACCTTCCACCTCCCCACTGTCACCCACCAGCCAGAACCCTTTTCTTTTGGGGATATCCAGGTGAACATGCTCGCTTCCTATCATCCTGAGAATCCCACCCCATCCACATTGACCTCCCCAACCTCTTCCTTCTCAGGGTCCATGTCTGCCTCTGAGTCCTTACCAACCACCTTCACTGTCCCTTCTACCAATACCGTTGCACTCTCACCCTCCCACCCTACCAGCTCACTCTGGCCGCTCTCATTCTCTTCACTCCCTCCTACCACACCCACCCTCATTTCACTCCCCAGGAGGCAGTCATTGACTCCACAGACCCTCCCTTGCACATTCACCTGGATATCCCCCTTAGTCCTTCCTCCGTCCTTACCCCTTTCTCCACCTTTATTCCTTCCTCCGCCTGTGAACTCCTTTCTCCCCCTGGTCTCCTTCCCCTCTGCAAACTCCTTTCTCCACCAGACTCCTTCCCTCCCCAAGATCGTCCCCCCTCCGGACTCCTTTCTCCTCCCAACTCTTTCCTGCTTCCAGACTCTTTCCTCCCCCAAACACCTTCCCCCTCCAAACTCCTTCCTCCACCTAAATCTTTTCCCCCTCTGAACTCCCTCCTCCACCCAAAGTCCTTCTCCCCTCCAAACTCCTTACCCCCTCCAAACTCGTTCCCTTATACCTTCTTCTCCCTTTACACTACCCACCCAGTTGCCGTATTCTGCCCGTTACACCCTCCTCCCCCCCATACACCCACCCCCCTCCCAACCTCACGCCCCAACACCATCACTCCCCCCTCCCAATCTCACCCTGCTGTTGACACCATTGCTCCATTGCACCTTCTGCTTCTCAGACTTCCATTATGTGAGCAAGTCCCTGGCAATAAGTCCAGACTTATGCACATCACACTTGTCAAAATCTGTCCTGCACCAGTGTGTTTTCCCACCGACAAGGGTAGTAAATTTGATGTGTGGGCATGATTCCAGCAAGCAGGGTTTATAACGATGTGTAGGTGCATTACAATGAAGTTCCCGATGTGCAGTATCGGAAAATGCAGCCTGCCATTGACGGGCAAAGCAGACAATCGCAATTGGTTTCACGATGGCGCAAAACCGATTTTTGGCCTTCCCACCATATTGTCTATTCATGCCCACCATGATGCTCGATGCTAACAGGCACAGAAAATTCCACCCCAGGAATGCTGCACAGGAGACATGGCCCCGAAAGGCAAGATCACTGCAGCCTCCCGATTCAGTGATGCATCTTTGGAACTCCCTTCCTAATAGCACTGTGGGTGTACCTGCACCACATGGACTGTAGCAGTTCAAAAAGGTAGTTCACCACCATCTTCTCAAGGGCAACTAGGGATGGGCAATAAATGCTGGCCCAGCCAGCGAAGCCCACAACCAGTGAATGAATAAAAAAAATTGCAGGGCTCCACCAGACCAGTCCAGGCACCGGAACCTCATTTTCAACATCCCAATGGTTTGCTCTACCAAAGTGTGAGTTGCAGCATGAGCCTCATTGTACCTTCTCGCTGCTCCAGTCTGAGGCCACATCATCAGCCACGTCTTCAGCCATGTCCACTCTAGGTAGCTCTTGTCCTGAGGAGCTAACCCTGTGCCTCTGGAAGACCCTGGACCCTGGAAGATATCAGGGATTTGAGATTTACTGAGAATGTAGAACTCATGGGCACGCCCCAGGAACTCTGCGCAGGCCTGAAGGGTGCATTTGTGGTAGTTACACAGCAGCTGAAGCCCTTGTGGTTGGTATAGTTGACCGTTTGTTGACATAGAGATCTGAGCACCTGCTGAGTGCGTTGATGGTACCCTGCAGCTGTGGGAAACCTGAGATCTGGGCAAATCCCAGCACCCTTGCACCCTGGGTGTCCTGATCCTGGCAAAGGGCACAAAGTTGTGTGCCTTTGCGAAGATGGATCCGTGTTCTCATGTTTGCATTTCTGGGTGGAGGCTTGCGACATCCCACAGAGGTCACCTGTGGAGCCCTGAAAGGAGCTGCTGGAATAGAAATTGAGCGCCGGAGTCACTTACATGGCCACTGACAGTGGATGCTTTCCATGTCCCCATGGCACCTAACCCTTCAGCAGGTGGCAGAAATGACCAACCAGCTCCGTGGACCGACACTGCTTCTTGGTCATCTGCAAGAGTGACAGGCGCCATCCATAGACCCTGGGTCTAGCTAAGCATTGACCTGTGATGGCTCACTGTGGCTCTTCAGCACAGTGCGCTGGATCTCCCTTCTCCTCCCTCTATCCATGCCTCCTTCGCTCTCTTCTCCTTCATCTCCATTCCCTGTGAGCCATGAGGCCTACAGCTAGGTCTCCAGGCCCCACACTCCTGATGTACTCCCGCAGGGTGAAAGAGAGAGATACACGTTGGTTAGCATGGGTGTTGTAGTACCTGTCTTGGTTAAGTCTGAAGGCCCCTTAACGCATCCCAGAGAGTGCTGGCCACCACTTGGATGGCTGTCCAAAACCCCATCTTCCTCTGCCCCACACCACCTGACCGATTGGAGGCAGTTTTGCTCATTGGACTGCATGCTGTGCTCTCAGCTCAGGCGCAGACATTCTCCTAACCTGCACTGCATGGCTGCACCGTTAGCTTGAACCATGGAGGAGACTGATCGAAACCGGGATGATGACTTTGCAAGGAGCTGTGAGCACCCCCACCAGTGACTGCTCCATGGCCAGCTTTAGCAAGGAGATTGTACAATGTGCCCAATTGTCCAACTGTTCTGCAGCCCACTAAAATGCTCATTAGTTTGCAGTCTGTGCCCGAGGGGTGAATAGCTCTGGAGCATTTGATGGCACTTTCATGCCTATGTTGCTTGGGTGGACAGATAAGGTAGAGGCCCAGCTCCAAGCATGTCAATGTGGCTGTGCCTGAAATGTCTCAGCTGCGGACAATGGTCACTTTATACAATATTTCCCTAATGTGTGGCTGCTTCCCTCCTCTTATCCTCGCATGTGCTTATGCACTACTATCAACCTGGGCTGCCTCGCCACTGTAAACCCACCTCACAGCATGTTGCCTTGCCCCCCAACACATCCCAGATGCAGTGCAGCCCTTGCCCTCCAACTTGACTCAGGCACAATGCAGCACTTCACCCCCCCACCCCAACTCATCTCACAGCATGCTGCCCCGCAACTCGCCTCAGGCATAGTGCAGCCCTTGCCCTGGCACCACACTGTTAGCCAACCAAGAAAAAGCCACTTGCCAGTGCCCTCGCCTGAATGTGCGGTGCCTCAGCATTGAAGTCGAACGGGTGACCCTCACTAGCGCTGTGCAATTTTGTGAGCACTCACCTCCCAGTTCCCCTTAAAGTGCCATTCACCAGGTGCATGCCTTATAAATGCTGTTGTGAAACATGCCAGCGTGCAATCACACAACATGCTCGGATGATTCAGAGTGGGGAAATGATTCCAGCGAGCAGGGCTTATAATGATATGCAGACGTAGTAAAATGACATTCTTGACATGTGGCGGCACCATTGATGGGCAGAGCGGATGATCACAAACAGGTTTCACACAATTTTTGGCCTTCCTGCCATATTGCCTTGTCACGCCCACCATGGCGCCCTATGCCAATGGGGCTGGAAAATTCCATCCTTGTTCTCTGTTTCAATAGTTAACTCGTAGCGCATTCCACTACGTAAAGAGTTGTCCCTACACTCTGTGCTAAGCCGCTTACTTTTAATCTTATATTTAAATCCCCTCTTCTTGACCGCTCAATCACTGGAACAGTCCATATCTATCTTATCAGTTCCAACCCTTCATTATTGTAATCACCTCTAGTGAAACACCATGTAATCTTTTTTGTCTAACGTAAGCACCCCCATTAATATGGCAATATGCTGGAATGCTATTTGTCAGATCCTTTGTGAAATAGTTACACAGCTTAAAACTGTGTAGATATTTTGAAAAGAACAGTAGAAAGTGACTACTGGAATAAATTATAACTATATTTTAAAAAGCATTACAGAAAAGAATACTTGAATCACAATTCACATTACAAACTTAAAGTAACTAAATGACTGATGAATTTACGTCGTAATATGATTCCTTTAAGGTTGTAACTTGCTTGTATTAGTTGGAATGAAGAAATGGTTCACGTTTTAAACACACTGTCCCAATTATAGCACACCTCTTTGTGACCCACAGGTTTATTTGCAGTTGTTATTTTTCCAAGAAAGGAAAATCTGTGATTGTTGACTGACCTTGAATCAGAGATAATTAAGAAGACGTGGAGATCCATAATTCTCTTCAAAGGACTGAACCAGTACAAAATTGTCACTCATGCTGGTTTGTGAATGATTTTTAAACCGGAATTTTGGATCTTTTGACTGTCATGCGTATGTCCTTGCTTACATGTGTGTTTGTGTTTTGTGCGAGATACAGTGGCCGGGAATTTACGGCCCCTCCCCCTGGCGGGATATTACGGTCCCACCAAACTGAATGAAGATCCTAATGGCTCGCTGCATCCGCCGGGGGATGACACGCCATGGTGGGACCATAAAATCCTGGCCAGTATGTGTAAAAACATATGTGTGCAATTGTTTAGTATAAAAGATAGTATTGGTAATATTGAGATAATATTGTCTTCAGCTACAAATTTAATTTTAGCATCAAGTGGCATTTCATTGTAGTTTATTTATTGCAAACAAAAAAGCAATTCTTCTTATTAAAGTGTCATCCTCTCTAGTAAATAAATAGAATAATTGAAAAATCTAAGTTGTGAGATGAGTGATTTATAAAAACAGATTTTACACATTTTGTAAAAGGGATGCACATTCTTGATCTAGGTAATCAATTCATCTTAACATAGGTAAATACTCCATTAATAGATCCCCAGATGAAAACTTAGTTCTTTTCATTCTTCCTTTCAAGTCACTATGAAACATGAGTGTTGCTACTGTTTCATGTGCAATCCTTACTTCCCCACATATAACTTGCAATATGAATCAGATAAGTGAATTATGATTGCTGGTTTAAGCCAAAATAAACCAATTCCTAATACCATAAAGTAAGTGAGCTACTTTTCCAGATTTACAGCTTACATATTTCCCAATATCACTCATGGTTTACTTTGTCACAAACCACCACTTCCTCTTGTTTGAGGAAACAGGGAGTTGGGATAAATGGGACATTTTTCAAGAAGGCAAACTGTAAATAGTAGGGTGTCAAAGGGATCAGTGTTGGGGCCTCAACTATTTATGATATATTAATGACTTGGATGAAAGGGCCTTTGTAACCAAATTTGCTGACAATATGAAGATAGGTAGGAAAACAAGTGAGGAAGATACACACAAGGGATATAGATAGATTAAATGAACGTGTATAAAGTTGGCAGATGGAGTATAATTTGGGAAATTGCAGGGTTGTCCATTTTAATAGGAAGAATAGAAAAGCAAAACATTATCTAAATGGAGACAGACTGCAGAATGCTGTGGTATAGAAGGACCTGGCTGTCCTCGCATATGAATCACAAAAAGTCAGCATGCAGATACAGCAAGTAATTAGGAAGGCAAGCGGAATGTTGGCTTTTATTGCAAGGGGGATTGAATATAAAAGTAGGGAAGTCTTGCTACAATTGTACAGGGCATTGGTAAGACCACACCTAGAGTACTGTATACAGTTTTGCTCACCTTACTTAAGAAGGGACATATTTGCATTGGAAGCAGCTTAGAGAACATTCGCTAGGCTGATTCTTTGGATGAGGTGTTTGTCTTATAAGGAAAGATTGAGCAGGTTATGCCTTTACTCATTGGAATTTATAAGAATGAGAAGTGATTTTATTGAAACATCCAGGGCTACATCTTCTGGTCAGCGAGCAGAGGGCAGGGCCGATGCGCAAAATGATGCGGGGTGACGTTGGGCGTGCATCCCGACGTCATCTCACTTCATTTAGATTTTCAGTTCAGTAGGTGCACAGCCGATCCACTGTGCGCCCGCCGAACTGTCAAAGGCCTATTAAGACCATTAAAAAAGTAATTTAAATGATTAATGGACTTTAAGGTTGGCGGGCAAGCGAAGAGCCCAGGCGGCCTTCAGAAAAAACATAAACCCTCATCCACGGGTGGGATGAGGTTTCATGAGGGTATTAAAATTTGTATAAAATGTTTAAATAAAAGAAATTAACATGTCCCAGCTCATGTGACAATGTCACACGAGGGGACATGTCAGGAATATTTTTGTCTGCCTTTAATGAAAGTTCGAATCTTGAGCCGATCTCCCTGAGGCAGCACTTTGCCTCAGGGAGATCTGTGCGCTCTTCCGTGCGCATGCGTGAAAGAGTGCACTCCCAGCTCAGGGAATTCACCCCGCCCACCCTCCGCCCACACAGGGAACGCATAGCACTTACGAGTGGACATCACGCTGGGCGGGCCTTAATTGGCCCCCCCACGTAAAATGGCACCGCGCCCCCAACTGCAGGCACTGATCGGGAACCCGCCCGCTCGTGCCCACTCCCACTCAACCCCCCCAATGGGGGGGAAATGCTTCCGCTAAGGTTCTTAGGGGGCTTGACAGGGCTGATGCTGAGGGGATACTTCCCCTCATGAGGAATCTAGAATCCATTTAAGAGAGAGACAGGAGAAATTTCTTCTCTCAAAGGATTTTTTTTCCTTAATATTTTTGAGTTCTCTTCCCCAGTGAGCAGTGGTGGCTGGGTCATTGAATATATTCAAGGCTGATCTGGACAGATTTTGATTGACAAGGGAGTTAAGGTTACAGGGAGTAGGCAGGAAAGTGGGGTTAAGGCTACAATCAGATCAGCCATGATCTAATTGAATGGCAGAGCAGGCTCGAAGGGCCGAATAGCCTACTCCTACTCCTATTTCTATCTTATGTTCTTTTATTTGTCTCATCATTTGTTTGTTGTAGTGTACTTAAAATAAATTTCTATTCTAAATTTCTAACAGCAGATGTTTTCCATTCTGACAACTATTCTGACAACCCTTGGACTGTAGCAGACAATAGGATTGAATTCCTGAATATAAAGCAGTTCTGGATATTTTGTCCACCAACTCTTAAAACATTTATATTATGGTTCAAATCTCAGTTGAGCTCCTCGCATTAAAGGCTGGATTTTCGATGCATCAGGATGATTTGGGAGCCATTTAAAAACGGTGGGGGGTCCCTCTTCTGGGATTCTTGACCCTATTTCTGGGAGTGCCTTTAAAGGGAGTGCTTTTAAAGGATGACGACTGGTTCAGGTTGACAGCCCGCACCCAGAACTCCTGATCGGACCGGCTCCATTGCGGAGATAGGCATTTGCCACACCTCTACAATTTTCATGGAATCGGGCCAGGTTTTTAAAGATTGTGTTTCATGGCCCCTCAGGGGAGTCATGAACCCTAGTCAGTATGAGGGGACCTTTTTAAAGGTGGGATACCAAGGTCCTCCTCATGCCCCCCTGCCAAAGTAAGGCACTCTGCTCGACCCCATGGACCATCATGCCCCCTATGCCAAGCTATGGCATTTCTATGCCAACTAAACCATTATACACTGTATAGAACTAATGAACCATATAGTGATAGTTGAATGAGTTAAAAAAGCTTTTAAAAAAGCCATTCATTCATTACTTTCCACTATGTTAAAAGAAAGTTATTTCACTACAGGGCAATAAAAGTGTCAATCATACAGGTCCTTTAAAGTATCAATAACAAAAGCTGAAAGCCCTTGAAATCTCTTAACCTCATGTAAATAAACATTGTGAAATTGACAGCAGAGATCAGAGAGTCAGAGCTGTCAATCAAGCAATGTTTTCCCTGGAACTCAGATGTTGCAACAAGAATAATGGATTTATGGGCTCTAAGAAAAGCTTCATTATGCTTGCTTGGCTGGAAGCCCAGACATCTATTACTCTTGTTGAAACACTTGAGTTCTAGAAAAAACAATGTTTGATTGACAGCTCTGGCTCTCTGACCTCTATTGTTCTGCACCCTCCTCCCCTCACCACCACCCATCACTCCCCGACTGCCACTGCCACCACCACCACTACCATCTCCACAAATATTTAATTTATTCTTTTATTTTTATTTGTGCTCTTCTCTCTATTTCTCACTCCTCTCTGAAGTCTTTGACACATGGGGCAGAAACTTCCCTGCTGGCTTCAGAACACTGCCAATGGCCAAATGGGTGTCAATAGCCTGCTATGTGTAGAGAACAGTCACCCAATTGTGATTTTCGCTGAATTGGCCAATTAATGGCCAGAAGGCAGGCTCACCTTCCAATTAAGAACATCAGACAGGTGCTCGGAGCTGAAGGATGCCCTTTCAGGTAAGTAAGTGAGAGGATGCCTGAAGGTAGAGGCATGCTCTCTCCAAATTTTCAAACTTAAACTAAAATAAGACTTCAGCAGCCAGGCTATCATTGTAGACTGTTTTTCAAGGCAAAGCTGAAGCCAGGCTAACAAGCAGGGCCTCCAGGCCTACCTGGAACACTGGCCCCTGGTCTTCCACTTGCAGGCTGCCTCCTGGTAACTAAACTATTCCCTGACGCCTCTAGGAACCTGGAAGCCAACTGAAAAATTCCAAACATAGACCTTAATAGGCCATTAACAAGATCAATTCACTATCTACCATTCACAGGCGGATAGCTCTGTCACCACACCACTCCCTCCCTACCAGAACAAAAATCAGCTGGGATCTATAAAGAGCAGGCGATCCACTCTGCTGGGCAGCAGATTTCAGAATGGCCCCCGCTATGAGTTTTGAGAGCCCATTTGACTGTGGGGCCATTATAACATAGCCCGATCATATATTCACCCAATATCCAGATGCATGCACTTGGCAGTAGAAGTTACTTAATGTAGAGTGTGGTAAATCTTCCTGATTTTTCTGAGGCTAGTAGTAGTGCCACTGTTACCCAGGCTGAGAAGAGATAAAGTAGCACAGACTGGAATGAAACTTCTCTAATCTGTTTTTCTTAGTGCCGCAAATGTTGATATGCTGAGTTGTCAGAAAGCTTGATCTATGCTTTAGTTGAAATTCAGAGATCCTACAGTTTGCTTTATTGGTCACATATTAAAATGCTATTGGCAGCTATGCCTTCAGTTGCTTTGGCCCCAAGCTCTGAAATTTTCATGCTAAACCACACCACCTTTCTACATCTCTTAATTCCCTCCTCAAGACGCTCCTTAAAACCTATAGCTTTGATCAAGCATTTGGTCATCTGTCCTAATACCGCCTTAAGATGCTTGGTGCCCAATTTTCTTTGGTCATGATCCTGTGAAAAACCTTGGGACCTTTTACCACATCAAGGCATTATATCAAAGCATGTTGTTGTTAGTGGTGGTAATACTTTCACTTTGAATGGCAATCTCTGTAATGTGAAAACTAAACCTGTATATTATCCATTACCTTCAGTAAACCAGGGGCCTTGGAGGTCAGTAACCAACTGACCTGTTTCCCATGGAACTGCATTCACTTATCAAGAGTATAATCACAACAGGAATTTACTGCAGTAATTACTTTTTATTTCAGCTTGTTGTTATAGCATAATCATCAAGCGTAAAAGATTAGTGTGTATAAAGAAACACCAAAAATGTAATTCAATATTAATAACTTTGCAATGGGGATCTGGGTCATGTCTCAATTATTTTCTCACAGCCCTGAACTTTCCACTTTGCTGGGTCTGGTGATCTTCCCAGTGCAAAAGAATGAAAGACTTTCAAATTGCACTGGGAAGCAAAACCCTACTAAATATAATCAACATTTTTTTGATTTGATAAATAAATCAATGAACACACAGAAACAGAGTGAAACCTTAGAATTACACAGTTCGTAGTTTCCTTGTCCATTGTGGTAAGTGTATTAATACCTCTCTTAAAGTAAAGAACTGAATTAAGTATTCAGACTTTATTAATAATTGCACCGTTTAATTATGTCAAGGCCAATACGGTCTGTTCTGGTAGAACAATGCACCATCTTATAAAGTTATCACCTAAATATATTTAAGGAAGAGGATAACATGTATCATTTATTCATCCACAATTCCTGCACCCATAACAAAATGCAATTTTTGTTCCAAATGAAGAAATAGTGTAAGTGCAGTACAACATTCTGGCATAGCGCACCTGAAAACCCGCAATTCAGGTTCTAGGCCCACTCACGAGATCCACCAAAGACATGGCTTAGTGTCATTGTATTACTATGTCACCCAAATGTTATAGTTTAGTGCAGTAACCAATTTATTTCACAACACCATGGGTAATCAATCTAACTAGTGACCTCCAAGTGAGCAAGTCCAACCTCCTTTGTGGCAGTACACATGTACTGGAAAGTTGCGATAAGTTGTGTAACCAAGTGAAGCAAAACAGTTGCTCTAATTCCCTATCAAAAGGAGAATATCAGTGTAACTGCTCAGGCATGATTGTGGGGATAAGGCTGAACTACTATTCTACAACATGACTGGATTGTGTTGCTGTCCTTAATGAATTAAGGATAGTACTCTAACCCAAACACGGCCTAGACATTATTTAATACTGATACTACCAATTTATTTTAAACAAGGTTTAAACAACACAAAACCATTACAAATCTTTGGTTAAGCTTCTATTGGAGCATTGTGTACAATTCTGGGCACCACACTTTTGGAAAGATGTTAAGGCTTTGGAGAGGCTATAGCTGAGATTTACCAGGATGATATCAGAAATGAGGAAGAGATTTGAAAAGTTGTGGTGATACAGGGCAGAAAATTAGTTTTAAGGGCAGAGTCTCTGCTTTGGGTGCAATCAGTAATTTGGGTGCAAACTGAGTTTGAAATTGTGCTGGTTTTCTAGGTTTTTTTTATTCATTCATGGGATGTGGACATCACTGGCTAGGCCAGCATTTATTGCCCCTCCCTAATTTCCCTCGTTCAGAGGGCATTTAAGAGTCAACCACATGGCTGTGGGTCTGGAGTCAGATATAAGTCAGACCAGGTAAGGATGGCAGATTGTCTTCCCTAAAAGGCATTAGTAGACCAGACAGGTTTTTACAACAATCGACAATGGTTTTGGGGTCATCATTAGACTTTTAATTCCAGATTTTTTATTGAATTCAAATTTCACCATCTGCCATGGTTGAAGTTGAACCCCAGTCCCCAAAGAATTATTCTGAGTCTCTGGGTTACTAGCCCAGTGACAGTATCACTATGCCACTGCCTCCCCATGGTACACGTTTCTGGTCATGCTCATTTGCATATTCACCAATATAACTTTTCCCATTAACCCGCATAATCAAGCAGTGCATTGCAATGTAAGTTTTGGTTTTTATCCTTGCATTACAAAATACGCATTGATGCATTTAAGAGTGGTAACTTGGGTTTATCACAGAAAATATACATTTTCACTAAAAGTGTCTAGACCAGCACCTGTGAACAACCTGACGATCAATCACTAAAAATGACTTTTAAAAAGTTAGACAGAACTGTCGCTTGGTAGCCCAGAACTTGAATGTCGCTGAAAAGAGAGACATTTAACTGAAGCTTTTCATCTTGCACTCATCAGGGCAAACACAAGAATGCCAAATTTCAAACGATCGCAACAATTTATATCACAGGAGGAAAGGGTGCTGATTGGTTGGCAAGTCAATTATGATTTGCTGAGGTGTCGCCCATGGAGAATGCAATAGGGAACTATAGCTTAGATAGGCTCCCCAGTCTTCCAGGTAATTCAAAAAGATGCAAGGCTTTAACATATGCCTTTTGTTTGCAGAGAATGGGTCCCGGCATATCAATGTACGTGGCCTCTAGCAAGCGTAGCTGAGCCATGTCACAAATTCAAGCATGGGTGGTAAGCATATTACGGGGCGGGGATGAACTGCTTGCCCACCTACCCCCCATCCCGGAAGCAAAGCCAGTGTGGAGCCGACTCGCTGAACACCAGCCCATTCACAGCCATAACATGCTGCAAATGGACTAAATAGGCTGCCAGTGGACCTTTTGCCCTCACTTGGGAGGAAGTCCTGACCTTGGGAGCTGCTGGCCGGTAGCTCCAGCAGTCTCAGCAGTACCAAAGGTGCATGAGTGATACTGCTGGGACTGAAAGTGGCCGAAGAAGTGGGCCCAAGAATCCAGGAGTGAGGTAAGTCCAGGATCTTGAACAAGGAGAGTTAGGGCAGTTTAGGGAGGGGGCAGGAATTAAGGGTGGTGTATGTTATAGAACAGGCAGGTAGGAAGAAAGGGAGGCCACTGTATTAGGTGGGCTGCCACCTGATGGGCTGCCACCTGAAGATAGTACCCACTTCCTTCCTGCCATTTTGAGAAGTTTTTTTTAAAAAGACGGCTAGCCCACTCCAGCCCAACTGCCTACACCAACTGTGTTATGGTGTAGGCAGCATATTATCATGGTCAATTGACTTGTTAACAAGCTCAATTAACCCTTAATTATTTTTTAAATATGGCAGGTGGACTGTCAATTTCGGCGCCTGTCCAACACCTTTATTATGGAGGTGAGCTCGGGGTGGGCAGTTAAGGCTGTAGGGTTGGCCTCCCACACAATTGAGCAATGCCAGGTATGAATTTTGGTGCCAGTGTGATGCCAGGTACATAGGTCATACATCCCAGCTAATTGAATCTAGCAGCATGTTCCTTCAGTTGTTCGTTATAGGCAGTATACAGACTGTACTCTACCAGCCCATGCTTGCAAAACCCAAAAAAAACCTACTGTTAGATGTGATTCCATGATTACGCAGCACTTACTGAACAATCCTGAGTGCTCTAACAGCTACACTAACAATCAATTTAAGGTAATCAGTCAAGGTTGTTTCTGCTTTCTAGAAGTGACCTACATTCACAGTCAGGAACATGTCTGAAAACAAAAGGAATATGTTCAAGCCTTGCACTTGTTTTGAATTACCCAGGAGCTTCAGGAGTCTATAGTTCCCAGTTGCTTTCTCCAGTTGCAATACATCAGCCAATCAGAGTTGACTTGCCAACCAATCAGTATCCATTTCTCCGTTCATATAAATTGTTGTGATCATTTGAAAATTGGCATTCTTGCATTTGTCATGATGAGTGCAAGACGACGATATACAACATTCATTGGTATACACTAGCCACTCTCCTAAAAGGTGCTTACTCGTGCCTTTGGGCAGAATTTTCCGTGCCCACAGGTGTTGGGCGTGTTTGCCGGCATGAGCAAACAATATGGTAAGAAGGCCAAAAATGGGTTTCATGATGTTGTCAAACCGGATTGCAATCATCCACTCTGCCCGTCAATGGCGGGCCACACTTCCCGCCATTGGATGTCAGGAACCTCATTGTAATACATCATCATGTCATTATAAGCCCTTCACCCTGGAATCATGCGCCCCACGCTGGATCATCCAAGCACATCAGCGTGATTGCATGCCAACATGTTTCACAACAGCGTATATAAGGCTTTCACTTGGCAGGCTGCACTTCGAGGGGAATTCAGAGATATGTGCACAGTAATGTTATACAGAGCTTGCAAGGGTTGCCTGTTAGACTTCAAGGTTGAGATGTTGCGCATTCAGGTGAGGGCACAGGCAAGTCGCTTTTTCCTAGCTGGCTGACAAGTGTGGTGCTGGGGCGGGGGTGGCAAGGGCTGCACTGCGGTCGATAGGAGTGCACAAGCAAGTGTGCAGTGGTGGGCAGCGAAGCGGCCACACATTAGGGAAACCTTGCATAAAGAGACCAAGCCTCCACAGCTGAGACAGTTCATCCCTCAGGCACAAACTGCAAACTAATGAGCAATTTAGTAGACTGCAGAATAACTGGATGACTGAGCAAGTTGTAGAATCTCCTTACTAAAGCTGGCTATGAAGCAGTCATTGGTGGAGGCACTCACAGCCCCTTGCAATGTTTGGACCACTCTCCCACATGGTTCAAGCTAACAGTGCATTGTGGCTTAGGAGAATGCCGGTGCCTGAGCTGAGAGCACAGCTTGTAATCCAGTCCCAGTGGGTGAAGCTGCTGCCAATTGGTCAGTTAGACTGGGGCAGAGGTAGTTGGAGGTTCAGGCAGCCATGAAGCGCACTAAACTCTGGCCATCCAAGTGCTGGCCAGCACACTCCAGGGTGCATTAAAGGGTGTCACGAAAGTATAATAATTCTCATAATATTATTGCGATTTATTGTAAAAGTAGGTTAACAGTGGGATTTGAATAGTTTCTCTGTGTTTGTGTGTGGGGGAATTAATTGAATTGGAGACAGCTGGACTGGAGGCTTTGACTCATGAAAAGAAGCTAGGTTTGAAAAGCTAAATACGTAAACATGGCTGCAGTTTTAGAATATGAGGTGAGGAGAATTTGAATTTTTAGATAAATCAAGGTAGTTTGAATTTCAAAGCGATGGTGGAATGTTACACCTAGCCAGAAAAGCTAGGCCAAGCAGTGTGCTTATTTTTCCCAAAGGTTACTGATAATATTAGGACTATGAAGGGATTTGTTATATAAGAAAGGTAAAGTTCCAAAGACATATGGGAACAATGGAATTTATATTAAAAGGGAGGAACATGTATAAAAGATTGAGGCTATGTGACAGGGAAGGCATTGTAAGATCTGCCAGAAGTGTGAAAAGCCTCCAGTATTTGTGCATTAAGTCTGCTGTCTACAGAAACCGAAGCTGGGAAAAGCCATTTTAAATTCTGCTGTCCAGGGTATTGTTGACTTGCCTGGATCTGTTTAAATTTTTTTGTTTTTACTATTGCCTTAACAGGGATAAAACTGGAAGCCAGGTTAATTAGGGGTTTTATGAGGAATTATAGTAGTCATTTTTAGAGCTATGTATGTGCTTGAATTTTTTTCTTTTGTTAACAAATGTTTAATTTAGTTTTCTAAAAAAATCCCTGAAGTTTGGGTGGACTTATTGGTACTAAATTCAAGGCATGCATCTCAAAATAAATACAAATTGCAAAACTGTTGTGACTGCGTGATCAAGTTTCCCTCATGGATTTGAACTGCTGGGCACACATATCTGCCACTTCATAACAGGACTTGACCTTCAGACTTAACCAAGAGAGGTCCTTAGAACACCCAAGCTAACCCACGCATCTCTCTCATTCATTCTGCAGGAGGAGTACATCCGCAGCATGGAGCCTGGTGACCTAGCTATATGTCTTGTGGTGTACAGACAGCGACGGAGGCACCTGGCTGGGCAGAGGGAAGAGCAGCACCATCAGGAAGAGGGGGCAGCTGGGCCTCCTGCACATGCCACTGAAGAACCACAGTGAGCCGTCACTGTCAGAACCTAGCGAGACCCAGGGCCTATAGATGCAGTCTTTCATTCCTACAGATGACGAAGAACCAGTGTCGCCAAAGACTGTGCATGTCTAGAGAACTGCTCCGTCACATCTGCCAGCTGCTGCAGGATTTGGTACCATGGGGACATGCCTGTGGCCGTGAAAGTGACAGCAGCGTTCAATTTGTACAGCAGTGGCTCCTTTCAGGGCTCCACAGGTGACCTCGCAAGCCTCCACCCACAAATGCATCCAGGAGGTCACAGATGCCATCTTCGTGAAGGCATACTACTTTGTGCAATTTGCCTGGGATCAGGACAGCCAGGATGCAAAAGCACTGGGATTTTCCCAGGTTTCAGGTTTCCCACAGGCACAGGGTGTCATTGACTGCACTCATGTGGAACTCAGATCTCCATCACAACACGCAGTCAACTATGTCAATTGCAAGGGCTTCCGCTCGCTAAATGTTCAGCTGGTGTGCAAACACCACAAATGCATCCTGCAGGTCTGCGCATGGTTCCTAGGGAGTGTCCATGACTCCTAAATTTGCAGGTAGACTCAGATCCCTAATAAGTTCCAGGGTCCACAGAAGCTGCAGCAGCGGCCTCAGACTGCAGCCGAGCGACGCTATAATGAGGCTCATGCTGCAGCTCACACCTTGGTGGAGCACACCAATTAAATGCTGAAAATGAGGTTCCAGTGCCTTGACTGGTCTGATGGATCCCGGCAATACAGTCCACAGAGGGTGTCACGCTTGATCATCACCTGCTGCATCCTTTACAACCTGGCGCTGCAACAGGGAGAGAAACTGGCTGAGGAGGAGATGGAGGAGCTGGAACTCTTCTCTGATGAGGGGGATGTTGACAGGGATGAGGGTGAGGATGTCCTCGATGGCTGGGATGAGGCCGTCACACTAGCCAGACAAGGCAGGCGTGTTCGGGTGGCCCTCATAGCTGCTAGATTTGTGGAGGATGATGACGACATGCAGTGAGGAGGCACCATAGATCCTCACATTGCATCTGTGAATGTTTGACTCCAGTCTGGCTGACGGAAGTGCACATACCCTCTGTGATAATGCTCCTGTCATGGAGACGCAGTGGAGGCCCTAATAGTTCCTCGATTCCAGGAACGTGATGATGACATGCAATGAGGACACTCCATAGATCTTCACATAGTCTCTGTGAATGCCTGACTCCTGTCAGACTGAGGGCAGCTCGCTTGCGCTCTGTGATCCAGGTCATATCATGGAGACACAGCCATGAAACTTTAAATGCATCTGATTCTTTCTCCGCCTTTAGCACCTGAACCCTTCAGGAACACAGCGCCTCTGGTCACAGATGCTGAAGAGATGGGGGCCAGCCCCAACTTAAAGGTGCTGAGAGCATACAGAGAGAATGATAGAACTCTGTTACACCTGCCCACGACATTCTGGCGGCAATGACAAGCACCATCGAGGGGCAGGCATTAGTAATGTGTCCAGGGAGCATGAGGCTGGACCATCACTTTTGTCTGAAGGCTGGACTGAGACACATGCATTTATCTTGTGCAGAAAGGTTTCACATCTGAGTGACAAGAACACTGCTCATCAGAACAAAGAGCCATAGGCAGGAGAACATTCTTGGGAGTTTATTGACAATAGTGAACACTTTGTACAAGTGATTAACTTCTGGGCCTAGGCTGTGCAATTACATCTTCTTAACATTCCTAGCCCTGCTGCTATGTCTTGGTGCTCACCTGACACCCACAGCAGAAGTGGAGGCAGCCTGATGACTGCTATGCCCTGTCTGTGATGACCTTGGCAGGTGCCCTCTGAAGGGCTGAGACCTGGAGGCCCCCGGCCTACTTTCAGAGTCCTGCTGTGTGGCAGTAGCACCCTCCTCAGCCTGTGGAATCGGAGCTGCTGGAGTCACAGGCAGAGGGGAGACGGATGGCCCGGTCACTCCTGAAGTCAATTGGGCGGATATGCACCTGGGTATGCACCTGCTGATCCTCCTGCCTATGGATGCCCAAAGGCCCCAGGATGGCTCCTTGAGGAGAAGGGGTAGTTGGAGTGAGATCAGGCTGCCCCGCACCCCTCTCGCGTACACACAGTTGGAGGCCAACTGTAGTGTCAGTGATGGAGTTCAGCCCATGCAGCAGTGCAGGACCGATGTCCTGGACCATGGTCTCAGTGGCAGCTTCCATCCTACCGATGTTGACCTCAGTGCTTTGGCAGCATGATCACTTCAGCCTGAAGGTGGGCAGACTCCTCTGCTGTGCCTTGCAATCTGAGGAGTGCAGCGGACATCCTTTCCTGATGTTCCGGGGCTTGCCTTTGCAGCTCCAGCAGCTGAGACATGACCGAGTCCAGAGGCTCATCATCTGATTCGGACTCAGCAACGTCCTGGCCTCCAGCAGTCCTCCGAGTGCTGGGGACCTGGGAAGTACCTGCTGCCACCTGCTGTCAATCAGACAGTGCAATGTGCTCACCAGATTGTGATCCCGAGGCTGCTATAAAGCTATGCCTCGCTGAGGTGTGTGTCTCTGCGCTGGTGGAGGGTGTGGGTGAGCGCTGTGATGGGTCTACAATGAAGGTGCCTTCAGATTCCTCTTCAGAGATTTCTTTGGGGCTTGATTGGAGGCCCTGGCTCATGGAATCTTTGAATTAGGAACAGGAGTAGGCCATTCAAACCGTCAAGCCTGCTCCACCATTCAATAAGATCATGGCTGGTCTGAATGTAACCTCAACCTGCCTACTCCCAATAACCTTTCACCACCTTGTTAATCAAGAATCTATCTATCTCTGCCTTAAAAATATTCAAAGGCTCTGCTTCCACTGCCTTTTGAGGAAGAATTCCAAAGACTCACAACCTTCTGAGAGAAAAAAACTCTCCTCATCTTGTATTTTTAAACAGTGACCCCCTAGTTCTAGATTCTCCCACAAGAGGAAACAACCTCTTCACATCCACCCTGTCAAGACCCCTCTGGATCTTAAAGGTCTCAAATAAGTCACCTCTTTTACTCTTCTAAATTCCAGTAGATACAAGCCTAACCTGTCCAGCCTTTCCTCATAAGACAACCCACCCATTCCTGGTATTAGTCTGGTAAACTTTCTCTGAACTGCTTCTAACACATTTACATCTTTCTTTAAATAAGGAAACCTGTACTGCACACAATACTCCAGATGTGGTCTCACCAGTGCCCTGTACAACTGAAGCATAATAGTCATTTCCCCTCACAGTAAATGATAACATTCTATTTGCTTTCCTAATTACCTGCTGTACCTGCATACAAGCCTTTTGCAATTCATGCACTAGGACAGCCGAATCCCTCTGAATCTGAGAGCTTCGCAATCTCTCACCATTTAGATAACATGCTTCTTTTTTATTCTTTCTGCCAAAATGAACAATTTCACATTTGACCACATTATACTCCATTTGCCAGATCTTTGCTCACACACTTAACCTATCTATGTCACTTTGTAGCCGCCTACATTCTCTTCACAATTTACTTTCCTCCCTATCAGCAAATTTAGCAACCATTCCTTCGGTCCCTTCATCCAAGTCATTTATATGAATAAAATGTTAAGGCCCCAGCATTGAGCCCTGTGGCAAACCATTCATCACATCCTGCCAACCAGAACAAAGACTCTCTGCTTCCTGTTAGCTAGCTAATCTTCTATCCATGCTGATATGTTATCCCTTACACCATGAGCTTTTATTTTCTCCAATAACCTTTGATGTGGAACTTTATCAAATGCCCTCTAGAAACCTAAGTACAGTACATCCACCAGTTCCCCTTTATCCACAGCACATGTGACTCCTTCGAAGAACTCCAATAAATTGATTAGACATGATTTTCCTTTTACAAAACGATGTTGAGTGTGCCTGATTGCCTTGAATTTTTCCAGGTACCCTGCTATCACATCTTTAATAATAGCTTCTAACATTTTCCCTATGACAGACATTAGGTTAACCGGCCTGTAGTTTCCTGCTTTCTGTCTCGCTCCCTTTTTTGGATAAAGGAGTTACATTTTCCCGGCTCCTCCCTCCCTTCCATTTCCTGATTTACAGTTATTTCCAGGATGTTACTTTTGCCCTCTATAGTGAAGACCGAAGCAAAACACCTGTTTAACTCATCCGCCATCTCCCTACTTTCCATTATCAATTCCCCAGACGCACGGTCTATAGGACCAACGCTCTGTTAATTCTTTTCTCCTTTAAATATCTATAGAAACTCTTACTATCCGCCTTTATATTACATGCTAGCTTTCTCTCATACTATACTTTTTCCCTCCTTTTTATCTTTTTGTCATTCTTTGCTGTTCTTTATATTCTTTCCAATCTTCTGACCTGCCACCCATTTTTGCATAACTACATGCTTTTTTTTAAAGTTTGATACTGTCTTTAAGTTAATGGTGGATGGTGGGCCCTTCCCTTGGGATTTTTCTTTCTCATTGGAATGTATATACTTGTATTCTGAAATATCCCTTTAAATGTCTGCCACTGAACTTCTATTAACCTATCCCTTAAACTTCTTTAGCCAGAGAGTGGTGAATCCATGGAATTCGTTGACACAGAAGGCTGTGGAGATCAGGTCATGGAGTGTATTTAAGACCGAGATAGATAGGTTCTTGATTGGTAAGGGGATCAAAGGTTACGGGGAGAAGGTGGGAGAATAGGGTTGAGAAACTTATCAGCTATGATTGAGTGGTGGAGCAGACTCGATGGGCTGAATGGCCTAATTTCTGATGTCTTATGGTCTCATTTGCCAGTTCACTTTAGCTAGCTCTGCTTTCATGCCCTCATAATTGCCCTTATTTAAATTTAAAAAACTAGTCTTGGGTGCACTAGTTTCTCCCTCAAAATGAATGTAAAATTCAATCATACTATGATCGCTGCTACCCAAGGATGCCTTCACTAGGAGGTTATCAGTTAATCTTATCTCGTTGCACAATACCAGGTCTAGTATAGCCTGCTCTCTGGTTGGCTCCAGGACAAGCTATTCCAAGACACTATCCCATAAATATTCTATGAATTCTTCATCTGTGCTATCTTTGACTACCTGATTTTTCCAGTCCATATGTAAATTAAAATCTCCTGTGGTTATTGCTGTACCTTTCTGGCAAGCTCCCATTATCTCTTCTTTTATACTCTGTCCTACTGTGTGGTTACAGTTAGGGGGTCTGCACACCACTCCCACAAGTAACTTCTTGACTTTATCATTCCTCATCTCAACCTAAACCACTTCTACATCCTGGTTTCCTGAACTTAGGTCATCCCTCTCTAATGTGCTAATACCATCATTAAGTAACAGAGCCTCCCCTCCACCTTTTCCTAACTTCCTGTCCTTTCTAAATGTCACATACCCTTCAATTTTCAGGTCCCAATCTACGCCATCCTGTAGCCAAGTCTCTTTAATGGCTATCAGATAATACTTGCTTATTTCTATTTGCGCTATCAGTTCATTTGTTTTGTTTTGAATGCTATGTGCGTTTAGATGCAGAGCCTTTAGTTTTGTCCTTTTATTATTTTTGTAGCGTCTAGCCTTATCTGCGATTTACTCTTAGGTTTGTACTCTCCGTCCTTTCCTGTCATAGTCTGTTTATCATTTCCCATATTAATACCTGTCTCTCTTGCCTTGTCTCTACTCTTTGGTTTACCACATCTTCCCACTCCATCACTGTTTCCCAGATATGCCTGCAAAAGCAAGGAGAGATAGGAAGTGCATGGCAGGGGACCATGGAAAAGGACACATTACTCACAGCATAGTTGTCTGATGGATGTTGCAGTGCTGGATCCTCACTTGGTAGAGCAGCGCTGACCTCACCATCAGCACAGGAACAGTCCACATCCTTGCCAGCCAGCTGGATGGCTCTACTTTCAAAGTCCAAGTGAACCTTGATTTCAGACATTCCTCCACCAGTCTGCGACCTCTCCCTTTTGTTGTGTGCCAGCTTGTCCTGCACGAATACAGATGGGGAGAGTGTAAGCTAGACACCTTCCAGGCCAGATGATAAGTATGCCTGGCATGTTTGGGTGGTGAATGGTCCCATGGATGGGATGAGAACAATGAAGGTGTGTGTGAGAGAGTGAATGGTGATGTCCCTTGCACTGGCAGAGATTGAGGGCTCTGTCGGTGTCTGATGGGTTTGTGAGTGTGTGCGTTGAGAGTGATGATTTACCCTGGCGGAATGGAGGAGATCATTCATCCTTTTCAGCGCTGGGTGGCTGTCTTCATTTGTAGAGTGTTGGTGCTGACCACAACTGGCACCACCTCCCATGCTGGATTAGTGATGTTGCTGCCCCCCCCTGCGGCCAGAGCAAGGGCAAAAGACATCATGGTGGGCCTCCACTGCATACAAAAGGCATTTAAGGGATGCATCATTAAATCGGAGGGTGGAGGTGCTGCAGCCTTCTTGCCTTTTGGGGCCATGTCTTCTTTGCAGCAGTTCTGGTCTGGAGGCACTGAGAGATGTTTGCATGGCTGCAAATTTAAATATGGTGCCCAACGTGATGAAGCAGTGAGGTGATGGCGTGGTGGGCAAATAAGATGCTTCCCACCATCAAAATGGCATGTTTCCAGAGAATGCATTATTAATGAGGGGGTATTGGGATGATACGGTGTGAAAACCCGTCATTGCAGCCTGCTGGTAAAACGTCCTTTTTCCCACCCACGACCACACTCAGTGCACATCTGGAGTGATTCCACCCTTTGCATTTAAAAAAGCTTAAATTTTAGAACCCCTTTAAAAGACCACAAATGAGTGCAATTAATCATCACGGTTAAATCAGTCTGGGTGCGTGATTAGTTTTGTGGGTAGATCCAGCATCCAGGACAATGTTTTTAAACTAGAGTTACAGATATCAGAAACTCGATTTCCAATTGGCGCAATTTACTCTTAAAATTCTTCGATCATTTACTCTGGTTTGGCTGGTTTCTGACAAATTACATTGACAAGACCAATGCAAACTAGCAGAAACTCTAAGCCTTAATACTTTTCTCCCTCTTTTTCCCCTGAGGATATTCTTCATTTTAGTCCTGTCATGGTTACTGTTGTAATGTGGTGCCATGTGTGGTGGCTTATTGATGAGATCTTGAGACTTATTTATTGTTAATCTTTAACTATTTACAGATCCCAGGTTACTGTCATGTATGGTATTGTTGCCATACAGGTAGGCTGCATCCAGAGTTTTCTCTCTAAACTGCTTGCTCAGTCTATTATCATACTGTGGACGGTGCTATTCTCCAGGACCACATTAACTCTTGCTCTGCCGAGCATTTTTACGTGACAATGTCATGCAGGCATGCACAACATCATACAACAGTTACCAACGTGATACAGCTTGCATTTTGTGACGCCCATTTATTGCCTGATTTGTGTCGTTTTACAGTTTGTTTGCTTTCTCTCTGTTTACTTTTCATTGTGCAATAACCAAGAGAGCAAACAAAGTCAGAATGTTCGTATCCTGTAGAATGGGCAGAATCTTTCCTCTGGGGAGAGGCATGAAGTAGGTGCATAGCACTATTCAAGTGTTCTGCTGCCAGTGAAAACACTGGAACTTGTTCAGTCATGAGAGAACTGTCAATCATGAGACACCTGCTATTTCTACATAGAGTGAATCATCAATAAACCAACATTTCTTTGACACTATAAATGAAAGAAAGAAAAAACTGGCTTTCTCTGCACCTTTAAAATGTCAGAGTTTATAACTAATTGTAATTGACTTTAACATTTTTTTTTATGTTTTGTTTAGTAATATCCATTAATTGTATGATTGGGTAACTGGTTTGAAGGGTTCGGTGAGCCTGAGGTTATCATAGAATTATTACACACATAATTAAAATAATCAGCTCCACTAAGATATATATTCTGCTGCTGTTAATTTTGCTCCCTCACAATGCCAGGTTTGTTTCTGGTCAGAAAACTGTGGGTTCAATCTCCAGTCCTGGACTTGAGCACGTAATCTAGACTAACACTTCAGTGCAACACTGAGTGACTACTCCACAGTCAGTAAGTGCTGTACTTTGGAGGTGGAGACACTGAAGGCTGGATTTGAGACCCTGCCTGGGTCAGGAATGGAGATGAGTGGATGTGGAATTTCACACTGCTGGCCTGTGTGACCAGGGCTTCCCAGGCTTCATCCAGTCCTTAGGCCATTTTCCTGGGAGTGGGTTGGGATTGGTGGGGTTGGGGGGTGGGGGAGTGCAGGGGGAGGGGGTGGCGCAGGGCTACTGCCCACAGGTGGCCAATGGCCCACTGAGGTTGTTATGGGCACTTAACATCTGTTGTGGGAGGAGGCAGGGGACAGGTCAGTTGTCTGGAAGCAGCCTGCCCATTACAGACTGGGGTGCCAGGACTCCAAGGAGGACTAGAGGTTACCTACCTGCCTGGGTTCAGCTGCAATGCACTGCTCTATTACCAATAACGGGTGTGGCATCAGGTGGCCCTCCTGTGGGCCAATTGAGGCCTCATTCTGTTGCCACTAGGATTCAACCACACCGAGCACCTGGGCGGGGCACTTTCCTGTGTGGGCTATTGGCAGGTTGTGATGGTTGAGGGTGAGGGGCTCCTCCAAGAAGTCCCCAGGCCCATCAAAGGTCCCCACCAAAGCATTACCCCTCCTAGGTCCCCTCATGGCCTCCTCTCCATCCCCACTCCCTCTCCGGGGCGTAGCAGCTTGGCACACAGAGAGCACTGACACACTTGCAAAGACACAGTCCAGCACAGCTCACCTTCCCAAACCCCAGGTGTAGTACTGACAATGGCCACCGATGCTGCTGGCACTGCTAGTACTGGAGAACTGGCAACCTCTGATTAACTGGCAGCTCTTGGGCATGGGATTTCCTGTCCCTGAGGGGCAGAAATATTGCCTCTAGTCTATTGGCCAATTGGTAATCATTTCCTGTCGCGCCCCCCCCCCCCCCCAATCCAATGAGTTTTTAGCCAGGGCGCAAGTACCACCGTGCCATGTAAAATCCAGCCGATTGTTCCTGAAAGCTGGAAGATGGAACTGAGACATGGGAAAAGAAGACCTTCCTCCTGCAGCTCCAGTCCTCTCTATAGTCCAATGTTGTGCAAGACAAGCAGATCACTAACATTCTGGAGACCCTTTCTGCTACATCCTGAAGGGTGTCCCCAGCTTTGTCCAGGCACCTGAAAGGCATTTTCAGCATTCCAATGGCTTGCTCAATGATCATCCTTGTGGTCATATAATTCCTGTTGTACCTTTCCTCTGAGGCAATAGTAGGGTCCTTCACAGGTTTCATCAGCCACATTCTCAGAGGGTAGCCCTTGTCACCAAGGAAATATCCGCTCACTCTGCGTGGAGTTGTAACGACCTGTGGGAGATGTCTGTTGAAGAATGAAGGAACCATGACAGGTTCCATGGTATCTTGCAGAGACATGCATGAAAACTTTCTGGTGGTCACATACCAGTTTAACATGGATGGAGTATAATCCCTTTCATTTGAGGACACCTTGATTGCTACATATGTGCAGTATATGACTCCCTGTACCAGTGAGAATCCAGCCCTGCAGTAAATGCAAGAGCCCTCTGCATCTGATTGGCCGCATCAGTGTCAAAGTGGCCATAAGTGGCAGCACTGGTAAAATGGCACTGGTCACCTGGGAGAGACTTGTGGGTCAAAAATCGTGAGGCCCTGTAGATGTCACCAACAGACCCCTGAAAGGAACTGGAGACAAAGAATGTGGTGACCTTAAAATACAAACAAAAGAATCAGAAGCAGGAGGAGGCCATTTGGCCCCTCGAGCCTGTCCTGCCATTCAATAAGGTTATGGCTGATCTGATTGTGGCGTCAACTATACATTCCACCTACCCCCGATAGCCTTTGACTCCCTTGTCAAGGGAGCCCAAGGATCTAACTACCACTGCACTAAAAATATTCATTGACCCTGCCTCCACTCCTCTCTGGGGAAGAGAGTTCCAAAGATTCATGACTCTCTGAGAGAAAAGAATTCTTCTTATCTCCATCTTAAATGAGAAACCCCTTATTTTTAAACTGTGCCCCCTAGTTATAGTCCCTCCCACAAGGGAAAAAATCTTTTCAGCATCCACCCTAACAAGTCCCATCAGGATCTTATATGTTTCAATAAGGTCACCTGTGATTCTTCTAAGCTCCAATGGATGCAGTCTGTCCAACCTTTCTTTGTGAAATTACATGCCCATTCCAGGAATCAGTTGAGTGAACCTTCTCTGAACTGCTTTTAATGCATTTATATCCTGTCTTATATAAGGAGACCAAAACTGTACACAGTACTCCAGATGTGGCCTCATCAATGCTCTGTACAACTGTTGCAAAACATCCCTACTTTTATATTCCGTTCAATGTAACAGCTGATGGCAATGCATGCCCACCCAGTCCTCTTGAAAGGAGACAAAAACAGAATTCCCTGGAAAAACTCAGCAGGTCCGGCAGCAACGGTGGAGAAGAAAAGAGTTGACGTTTCGAGCCCTCATGATCCTTCAACAGAACTGCAGTTGAAGGGTCTGTTGAAGGGTCTGTTGAAGGGTCATGAGGATCAAAACGTCAACTCTTTTCTTCTCTGCCGATGCTGCCGGACCTGCTGAGTTTTTCCAGGTAATTCTGTTTTTGTTTTGGATTTCCAGCATCCACAGTTTTTTGTTTTTATCTCTGTATTTAATTGACTGCCAATCCTCTTCAAGAAATGCCTACCTTGAAGAGGTTTTGCTCCTCTCTGCTTCAAGATTTCCGTATCTCTCTTTTGCCTTGTTCACCTTCATTGCTTTCCATTTCTCTCCTGGTGTTTGACAAGGTGTTTACTAAAACCCGCTTTCACAGCCATATCTCCTTTCTCAGTGACTGTCTCCATCTCTGACTTACCCCATGTGGATTTCAACTGAAATTCCATCCCTCTTGTTTCAAACCCACCCAGGATTACAGGTATCTCCAGGACATAAAACGTTTCTCAGACTGCTGTTCCCGTGACATTCTGAGATCCACACTCAGTGCCATGTGCCGCCATATGAACACACTCGACCTCTTCCTCTAGCAGCACCGCTGTACCCTTTTTCAAAGCTGTGCGTGCCCCCAGTTTCATTTTATTTTTCGTCTCATCCGACGCCTCAACAAGAAACTTTTTCTTTCTCTCAAGTGCTAAGGAACGCAAGCTCCAACAACTCATCGACACCAACACCAATCTAGGACCCTCCACCCCTGCCTGTCCCTCCGTCCCCACCCCATCTTCCAATCCCAGCCCCGGCCATGTATTCACTATACCCCCTGACCTTCCCCTCTCTGACACTGAACGTTCAGTGCTCAGCAAAGGATTTAGTTTCATACCCTTACACCCTCATCTCAATGAATTTTGGGCTCGGCACGATGCTGAACTCTTCTTCCACCGTCTTCGTCTTCATGCTCACTTCTTTGGGCAGGAGTCCTCTCCCCGTTCAACGGATCTTTTCACCCACCTCCAATATTCTCCCTCCACCTGGACCCCTCCCTCTGGATTCTTACCTTCTCTTGATCTTTTCATTGAGAACTATCGGCGTGACATTAGTCATCTCAGTTTATCTGCTCCTCTCATCCATTCTAATCTCTCTCTCTCTGAACTTACTGCATTCCGTTCTCTCAGGTCCAACCCTGACATTGTCATCAAACCCGCTGACAAGGGTGGTGCTGTTGTTGTCTGGCGCACTGACCTCTACCTCGCGGAGGCTGAGCGTCAACTCGCAGACACTTCCTCCTATCTGTCCCTGGACCATGACCCCACCACTGAACATCAAGCCATTGTTTCCAGGACTGTCATTGACCTCAGCTCCTCTGGAGATCTTCCTCCCACAGCTTCCAACCTGATAGTCGCCCAACTTTGGACAGCCTGCTTCTACCTCCTACCCAAAATTCACAAACAGAACTGTCCCGGTAGATCGATCGTGTCAGCCTGTTCCTGCCCCATGGAACTCATTTCTCGTTATCTTGACTTCCTTCTCTCTCCCCTTGTCCAGTCCCTTCCCACCTACATCCGTAATTCCTCTGACACAATTTCCAGTTCCCTGGCCCCAACTGCTTCCTCTTCACCATGGACGTCCAATCCCTCTACACCTCCATCACCCACCAGGATGGTCTGAGGGCCCTTAGCTTCTTCCTTGAACAGAGGCCCGAACAATCCTCATCCACCACTACTCTCCTCCGTCTGGCTGAACTTGTTCTCACACTGAACAATTTCTCCTTCAACTCCTCTCACTTCCTCCAAATAAAAGGTGTGGCTATGGGTACCCGCATGGGCCCCAGCTATGCCTGTCTCTTTATGGGGTATGTGGAACATTCCTTGTTCCAGTCCTACTCCGGCCCCCTCCCACAACTCTTTCTCCAGTACATCGATGATTACTTCGGTACTGCTTCATGCTCTCGTCGGGACTTGGAAAAATTTATTAATTTTGCTTCCAATCTCCACCCCTCCATCATTTTCACATGGTCCATCTCTGACACTTCCCTTCCCTTCCTTGACCTCTCTGTCTCAATTTCTGGTGATAGACTGTCCACCATTATCCATTACAAGCCTACTGACTCCCACAGCTACCTCAACTACAGCTCCTCACACCCCGCTTCCTGTAAGGACTCCATCCCATTCTCTCAGTTCCTTTGCCTCCGTCGCATCTGTTCTGATGATGCTACCTTCAAATACAGTTCCTCTGACATGTCCTCCTTCTTCCTTAACCGAGGTTTTCTACCCATGGTCGTTGACAGGGCCCTCAACTATCTCCCGCGCATCCGCCCTCATGCCTTCTCCCCCCTCCCAGAAACATGATAGGGTCCCCCTTGTCCTCACTTATCACCCCACCAGCCTCCTCATTCAAAGGATCATCCTCCGCCATTTCCACCAACTCCAGCATGATGCCACCACCAAACACATCTTCCCTTCACCCCCCGGCGGCATTCCGTACGAATCGTTCCCTCCGGGACACCCTGGTCCACTCCTCCATCACCCCCTACTCCTCAACCCCTACCTATGGCACCTCCCCATGCCCACGCAAAAGATGCAACACTTGCCCCTTCACTTCCTCTCTCCTCACCGTCCAAGGGCCCAAACACTCCTTTCAAGTGGAGCAGCATTTCACTTGCATTTCCCACAACTTAGTCTACTGTATTCATTGCTCCCAATGCGGTCTCCTCTACATTGGAGAGACCAAACATAAACTGGGCGACCGCTTTGCAGAACACCTGTGGTCTGTCCGCAAGAAAGACCCAAACCTCCCTGTCACTTGCCATTTTAACACTCCACCCTGCTCTCTTGGCCACATGTCTGTCCTTGGCTTGCTGCATTGTTCCAGTGAAGCCCAACGCAAACTGGAGGAATAGCACCTCATCTTCCGACTAGGCACTTTAGAGCCTTCCGGACTGAATGTTGAATTCAACAACTTTAGATCTTGAACTCCCTTCTCCATCCCCACCCCCTTTCTGTTTCTTCCCCCTTCCTTTTGTTTTTTCCAATAATTTATATAGATTTTTCTTTTCCCACCTATTTCCATTATTTTTAAATCTTGTTTAAAAAGAAAAAAGCAGTTTTGTTGAAGGGTCATGAGGACTCGAAACGTCAACTCTTTTCTTCTCTGCCGATGCTGCCGGACCTGCTGAGTTTTTCCAGGTAATTCTGTTTTTGTTTTGGATTCCAGCATCTGCAATTTTTTGTTTCTACCTCTTGAAAGGAGGCCTTGTTCCAGAAGGCAGTGGATGTCAGCAATAACCTGCCATGAAAGCCTGAGCTTCCTGAGGTCCTCTTGCTCTGTCATGTTGAAATGCTGATCCTCTGACAATACACCTTCTAGTAGGGGTATTGCCACCTTTGAGCTGGAGCTGTGTCCATCCTCTCTGATCTTTGGAGTGGCATGCCAATGCGGAGAAGGCAGCTGCTGTTACTTTTAGTGTTGCTCCTGCTCCTACTGGTATTATTGTTGGTATAGCTCCTCTGCTGTTGATGCTGTTGGTGTTCATATTGCTGTTCCTATTGTTCCTCATCAGAGTCCCATTACATTAGCTACTCCCGTGCTGCAGTGAAGATTAGCAGCAGGGAACTGTAGGTCAAAGCAAAGTCCAGGGCAGGTGAAATGATTTTAAGTTGGAAATCACCTGTAAAGGAGTGAAACTACATTCTCAGAACATGTCCTGTAAGCACAAGAATTTCACATAGTTGGGGAAACAGCTGTAAAGTTTCACTCTTTAAAGCCTTTCCAGCCTGTCCGTTTCACAGAGCCAATGACTCCCCACTGTGCTCTTGCTTTGTTGACCTTGGTTAGTTCCATACAGCTCAGGAAACTCATGAACTGACTTTTAGGCCAGAATGCTTGGTTAAAGGCAGAATTAGGTGGCATTTTGCATTTTAAAATTAGAGAGCCGACATCTCCACAGGAGTTTCTTGCACGCTTCCAAACATGCTTTGACAAAACTGCGAGTGGTTGGGGTCATGCCGTATTTCTAACACACCAGCAATTTTTTTTAGATTTAGACCCCTGCACTCAAACCCACGCTTCACCCTGGTAGTTAAAATTCAGTTGTACATCTCAAAATATAATGGGTTGGCTGTAAAGTGCTTTGGAATATCCCGAGGACATGAAAGGATATGCATAAAATGTGAGTTTGTGTTTTCTTTCTTGAAATTCAACCTCAAGTTCTCAAGAGCCGACTATAGCTACTTTCCCCATGCTAATTAGAAAGTTCCCATAATTACAACGGCTTTGAAAGTTGCTCATTTTGAATCTGTACTGAAAACTATTGTGTACTGCAGTTCTAAGGGGCCACTCTACAGGATGACAGTCTAACACTGATGCCTACAGTACAGATTAAAAATGCCTCAGAGTCAGCATTACCAGTCCATTCCATGCTGGGTTTTAATATTCACATATTCTGGCTGTTCTGAGATTGAAAAACACAACTCACTACTTCTGCAGGTTAAAGGGAAGATTTAAAGTGGTCATGGTGAATAAAGCTATTTTAGAAACGTATTAAAAGCCCTATACTTATAATGACCTCTAATCTTCCAAAAGGTCACAGATTAATTTGCTTTTTGAGATTTTTTACTATGATGCTTCAATGAGATTTGAATGATAAGAGGTATTAAAACACCATTTGGCCTGCAAGCAAGTAATTTCTTCACACAAGGAGAATTTTAAGCTTGAGAAGTTAAGATTGGAAGTGGTCATGTAAGGCAAGTACAAATTTTATCATTGTGTCTTTCAACAGAATCAATGGCTAAAGTGATCATCAAAGCTGTACGTGTCTTGCACGTTTCCATGATTCCTGACTCTCCAGCCTGGTATTCTGTTCGTACATGGATTTTTCCACTATACAAGCCAAGAAGGTCGGCGGGCGCGCGAGAGTGTCAAAAGTGCACCCGCCGACAATAAAGAAGACAATTAAAGTTGTTAAGGTTCCGACTGTCCCCAATTTCTCGTGGTCCATCTAATCTTATGATTGTTGGATGAGTGAATTGGTCAGGCGGACATTGCATTTTTGATGAAACCTCATCTAAGGTTGGGATAAGGTTTCCATTATTAAATTTTTAAAAATGTTTGGGCAGAATTTTCATCTTGTATATGTTGAGGTGACTGACTCTGATGTGTGGACATTTTTTTCCGGATTTTACAATCTTTATTTAATTGTTTTGAAGTCTTCAGCTCCCTGAGGCAGTTCTTTGCCTTCAGGGAGCTTTCATTCAGCGCTCGCACGTACCCGCCCTTACATCAGTGCCCGCCCTCCTTCTGCCCCCACCCCAGCAACACTGAGCATTTTGGTGCGTGTTTCACGATGGCTGACCATTAATTGGCCAGCCAGCGCGAAATGGCAGTCGGAGGCCGATTGTGGGTAGCAGTCCATTCCCCAGCCGCTCCCTGGCCCGCTGATTGTGCCCACGCACTGACCTAAAAATCCTGCCCCTGGGATATTTACTTTCCAATCTTCTAAATCACTTAAAAACAGCAGAAAATTATTCGGTTAGGCACAAAGCTTCAGTGAAGGAAATTAATTGAATCCTTTGAGTAGGCCACCATACTGCTTAATTTCAGCCAGAAGTAAAGCAAGGCTGTGCAACTCTTTGCCAAAAAAAATCTATACTTGTACATAACCTGGAGCAGTTATACATGGGCCTATATATGGATTGCACCCAATGACTAATTGGCCTGCCAGTGAGTTTCAGGTGCCAATCTTGGCCCCAGGGGCAGTTCACCATAGTTGTGCAAAAGTATTGGCACCATTCAGCTGTCAGCTCAGGTCCTTAGGATAATCCTAGGGGTTGAAAAGACAATCAGGAATGAGAGAAAGAGTGGGCTGGCAGATAAGTAAAAAAGTTGAAATTTAACTTACTGGTAAAGCCCTTTAACCATTAGTTTGGCTGCTAAGCACCTGAACAAACTGGTTGCAGCATGCACAGCGCATGGTGCATCATGCATATTTGAATTTTGCAAAGGGAGCTTTAAACATGCATGAGGCCCCTTATTTGCATAAGCAAAAGGCCAAATCCCTGTTTCACCCTGGCTGAATAATACAGCAGGTGGTGCTTGACAGGGTAGGTGCTGAGAGGTTGTTTCCCCTTGTGGGAGAGTCTAGAACCAGAGGGCATAATCTCAGAGTAAGGGGTCGCCCATTTAAGATAGAGATGAGGAGGAATTTCTTCTCTCAGAGGGTGGTGAATCTTTAGAATTCTTTACTGTAAAGGGCTGTAGAGGCTGGGTCGTTAAGTATATTCAAGACTGAGATAGTCAGGTTTTTAATCAATAGGGGAATCAAGGGTTATGGGAAAAGGCAGGAGTTGAGGAATACTAGATCAGCCATTGAATCGCGGAGCTAACTTGATGGCCCGAATAGCTGACTTCTGCTCCTACGTCTTATGGTCTTATGGTGCACTTCAAGCACGGAATGAGTGTCTGATGCCATTTTGGATGCTAAGGTGTCCATCTTAGGCCTGTAAAGCAAGCCCTTTGCAATCCAATTTCCAGACCCAATGCTGTATTTTGCTCCACTTAGTGGAGTTTCTGGAAAGGAAATACAGGGCTGAATTTTCACCTCAGCATGCAGGTGTGCGCCCAACACACACAAGTGTGGAATAGTGTATGATGATGTCGGACCAGCGTCCCAACGTCATCACGCGCTCGTGCGATATTTCGGTTGCTGGACGTGTGCGGGAGTCAGCGGCACGCCTGCTGGATATTAAGAGGGCCATTAAGCCCATTAATTGATTAATTAAATAGAATTTTACCCTGCCCGCCCAACCTTACAGTTGGTGGGCGGGTGAATAGGCCAAGCGGCCTTTCAATTTTTGAGGAAACCTCATCCACGGGCAGGATGAAGTTTCCGAAGTGAATTAAACATAAAATCAAAGTTTTCAGAACTCATTTGCAACATGTGCCTGCTTAAGTAACAGAGTCATATGAGGGAATATATTTTCCTTATTTTTTCAACTTTATTTTTAAAGTGGAAAACCTTCAGCTCCCTGAGGGAGCTCTGTGCCTTCAGGGAGCTTTCTGTGAGCACACCCGCGAGCGTGCGCTGACTTCCATGCTTGCCCTCCTCCCCCCCCTCCCCACCCAGACAGCGCTGAGCATTTCAGCGCACAATTCACGCTGGCCGGCCACTAATTGGCCTGCCAGCGTGAAATCGCAGTCAGGGCCTGATCGCGAACTGCCTGCCATGCCCACCCGACGAGGGGAATATCCTCCCCACAAAATAATTAGTAAAGGGCCATGTGAAATTCTCCTCAATTTTCTAATACCAATGGAAATAAGTAATCAGATTGGTTTAATGCACTGTAATTTATTCTCCGTGATATACCATAACTGTCTCTTTTCATGGAGCCTGTCAATGACAGTGGGTTGTGTATATTGTCATCTTTATTTGTATCTGTGCCAAGGGGTATTTTTTGTTTCTTTTCACCAAAACTACATTTCATGTCTGTCATCTGTTACAGCTGCAAATCTAAGGGTGACTCCACCTCTCTGCTGCAGTCTTGAGCTTTTCTTTCATCATTCTTTCTCTCAGGTGTTCACAGTAACTGCTCTGCTCATATCAAACACTCCAGGGCCTGTCCATCAGCAACCGTCTGCCTCAGGAAAAAGGGGCTGGAACCAGCTGAGAAAGCACCACAAGAGAAGCAAGCAAGCTGGCGGAAACTGAAAAGGACACGAATCTGTGACAGCTCTTTTGTTGCCTATGGCTTTCAGCACTGATCCTTGCATTTTTTTGTTGCTATCCATGTTTTTTTTTCTCGAATGCTGATTTCAAATGGCTTCACAGACACTGTGAAAGTTCTTTTGCCAGCTGGACTTTGTGTTTTGTTCACAGATTGTAAGATACAAACCTTATCAGCACGGGTCATCTCACACAGATGTCAAGCATACCAACATAGTAGATATTTTACATTAAAGGCACATCTGACAAGTGCAGAACACCTAAGGCCTACAGTGTGCAAGTACTTTCAAACCAGTCAAAGTTGAAGGTCGTACAATGCATCACAAGTATTAATGTCTCTGAGTGTTTCTTATTTTTATTACATGCATATAAATAGAATAAGCCCCTAAACTGGTGTCATATCTGCTGTCTTACTTCATGGGGGCCATCTTCACAGAAAGAAAATATTTTGCCAAAAATGCAGTGGGGGTGTTGGTGGGGGTGCTGAATACGTTATTTTTGTCATGAGAACATCATGTGCAAACGATGATTCATGTTTTTAGTTAAGTATAGTTTGTTTACAAACATTCTCTTTTTCTTGAAGGTGATGTCCCTTTAATTGGGAATTGAAAATTTTGTATTACATACAATGATAAATAATCTTTAAAAAAAATTCCATGCCTTTAAAGGGGATAATTTTTCCAATGGCAGGCGGACTGGGCGGGAACGGGCAGCGGCAGGCACGGAGCCAATCACCGCCCGCAATCAGCTGTGCGCTGCCATTTTACGCAGGCGGGCCAATGAAGATCCGCCCAGCGTAACGTGCAACCAGTAGCGCTCAGCGCTACCTGTGCAGGTAGGGGGGAGGGGGGAGAGTCAGGGCCTCTGCTCTTTCATGCATGTGCGCAAAAGTGCACAGCAATCTCCCTGAGGCACGGAGCTGCCTCAGGGAGATTGAATGGGTGACAAAGCTTTTGAATGAATAAAGTAAAAATTTATTTAAACATGTCCTCTCATGTGACAGTGTCACATGAGCTGGGACATGTTTGTGAAGTTAAGAAAATTTATTTGTTTTATAAAAGCTTCAGGAAACCTCTTCCCGTCCGTGGATGAGGCTTCCTAAAAAACACAAAAGCCGCTTGGGCCTTAAGGTTGGACGGGCAGTGTTGTTAACAACTTTAATTACTTTTTTAATGGCCTTAATAGGCCGTTGACAGCTCAGCGGGCGTGCAGCCGCCTCTGGCACATGCCCACCAAGCAAAATATCGAAAGAACGGGCGATGATATTGGGACACACACCCAAAGTCATTTTACACGTCAGTGTGTCAGGCCCACCCCCACACGCCGACGGCAATGTTCTGCCCAGAGTTTCTGTACTTTGGTTTAGTTTTGTCTTTATTTTTTTATTTGTTTTAACTGAGACCACCCTGAGTTAATTGAGCCTCTTCGGACTTAATCATTCACACCTGTATCCCCCTGCAGTTTACACTACCGATCAAAACACAGTTCCCACCAAACCATTCTGATTGAATGAATCTTAAGCTAGTTTTTAAAAACTCCACTTGTTCTTTGAGAAAGGACCTGACACACAAAACCTCTCTTTCTCTCTCTCTCTCCCTCCCTTATACCATTGCATCCTCCAGCCTCAACCAACAAAAACAAATCACATCACAAATCAAAGGATTTCACTTTAAAACCAGTCCATACCTCAGCAAACACAATCCTGAGTAATAAAATTAGGATAAGGTTCCATCTTTGCAAAATTAGCAAAAAAGTACAATTCAAGGAATCCTTTTAAGTTTATGCAGACTTTGTTGGTAAACTGGAAAAGATAGAAATTGCCTCAGGTGACTTACACCTTTTTTGTTGCAAAAAACTTGACACTTTATTAATTCTTACACCATATTAATTCTTACACCAGTGCCTGTTTATTCTATCTTTTTTAAATTGAACTAACTGGGGCCGCATTTTACAGGGGGCAGACGGCTTGCCCTCCCCCTCCAAACCCACAGAAGGAAAGTCAACCAGGAGCTGACACACTCAGAAGAAACCTGCCTCACAGCCATAACTCACTGCAGGTGGGCTTTTAAGTGGTTGAGAGTGGAATTTCTGCCTCTCAACGAGAGGAAGTCCTGCCCTCCGGAGCTGCAACAGCTCCAACAGTGCCAGTGGTGTCAGAGCTGAGTGGAGGGCACAGCTGGGACCACAAGAAGGAGAATGAAGAAGATGGATGGCTGGCCCAGAAAGGTAAGTCCTGGGATTTTAGAGCAGAGAGGGATCCTGGAGCTCAGGGAGGGGGCAGAGAGGCGGGAGGTTGGGATTTGGAGGGCAGGTGCCGCAGAAGGAAGGGAGATGTGACATCTTGGAGGGGTGTCCCTGATAAACAGAGGGCATCCCCCTCATGCCCCCCTCCTTTCCCACCCCTTTTCATGTAAGACTTAAAAAAATGGCCTGCCCATGCCCATCTACGTTCCCACACTATCACAGCATACTATCCAGGTCAATAGGCTTGCTAACAAGCCTGGTAGATCTTTAATTATTTATTTACATTTGGCGGATAGGCAGCTGATTTTGGCTCCATTCACCTACCGTATTATGGGGATCAGTTTGGGGGTGAGCTGGAAGGTGGTGGGCTAGCCACCTGACCTATTTTACCTGCCCACCACCTCTGCCAAAGATACATCAGGCAGGGGACGTAAAATCCAGCCCACAGTTTCAACTATTGCATCTATATTGAGATTTTTAGAAATGGTTGTGTACAAAGTTTTTTTTATTCATTCTCAGAATTTGAACATTGCTGGCAAGCCACCATTTATTTCACATCCCCTGTTGCCCTGAGAAGCTGGTGGTGATGGTGGGCCTTTTCCTTGAACCACTGCAGTCCATTTGGGGAAGGTCCCGTTATTCTTTGTAGGTGTTTGATACAATTGACTTATTTGCCAGGCCACTTCAGAGGCCCGTTAAGAGATAACTACATTGATGTGAGCCTGGAATCACATATAGACCAGGCTGAATATTGATGGCAGATTTTCATTCCTAAAGGGCTTTAATGAACCAGTTGGGTTTTTATGATAATCTATCAGCTTCATGGTCACTTTTTAATGATACAACTTTTTACATCCATGTTCTTTTTACTAAGATTCAATTTTAAATTAAGTTTAAGGGGTTTAAGCTTGCATCTTCTGGTTTATTTGGTCAGTAAGATAATCACTATGTTAGGGCACCTATGAATTTATTTGTTATTTCTTTTTGTAATTAGATATTCACTTTGACAAAGTGAATTTAACAGCATTAAGTAATCAAACCATCGAAAGTTCCTGTCTGTTTCCGTCGGCTGTGATGCCACATTGATGTCAGGTCTTTCTGTTCATGTTGTCTTCATTATTGTTACAATGCCAATGTAGCATGCAGGTGGTATCACACTAGTGGTATCTTTGAGGCCCATCCCCTTGAGCTTTGATGTCGTGTAGCTCTGGATAACAAAGCAAAATCATCAAAATCAATTTAGAAAAATCGGGAACACGCCAAAATTTCCACAGAAAGGAACTTCGAGAAACCACAAGCATTTACACCCTCCCAAACATAACTCCCTAATTTCAGTCACAGCCTAACTTCAACAAGTTATGACTTGCCATACAAACTATGCCCCCAACAAATCCATTATTGATAAGGCATGTCAAAATTTCTTTCTCCCTCCACCAGAACCTTTCTTAAATCCTCATAAAAAGCATTCAGAAGTTACCCCAAAGTAGCTATCTACTTGGAGAGAAATCTATATCTCACTCTAAAATAGCCTTAGTTCTGTTAATCCGATCCCTAGTCTGATGTGACATAGAACACTCCTTACTACAAGTGGATTTATTTTAGCATAAGAAGATCATCAGCAGGATATTTCAAAAATCCATTCCATTATCAAGGACAGGTTATGAGTTTAAAAATCCCATTTAGTCCATTTCAACCTGGATGATCCAAACCCAACGACACACAGCAGACTCAAAATGGAGCTGATCTCTTCAAGCCATCTTTCCACAATCAAAACTAAACATTGCTAATGTTGCTCTTAGGTGGCAACCAAGAGGAGAGCCACAATGGTCCATGAGGGGAAATGTATAAAATTGTCTATCCAGTGACAGCAGTATGGAATCAAGAACTCAAGACTGTGTTCCCCCGAAGTATGACACAATCCATTTGTTTTTTTTTTATTCATCATTTATGGCATGTGGGCATCGCTGCCTGGGCCAGCGTTTATTGCCGATCCCTAGTTGTCCTTGAGAAGGTGGTGCTGAACTGTCTTCTTGAACTGCTGCAGTCCATGTGGTATATGTACACTCACAGTGCTGTTAGGGAGGGAGTTCTAGGATTTTGACCCAGTGACAGTGAAGGAACGTCAATATATTTCCAAATCAGGATGGTGAGTGGTTTAAAGGGGAACTTCCAGGCGGTGGTGTTCTCATGTGAAAGCTGCGCTTGTCCTTCCAGCTAGTAGTGGTTGTGGGTTTGAAAGGTGCTGTGTAAGGAGGCTTGGTGAGATCCTGCATTGCATCTTCTAGATGGTATGCACTGCTGCCACTGTGTGTCGGTGGTAAAGGGAGTGAATGTTACTGGATGGGGTGCCAATCAAGCAGGCTGCTTTGTCCTGGATGGTGTCAAGCTTCTTGAGTGTTTTTGGAGCTGCACTCATCCAGGCAAGTGGAGGGTATTCCATCACACTCCTGACTTGTGCCTTGTAGATAGTGGACAGGCTTTGGGGAGTCAGCAAATGAGTTACTCGCTACAGGAATCCTAGCCTCTGTCCTGCTCTTGCAGCCACTGTAATGTGTACACAGTACATAGAGCTGGCTAGTCCACTTCAGTTTCTGGTCAATGGTAACCCCTAGGATGTTGATAGTGGGGAACATGGGGGAAGGCAATGGATTAGTGGTATTGTCACTGGACTAGTAATCCAGAGGCCCAGGATAATCTTCTAGGGACCTGGGTTCAAATCCTGCCATGGCAGATGATGGAATTTGAATTCAATAAAAAAAAGTCTGGAATTAAAAGCCTAATGATGACTGTGAAACAGTTGCCAACTGTTGTAAAACCCCATCTGATACACTAATGTCCTTGAGGGAAGGAAATCTGCTGTCCTTACAGTTATATCAGACTGCTTACTCAGAAACCCAAAGTAGCTATCTACTTGGAGAGAAATCTATATCTCACTCTAAAATAGCCTTAGTTCTGTTAATCCGATCATGTTAATCCGATAATGTATTTCAGAATGTTATTAAGGGTAATGTGTTAATGAGAAAGTCATAGCTGCATCAGGCTTCAGCAGATAAAAACTGGATGGAAGTACATCAGATTGTACCATTTGGATAAAGAAATGAAATACTGAGAATAGTTCATGAAATTCCAATGGGGGGGACAATTAGGAATTAGAAAAAATCAAAAGCATTTTTGGCCTGGATTGTCATGCATGTCAGGTGATAGGGAAACCACAACAGTGATTAAAGTGGCACCTTTAATTCCGATTCAAGCATTTGGAGAGCCTTTCACTATGGCCCTGATTGATTATGTAGGACCCCTTCCTAAGACTAAAAGTGGAAATCAGTACTTATTGACAATAATGTATTTACAAGGTTTCCTGAAGCAATACTTTTGAGAAATTTTATAACAAAGAGAATTGTGGAAGAGTTAACTAAATTTTTTACAAGGCTTGGTTTACCAAAAGAAATATAATAAGATCAGGGTTCAAATTTCATGTCACAGCTGTATAAGGAAGTAATGAACAGTTTGCAGATAAAAACTGTTTAAGTCAACAGCTTACCATCCTGAATCACAAGGGGCTTTAGAAAGATGGCATCAAACTTTAAACACTGTGATGATGGCAGATAGTCAGGACTATCCACAGGATTGGGATAAGGGAATTTCATTCTTGCTATTTGCTATCAATGACACTCCTAATGCAATGACTAGATTTAGTTCTTTTGAATTAGTCTATGGTCATGAAGTAATTGAAGTTGCTTCATGAGAAATTGGTGGGTCAAAATTTGTAAACTACTCTCCTGGATTATGTATCAAACCTCAGAGAAAGATTAGACAGAGCATGTGAATTAGCTAGGGAACATTTAAAAGTATCGCAGCAAGTGGTGAAAGTGAAGGCAGATATGAAAGCTACAGCTCAGAGTTTTGTTGCTGAGGAAAAGATGTTAGTTATGTCACCAGTACTGGGTTACTTATTAAAGGCAAGGTTTAGTCAGCCTTACAGAATTGAAAAGAAACTGAGTGAAATAAATTATTCAATAAGTTATCCAGATAGAAGATAGAGGCAGAGGGTGTGTCATGTAAATATGCTTTTAAAAAGTACTTTGACAGGGAAGAGGACCAAAAGGAGGTATTAGTGGTGGTAGATAAGGAGAAAGAGGTAGAAATGAAGGATTCTGAAATTGATTTTCCGCTAAACAAATTGGATAATGAGGGGCACTTGAAAATTTAAATGTAATATTGAGTTACCTTCCAGGCAAATGTCAAAGTGATTTCGAGAAACTATTGAAGTCAGACAAAGCAATTTGTGGGAATTAGCTGGGGAGGACAAATTTAGCTACACATGATGTGAGTGTAGAAGTTTCATCTTCAATAATCTATAAGACAACATCCTTATAGATTAATTCCAGCAAAATTATCACAAGTACAGAAAGAAATTGAATTCATGCTTCGAAATGACATCATTGAGTCTAGTTGCAGTAGCTGGAGTTCACCTATTGTATTGGTATCAAAACCGGATAGAACACAAAGACTGTGTGTGGACTATCAAAAGGTGAATGCGATGACAAAAGCGGAATCCTATCCTATACCATGGTTGGAAGATTACATTGAGAAAGTGAGACAATCAAAGTTTATCACAAAGATTGACTTGCTGAGAGGATATTGGCAAGTACTGTTATTGGAGAGAGCAAAGGAGATATTGGCTTTTGTGATGCCAGATGGCCAATATCAGTTCAAAGTCATGCAGTTTGGTATGAAAAATGATCAGCAACATTTCAAAGACTGACAAACAAAGTAATTGCAGGACTGAGCAATTGTGCTATTTATATTGACTACTTGAAAGTTTTCCGTCAAACATGGGAGGAGAATTTACAACATCTGGAAGAATTATTTAGTCAATTACAAGAAGCTAATTTGGTATTGAACTTGGCTAAAAGTAAATTTGCAAAAGTGCAAGTTACATATCTAGGCCATAGTATGGGACATGGTAAGGTGGCTTTGAGAGATGTGAAGGCCAAAGCTATTGTGGATTTCCCCATGCCTGCAACAAAACAAGAATGGACATGAGTGGGTTTTACTGGAAATTTGTATTAAATTTTAGAAGTGTGGTTGCTCCATTGACTGAAATATTAAAAAAGAACAAGAAGTTTCTATGGACACAGGAATGTCAGAAAGCAATTGTATTGACTGTAACACCAGTTTTGGCAGTGCCCAATTATGCCAAGCAATTTAAGTTGACCATTGATGCAAGCGATATAGGCATTGGGGCAGTACTGTTACAAGAAAATGAAACTGGAATTGAGACGAAATTTTCACAGAAGTTGAATGAACATCAGAGAAGATATTCAACAATCGAAAAGGAGACTCTAGGTCTGATGTTAGCATTTTGAGGTTTACGTTGCAAACAATTCATCAAAATAATTGTTTATATAGACCAGAATGCTTTAAAGTTTCTGGACAAATTTCGAGACCGATGTGCAAGGCTGTTCAATTGGAGTTTATTACTGCAAACATTTAATCTAAAGATTATACATGTGGCTGGGCAAGAAAATCTGATTGCTAAAGCATTGTCAAGAGTTTAAAGCTCAAAGGAAAATTGGACATTTAAAACAGGACACTGGACTGAAATTATTTCTGTTGATACCAAGGATTTGTGTATATATATATATATATATATATATAAAAAGTTAATGCATGTATCTGGTAATGCAATAATAATGTACATAGTATAGGTGGTAGTGTAAGATGGGTTGAGAAAATGAAGCTGTCCTTTTAAATTATGACTGTTCTCTTTCTCGTAAGGAGGGGGTGTCATGAAAGTATACTAATTCTCATATTATTGTGATATATTTTAAAAGTAGGTTAACAGTGAGGTTTGGATAGTTCATGTGTGTGTGTGTGTGTGTGTGCCTCCTATATTTGTGTATTAAGCTTGCTGTCTACAGAAGACAAAACTGGGAAAAGCCACTTTGAAATCTACCATCCAGGGTACTGTGTCGGATCTGTTGCCTGGATCTGTTTAAAATATGTTTTTTTTAACTATTGCCTTAACAGAGGACTAACTGGAAGCCAAGTTAATTAGGGGTTTTAAGAGTGATTATAGTCGTGATTTGTAGACCTATGTATATGCTTGAGATCTTTTCTTTTGTTAATAAATGTTTGATTTAGTTTTATTTTTAAATCTCTGAAGTCTTGGTGGACTTATTACTTCTGAATTCAGGGCACTCATCTTGAAATAAACACAAATTGCAAAACCGCTGTGACAGCGCAATCAAGTTTCCCTCATGGATTTGATCCTCCTGGCACACATCAACTGCCGTGTCATAACACCAAATAAAACTTGTTGGTTTTCTTGGAGGATGTGACAGGATTGTTGGATGAGGATAACACAATAGTTTTATATATGTACATTTTCAGAAGGCGTTTCATTAGTTGCTTCCAGTTAAAGCGATATAAAATATGTGGCAAATTTGATAATGAATTTGCAAAATATTAAGAGAAGGCTCACCTTTCTTGATCACAGGATGCCCTAAAACATCGTCACTGTTGTAATGTAGGCAATATGATAGCCAATTTGCAGACAATCTCCCACACACAGCAAGTAACTGAATGACCAGATCATCTGTTTTAGGTGATGAGGGATAAATGTCAGCTATGATAGCAGGAGAACTGCCCTACTCTTCTTCTGATAGTGTAGTAGGATCCACCTGCGATGGTTTAACATTCCAGCTGAATGGCACCACCAACAGTGGAATACTCAGTCAATATTGAACAGCAGTGCCAGCCTAGATTATATTTTGAAGTCTCTGGAATTGGGTTTGAACCCAGAACCTGCTCCCTTCTGTGAATTTTACCATTAAGCCAGGACTACCACTGGATAACAATGGGCAATGATCAATGGTAGTTGTTCTGGTAGTTAGCAAAGTACACTATGTTTAATTCCTGGGACATCTGCTAATCATTATAATCACCCCACTGCTACATACATATTGCCCCTGGACACAATCTCTCTCCCAATGCTTCCATGGAGAAGGTGGACACCAGATTCCAAGAGGGACGGAACATCATGGAAGTGTCACCTTATGTTTACTCTTATGCATTTTCCAGCAGCTTGTTTCATAGTGGTCTGAATTGGTTGTTTGCCCAATCTCTGAGGATGACATGGCTATGGCACAAAGGGAAAGTAAAACACCTGAAACTACAATGCCACTCCAACGAAAAGAAACAAGAATTATGACCCATAAATGACATGCTGCTCTAGAAATTACAGTTGGCGCTGTCAGTGGATAAACACTTCACACATTTTTATGATGGTCCACTGCCCACTAATTTGACAGTGGTTAACCCATTTAGCAAGTGCCTAGAAATATGATACTGTAAACAAGAAGTGATGAGTTGTGCACTTGATTTTGGAGAAAGAATCCAAGAATTAAAGCCAAGTGTGTTTGAAGTCTGGATGTTCCCTTTCATGTTACACTAAAAAAACCAAGTGGGGAAAGCTAAACAGCTCTTATGTAGGTTTTCCATGATTGGTTTGAAGTTTCAGCTCAGTTTATTTTTAATAACAACACTTGGAAGCCTGTGACATACATCTTTGTGTAATTTCATACAGGCTGAGGTTGAAACTGGCAGCAAGTTTAGAAGACTGAAGAAAGGAGGTACTTTCAAATGAAGCTGTCTGAAGCACAGAGGTTTACTTTAAATGAACACAGCTCTGAACTATGTGACAGGTTCACTCAGTTCAGGGATTCCTGCGGTTGTTTTGTTTCCCTTAAGGCGCCCTTTAACTCAGTCGACACTCTTGTCTTTAAAGAGTTATAATAACAACATTCAAAGTTGTCAATGGGACCAGTTTCTTTTCCCAATATGATCTGTTAATAACAACAGGTATCAGATATGCAGCTTCATATTTATTGCTCTAAAAATAGCTTACATGAGCTTAAAGGTCCAGTATCCACTAAGATTTGCTGATCTGAAGACAGGTATTCCTACTTTGAAAGTGTAAAGTGTAGTCATGTTGCTCCCAGAAAAGGAGGCTGATAATACTGAACATTGCAATGGACTGGCTCTATGCTGGCCTTTAGGTCTAGTTGGGTGATATGGGTTAAGAACCGAATTCCTTTGTCATTCCATAGAGAGCTGACTTCTCTTGCAGTCCTACTGGTATGGAGGAGGGGACATGATCTAATTCCCTTAGTAGGGCTAAATATCTGACTTCCCTGGTGGTTCATGAAGGGATTAAGATCTGACTTTCTCATGAACCAAGAGAGCAGTATCATCTGAATTTCCTTATGAATTTAATGTGTGTTAAATAAAATTGTGGCAAGGCATGTTCCACTGATCTCCTGCCATAATCTCAGCTGTCAAAGATCAGGAGAATGCTTGTGGAATCTCGGGGCCAATATGTTTAACTGGTGAGATGTTCAGTAACTCCACTCTAGAATGTGCCTCAAGCAGCTACTCATCACTTTCACATGTTAACTTTATCCTGTGAGCCCTGTAGTATAAGGGCATTTGGCATAGCAAGGGTTAATGTGGGACTGGAGAACAGTACTGCCCACAGTATGATGTAGCGAGACACATGACAGTAGATAAGAAATAGAGTGGTGCAGAGAAAGTCTGAAAGAAGTTGGCACGGAGATAGTCCTTAGATAGGGCTATACTTTGGAAATATGTATATAGTTGTGTGTTAACAATAACCAGTTTATCTTCAATTTACAAGCCTCCAGACCTCTTAGTGAGACACCAAACAACCTTACAACATGGTGGCAGCAGAGAAAGTATCCCAAAACACTAATGCCTGAATTTTTCAGGCGGCTGGCGGGCTTGGCGGGAGCGAGTGGAGGCAGTCCCAATTAAGGGCTGCCCAGCGTAATACGCATGCCGTTGTGCCAAACACTACCTGTGCAGGTGAGGGGAGGAGGCAGAGTCGGGGCATTTGCACAAAAGAGCACTTCGATTTCCCTGAGGCACGGAGCTGTCTCGGGGCAATTGAATCAACATTAAAATAACTAAATAAATGATTTTAAAAATTATTTAAACATGTCCACTCGTGACTGCATCACATGAGATGGGACACATTTTTATATTTATGAAAATTTTTGTATTTATTTAATAAAAGCTTGAAGAAACCTCACCCGCTTGTTGATGAGGTTTCCGAAAAAACACAAAGACTGCTTGGGCTTTTTGCCTGCCCGCCAACCTTAAGATTGGACAGGCAGCGTTAACAAGCTCAATAATTACTTTGTTAATGGCCTTAATAGGTCGTTTACATTTCAGCAGGTGCGCAGCCGACTCCGGCATGCGCCTGCCAAATGAAATATTATGGGACTGCACGTTGACATCAGGATGCACATCCGATGTCATCGCATGTCATTTTACATGTCAGCATGTTGGGCACCTCAGCACCGTCCCCCCCACCAACCCCCCCACCCCCCCCAACCCCCCACCGCCCCCACCCCCCCCGCCCCCGTACACCGACTGAAAAATTCTGCCCCAAGGCAGCGAATGAATGAACCCATAACTTCAAAGGAGCTGGAGAAGGAACCCAAAATCTCAAGACACGAAAAACTAAAGAAACTGCAGTACGGCGGCCTGCGATAAGTGCACCTAATTTGAAGACACAGCTGGAGATTGCCTAAAAAAGCACTGACAGGCCTGATCAAACACCAAGTCAGAGGATCTGGCCAGATCACAAAAGGCTGAGCAAAATCCAGAAAGGGAAAATATCTGAAGGGCAGAAGAATCTACTGTGCAGATGAAAAGCCAAACTTGACCAAACGCAGAGTCAAAGGACTTAGCCAGATCACAAATATGGTGACCAAAATTTAGGACAATTACCATTGCTGGGCCAGACCATAAAACAAAAGAGCAAAATTCACCAAAAGGCTAAACTAACTTTTTAAAAATAATCAGGGCACTAATCAGGTAGAACATACCAATTGTTTAACCAGTGCAGCAGAGTCAACGCCATACTATGTGATAGCCGAGCTCAAATGAAGGAAAGTAAAAAGTTTTTTAAATGGCAGCCAGGGCCTAAAACCACCTTCCTATTGAGCTGTAAAGCTTAAAAAACCAAGTAGTTAGCCCAAACGGCTTGTTTGAAGATTTCCTGCAGGATCAATTAGTTTAAAGAATCGGGTCCATGATCACTGCAGGAGCCTGCAGAAACCCGACAAGCATAGGGAGAAGAGAGAAGAGGATGGTTGCTGGTTGCTGTGGCCTCATTTTGAAAGACAAAGAAATAATGCTGTATTCCACTGTTCTTGTAAACAGCCATGGATAGTAAATTAAAACTATCTGACCAATTTGAGCTTATGCAAGGGCCAATTAAGATCCAAAATTAGCTGTCCTGGAGAAAAGACTTTTAAGTTCCAGAAGTACATCAGGATTAAGCAGGAAATCAGAGGAAGTGCAAGTTTATACACTTTTGTACTTTTTTTGGTGACTTTGCAAACAATCTAATCATAAGACAAAGTATAGATGAATCCTCAGCCACATTTGATGAGATATTAAAAGCCTTTGACAAGTATTTAAACTTCAAGTTGTGGAGAGCACAGACCTTAAAAATTGGTCCACAATGCCCCCAATAAAGCACCAAAATGGCAAGCAGACCCCAGGGCAAGGGAGACATTACCCAAACAAAAAGCAAGATGGTCACAGACCATGCCAGTGCAATGAAATGCATGAGCTGAAGAGTTTAGTACACAGGAAAGAAGAGGCTGAGAAGCAGCCAAAAGGCTTAAACATAGAATTTTTTGAAAATGCCAACATGGTACCCAAACTGCAACAACAGGTTGCAGTGCGGACCAAGCAGATGGCTGTGAATGGAGGAAAGTTATCTGATGTAACCAAAAGCAACAAAACCTGCAAAAATAAAATTAAACTATTACACAGGAAAAATTTTGTATCAATGCTGAGTTGGAAGAACTGAACCAGGAGTACATCCAGGCACAACAGCAAGCAGAAAATAAGTCACCATCATGAAAGATTCTTTGAAGAATCAATGGCCCTGGAATAACTTGAAGAATTAAAAAAGATGTTGAATACTACTTCAGAGTAAGCTGCATTGGAATTATCAGTAGCAACAAATCAATGCACTGAGGCACAACATGAGTTGACAAGAGACAAACAGTTGAAAAACAACTGACTGTCCTTCAAGATCAAATGCAAAAGGAGTATATAGCCCTTCAGGGTCATGAAGAAATGAAGACTGACTTGAACAGCAGAATGTAGGAACAATAGAACAAAGTCGAGCAGACTCTGTTGAATTACAAGAAAACTCAAGATGAAACAATTGAGCTTCACAAAGAAGGGGAAAACCTGTTGAAGCACATTCGCGCATTACAAGGATCCCACAGGTCAAAGTTTGTTCTTCAGGAAAATTATAAAGAGAAGCCATATGAATTTGAAAGAACTAAAGAACCCATTGGCAGAGAAAACACAGCAATGTTCAATAATCCAGGAGGAAGCCAAGAGGTACAAGAAGGAGACTGAAGAGCTGAAGAACCAGCTGAATGGAAAAAAAGGAGGCATTCAAAGGAAAAGCTGTAGAACTTTCCAAGCTGCATGTGGTTAATGAAGCCTTGAGTAGCATGATTATAGAACTGAAACAAGTTAAAATTTCACCAGAGACAGACCTGACCAACAGTGAAACTAAAATGAAGGACAGGTAAAGAGCTCTGCTGCAAATAAAGAATGAACATACAGAAATGAGGTCAAGAAATGTAAATCTGACACAGAAGATCAAGGAACTAGAAAGAAAAGCACTGGAAGCCTGTCAGGAAGATATAATAATTTTCATAATGTTATTGGAATTTATTTTAGAGTAATAGTGGGGTCTGTGTCTATGGTCTGTGCATGCATGCATGCGTGCATGCATGTGTGTGTTTAAAACTTAGTTGAATTAAAGACAGCTGGTCTGAAGGCTTTGATGTAAGAAGAGAAGCTAGGTTTGAAATGCTAAACAGGTAAACATGGGTGAAGTATTAGAATGTGAGGTGTAAAGGGGACATTTGCAGTTTTAAATAAACCAGGGTAGCTTGAATTCAAAAGGGGGGTGAAATGTTACACCTAGCCAGAAGAAGTTAAGAAACAGTGGGTAAAAGTTTCTGGTTGGCATGCGGGGGCGGGCCCGACTCGAAATGTTAACTTTGTCATATGGACTCGAAATGTTAACTTTGTTTTTCTCTCTCCACAGATGCTGTCAGACCTGCTGACTTTTTCCAGCATTTTCTGTTTTTGTTTCATCCTTTCAGGTAGTGAGTTCCAGACTCCCACCAACCTCTGGCTGAAAAAAATTCTCCTCAACTTCCCTTTCAACCATTTACCTCTCACCTTAAATCTAACGTTGCATCTGATGGTGCATCATTCGATGGCTCTATGATGAATGGAAGGTCATCTCAGTCCTGGAGGCTCCCACAGTGACCACTGTTAGGAGCCTCATGCAAAATGCCTTTTAAGTATCACCTAGAAACTTAAAGTACAAAGGTTAAAATGCATACTTCATATCTTGGTATCAAGGAGAATCACAAGCTAAAAATCACTCAGCATGTAAAAATACAGTTACTTATTAAAATTATGGCTGGATTAAAGTTGTTGTACATGATGACAATGTTCTTTCAAAAGTTTGAAAGTTGCTTTCTTCGTATGGTATGTATGGGAACTTGATCTATTGTAGCCTCACAAGAGAAGGTTCTGGAAATGATGGTGTATTTATGGAGGGCTGGGGTTCATGTAAGAAGAGCTCTTTGTGTTGGCCAGAATTGGCTGTTAAGACAAGATCTGTTGAATGAGAGTGACATGAATGTCTCTTGCAGCTGGAAATGAGTTGATCCTTTTCAGACTGCTGCTGCTAATGATACTAATTCCCTTGCTGACTTTGAGTGCGATCATCATCCATGGTCTCCATAATGAGGCAAAGTTATGAGGTCTACAGTGCACAACTGAGACCCTTGATATCACAGCCATTCTGGTAGGACATCCCAGATCGATGGAGTGATGTACTCAGCTATTTCTCTGATGCATGAATAGACCTCATCATATTGTTTTGGGATACCAAAATGATGCTACTAGCCTTGGCAATGAGGAACACAGCAGCTGGCCTAACCAATGACTTCTTGGATCTTCTGGAATTGTGCCATTCTGTTAAATTACAGGTCTCACCACTCCTTTCCTTCTCTGATCGCATTCAATATTGGGCATGTAGTGGAGGAAAATCTAGTATCACGGAACTGCGCCAAATTTTCTGTTTGTGCCCACCCACTTTGCAAACTGTCCAAACTTTTCTGTTGTGGTTGAAACTTCTTAATTCTGTTACAGGCTTGGAACTTAGGAATTAGTGTTTTTTCTTATGTAATGTTTATATAGGATAGTTAACATCTGTGTTGTGACTTCCAGTTAAAATGTTTAATCCTAGCATATGAGAAAGACATGTGTTTTCCAATAATCTTCACTATTTCTGTCATGTACCGCAAATCTAAGGCCTAGAAATCAGTTTGCGCAATGCTCAGTTTTCAGGAAGAAAAAGGCACTGAAGGATCCAATAAGGCATTGGCAAACCCGTATTCAGTCCATGCTGCAGGATGGCACATCAGTTCAGGTGTCCAGAAATAATCCAGCACTCGCCTCAAACTGGCATTAAGCCCAATGCTTATGTCAATCAGAGGCCTGACACCCAATTTAGACTCCTTTCCAAAATTGGTTTATGACTGATCACAGCATGCTTCATAAATACAGTCTTTGAAAAGGATGCTGGAGGATACCAGAAAAACAGTTAAGTAAATGTTTTTATAATTACCCGACTGGAACCATGGGCAGAATTTTCTGACTGTCAGGCAGGCGGGCCCAACACAATCTCCACTGGGCGGGGAGCCGATCCCTGCTGGAGAAGTGGGCCACGCTGCCATTTTATGTGGGTGGGCCAATTAAGGCCGCCCAGCGTGACATCCGGCGGGAAGCGCTTTGCGCTCCCTGTGTGGGCGGGGGGATTCCCCAAAAGCGAGAGTGTGCTCTTTTGTGCATGCGCACAAAAGAGCGCACATCTCCCTGAGGCTAAGTGCTGCCTCAGGGAAATGACTTACACTTTGAAAAATATTAAAAATAGAAAAAAAAATTCCCTAACATGTCCCCCTCATGTGACTATGTCACATGAGATGGGACATGTTCATAATTTACACTATAACTTTATTAAAACTTGATTTTTAAAACCCTGCATGAAACCTCATCCCGCCAGTGGATGAGGATTCATGATTTTTCTAGTTCCCGCCGGGACTCCTGACCGACCTGCCAATCTTAAGGTTGGATGGGCAGGTCCTTTAATTGTTTAAATGATCCCGTCAATGACCTCAATTGGCCATTGACAGGTCAGCAGGCCCGCAGCTGATTTTGCTGTGCCCCCACCTTCCTGAAAATTTAAAAGGGATGGGATGACGTCGGGGGTTCCGCCCGATGTCATCCCACGTCATTTTACGCGTCGCGAATAGGTCCCACCCCCTGCACGCCAATGGCAAATTCTGCCCCATGAGGAGCATGAATGCCCCTTCTGGTTCTACATTATAACTGTGGGCCACTACTGGCCTCTCTTCACCCTATGTTTTCAATGGTCCATTTCTGGCGTCCCCCTTACCCTGGACTTGCCTACTGCCCTTGGCTGATGTCCCTACTGGCTAAGCTCATTCCCCCTACAACAACCAAGTTTCTTTCAGAGCTCCAATTGGTGCTTGTAGCTCACCAGCACAATACTAACGAGGCTGGGAGAACAATATCTTTGGGTGTATATAAGATGCTCTGAATCCAGATTCAAGTGTGATCCACTTTTTAGGTCCAAATGACAAAACATAACAGTCATCATGGTAGCAGCAGAAATATTTATGGTGGTGACAGTAGATCAGAATATGAGTATAAAAGCTCCTCGAATTTAAACAATTCCACTTTCTACTCATGAAAAGAAGGGGTGTTAGACCTATTAAGTGAGTCACTTTTGAAGTATCTAGTGCCAGCTTCAAATATTTGCCAGTAAGCAAATGCAGAGCAAATTGCAGAATAAAGCTGTCAACGATACTGTCCCAATATTGTGCCTCAGCCCTACTCTCAAAAGCCCAACCACCAATCACACCAATGTGATAGTTCCATTTCTCACACCATTCTAACTATTCTGGGAGAGATTGCCAATCTAGTATCAAATTAAGAGTGATGTTTGTTCACACCCATTCAGAACTGAGTCTGAACCTGTCTAACCTCACAGGCATGCAGAGCTCATCAGTGCCAACTTGATGTGGACCCAGGCCTCAGGGATAAAAGGCTTATAATCAGCATCGAAATAACAGTGTCTGAAACCATGTCCTGGATTGTAAGGGAACTGTGAGGCTTAGATAAATATATAAACTGCTTGAGCTTCTTGCTTCTGAACATGTTTTGAACTCTTAAATCGTAAAGTAGTTATATATGCCTTATGTAGCTATATAATATTCTATTCTCTTTAGTATCTTCCACTGATAATATAAGGCATATCCTATAATTAGGTAATGTTTTTAATGGTTCAATATCTTATATCCTGAGACCCAGTTTGTTTTGAAAGCTCACTTATATAATGAGTTGTGTGAAGCACTAAGTGTAGCAGCTTTGGATTTCTATTGCTCCACACAAAGACACAAAAATTAACATTTGACTCAGATTTCATCCTCTGCATCTATTTGTTCCAACACAATGGAAAACTGCTCCACCTCCAAGAAAAGAGCACATAATTCAGGATTGTGCAAGGGAATTGGGAAAGGATGGCTACCATCAATATTCAAGTGCTTACTTTTTTCCAGTCACTGCAATTTCCATCTGTGGCAAAAGATGGGATTTGGATTTTGGCAGCACAATGAATCCACTTACTGCACAATTATTATTTTCATGCCACTGAAAATGATTTGTAAAACTGAGATTCCTGGTTCTCCATTTGCTTGCTGAACATATTGAATTAACATTAATAGACAAATTATTTCCTTTGCTGCCTTGCAGTTAGTGGGACAATCATGTTATGCTCATCATTAGAAAGGTTACAAAGCTTACTAGTAACTTCTGTTAATGTTTTCAGCATGCTTGCTTTTGACCTCCCCTTTTCCTTGGCACGTTTTAAATCTGCACATTTTCATGGCTGCTGCCAGTCAGGCTGGGATAATTAATGAGATGAGTGCAGCAAGATGGCTTGTAAGGAGTGGAGGGCAGTGCTCCATGTCCTCTTTGGCCTCAGCTTAAGCCATGGAACCACTGGCTTCCTGAGTCAATAGTGAATCCACAATGCTAACAACAGGCCTCTATTGATCACTGTCCCATACTAATTACTGGTGGAGCCTGCATGAGGTATGACCTCACAGAATATAACACTTGCCTTACAGGCAAATTCTGACAATCACTGCATCTTTTAAAGGTGCCATAACTTCAATTCCAGAAAGGAATTATTTTCCATCCATTTCGCTCATTTTCAGGCATCAAGTTCACATCCTGAGTATTTCCTAATCTCAGCTGAAAAGTTTGTGTTTGTGGTCAACAAGTGAAGACAGAATTGAGTTTGGCCTAGATGACACTGTCCACAATGAAAAAGACTATCCACACTCACTAGTTAAGCTTACACATGAACACTGATGATTTGGTAAGATACCTTAAGCTGCCAGTGATGAATTGTATTCCAGTAACAATTAACACATTTGAAAAGAGGTGCAAATTGTGTGAAAATAAATAAAGCTTGAGTTTCTTTAAGTCTTCCAACACAGATGCCATTCACAAATTTTCCATCAGTTTAAACAGAAAGATGTGCTGTCTAAAATGGTGAATATCTGGGCTGAATTTGCAAAATAGTGCTCCCTGCTTTGAGCGTAATTTTGTAAAACAGGTCCTATAAAACCTTCCCAATGGATGGTGAAGAAAATGGAAGCTCACCTGTAGACACTTGTGTGCTTTGGTAATACAGGTTTAAGATAGATTAGTATAATTATCATTGGTATCAATGCACTCCTGTGAGTAAATCTTCTATAACCTATGTTTCAGAAATTGTAGACTCTTGAATTTTAACTCGAACAGAGGTTTGCACCTTAGAACACAGACTATTCCAAGATTAGAATGTCTTTTGCACATCTACATTGCTTGGAGTTGCTTTGGAAGATGAAAACATGGGTTGATGGATGTGGGGACATAGATTGTTCTGAGGCCTGAGTGTGATGAGGCACAAGTGCTAATTTGGACATTTGGTGCTTGTGGGAATTTGGGGGCTGTTTTTTATATCTTTTTTTTCAGGACCCAGAAGCTGATAAGTATTCAAGGTTTTAATTAGGTGAGCAGGTGGTTATTGGTGAGCTTTTAAAAGATGTTATCCCTCTAAAATGCAGGCAAATGTAAGTATTGCATTAAATTTATTGATTTAGTAGTTAAAACACATGGTATAACTACAGACAACAGTTGAGTAACATTTCTAAACTTGAAACTTAATTAATTAAATTAAATTAAATAAAGGTGGCAGGGCCAGTGATGTGTTGCAGCTGCAGCATGTGGGATCTGGTGGACACCAGCATGATCCACAGCAACCACTTCTGCAATAAGTGGCTGCGGCTCAAGAAAATTTGGTTCTGAGTTGATTGCCTGGAGTCCGAGCTACAGGCACTGTGATGCATCAGAGAAGGGGAAAATTGCTTGAACACTTTGTTCCAGGAGGCAGTCATACCTGTTTGGCTAGGTATTTCAGATTTGGTCCATGGTCAGGGACAGGAGGGTGTATGGTAGACGCAAAAATGGAGATCCAAAAGGTAGCAGTGGAGGAGCCTCAGCCCTTGCAATTCCAACAGGTTTGAGGTACTTGCAAATTGCATGAACGAGAGCAAGGACTACAGGATGGATGAACAAACTGACCATGACACCATGATGCAGGGAGCTATTCAACTGGGGGAGTAAAAAGGAATGGAGTTGTCGTAAAGGACAGTATAGTTAGATGGATAGATACTGTTCTCTGCAGTCAAGAGTGTGAGTCCCAAAGGCTATGTTGCCTGCCCAGTGCCAGAATAAGGACATTTCCTCAGGGCAGGAGTGGAACTTGGATTAAGTTAATTAAACATGATTTGTCTTGAACAAATCCATGTTGGTCTCCCTTAATAAATTCACTTTGTCCAAGTGACCGTTAATTTTGTCCCATATTACAATTTATGAAAGCTTTCCCAACACTGAGGCTAAACTGACTGGCCTGTGACTGCTCGGTTTATCCTTACACCTTCTTTCAACAAGATTGGAGCATTTGCAATTCCTCAGTTCTTTGTCGCCACCCCTGTATCTAAGTAGAATTTGAAGATTAAGTCCAGTGCCTTCGTAATTTCCTTCCTTATTTCACTCAGCATTCTTGATACATCGCATCCAGTCCTGCTGAATTATCAACTTTAAGAACAGCCAGCCTATCTAATACCTCTTTTTGATCAATTGTTAGCCCATCCACTGTCTCACCTATCTCTTCTTGCACTATGACTTTGACAGCATCTTCTTTCTTGTGAAGACAGCTGAAAAGTATCCATTTAGTACGTCAGCCATGCCCTCTGCTTTTTCAGTCCCCAGTTGGCCCCACTTCTCCATTTGCTATTTATATACCATTAGAATAGTATAAGATTCCCTTTAATGTTAGCTGCCAGTCTCTTCTCAAAATCCCAATTTGATTCTTTTTTTTTCACTTGCCCTCTGAACTTTTTAGAACTAGTCCGTTTCTCACTTGTATCATCGACCTGACATCTGTCATACATACCCTTTTATTATTCCACATTACTCTCTTTCACGTTTGTCATCCAGGGAGCTCTAGTTTTGTTTGTCCTGCCTTTTGCCTTCATGGGTATATACCTCATCTATATCCCAACTATCTCCTCTCTAAAGGCAGCCAATTGTTCTGTTATAGTTTTGCCAGCCTATCCCTGATTCCAGTTTACCTGGTCTAGATCTGTTCTCATAAAAACAAAAAGACTGCGGATGCTGGAAATCCAAAACAAAAACAGAATTACCTGGAAAAACTCAGCAGGTCTGGCAGCATCGGCGGAGAAGAAAAGAGTTGACGTTTCAAGTCCTCATGACCCTTCGACAGAACTTCTGTCGAAGGGTCATGAGGACTCAAAACGTCAACTCTTTTCTTCTCCGCCGATGCTGCCAGACCTGCTGAGTTTTTCCAGGTAATTCTGTTTTTGTTTTAGATCTGTTCTCACCCCACTGAAATTGGCCCTCCCCCAATTAAGTATTTTTGCCCTGGATTGCCCTTTGTCCTTTTCCACAGCTAACCTAAATCTTATGATACTATGATCACTGTCCCCCAAAATGCTTCCCTATTGACACTTGATCCATTCGACCCACTTGCTTCCCTAGAAGCAGGTCCAGCAATACCTCTTTCCTTGTTGGGTCAGATTAAGAAAATTCTCTTGAAAATACTTCAGAAGCTCTTCACCCATTCTTCCCTTTACATTATTACTATCCTAGTCTACATTAAAATAATTAAAGTCCCCCATCATAACTACTCCATAGTTTTTGGTATCGTTCTGTAATTTTTTGAAAATTTCTTCCTCTGTATCTTTCCCACTAGCTGGTGGCCTGTACAATACACCTAACAGTAGATAGAAAAACTTTTTTAAAACTCTGCAAAAGAGATCTTGAGACTTACTGGATTTTGAATATCTGACTTCTCAAATTCAAAGAAGGTTATCTAGTTAAATGGGGGCAGCTGTAAAATCCCATGAGTGGCATTTTGAAATCTTAGTGAAATAAACAATAAATGTTGGTCGGTTTGACATTCCTGTCAAAGGTTTACGGAGCCATTTTCTCCATGCTAGGGGGCCAGTGGGATTCCTCAAAAGAACATATTTAATGAAATTCTCTTAAATGAAAGCTGTGCATTAGACTTTCTGTAACATTGCATCACAATGCTATATGCTCTGGAATTATTCTGGGAGTTGCATGGGTCTTGTTTTAAGAATGCTGTGCTTCACATTTACATTTACTGGAAGATGGCTTTGGTCTCAGAGGAACCATCCTTCCAGTCTAAATTTGCCTTCAGATAAGCCTGGCACAAGTACTGCTCTTCAGCATCCATCTAGGCCTCAACTCTAGAATTCCTTTCCTGATCCCCTCTGTCTCTCCACCTCCCTCCATCTCTCTCTGCTCCTTTAAGACCCTACTTAGAACCCATCTCTTTGACCAAGGTTTTGGTCACCCCATCCAGTATCTCTTTCTTTAGGCTTGGTGTTCATCTTGTCTGATTGTGTCCCTGTCAAGCTTCCTACATCAAAGATGCTATATAAATGTAAATTGATGATATTGTTTTCATTGATTATGATAAAAACGTAAGTATGATAGGACATTGGAAGTCACTGACCAGCTGCTAATTGAATAAAACCCCATTGGAAGCTGTAACAAAAACAGAAAGCACTGAAAAAACTCAGGAGGCCTGGCAGCATCTGTGGAGACAGAATTAGAGTTAACACTTTTGAGTCCAATATAACTCTTCCTTGGAAATGCATTCCTGGAAATGATGTGGCAATGAACTAAATACTAAAACAAAAGCAAAATACTGCAAATGCTGGAGATCTGAAATAAAAACAGAAAATGCTGGAAAAACTCAACCAGTCTGACAGCACCTGTGGATAGAGAAATAGAGTTAATGCTTCAAGTCCAGTATGACTCTTCTTTAGAATGTTAACTCTGCCTCTCTCTCCTCAGATGTTGTCAGACCTGCTGAGCTTTTTCCAGCATTTTCTGTTTTTATCTCAGGTTTCCAGCATCTGCAGTATTTCCCTTTGTAGGTTATAGAGACGTGGATCAGAATATTCACATGAGCACTGTCAATGACCTCCTGTACTTTTGGACATCCAGGTGTGTGGTGGAATTGAGCAGCCTCATCATGATGTGTTGCTAGTCAGTGAGAAAGGAAATTGAAATGAGGACCCTGCTGAACAAGTGACCAGATTCCTGTTTAATTTATTTGTCAGTGGTAAATCGATACATTTCTTGTATTGCCCTGCAAAGAGCTTCGATGTGTAGAGATAAAGGCAATAGTGATTTTGACTGCCACTGACAGTGCTGTCCCTATGGTTAGTTGCTGGTCTTCATAAAGCATGGCTCTGTAACTGCTTCTGAGTTAAAGCAGAACCTGCAGGAGCAGTTTTCCTTGGTCGTTTTGAAGAATTTTGCCTGGACCTGTATTTGCAGTTGGTGTCATCTGACATTTCTTTCGTGTCATCTGACATTTCTGTCCCTCTTTTGTTCTTCTTCATCGCCTTCTATTCAATCTAGGGAAAAGGGGAACACTAAAAAGATTCATTATGAGTTGCAAATGCGCAACAGCAAAAAGAACTGAAAGCAACGACTTTACAAGTCTCTGTTGATGGTGCACAGCCTCACTCAGAGAAAAGGCTTACTTGTCTAATATATGTGCCACATTTTGAGGCCAGGAAAGATGTCCGAATTTAGAACGTTATGCAGGTGACTGGCACAAACCTCGCTGAAGCTTTAAAACCTGTGGGGAGAATTTTCTCCCCGTCGGGTAGGTTGTGTGGGAGCGGGCACAGGTATGCGCACAGCCGATTGGCTGGGCACTGTCATTTTACTTGGGCGGGCCAATTAAGGTCCGCCCAGCATGACACGCGCTCGGAAGCGCTGAGCGGGCAGGGGGAGTAGGCTGAGTTGGGGCAAGCGCGCGAAAGAGTGCAGAAATCTCCTTGAGGCACAGTGCTGCCTCAGGGAGATTAATTTAAGTTTTAAAAATTTTAATAAAGGAAAAAAACACATTTTTAGGACATGTCCCCTCATGTGAAACTGTCACATCAGCTGGGACATGTCTATGAATTATATTTAAAAATTTTTCAAACTTTTAAAAACCTTCATCCCGCCCGTAGATGAGGTTCCATGAAAAATGCGAAGGCTGCCTGGGCTCTTCGCCTGCCCGCCAACATTAAGGTTGGATGGGCAGCTCATTTTATTGTTTTAATTGATAGTTAACTGGCCTTAATAGGCCTTTGTCAGTTTGGCGGGCGCGCAGCCAACTTGGGTGCCCTCCCGCCGAACTGAAAATCTGAATGATGCGTGGTGACGTCAGGATGCATGCCTGACATCACCGTGTGTCATTTTACGCCTCGGCAAGCTGGCCCCATCCCCACTCGCCGAGCCAAAGATTCTGCCCTATATAATTGTGTCCCACAAAGGATTTAACAGCCTTCATCAGAAGAGGTTCATCTATTTGAAACAGTCGCAATTGTGTATGGATGGACTGGCTTAGAGGAAAAGACTTCTTAAAACTGAGTATCGCACTTGAATTGTTGATCCAAACATTGGATTTTTTTCTATATTGTTTTTATACGTTACATTTGTGCATCTTCATTGATTCAGTAGCTTTTGTCGATGATTAGCTGTGATTATTTTCATTTGCAATACCTCTATTTCCAATATAATAAAAGCAAAGCCTGCAGATGCTGGAAATTTGAAATAAAAACAGAATGTGCTCAAAATCCTTCCCTCCATAGTTTTCCATTCATAGTTGCCTAACCCTGAACAGCCCACTTCTACCTCCTCCCCAAAATCTACTAAGAAGACTATTTAGGTAGATGCATCATTTCAACCTGTTTCTGCCCCGCTGAACTTGTTTATTCCTATCTTGACTGTATTTTTCTCTTCTTGCCCAGTTCTTCCCACCCACATACGTGAGTCTTCCGACACCCTATACACTTCAACAATTTCCAGTTTCCTGGCCCTAACTGCATCCTCTTCGCTATGAACATTCAACTTCTCAAAAACCTCCATCCGCCAGCAAGATGGTCTCAGGGCTCTTAGCTTCTTCCTTGAAGGGGTCCAACTAATTCCCATCCACCACCACCCTCCCCCGCTTGGCTGAACTTGTTCACTCTCTGAACAATTTATCCTTTAACTTGTCTCGCTTCATCCAAATAAAAGGTGTTGCTATGAGTACTCACTTCTTGTGGGGTAGTTGGAACATTCCTTATTCCAGTCCCACTCAGGCCCTCTCCCCAACTCTTTTTCTGGTATATTGATGACTGTAGCAGTACAGTTTCCTGCTCTCACCTGGAATTGGAAAACTTCATAAACTTTGTTTCCAACTTCCACCCTCTCTCACATTCAAATGTCCATTTCAGGCAATTCCTTCACTTCCTCTATTTCTCTGTCTCCACTTAGGAAAGCAAAAGGCATGTTGGCCTTTATTACAAGGGGATTGGAGTACAGGAATAAAGAAGTCTTGCTACAGTTGTACAAGGTTTTCATGAGACCACACCTGGAGTACTGTGTGTATTTTTGGTGTCCACATTTAAGAAAAGATATATTTGCATTGGCGGCAGTACAGTAAATTATTAAATTGGTCCATGGGATGACGGGGTTGTCCTATGATGAAAGGCTGAGCAAAGTGGGTCTATTTTCTCTGGGACTTAGAAGAATGAGAGGTGATCTCATTGAAACCTACAAGGTTAGGGAGGAGCTTGATAGGGTAGACACTCAGAGATAGTTTCTGTTGATGGGAGAATGTAAAACGCATAGGCACAGCCTCAGGATAAGGGGCCGATCATTTAGGATAGAGATGAAGGGAAATTACTTCACTCAAAGGGGTTGTGAATCTTTGGAATTCTGTCTCAGAGGGTTATGTATGCTCCACCAATGAATACCTTTAAGGCTGGGATAGACAGATTTTTGGTATCTCAGGGAATCAAGGGATATGGGGAGTGGGCAGGGAAATGGAGTTGAGGCCCAAGATCAGCCATGATCGTATTAAGTGGTGGAGCAAACTCAACAGGCCGTGTGGTCTACTCCTGCTCTTATTTCTTGTGTTCCATTTCTGGGGACAGACCATCTAATGATATTCATTACAAGCCCACCAGCTCCCATAACTACCTTGACTACTCTTCCTCATACCTTGCTTCCTGTAAGGATTCCATTCCATGGTTTTCCATCTCTGTCACATCTGTTCTGATGATGCAATCTTCCAAAACAATGCTTCTGATATCGCATCCTATTTTGTCAACCAAGGATTCCCACCCCCACACTACTGTGGTTGAGAGGGCCCTCAGCCATATTCAATCTATTCCTCACACTTCTGTGTTCACCCCTTCCCCTCCCTCCCAGAACCACGACAGGTTTCCTCTTGTTCTCACTTTCCACTCCACCAGCCTCCACATTCAAAATATCATCCTCCAGCATTTCCGCCAACTCCAGATTGATGCCACCACCAAACACACCTTCCCCTTCCCTGTGGGAATTCTAAAGGAACCATTCCCTCTATGGCATCCTGGTCCACTCTTTAATCACCTCAACACTTAATCCCCTTCCCAAAACACCTTCCCATGCCATCACTGGAGGTGCAACACTTGCCCTTTTAACTCTTCTCCCCTCACTGTCCAAGGTCCCAAACACTGCTCTGGTTGAAGCAACAATTTATTTGTACTTCTTTCAATATATAATCCTGTATTTGCTGCTCACAATGTGGTTCCTCTACACTGGGGAGACCAGACATAGACTGGGTGACTATTTTGCAGACAACTCCGCTCAGTCCACAAGCATGACCCTGAACTGCCAGTTCTTTGCTATTTTAATTCACCACCTTGTTCTCACACTCACATTCTGTCCTCGACCTACTGCAGTAGTTAAGTTTCAGTAAAGCTCAAAGCAAGCTCTAGGAACAGCACCTCATCTTCTGATTAGGCACTTTGCAGTTGGAGTCAACACTGCGTCCAACAATTTCAGACCATGAACTCTGTCCCCCATTTTGATTCTGGTTTTTTTGCTATGTGCCAGTCTTAATCTTGGTTTTCATATTTTTGCGTTTGGACAGAGCTATTCAGTGTTCTGGCATTTACACTTACTCTAGACCAATGCTTTATTTCTTTATTACAACCGTTGCCAGTCCCTTTGCCTTTTGCTCCATGACATCTTTGTCCTTTAATCTCTCCCGCCTTCTACCCTATCCCAGACCTTTCCTTTTGTTCTTCCTCCCCTATCAACAGCATAAAACCGTTTTTACCTTCTTACAGTTCTGAAGAAGTCATATTCAACTCGAAACATTAACTCTTTCACTCTCCACAAATGCTGTCAGACCTGCCGAGTTTTTCCAGCATGTATTTCCAACACTGTCAACACAACCATCTCAGGAGGTGAAGATGTGAAGGGGTGAGAGCAGAAGTGCAAGATATGTTGTGATATTTATTCATTTACAGGAGCTTCCTCCATAGGAAGGGTCAGAAGGAGAAGTACAGAGAATTTAGCCTTTCGAACTCCCAGCATATGGTTAAAAAAGACATGGAAGCAGATCACCTGCATCACTCACAACCAAACAAATATTCCCTGATGTAATGGTGAGAGAGAAGACATAAAAAAGGAAAACAAATATCAAATGAGAAACAAAGAATCCAAATTTTGAAATTTCAACTACAGGCATATCATAATATTCTGAATTCCTCCTCATATAATGGGATTATTTTGTGTGCAAAATTAAGTCTAAAAGTAACATTTTCAAAATAGATAGATGTGCCTCAGAGCTCTAATAAATAAAATTAAGCAAAAATAGAGTTAAACTTGCTGAAGAACCAAAACAGCTTCATGCTGAATAACTTTAGTTAATGTTATTAGCCACTGACACAAATGTGCAGCACAGCCCACAGTGCAAGTTGAGCTCCTTACGGCCAGCAGACTTAATTTAGCTGCTAAATGCAGATACAATTGCTCACAACATGCCCTATTCCTATGTCTAATGGTTGAATAGTCCAAATATCCTTCCATGTACCTTTGGTATCTCCCCTCAATCTCTACACTCAGTATCAGAGCAATGTCATCAATAGCTACTTGTTTTTCTGGTATCTTAAAATAATGTAATTGTGAAAAATGACCACTACATAATTTTCCAATAAAATACTTTGTTTTTAAGCAAGCAAATTTTATACAACTCATTACTTAAGTTATCTATAGCCTAATTACAATGACCTTACTTAACTTTGAAAATCTACTCTTTCATCAGGCAGCGCTCAGTCAATAACATATTCATACTGCATCATCCACTGAAAGAGGTTTGCTGTCGATAGCAGACACATTAACAAGTGTTGGAGACTCACTGGCTGTCACTACTACACTACCCAAAGACACAATGAATAGTAATAGTACTTAATCAGCTGCTAGCCTAGGTGAACCTGCATTGATTAGGAAACAGCATGCCACTTGGAGCTTTACATGCGTGCCTGCAGCTTTGGAATCTGCACAAGTTTACAGCAGATACGATCAACGCTGCATTAATCTTCTCACAAACCAGTGGTAATACCTCAGGAACAAAACACTTTAATCAGCTCTCAGGAGATTTATTGAGTTTGCAAAACCATCAAATGCCAGTGAAAAGCCATACTACAATGCCATTATCTGGAGCACTCCTGTTCCCTCAAGATCCTCGGGGGAAGCAGATTTCAATGACAGAAGAGAAATGTGACCTTACCAGTATCCACATCAAACTGCTAACTTAATTTTCAATGGAAACTTACTTCGTTTATTTATCTTTTTGCACTGTTAAGATACTACTATGCATAAAATGAAAATCAGATCTTCATAAATTAATCTCCAGTAGATGAGTTTTTACTGTAATTTAAATGAGGCCTTACTGCCCAGTCATGCATCAGGCTGGTTTGTGAAAACAGGTGGGCCAATAACATAATTTGTGATTTGATCAAGTATTTAAGGTCCAGATTGCCATTATAACTAGTCACATTTAACATGATAAATCAGGAGAATGTATTTCAAACATTTGCTTTGCAATGTATACAAAAAGCCTTAGGGCGGAATCAACCCAGGTTTGCATTAAGTGCTGTAGCGAACGTGATAAAAGACATTGCACCTGCCAGCCGCGATGGCAGGTTTTTGCACCGTATTGTCCCCTTCCCGGCACCTCTCACCTCATTAATAATGCATTTAGGGGAAGCACACCGGATCATTGGCAGTGGGGCTCAGGTTTTCCTGCCGTGCTGTGACCTCAGCCCTTCCTCACTCCAGGCGTCATATTTAAAGTGCACCAAAGCGCAGCATACTTCAAGTCTCCAGGCCAGGACTGCTCCAGGCGACAGATGGCACCGAAAGCAAAGGTGACGGCAGCCCCCAAATTTAGTGACTCTCTGGTGTGCCTGCTGGATACAGTGGAAGGACACCGTGATGTCCTCTACCCCTATTCAGGCTGCAGGAGGTCCAGCAGAGTCAGCAATCCGGCCTGGGAGGTGGTGGCAGTGACGGTCAGTGCCACAGGAGCACAGAGGAGGTCTGCCATCCAGTGCAGGAAGAGGATGAATGATCTCCTCCGTTCACAATCTGGTGGCCATCGTGCAGACATGTGTCCGCAGCAACCGGAGGCAGGTTCAACTGAGCCCCGGCACTTGGAGGACTGCTGGGGATCAGGCATCTGTGAAGTCCGAGTCAGATGATGAGCTCTGGATTCGGCCTTCCAAGTCATCGTGGAGAGTCAGCAGAAGGTGGGGGAACATTGCACAGAGCTAGTGGAAGCCCTCAGCAGAGTCACACGAGAGTTGGAGGAATGCGTCTGCCTGCCCTCTGATGAGGTGGTACCCACATGTGTGTGTATAGAGGACTCTACGGGAAGGATGGCAGACACCATGGAGACTCTGGTCCAGCAGAATGCGGAGATACGCACAGACCTACACTCAATTGCATTAGTCATGGGTGAATTCCTGCAGTGGCAACACGAGATGGAAACAGGGCACCTCAATGTCCCCCCAGGTGCTCCTTCCCCTCAAGGAGTCAGGCCGCGGCCCTTGGGCACCTGAAGGAAGGAGGAGCAGCAGCTGAACACCCTTGGGTCATCCAATCAGGAATCCCTGAGGCTGTCCGCACCCTCCGAGTCCCCTTTGCCAGTGACCCCCTCAACCTCGGCCTCTGTCACCACAGAGGGAGCAGCTGGCCCACAGGAGTGCAGTCAAAGCAAGCCTCGACTCTCCAGAGGATGCACGATGAAGTCATCAGAGGCAACAGGGCCAACCATTGTATAGGCTATCTCCACCCCTGCTGCAGATGTCAGGGCAGCACATAGAAGAAGTGGTAGGCCTAGAAAAGTAATGAAGTTCTGATCACAAGTGGTTGCACGAGTGAATACATTTTGTCACTTTAAATTAAAGACAAAGTCCTAATACAGAACAATCTTATAAAACCTCATATTTGTTAAATATAATCTCCTGTAGAGTATACATAACTTCCACAGTCTATACATAACCAGCTGCCATGTATATATAGGTTCTTATGGTTCATATACAAAGTTCCAGTAATGGACATATAATTCCCTACAGTGAATAATCCCTTACATTGTATATATAGGTCTCTACATTTCATATATATCTCCTACAGTATATATATTATCATCTAAAACATATATGTAACCACCTAGGAGATATATATTATCCCTTCTGTGCTGTAATTATTCGATGATTTTATGAAGTATATATAAAAAACCCTGCAGCATACATATAACTTCTTACAGTGTATGTATAATCTCCCACACTGTATATACAACTTACTACTCTGTATATATAATGCACCCATGGTGTATATATAACACTCCACAATGTATATATATGCCCCTATGCTTCATATATAACCACTCCACAGTGTATATATAATTTCCTACAGTGTATAATTAGCCCCCTACAGTGTTTATATGAGCCTCTACAGTTCATACATAACCTACTACAGTATATATAACTTCCCACAGTGTACCTCATGCACTGTATATAAGAACTCCCACAATATATATAGAACCTCCTACCATGCAGATATAACCCCCTAGAAAGGTGGCTCCATTCTTAGTTATCGAATCGCAGCCAGAGAATCACTTGCAGTGGCTTCTCATTCCACTCCCACACAGATACCTCTGGTGTTCCCCAGCTTCTATGCAATGTCCCCTCCTATTTCTCATCTACATGCTGCCCTCTGCAACATCGTCCAAAAACACATCAGTATACATGTATACTGATGACACCCAGTCTACCTCAACATCACCTCTCTCGACCCATCGTATGTCTCTAAATTATCAAACTGCTAATCTAACTCCAGAACTCTATGAGCAGAAATTTCCTCTAATTAAATGTTGGAAAGACCAAAGCCATTGTCTTCCAACCTCTTTGACCAAGCTTTTGATCATCTGCTCTAATATCTCTTTACGTGGCTCAGTGTTGTATTTTGTTTCATAATTTCCCTGTAAAGCTCCTTTTATTATATTAAAGGCACTATATAAATACAAGTTATGAAGTCATAAAGTCATAATGGTGCAGAAAGGGGTCATTCGACCCATCGAGTCCATGCCAGGTATCTATAGAGCAATCCAGTCAGTCCCGTTCCCCCTGCAACTATTTCTCCATAGACCTGCAAGTTTATTTCCCTCAAGTGCCCACTCAATTTCCTGTTGAAATCATTGATTGACTCTACTTCCACCACACTCATAGGCAGTGAGTTCCAGGTCATTACCACACACTGTATAAAAGCTCTTCCTCACACCTCCTCTCTATCTCTTGCACAAAACCTGTGTCCTCTAGTTCTTGTACCATAAGCTAATGGGAAGTGCTTTTTTTGTCTGCCTTATCTAAAACCTGTCATAATCTTATACATCACTATAAGATCTCCCCTCAACCTCCTTTGTTTCGAGGAGAATGACCCCAGATTCTCCAATCTAACCTTGTAGCTAAATTCCCTCATCCCTGGAACCATTCTGATAAATTTCCTCTGTACCGTCTCAAGGACTCTCACATCCTTCCGAAATTGTGGTGAGCAAAATTGGATACAATACTCCGAGTTGTGGACTAACCAGAGCTTTACAAATGTTCAGCATAACATCTCTGCTTTTGGACTCAGTTCCTCTATTTTGGAAACCGGTTGTTGTCTTAATATGTGTACATACACATGTGAATACTTGGCAGTCTGTGAGTTCACCTTTGAGTGAGATTGCATGTATGAGTATAAGTGTGAAATTTTCAATGGGAGCATAAAACAGGTGGCATTGGATCAGTTGTCCATTATGTATCCCTCACAATTTCCCTTTCCATTGAAGTCAATTCAATGTCAGCGTGCATCTGTGAATGTGTGTAAGAGAATAAATGTGTGCCTGTTTATGTAAGTGTGTGTCAGAGAGAGAAGGAATCCATATAACTTGAATTGACCTTGAATCGGCAAACTGAAAATAATTGTTAATTATTAGAATTGAGCAACTCCAATGCTTTGATGAGCCCCAGGTTTGATTCCTGGTTTGTGCTTGCAGTAAGCCGGTATAGCATTTAGGGTGCAATGGTTTTGCTCAATGTCACTAGGACGGAGGAAAATCTGTGAGGCTTTCCATTCCTGATCATGATCCAGCGAACAGATTTGAAAATGGCTCTTCATGGATGTCAGAATTTAGCAACTATTTTAAGATATGAGTTAGCAGAGGAGAAGCATTGATTTTGACTTGGCATTGTGAGAACAGCAACGGTGCACTGACTGTATACTGGGTGTATTGAACCCTGTTCATTTGCCTGATTAATGTTAAATAAATTCATCTATTGGTTTGTACTCTGAGCCTCGATCTAATAAATGGTATGAACATTATATGTTCAATAAACTCCCATCTAATTTGAACCTGAAAAGCCAGCCGCCAGCAGTTGGAAATGAGGGGAATCTCCTCAAGTGGCCCCTTGACTTTCAAGGCAATGTTAATTGTAAGTGGGCAGGCTATCCTTCTGAAACAGGTGCACTGCTGCTTAAATATGTAAATCAGGTCCCAATAAGCAGAGCCCATTTGGTGCCTTGAGGTCACCAGCAGAATTTTCAATCTAACTTGCCTTCATTTTGTATAAAATTCTAAAGACTTCCAAAGTTAAATATTAACTACTATTGTTCATCATTAAAATCCCATTTGGACATTTCCTGGAGGTAATTTGATTTTGCTTATTTGTCTAAATGAGTGATAGTGAATCAGCAGCTCATTTTACGTCTTAAGATTTTTACTTCCATTTCTGTTAGTGTGAAATGGGTAGCCCCTTCACTGCGGCCAATTTAACACTATTGCCAAAGTCAAATTATGCCCAGTACGTTTTGAAGATTCATACTGTTACGACCGGTCCCCGGACAAGGTCCCCAGTTTGCTAACTTCCCAAATGGGACCCCAGTTTTGTTGTGCTCCTGGGTGAGGAGGAATGAGCTGGCTCCCCTCCTTTATTCAACCCTCTCAGTTGGTCACAATAAGATTAATTTAAAAGGGATCCCTTCCCCCATGGGTACTTTTTCCCAGTCCAAATGTATTTATTTTTTTAGAAGGAGCCGATTTAGCCAGGCTTCCTTGAGTCAAAGAAAGAGTAAGTTTATCAGTTACTAAAAACCCAAGAAAAATAACAAAATGTAATAGACATATACGCAGATCATAAATGAGAAGGTAAGAGCCCAAACAAAAGTTTAAAAAGATATGCAAATCAGTCTTTGGCTTGTCCATGAGGTGCAAATGGTGAAACCTTGCAACCATTAAGTTGGGTGATTCCAGTAGCGCTGACTTTGGCAGTTTTGCAGTTGGTTTGGAGACACTTGATTCTGCAGGATAGCTGAAGAAGCTGTACAACTTCTTTTTGATTGTGGTTTATGCTAAACTTTGCCTCCAACAACAGAGAGACAGAGACTTCTCCTGCAACCGTAGGGGTGACTAGTTGGTCTTCTTCTTGCTGTCATACTCACTGCACACACTGCACTGCTCTGCAGCTAGCTTTTTAACCTAATTTTCCCTGTATTTTCCTGTAATGGATAAAAAAACCATGGGCGGAATCGCCCCACATTTGCACTAAGTGCAGAAGCGGGCGGGTAAAATGACATTTTACCAATTGGCCACAATGGCGGATTTTCACACCGTATCATCCCAATCCCGCCATTATTTATGCATCCCCAGGAAACATGCCATTTCGATGGTGGGAGGGCTCTCATTCGCCCACCCACCATCAGCTCGCCAGTTCATCATGCTGGGCGCCATATTTAAAGTCCAGCCACACACACACATCTCAGTGCTTCCATGCCACAACCACTGCAGGGCAGATATCCATCAAAAGCAAGAAGACCCCCCAAGTTTAGCAATGCATCACTGGAATGCCATTTGGATGCCTTGGAGCCCCACGGCGATGTCCTCTATACCTGTTCTGGCCATAAGATGGGCAGCGGCGTTACCAACCATGCTTGGGATAAAGTGGCAGTGGTGGTCAGCGGCAACACCCTGCAAAAGAGGACAGCCACCCAATGCCATGACAGGATGACTGATCTCATCCATTCCATCAGGGTAACTCACATTTCTCATCACTCTCAACTCACACACTCACGAACTCATCACATATCCACAAAGATCTCACACCTCAAGGGACAACACCACTAACTCTCACACACACCCTCACATCTCCATCGGGCTCATATCCTCTGCAGCTCTTGTCCTCATCCTGTTCATGGCCCTGCTCACCACACAAACATTCCATGCAGTGCCATGTGTCCTGCTCACGCTCTCTCTACCTGTTTTCATGCAGGAAAAGACTGCTCACAACAGCAGGGAGAAGTCCCAGACCGGGATGGTTTGGCCCACATTAGGCGCCTCAGTCACTTTGAGAAGCATGCCATCATGCTGACTGGTGAGGACATTGACCATGCCTGTGGTGATGGTGGGGTTGGCAGTGAACACCCATCTGAGGATCCTGTACCACATCATCCCTCTCTCAATGCAACTGTGAGTGCTCTCTCTCTTGCTTTTGACTGTGCTGCCATGCACTACTTATCTCTACTTTGGTTCACAGGGAGCTCTGCCAAGCAACCAACACCCTCAGCCAGTCAGTCCCTCAGCTGCTTCCACATCCTCATCTGCAGCCAAGAGGAAACCTCCTCCATTGAAGAGGTGGAAATAAGCAGCCCAGAAGGCTTGTCACCGCAGAGGAAGCAACCAGCCCACATGTGATTCTGGAGGGAAAAGTGTGTGTGTGACAGGGCCTTTTAGAGCCTTGTGCAAGCACTCTCCCACGCACGTGGATCCTTCATATTTCACACTCACCTCAATGTCCTGAGCATTTTGAATGCTGCCTGCTGAGGTTCACTTTAAGTTGTCCATCAGAGCTGACCTGCATCTCCGCCCACCCACTGATCACATTCCTATGTAGCACACGATCTTGCCCACCACATCTCTCATTTCGCATTCAATTTAGCAAGACGGTCTGGTTTCACTGCATTGTGCACTCCCCTGTCTTTCTCCAGTACCTCCAACAATTTCTTGATATCATGTGGAATGAATCGAAATGGCTGAAAACTGGCACCTGTGATGCTGGGGACCTCCAGAGGAGACCGAGATGGATCATCCAATTGGCACTTCTAACTGAAGATTGTAGCAACTGCTTCAGCCTTATCTTTTGCACTGATGTGCTGGGCTCCTCCATGATTGAGAATGGGGATATTTGTGGAGCCTCCTCCTCCGGTGATTTCTTTAATTGCCCACCACCATTCATGACTGGATGCAGCAGGACTGCAGAGCTTAAATCACATCCATTGGTTGTGGAATCACTTAGCTCTGTCTATCACTTGCTGCTTATGCTGTTTGGCATGCAAGTAGTCTTGTGTTATAGCTTCACCAGGTTGACACCTCATTTTTAGGTATGCCTGGTGCAGCTGCTGGCATGCTCTCCTACACTCTGCACTGAACCAGAGCTGATCTCCTGGCTTGATGGTAATGGTAGAGTGGGGGATATGCTGGGCCATGAGGTTACAGATTTTGTTCAAGTACAATTCTGCTGCTGCTGATGGCCCAGAGTGCCTCATGGGTGCCCAGTCTTGAGTTGCTAGATCTGTGTGAAATCTATCCCATTTTAACCCGGTGGAGGTGCCACACAACATGATGGAGGTATCCTCAATGTGAAGACAGGACTTTGTCTCCACAATGACTGTGCGGTGGTCACTCCTACCGATACTGTCAAGGACAGATGCATCTGCGGCAGGCAGATTGGTGAGGATGACATCAAGTAGGTTTTTGCTCTGAATACAGGTCATACAGACTCGAAACATTAACTCTATTTCTCGCTCCACAGATGCAGTCAGACCTGCCGAGTTTTTCCAGCATTTTCTGTTTTTATTTCGGATTTCCAGCATCCGCAGCATTTTATTTTTATCTTATATGTTTTTCCCTCTTGCTGGTTCCCTCACCACCTGCTGCAGACCCAGTCTAGCAGCTATGTCCTTTAGGACTTTGCCAGCTCAGTCTGTGGTGGTAATACCAGGCCATTCTTGGTGATGGACACTGAAGTCCCCCCACCAAGAGTAAATTCTGCATCCTTGCCACCCTCAGTGCTTCCTCCAAGTGGTGATCAAAATGGAGGAGCACTGATTCATCAGGTGGGGGGGCAGGGGGGGGGGTGGGTGGGGGGGTGGCAGTACATGATAATCAGTAGTAGGTTTCCTTGTCCATGTTTGACCTGGGAGCCAGGGTCAATGTTGCAGACTCCCAGGGCAACTCCCTCCCAACTGTATACCACTGTACTTCTGCGATGGGACAGGACATACCCAAGGATGGTAATGCTGGTGTCTGGGACATGACCTGTAAGGTATGATTCCATGAGTATTATTATGTCAAGCTGTTGCTTTACTCGTATGTGAGAGAGCTCTCCCAATTTTGGCACAAGCTCCCAGATGCAGAGTCGACAGGGCTGAGTTTGCCATTGTCGTTTCCAGTGCCTAGGTCGATGCCAGGTGGTGCGTCCTGTTTCATTCCTTTTTATTGACTTTTTAGCAGATTGATACAATTGAGTGGCTTGCTAGGCCATTTCAGAGCCAACCACATTACTGAGGATCTAGAGTCACATGTAGACCAGACCAGGTGAGGACAGAAGATTTCCTTCCCTAAAGGGCATTCGTGAACACCCTTTCGACAATCGACGTCATTAAACCAGATTTTTATTGAATTCAATTCCCACCATCTACTATGGTGGGACTCGAACCTGGAATGTTCCGAGGACATTACTTAGGTCGCTGGATTACCAGTCCAGTGACAATACCACTACACCAATGCCTCCCCATGACTGTAGTTTCTAATTCCGGTGCCAAGCCACCCAAATTGAATGGAGGCAAACAGCGTGGGAACATGTTGAGGGGGTAATCTCACGTTGCTTTAGTTTTGCATTGTAAGAGTGTAATTACAACTGGAGCTAGTGTGTAATTTCTGATCTTCCTGGCCCACACTGTTTTAACAGGTAGTGGTCTCAAAGTATGACCTGCAGTGTTACAACAGCTCAAGATCATCTAAAATATGCTATACTTTCAAGGTTGTTCTACTGTATATAGATCCTGATTCTAGCGTGGACTTATGCTGCTGGTTCTGTTTTGTTTTCCAGCAAGGGAAAATGGTGATGTTAAAAAACAGAGGTCCACTCATCTGCATCTGAATGCTAGCTTAATTATAATGTTCACAAAGAGCCAAGTGACTCAGCTCCATTTGTATGTACAGTAATATGCAGATTAATCTTAATTTGTATAAGGTAACTAATCTCCATCACAATTCAATATTAAACTTACAAACTTTTTAAAAATTACATTTTGAAGCATTGTGGTTTTAAGCGTCTGTTAAGTAGATTGGTCCCTGATTAAAAACATGTTGTTGGTCAGAGGCCACTCCTGACTGGTTCCAGGAGTGATCAATCTCAGATGGCTGGGTTTTTAAAAGACATCCAAGTGTTCAGATCAGTGCCTCTCCAGATGGAGATGCAGCCAGCAGCACAGCCTGCCATAGCACCTTGACCATACCGACCCTTTGGCCATAAGGGAATACTCGCAGCCTGCTAGGCCGACATAAATGAGAGGATTCCCCTTTCTTTGGCTGCCAAGTCAGCTTTGTCAGCTTATCACAGGGGCCCTCTCTATCAAACAAGCAGCTGAGCACTCAGAAAATAACTCATCACACAGATGACAGAAGTGACAAGTTCAAGTCATGCTGTAACTAGCGTGCTCAGAAGCTTCACCGTCTAAGTACTGTACTTAAACATACACCACCCACCACTTAACTGCTGCAAAAGTGCCGAGTTTCTGGGGTTGTATAATGAAAAGAGGAAAAGAAAGCAGAGGAACACAAAGCAGTCAATCAGTCAGTTACACTGAACATTTGCCAAATTGAATTGGCCAATGTACACAGATGTGAAAGAAATAGGGTATATGGAAAATGTAAATGATATTCAACTGTCATCTGTTAATGTTTCAGACCTCCTTAAACATGTAGTCCTATCATTAGTTAAAGTCCAGCTGGGCCCCTGGGTGCAGTTAATTTCAAAGATCTAAAAGTTGCTACTTTCTTAAGAGACAATAATGGGCGAAGCTCAATGTGGCAGAGAATGCTAACAGGCAGTGTAGATCATTACCCAAATTGGAAATAAATAGACTCCAAGCCAAAGCAGGAGCTATTAGGAGGGGGTCAGTGAAAGCTTGGCCAAAGTTTTAAAGCAGGAGATGGAAAGGTGGAATGGCAAAGAGGTTTAGGGAGGGTATTTCAGCAAGTAGGCTTCATCGGCTGAAGAGAAATGGCCATTGATGGAGTGGGAAGGGGAATTCACAGGAAGCCAGTGTCAGAAGAATGGAGATTCCTGGAGGTTTGCAGGGCTGACAGATGATGGGGACAGGGAAGAGGTGAAGCCCATGAAGGAATTTGAATAAAAAAAATAATTTTAAATTGGAAACATTAGGGAACCAGGAGCCAATATAAATCAGCAAGAAGAGAGATGATAGATGAGTAGCACTTGGTTTGATATAGGATATGGGCAGAAGAGTTTTGGGTGAGCTACATATGAAATAATATGAATATGGTGTGCCCTGTGAGTTGCAAAATTCAGTCAGTACTGATTCAGAGCCCAGTGTAATCTAATGACAGGCTCAGAAGAACATGTTGCTTCAGCTTTATTATAAATAGAGAAATCAAAGTCAGTCAAAACTCAAATAAACTCATGACCTGACAGCCATTCACCAGTCAAATAACACAGTTAGTATCACAGCTGTGGCAGGGCATGCGTCAGAGAGAAAACATCAAAATTAATATAAAACATAACTACTTCTGAGCAATCTTGGGTCAAAACTAATAATCAAGGACAAATGTTAATGTAATGAATCATTCGAGATGCTACAGTAAAATAATTGTAAACAGAGACAGGTTCCAAATAAAGAATTCACACTGGAGAGTGAGTTGAAACTGATACAACATTGCAGACTGTAAGCCAACAATATTTCAATATGTGCTGCCTAACGCAAAGTCTATCAATTGATATGGGACCCTGCAAAATTTACCCTTTGAACTCTGTGCCTTTCTTAGTATGGAGAAAGGAATATATAAACTGAAGACAAAATGTAATATAAAGTATAGTATAAATAATGCACAATATTAAGGAGGTTAAAAACACTCATCAAATTTTGGTCCTCAGGTTGCATTTGATTTCCAGGCGGCAAGTAGGGACAAAACTGACCAATTTTGCGGGGCCGTGTTCTTCTGCATCATGCTAGGTGGTGGCCTTACACATTTAGGTCCTTTGCTCCACTCAGGTTTTGATGCAATTGTTGCGACCTAACAAGCAGTCAGCACCAAAAAGTAAGTTTGTTTCTACTAACCTTACTTCGGAGCCATGACAAGCAGGATTGCCCCTCACATCTCCACAGTACTCCTTGGGCCTACTGTTGGCCTGCAATCACCCCCAACAACCTCCACGATTTGAAAACCAGGGAGTTTGCCTGGAAACCTGACCAGAATTCTTCCCTCAGCCTAACACTGGCAAAAAACAGATGTACTGGTTAATCATCTCATTGCTGTTCATGGCACCTTGATGTGCCAGTTTTATCCACATAACAATAAGAACTGTGCAAAATAATTCATTCAATGTGAGGCACTTTGGGACACTTTGACAGCTGTAATAAGGCACTATATCAGTACTGGGCAACCTAGGCTAGTCCTTCATCTCAGTGGGCCATAAGATTGAAATCAGGCGTGTGCACTAACCATGACCCCATGAATAAGATTAAATATATTTACTACATGCTGAATATTTTACACAGAATTATAGAGACTGTTTCCATGGCTTCCTTCAGATTTGGAAGTTGTCGAGCACGTTGGGCAGAACCTACCAGAAATGTTGCTATGTAAGAGGAATGGCATGTTTCATAATGTCTCTTGACATTGTATTTTTTTAGAACTGATATCACCTCATTGCAAATTAAGCAACATTTCCTCCCTTTCTGTTCAATAACAAAATAATCCAGCTCCCAATTCTCTTTTACCATTCTGCACTCATCACCAATTTTCCTCTTTTTGCTACTTCATAATCCTCTATACTTTTTGATTTTGCGCTTGAGTCTCCTTCTTTATCACACTACTTCAACACAGGGTAATCTATTATATAAAACAAAAACAGAATTACCTGGAAAAACTCAGCAGGTCTGGCAGCATCGGTGGAGAAAAAAAGAGTTGACGTTTCGAGTCCTCATGACCCTTCGACAGAACTGAATAAATATTAGGAGAGGGGTGAAATATAAGCTGGTTTAAGGTGGCGGGGGCGGAGAAGTGGGGGGGGTGGTGTGGTTATAGGGACAAGCAAGCAGTGATAGGAGCAGATAATCAAAAGATGTCACAGACAAAGGAACAAAGAGATGTTGAAGGTGGTAATATTATCTAAACGAATGTGCTAATTAAGAATGGATGGCAGGGCACTCAAGGTACAGCTCTAGTGGGGGTGGGGTGGAAAGGCTAGCAGGGCATACAAGATTTAAAAATAATGGAAATAGGTGGGAAAAGAAAAATCTATATAAATTATTGGAAAAAACAAAAGGAAGGGGGAAGAAACAGAAAGGGGGTGGGGATGGAGGAGGGAGTTCAAGATCAAAAGTTGTTGAATTCAATATTCAGTCCGGAAGGCTGTAAAGTGCCTGGTCGGGAGATGAGGTGCTGTTCCTCCAGTTTGCGTTGGGCTTCACTGGAACAATGCAGCAAGCCAAGGACAGACATGTGGGCAAGAGAGCAGGGTGGAGTGTTAACATGGCAAGCGACAGGGAGGTTTGAGTCTTTCTTGCAGACAGACCGCAATCTATTAATCTATTATATAATCAGGGGCAAATTGATATACTCGCAAAAGTAACATAACAAAGCACAACCTCCCGTGTCCACCGGTGTCGTGCCAAGATGGTCTCCTGAGATTGGGTAATTTTGCTAGCTGCACTTGCATACCTAGAATTTGCGGGGTGTACCGTTTGAACTGTAGCAGCGCTTTGATTGGATGCAGTGGGAGCGCACGGCTCTTACAGTCAGTGTTGTGTGCAATCAGCACATACCTCACTTCATGTGCCCTTGCTTTGCGTGCGTATCACTTTAGTAATACCGGTAGGAAAATAACTACATGGTCGGAAACCAGCGAAATCTGGCAACCCTACGCATGGGCAACAAAATGTCTCACAGGCCGTACTCAGAACCCTGAGGGGCTGCATGCGGCCCACAGGTCGCAGGATGCTCACCACTGCACTATATGTTGTAAATTCCTTTAGACTTTACCTTTTCTATACAGCCTGCTTCATCTGAATCTTCACATACAGGAACATTTCAAAAGCTTCATTCCAAAGTGAAAAATAAAACTTTCAAACAGAGTCTGTCAGTCTCCATTATTGAGTGGCCTCAGGTTATCCCAACTTGCTCATCACTCTTCCTAATATCCTTAAGTAATTTGCCAATCAGTGTGGCATCCATCCAGTCAACTCCAGATCAGCAAACCAGTCAAGCAAATATTGGCTTTTTAGCAACGTTCAAACAGCACTTCAAGCTTCAAAGGCACACAATAAGTCCATGTAAGCAACAGCTCTATATCTTGAAACTGAACTGCTCATAAATGATAACACTTGAGCCTATGACCTCTCTGTTTAGTCAGCACGACAGAGCCATTAATTGGTTCGTAAACTCTGTAACTCTGACATGCATCTCCTAATTGTATAAAATAACACAACTGTGGAAATGGAAAATGCTGAAAATACACAGTCAGCATCTGTAAGGGAAAAAAGCAAATAAAATGCTTTGGGTTTCTATTCAAAATTTAGCTTTCCTCTTTACAGACACTGTTTAACCTTCAGAGCATTTCTAAAATGTTATATTTACATTTCAGATCACTACCATTTGCAGTTTTTTTCTTTGAATTTTAGGTGCGGTGGGAGGACAGATGATTTATTCTGAAGATTCTGTGGATATTCTTAAATCAATGGGTTGTTTGGAACAAATCAGAATCTCTTCCACCACACCTTACTCATATGTAGAACATAAATGGACACAGGCCTCATTAGAACAGACACTTGGGGCTGAATTATATGTAAAGGTGAGTAATCCATCTGCTGGGACTGAAAGCAGGACCTGGGATTTAGTGGGCAGGCGACAAGACCCTAGGCGGCATTTTAACTCTGGCAGCTAATTAAGAAGCAGCCACTGGGACCACCATCCAATTGAGAATGAGCCCATAAGGACCAGCAGCTCTGCAGCCTCAACAGCACCATAGTTAAAGGTGGCCATTGCCAATGCTAACGGGAGGAGGAGGTGCCTTGATGCTGAGACAAGATAAAATATTTTTCTTACCATGCCCTGGTGATCGGTGTGGTGGGGGGCAGGGTGGAGGGGGGAGTGCACCTTCCAGCAGCGTGCCATAATCGTGGTGGTCATTGCCACCTGGGAGGGCACTCCAAGTGCCATCAAGTGGCCATAAAGCTACCCCCACCCCTCCTACCCTGGCAACTTGCTGGAAGGCCACCAGGGTTTACCTGGAGGTCTCCCCATTGGTGGTAGCCCCTCCCACACCAGTAAAATGCAACTTGGGATAGGAGGAGGCCCTTAATTGGGCACTGAATTGGTACAATTGGCCACCTGGTGAGGGGCCGCACCACTAAAGTTCCCACCACTGGTAATATGCTGTGGCAGTGAGACAATGTCGGGCTCTCTTCCCAATGCTTTCTGACGCCATTCTATCAACCCTCCAGCTTCCTAGCCCATCACCAGAAAGGTGGTAAGATCCAGCCCTTGTTTTCTAATGTCATGCAAATATTTTCATATTTACCTCAGTAAATTACAGTGGAGGCTTTATGGGTTGCCCACTAAATGCTGCCAAATTCAAAAATGGAAAAGCCCCACCATCAGGCCATTAGACTCAGACTAAAATTAATAGGTATATTTCTTTATAAAACTAATGATTAGACAGAAGCAATAGATTCCAACAAAGAGCCAGCAGTGTAGGCATAGATCTTCCCACAGAATGGACTTCTGGCAGCAAGTCAAAGCAGTACAACCATTGGCTGCCCCAATAGCCCCAGTGGGCAGCCTGGTCCATTTTGCGGGCCATGTCTCTTTAGTATTTGGCCTATGGAGAATCAGCACTATGGAGCAACCCACTGCAATATCAGGCAGCTCACCCATAGGAATGCAGGACAATGAGGGAGGAGTACAATCTTGGGAGTGGTGGGGGGGTGGTGAGGTGGTGAAGTCTGCAGTGATAGCAGCTCAGGTTGGTTTTGCAGAACCCAGAGCAGCACTTCTACTCTTCCTAGCCCCACAAAAAAAAGTAAGGGCAGAATTTTTCACTCGGCATGCGGACGCACACCCAGCAGGCTCGCATGTGAAATTGCACGTGATGACATCGGCGAGTGACCCAACGGCATTGCACACTCCAGCGATATTTTGGTCAGTGGGCCAACACAATATCGGCAGCACGCCCGCCAACAATTAAGAGGCCTGTTAAGGCCTTTAACGTATTAATCAACTGTGACTTTTCACTGCCAGTCCAGTTACAGTTCACAGGTGGGCGAATTGGCCAGGCGGCCTTTGCCTTTTTGAGGAAACCTCATCCAAGGGCAGGATGAGGTTTCCGACATTAATTTTAAAAAATTAAAATATTTCCACAGAATTTTCATCTGGTATATGTTCTGGTGACTGATTCTGATGCGTGGTCATTTTTTCCCAGTTTTCACAATCTTTGTCTTTGGTATTTAAATTCTTCAGCTCCTGAGGCAGCTCTCTGTCTCCAGGCAGCTTTCTGTGAGCACTATCCTGCGCCCACGCTGACTTCGATGCTTGCCCTCCTCCCACCCCCACCCTGACAGCACTGAGCCTTTCAGCGGGCCTTTCATGCTGGCTGGCCGTTAATTGGCCAACTAGTGTGGAATCGCGGTCAGGGGCGGATCGCAGTCCAGGGTCCCTTCCCCGGCCCCTCCCAGCCTGCCAGTCATGGGCGCCGGCGAAAGTTAAAATCCTGCTCTAACGCTTTCCTATGGGCTGCTCTTTGGCAAGACAGTCAGCTGTTACTGAGTGGAGCATGCAAGGACTCTGTGAAGATCAGTGATAAAACAACTATTGTGATCATTTGTCCATCATAGAACTGCAATATGGATATCACCAGAGTCAGACAGTAGCCACAGCACTGGCCAGAATGATGTGGCACATCGTTCCCCACTATTTGTGGGGCATCATTGCCCCATTTCCACTGAACAGGACATTTCTCAAAACCTTTCCCAATACTTTGCCATGACTTCAACTGAAGCACAGCAGGATCCTGACTTACATGGCCACAATACCAATGAAGTTACATTTAAATTTAGTGAGTCTGAAGGTTTGGGGGAAAGAACGCTTTTTATTATTTTGCCTTACCAATAAATAAATCTCAAATCATAACACTAAGGTCTGTTAGTATTGGCCACTTGAGATATGTGCAAATTAATGTAAACTGGGATATGACACCATTGTGTCAGCCAATGAGGCGAGAGGAGCAGGGCGGATTTATGAGAGGACTTATAGCATTTACTAACCAAACAAAGTCAATTTACAGAATCTATTTAAGAAGGGTCTCTACGAAACCGGAACTTCACAACTTTTCCCAATAAAAGGAAAATGATTTCTCCAGCAAGATGCAGTGAGTGGAGGATAGCTACGAAACATAAGGACAGAATTTTTTATCATGCGAGCAGCGTGCAACTGACCCAATCGGGAGTATAATAGCGCACGATGGCATTCGGCACTCGGGGGATATTTCGCTCGGCAGGCACGTGCAGGCACTGGAGCGGCGGCCACCATTAATTAACAGGCCATTAACAGTTCAATTGTCTGAGATTTTTCCTTGCCCATGCGACTTTCTGCTCGTCGCACAGGCACAACGGGCAGGTAACCAACCAATATTTTCACAAACCTCATTGAAGGGCGAGATGAAAAGGATCAGCAGCGTTGCCAGTGTGAGTAGTGAGGAGTTTTGGAGATAGTTTGCAGCTGGTTGCTTAATTGGTACTTAGCAGCCTCATCTCTGTTCGGGGCTTCATTCTTAGCATTTCCAGGCTTAATTTCCTTCATTGGATTCAGACCATGTGGATCCTTCCAGGTATCAGACAGCCTTCCCTTACTCTGGTAATGGGGATTGTGGTCCCTGCTGGTGGCACCTCCTCTGAGGCGGAAGAGAGGGGCAGAAGGAGAGGAGGCCACGTGTCCTAATGCAGCTTCCAGGGGAGTGACCTGTGTGAGGAGAGCTGTCGGCACAAGGGGCACAGCCAGCAGGTAGTCCAAGGCGGAAAAGACCTCAGAAGACACCACTTTCCTGCTGCCAGTGTTTACAGGCGGCAATGCAGCTATCTCAATATGTCTGAGGTGCAATGCTGAAGGAGGCTCCACCACTCAAGGGAGACCATCACCTCAATTTGCCAAATGATCGGGCCTGAGATCAGCTCCAACCGTGTGGGTGGACAGCCCATTCAGTGGCTCTGAAGGTCACAGTGGCTCTCAACTTCTATGCCTCCGGCTCTTTCCAGGGCTCAGTGAGGGATCTTTGTGGAGTTTTCCAATCAGTTTTCAAAACTTGCATCGAGCTGGTGACAGCTCTGTTCAAGCAGGTGCTGGCCTTTACTCTTTACCATACGGACGAAGCCAGCGAGGCTGAGCGAGCTAGAGGCTTTGCAGTGATTGCTGGGTTCCCCCACATAAAGGGTGCCATCAGCTGCACACATATGGCCATCAAGGCACCAGCGGGTCAGCCGGGTGCCTTCGTCAACAGGAAGGGCTTCTACTCCATGGACATGCAGATAGTGTGTGACCACAGGATGCAGATTCTGCAAGTCTGTGCAAGGTACCCTAGAACACCCATGACGTGTACATTCTGAGACACTCCCAAGTGCTGAGGCTCTTCAGTGCACCAGCCCGACTGAATGGATGGCTGCTGGGTGACATGGGTTATACATTGAAGAGGTGGGTCATGATGCCTCTCCACCATCCAAAAGCAGAGGCAGAGAAACGTTATGAGTCATGCCTCCACAAGGGCAGTCATAGAGAGCACCATCGGCTTTCTCAAGATGTGCATCTCTTGCCTGGACCATTCAGGGGGAGCACGATAACACCCCCCAGATCGGGTGTCACTGCTAGTGGTTGTTTGTTGCGCTCTCCACAATCTGGCACTGGCAAGGGGGGACCCACTGGAGGAAGGGGATTTTGATGCAGCTGCACAGGCCACAGATGATGAGTCCAGTAGTGAGTCAGAAGAGGAGCACAGTGAGGAGAACACTGAGGCCGTGGAGCCAGTCCTCGGTAACCTCCAGGGAACCAGGGACACCAGGGATGCCTTCAGCCAGGCTACCAAAGATCAGCTTCAACCACATGTCAGGGCTCCCTGGATGTCTGAAAGGACCCTTTCATTTGAACACAAAGAACACTTAGTCCCTGTGCAATAAAGTTCAGAGACACTTACGTCTGGCATTGTATACTGGCATACCCTGCACCAATAAAATAAAAAGGTGAAGCATACACAGGCCATGATGACAAAAACAAAATTTATCTCATTTTGATCATTCCAAACTATTTACATAAACATTTTTGGTCTTTATTTCCAGACCAGCATAGATAAAGTAAACATAAATGAACATAAAATCACCTGTGAACTGTCCCTCTTGTGCTCATGGTGTCTTTAACTTACGCTTGCAAGCGCTACGTCTAGGTGCTCCCCCCTCACTGGCACCAGCATTGGGGACAGCCGGCTGACTCTGCTATCTTGTTGCAGGCATCCTCTAACTAGTGGAGCCTGTGCAGGCCCCGCTTGGGAGAGAGCAGCCAGTGCCACGCTTGGCATCTCCCTAATGGCCACAGCCGCATCAGACGCGATGATCACTGGCGGAGGGGCAGAGAAGCTACTGCTGTCATCTGGAGTGTCCTGACAGGAGTTGGCAGAGAGAACAGGCAGCTTGTGCACCAGTGTGAGGTCACTGTGCACCTCCCTGCTCACCATTGATGGACGGACACCTAGCGGGATACTGGGTGCCTCATCCAACTCCCACACCAATACTGACCACCTAAGGTCAGTGCCTGTGTGAGGGCTTGCAGGTCCGAGTGCAACCCCAGGAACCTTTCATTCTGTCCCTTCAGGTGCCTCTCCATGAGAGTTTTCACTCTCTCGAAGGAGGAGGCACAGTGCTCACCCATGACAGTCAACGCAGTGCTCACGCTCTGCATGGACTCCTCCATCACAGAGACCATGGCACGCAGACCCTCATGGATCTCCACCAGATCCTCCTGCACACCCCACTGGACATCCAGCATCTGCAGCCTAATGGATGACTCCAGAGGCTCATCATCAGCCTTCGACTGAGCATCGTCCCAGTCCCCAGCAATCTTTGACTGCTGGCACCCTGGGCACTCTCTGCCTCTGCCTGTACCTCAAACAACTGCGAAGTACCCCCACCAATGTGCACCGAGATACTAGCTGCCGCTCTAATGCCCACCGAGGTATCTGCGCTGGTGCCTGCTTCAGAGAGCGGGTATGACGCAAGTGAAAATGAAGCCTGGTGGTCCTTCGGTGTTAGGGGTGGCCCTTCAGGATCTGCAGATTGGACGCCTGCTGGCAAACCTAAAAGGGCGAAGAAGGACATGTCATTAGTTCAAGTCATCACACTGTCCCTGTGCATGCCAGACACCCTGGTGAGACAATGGAGATCTGCATCATGGTGCCATTTCTTTCAATGATCAATGGGGACTCCAGTTTTGAGGCTCCCATCAATGAACAGAATACACTAGAATGGTTGCACAATCTGAAAATCTCACCTCTGTGCACTGCACTCTTACCTTCTTCTGTCACCCCCACCTCTCCACGTCTGGTTACACGGGGAGCGTGCCGGCTCTCCAGTTCCAGGGCGTACTGCTCAAATCGGGACAGCAGCAGCAGGTTGAGTGGGCCTTCGGCTATACATGCCCTCTCGGTCTGGTTATGGCTCATCTTCAGAAAGGACAGAGGAGCATTGATTAGTCCACTCTCTACCTGCAGCACCATTGCAGCCTGGCCAACCCCACCTGAGGAACACCTTGCAGGGCACATTTGAGTCATGGCCCTCGAACCACAAGGCGCTCAGTCCAAGCAGCCAGGGCTCACCCCGTTGGCCGGCTCCGGCATCATTGACAATTGGCACTCAGACTCTAACACCCCTGAGGTCCATGGTGGGGGGTGGGGGGTGGGACGGCCAGACATTAACACATCTGCACACTGACCCATGCCAACATGGTCCTCAGCCTTCCAGTGCAGTAGATCATTGAAGCACTTCTGACACTGTACCCATGTACGCCGCACCATGTCATGGCTGTCACCTCCTCCCATGTCCTCTTGGTGAGGTGCGGTGGCTTCCTTCTTCCATATTTGGGGACAAGGGTGTCCCTCCTGGCAGCCACCTTCCCCCAGAGGACAGCGAGGCACTCATCAGAAAAGCAGGGGGCCGAGTGCCCACCCGACCTGCCCTCCCGCCTGGCAGCCACGTTTGAGTCCATCGTTACAACGGTAGACAGAAGTACTTCCCTGGCAGCCTTTCTGGGGCCGCCTGGGCCATTTTTAAACCGGCCATTGGGTCAGCACTGGATCCAGTGGCCGACAGGCCCCCTCCCCAACTTGGCCCTTCCCAGCCAGTGAGGTTTCATGATGGGCGGGCCTTAATTGGCCCGTCAGCGTGAAATCATGGTCAGGGCCTGATCACAGGCATTGGCCGGTTTCGCAGCCACTCCCAGGTCCACCTGATAAAGGGAAAATCCTGCCCATAAATTGATTATTTCTCCACCAAAATACAATGAGTAGAGGATAGTTACATAATACTAATTAGGTGTATAAAATCAATCCCAGTTACTAACAGCAGTGCACTGTCCAGGTATCTTTGACAGGGAAATTAAACAATCATCTCCACCAGGAATAGGGACATCATTTTATGCTGCCAACTTCATGGGCCAGACTGTTGTGTCCTCCTGGAGTCAGGAATGGGTCATTAATCATCAAAACTTTGTTTTTTCATAGAAAATTTAGATATCCCTTTTAAAAATGGGCCCATGCAATCTTCATGTAGACAGGAGGGGTTTGGGTTAGGGTCAGGTCGCGACTCAGCCTGCACGTCCACTGATGTTGGATCACCATTGACAGGCCAAGGAGAAATTTGTTTTTCCCATCCTACAGTATTTTTGTCAGGTATGGAAGGTTTTGGATGGCTTCTACAAACCTGCCTTGTTTGAGGGGTGGGGAATCTTTTGGAAAGTCTGCTAAAGAGCCAGGAACATTCTGAGAAGTAAGTGTTAAATCTTTTGACAACTTCAAATTTCATTATGAGATTCTACATTATAAATTAGATGTGTTTTCACTCTACTAGTGATTGATTATAGGGTTCAGTCCTGCAAAGGTAAGTTGACCATTACATTGATCAGCATTGTGCAAATGTCAAGATACATTAGAGTACTTTTCCCATTGGGAAAAGTGCTATTATGTATTGAAAACTAAAGAAAATAGTGCTTAGGCACTCTAGTGTCATAATCTGAAGTGAATTAAATGTCCACAAAGCTTTAAACTTGAAAAATAGATGGTCTGCAGCTTTCACTTTAAAAAAAGCAGCCATCTTCTCCTAGACTGCCTTGATTGACAAGCCATTGAGCATGCCTTAGAAAAATATAGCCATCTATTCTTGTAGTTTCAATGGTTTGTTTTGACAGTTGAGCCCATTATGAATGCTCAGCTGAGTTTCAAAAGTTTAAACTTAACTAACCAGGGAGTTATGTATATAGCTTGATTGACAGTTCCAGGAGGCTATTAAAAGAGTATCTGTCTTGGCGGGATTTAAGTTTTTTCATTGGGTCTGGAGTTATTTTTCTGCCTGAATGATTGTATATTTGAGTGACAGTTCTGTTAGATGTGTGATGTGCCCTTTTTTTCTTGTCCATTTCAAATATTTCCCATTGCTATGACATGGCTCCTGAGAACTGTACATTGAAGATACTGGGTGAGTAGCTATGGACGATATTTGTGGGGCATGGAGGGGTCATAAGGGATATGAAGTGGCATGGAAGAAGCATGGGGAATATGAGGGAGTATGGCACAATCAGGGGCATGGAGGGGACATGGAAAACATGAGATGGCATGGAAGGGGCATGGGGAATATGAGGTAACATGGAGAGGGCATGGCACTAAGATGGGGTATGGAGGTGGCATAGCAGAATGAGGAGCATTGAGGGGACATGGCATAGAAGGGGCATGGGCAATATGAGGGAGAATGGGATTATGAGGGGACATGGGGCTGGGTGAAGGTGAGGGGGGTTGAGGGCTGGGTTGTTGGGGGCATAAGGACAATGTGGAGAGCTGGGCCGATGTCCGGGCGAACCGAGACGGGCCTTCCAAACAGTCTGCCTTGGTACCCACACTCCTCACACGCTGCCTTGGGAATTGGAAAACCAAAGCCCTGACTGCCCACATTTCCAAGAGAGAAAAATATGATGTGTATGGGCAGAGGTGATGGGCTCGGGTTTCCGAATTCAGGAAATAACCCAGCCCACTTTAACATAGCCCAACACGAAAATCCAGCCTTATATATGGCTACAAGGCTCTGCAATCCATAAAGATAGAAAATTGGGACATCCCAGTTCAATCTTAAAAGTTTCAACATCTTAACTAATCCCAAACACCCAACTTTGGGGTGTTAAATTTCAACCCAAATTGTGTTTCTTTTCATTGTATTCCTGGCCTTCGTGCTTCTGTATGTCACAGTACTGAGAGTTTTTTTTTAACTCCTGATTTATTTTTTAACTTTGCAACACCCTCAAGGTCCCAGAGTCCCAAGTCCACGAATCCTCCTCAGTCACATTGTTTCTTCCTATTAACTCCTGACCTTTAATGAACTGCAGCCTTGTAAGAGGATCTACAGTTATATGTGTTGCTCAGGAGAAGTCGGAGGATATACTTTTGATAAGGATGACTATACATTATAATGGAGAAGTATTATTGTGGCTTTTTTTAAAATGTCATTGGGAAAAATGGGGCATTAATCTAAATGACAAATTACTGTAAAATAACAGAAGAATTATACAGTAATTGAAATAAAATTAAGTTGAGGAATTGGAAAATCAGATCAAATTGTATGTTAACAAGTTTTTGTGGAATTGCAGATGTTGAGGAAAAAATAAATGAATGTGAATATATAAATCATATGTTAAAATATATCTATACATGAAAAAGGAGCAGGAATAGGCCATTCAGCCCCTCAAGCCTGCTCCGCTATATATGTTATACATCCTAATTTGTGCAAAATGTTGTTTTCATATAGCAGTTAAGAAGTATGGAACATAACTGGTATACAGCTACTTCTTTATAAATAATAATAAAAATATTTAAAGTATTTTATATTGTCTTTGTCTCTGCCCTGTATGCAAGTCTAAAGTTAGGTTTCTGAAGGCTAAGAGGTAAGTGGGGAGTTTTGCTTGTGTAATAAATCAATATTGAAATAGCATGGGAGTTAAGAGAAGGAAATAATGTGGATGAGGAAGTGATTCTTGGGATTTGGAACTTTTGAGTATTTGCAGGTGTTGCAGAGTTAAGAAAAAAAATATCAGGAGTTAAAAAAGCACTTGGTACTGTGACTTAAAGAAACACAAGCACCAGGAACGCAATGAAAAGAAACACCAATGGGGCTGAACCTTAACTTCCAAAAATTGGTGTGCTGGGGTGGGTTAAGACGTTAAAACTTTTAAAATATCAAACCCGTCTCCACCCTCTCCACTTCTGTTTAGTTGCTACCTCTGATTGACCTGCTTTGCGTTTTACAACAGCCGACTGTGTTTCCCAACCCTCAGGATACCCAGCAGCTGAAGGGAGGCGAGGACTCGTTGGGGAGGAAGGAAAGAGCTTCTCCCAGCTCCCCAAGCTGAATCCCATCAGATTTCCTACCCTTGCCATAGACCCCAGCCCCAGAATCAGAGATCAGTGCCCTCCATCCCAGATTTAAGGATCAGACCTTCGCTCACCCCCAGCTCTACTAGCAGCAGCAGCAGCAGTAGGCCATTTCCTGCTCCTGCTCCTGCAACCTACTCTGGAGTGCACCTCAGGTGACTGGTAGCCAAGCTTGTCAATCACAAATACAAAAGCAAAATACTGTGGATGCTGGAAATCTGAAAATGCTGGAAATGCTCAGCAGGTTTTGGAGCATCTGAAGAGAAATAAAATAAAAAGAAAGAATTGTCATTTCTTATAACACCCTTCAGGACATCAGCACATCTTAAAACGCCTTACATCCAATTTCGCTATTGTAATGTAGGAAAAGCAGCAGCCAATTTGTGCACAGCAAAACCCCACAAACAAGCAATGTGACAATGATCAGATAATCTGTTTCCCTAGGTGTGGTTGCAAGTATTGAGAAGGGATGACAGGGAAGCTATTGGAGTAGACAGAATGGGGCAAAGAGAAGTATGGGTGAGACAGTATGAGGAGTGGTACTGGGGACAAGGGGGAAGAAGAAAGTGAGATGAAGATGAGGAAAGTGGGACAGGAGGGAACAAGAAGCTCATATCAGTAAATTGTGAAGTTGGCAGCTAAAGGCCATAAGTTATTTTCCCTTTTCTCCAATATCGTCCTACCATTAATATAATCATTCCCGCACAATCCCCCTGCGCTCTTATTCCCTATTTCCATTCATGCTCTTCCCTTTAGTCCCTCTCATTCCTAGTCCTCAAGGCTCCCTCCCCACTTCCTCTCAGGTTCTCAAATTCCCTATTCTGTAGTTTTATGATACACTCGCACTGTGACTGTTCTCAGAAAATGCTCTATTTGAACTTTATAAAACTCAGTGTCCATTCAAGCAGCACAAAGAACAGTTGTATTGGGAGAGTGCCCCAAGGGAAGAAACGTAGCATATCTGTAATGTAAGGGAGGATTTTCTCCAATCCCTGCCCCCACCATCACCCCTCTGTCATCCAACTGTTTGTGTCCCTCAGTTTCCTCATCATCGTCCCAACCAACATTCCCTTTAATTGTTTTTTGTTGTGTGAGGTCTATTTACTTTAAATGCAAGGGCGCTTTATATATTTTGTGTGACCGTTCGCTGCAGTAACTTGAAGGGGCTGAATTGTGCTCAACCTGCTTGGGAACTTCTGGGTTGTTGCATGACCAACAGCTTAGAGGAAACATTAATCCCAGCCTCTCGAATTATGCCTACCATATAGATTTTTCCTTAATTTCCCTCACTCTTGCCCATTCCCTTTCATCCACTCTACAATTGCCCTTACACACTCCTTCAAAACTCATCCCTCTTTCAAGAATAGCCTTACACCTCCTCCTAACAACCTTCCCCTCTTGTCCCATTCTCCTCTCCCTCACCCCACTTTTCCCTCCCCCTTGCCCCCAGTGCCAACACGCACACAATCCCCTCTCATCCATGCTTCTCTCTGTCCCATTCCACTAACCTTCCCTGTCACCCTTTCCCCCTGCATTGTTCACCTATACTGGTCCTCATGCCCTCCCTCTTGTTCATTTACTCACCCACACCATTCATACAAACTTACAGTTTCAAAAATCTACAAGTTTGTTTCTCAGTACTGATTTAAGAAACATGTTTTGTGTTTCTAAAACCATTAAATGGGTTAAAACAACATTTAGTAATTTACCTTATACATCCTGTTTATTATTGTCCCTGTCATCAATGTTGAGAGATTTGGCACCATTGCTTGTCTCAATATTCATCTCTGAACCAAACCATCTTCTGCCTGATACTGTGCTGTTGGCCTGCACACAACTACACCTTCGCATGTAACCCTGTCATGCAGAGCCCATGATCCTGTCACATGGACCTCCCCCCTCCCCCCTGCCATTAACTCCTGTTACCTGGTCATATGGACACCTTGACACCATCACATGCGTTCTGCCACACAGACCTCTTGTCACACAGACCCCTGTAATCCTATCAAGCCGAACCCATGTGACCCTGTCAAATGGAATTCCCCCACCCCTGTTATGCTTCTCCACATCCTTGTAGTTGCAATTTTTTGAAGCTGAAAGCCTGATGTGAAAACGTTGGCTGCTTCCCAACACTGAGCTGGAAAATAAGTTGTTTAGTCTGTTAAACCACTTAAAGAATCTCCACTATATATTTGTATAAAGGGAAAAGAAAAATTTGCATTTGTATAGCATTTTTCATGGTCACCTGATGTCTCAAAGTGCTTTACAGCTGACAAGATACTTTTGAAGTATAGTCACTGTTGTACTATGAGACACAGCAGCCAATATATGGACAACAAACTCCCACAAACAGCAATGTGATCATGACCAGCTAATCTGTTCTTTTTGTGATGTTGATAGAGTGATAAATATTGGCCAAGACACTGGGGACAACTCCCTGCTCGTCTTCAAAATAATACCATGGGATCTTTTACATCCACCTGAGCAGAAGGTTTGGGCCTTGAGTTTGTCTCTCATCCAAAAAACAGCAGCTCCAACAGTACAGTCAGTACTCCCTCCATACTGCATTGGAATGTCGGCCTTGCTACTTGTGCTCAATCCCTAGAGTGGATCTTGAATCAAGAATCTTATGAGTCAGACACAAGATCCTACCAACTGAGCCACAACTGGCTCCTAAGTGTAGTCCAACTCACTTCAAGCATTTCTTGTAAATAATTTGTGCTGGGAAACAAACAATAAGAGAGGATAAACGAGGCCCAGTGATCAAATAGGGGAAGGGGTAAGAGGCATGGATCACAGGGTTAGTGGTTTCGGGGTCCAGCTCCAGATGTTGAAGGTAAGTGACCCATTGTGGTAGGCTCAAGGCCTGGCCACTACAGGTGAGGAAATGGGCTGCGGAAGGTTACCTGTGGTCCAAGGCCCAAAATTGGTTGGCTGTAAACATGCTGGGAGTGGCAGTAACACTAAAAATTCACGTTAGGGGCAAATGGGTAGGCCAGATGGTCACACATGGAATGAGCAGGTGATAGGGTAAGATGAACATAATTATGATCAGCACTCTTTAAAAACATAGGCAATCCTGGGTGTAGTGGCTAGGAGGAGCACACCAGTTGATGTTCTCTGGCCTATCACAAGTCATTATAGTTACTTATAAGTGATGGCAATAAACCTAGTAGGCCTGATTCAGTACTGCATTAAAGTGAATGCAAACATAACTGCAAAAATGTGACAGAAATAATATGATGGCCACAGCATTATAGAAAAATTTTGATAGAATGAAATGTTATGGGAATGAAGTACCAAGTTGAATGGAAGTATGCATGTAAGTTCAGGTTGCTCACCCTATATTCTGGTGGTTCTTGATTTTACAGGTGTGATCTAGCCAATACTTGCTGTGATTTTTCAGGCACCATTGTAATAATTCAGATAAGCTTCAAGTCAAATATGTTAACAGGCACTGTTTGGCCTCTCAGTGATGTCTGCCTCATTACACAGTGGTTATCTTCACCTACCTATCTAGCTACATGGCACTCCTCATGCGAGTCTCATTGGTGTAAGATGGAGTTTGAAGGGTCATAAAGTTAGTCATTTGTCACAGAGTCTGTCACTCTCTGTCCTGCTCTGGTATCCATGTTGTTGATGTGGCTGGTCCTATTATACTTCTGGTTGATAGTGACTTGGATGTTGATGATGGGGGCTCAGCAATAGAAGTCCATTGAACATTAGGAAGAGAATAACTGTGCCTTCTTTTGTCCTGGATTGTCATTAACCAGCACTTATTTAGTGTAAATGTTGCCTACTAATTCTTACCCTAAGTGCTGTGGCTCAGTTGGTAGCACTCTTGTCTGCAAGCTTCTGGGTTCAAATCCTGCTTGAGTGCAAAAGTCTTGGCTGACAGTGCAGTAATGAGGAGGTGCTGCCTTTCAAATGAGATATTAAACCCAGGCCCCCTCTGCCTGCTCAGGTGGATGTAAAACATCCCACAATACCTTTTCAAAGAAGAGCAGAGGAGTTAACCCCAGTGCCTTGGCCTATATTTATCACTCAGTCGACATCACAAAAACAAATTATCGAGTCATTATCAGATTGCTGGTTGTGGGAGTTTGCTGTGTACAAATTGGCTACAGTGTTTCCTTCACTACAACTATGACCTCATTGGCTGTAAAGCTTTTTGAGACATCCGGTGGTTGTGGAAGCATTATGTAAAAGTAAGTCTTTCTTTTTATCTTTTCCCTTTGGCTGGCACGGGTCTGTTATTGCAAGAAATATGAATGGGATTGAACACTCGGAGATCATCAGCAAACAGCCCACATGACCTTGCTGGTGAAAAGAAGCTTATTGATGAAGGAATAGAAGATAATTGGGCACTCACTTGAGGAACTTCGGCAGCAATGCCTTGAGCCTGCAGTGATTAGCCTCTGATAACCATAAAAATTTCCTTTGTATCAGCCACTGGAAGGTTATTCCTTTGACCTCATTGTTCCAGGGCTATTTCATAGCATATACTGGATCAAATGTTGCTTTGATATCAAGAGCAGGCACTCTCACACTCCACTGGCTGGCATTGAGTTATTTTGTCCATGTTTGGATCAAAGATGCAGTGAGGTCTGGACGCAGTGACCTCACCCAATATTTATTTCAGAGTTGGTGGTTTTAAGGGAACAGAGCTTGGATCAGTGGCAGAATTCTACATTCTAACCTACAGTATGTAAGGCCTTTGTCACTGCAATGTCACTGTGGTACTGCCACTGATATATTCAAAAGAGTATATCAGCCCAAGCAGATTGCTGGAATCAGGCAGAAATTACACTTTGCTCCAGATGTAAAACAAGAACATGCTGCCTGCTGCTTCTGAACTGGAGTCTGAAACTGGCAATCCAATCACGTCCACAGAAGCTCCCTGACCAAACTGAATGACCTCAGACTTTATTTACTTATAACAATTGGAATGTTTTCAGCAGTGGCTCAGTGGTAATGCTCTTGGCTTCCAGTCAAAAGGCTGAGAGTTCAAACTCTACTCCAGAGACTTGACTCCACTCCAGCACTGGGGTATACCACACTGTCGGAGCTATGGTCTTTCAGATGTGATGAACCAAGTCAAAGGCTGTATCTGCCCTCTCAGATAAACCTTAAAGCTCCCCATGACATTATCTGAAGAAAAACAGGAGCTTTCTCCCAGTGTCCTGGCCAATGTTAATCCCTCAACCAACATCACTAAAAAAATGTGGTCATTCATCTCATTGCTGCTAGGGGTATCTTGCTGTGTGTAAATCGGCTTCCACCGTGCAACTATAATTACACCTCAAAGCTGTTTTTATTGCCTGTGAAGTCATTTAGGATATCCTGAAGTCTATAAATGCAAAGATTGTCTTTGTTTGAAGGAACAGCTGCTCCTTAGCAGCAAAACTCTGCATTACATGGTACAATACTCCCGTCATAGAACAGGACATCATCAAAAAACGATTATGCATCAGGCTCTGCTGAAACGGCACTTTCACTTCAAATGGTCACAGCTCGACTTCTTTTCATTTTGGTTATCATTCGTTGGACATTAATATAGTAATGCAGGGAAGGTCGGATGGTTGAACTTTCCGCTTTCAAATACAACCGGCTGTCTGGGTGCTAATTTAAGTGCGGTTTTTTATGGGTTAATTGGAATATTCCGGGTTTGGAAACTTCCATTGAATGTTGCAGGGGAAAAAAATAAGGGAGACATCAGCAAGAAAAGAGGAGGGGACGCCTTAAAATGTTTACTTTATAAAACAAAGGCACGTGAATAAACAACCTGTGAGGTAAATCAAACTTAAGCCATGTTGAGGAATTTAGGGAGAGAAGAATTGTTCAGATTGGAGGGCGGACACACCTTTTAAACCCCAAATCACTTACTGGCTCTCTTGTTTAAGGAACCTGTGTTTTTGATGTATTCTTTTCCATAAATATTTTTTGCCAGTTTTCGGAGACCAGCATGTTTACGTAGGCGTCTATCTGGGGCCTTCCCTCTAAGCAGACTTTTCGCGCTGATCGACACGCTCTCAGGCGCTGTTGTAAATGTGTACATTGGAATAGAGAGAGATTGACCCCGAGCCAAAACCTGCAGACTCGCAGAAAGCCGAAAGCTAGCCTGAGATTTTTTTAAATTTTAAAACCATCTCCGGCATTTTAAAATCGGAATCGCAAGTGAAACGTGTTGGGGAAAAAATCACCTTTTTAGGGAACGACCCTTTAATGTTACTCTCCTGCTCACTTGGCCTGCCTGAGAATGTTATCAGTAGCAATGGTGTCCCATAATGAGAACCACGAGGTCCTAAAACAGGAAATAAATTCATGAACTGTCGGGTTTAGCAAAAATGCAATGCCTTCTCAAACCTCTGCGCACTGACTGAGAATGTTTATAACTCACTTGAATTGTAAAGTGCACGCCGAAAATTGAATGACCTGCACCACACAAAATCACAAGCGCGTGCCTTGGATACATTTTTAATTTGATCAGTACAACATAGATCACAGTGTAGACTGTTCGCTTATTAACAAGTGCAGAGACAGACAGCAGTAGGCGATTTTATATACACTGCACTCAGTCCCAGCGTCTGTCATTACTTAGTGATCGGCAATTAATCACATCCAGCAAGCACCACACTTTCATTCTTTATTGAATATGTTTCACTCTCTGTTTCCTGGTTTCCAGCAATGCTGTAGACCACTTTATTGCGTGCTGAGATGTTCTTCCCTCTCCCCCTGCCCTCTCCACATTTGTAACCTTATTTATATATACTCTGGGTTATTTATTTATTCAACCTTTTTGTTTTAAATTTAACCATTGGTGTAGTTAATCAGCAGGACATCTGCTGCAATTCGGCACGAAAAAATAAGTGTCAACGAGAGCAGAGTGTAAACGATCATGTGAAATTGTCAATGCCACTTCGAGGACATCTTGTTCCAGATTGTAAGTTCTCACAAACGCTGCAAGCTATCAACCCTGAACTATAGCCAATTGCTCCTTTGTTTTGGAATATTCCACTGGCATTTTTTCAGCTTGGAACAAAAAACCAAACTTGCGTGACTGGTCCCACCAAACTACTGCCCTCCCAAATCCTGCAAGATTGCATCTTTTAAAAAAATGCTATGTGCGTAGCCACATCTCTGTGAGATTATATCGTTTCCACAGCCCGTGCAGTATCAATTGTGAGTCGCGATTTCATAGTTAGGTTTCACATGGTCGAAATTAAATCTAATCGGTCCTTTATAAGTAGTGAGCAGACCTGCCACATTCTGTAAAGCAGTATGTGGGACTGTTAATGTTTTTTCTCGGGGAAATGGCATCGTAGAGGTAAAAGTTATTTAAGCAATCTTATTTTTCTCATTAATAAAATTAGGGCTGGTAAAATTATCCATTCCAAGATACGGTGTGTACTCAGCTAATTTCTCAAGTATTCCTAAAGAGCTAAAACCGGCTCAGACAGAAACAACAAATAAGCAGACCACGCTGACAAATAAGTCTTCGGCTGTGCCTACCCCCACCTCCGCGAATGTCTCAACTGTTATTTTAAACAGAATACTACAGGACAATCTATTCTTTATTCTTGCTGATAATCTTACACGGGGCATTTTATTTCGACAGCCAACATAAAGTTCTTGACCCATAGCTCCTTTAACTGACAGCACAGCTAAGAAATCTGTCACTTTGAGCAGGCCCGGTATCTTTCTCCCTACAAAGAATTCTAGAAGCGTTCCAATCTCAAACTAAGGGCCGGGTTGGAGCTGCCCCTGGTGTCTGGCGCTCCCTGGTGGAGATGGCGGTGAATGTAAACTCCTCACTTTGCTCACCGACAATGCTTCTATGAAAGTCAAACTTTATTATTAAAAAATATATTTGGCAAACTGATCTGTTCAAACGTCAATTTTACGCATTTTGTTGTTGGAAAATAAATGCTCTAAAATGCGGTCGTGTGAGTTGAGGGAAGCGATTATTCCATTTCCAATTTCAAATGTGTGGACATGAAACTTGGCTTCCCAAGTGTACGCTATGCTTTCTGTCTTTGTGAAGAGGATCACTGCTGAAAAAGCAACTTAGGCGGCACGTGGTTTCGGCGTGAGATTCTGAAAATAACTGGATATTGGCGAAAAGTAATTCAGCATTTTTAAATCAAGAACTTTCATGCAGGTCTAGTTAACAAATTCGAAGTTAAAATGTGACATTTATCATCTTAAAGTGGCATGCTTTCGATTACAATGGTGATCTTAAAGTTTTAAAATGCTATAAAGTAGATAAATGTCACCGTAGGACTGCACCTCAACGTTTTCACGACTTTGAGAGGCTCAGTGCTTGCTGAACCTTTGCATTTGATGGATGGCCTGTTTATTTTGATTTTTTTTCGTTCACAATTTCTGAACAATTATTTGACAAAAGCTGGCATCAAAATGCTTTAGATTTTGCCATTATTTGCTGCCACTGGCCGATGCGACTCAATGAAGTACCATATCATAAATGGGCTTCAAATCTGCATTTGAAGGTACTTAGTAAGCTGTTTCTTTTTAAATTATTGTTGGAAGTTTGCTAAGCTCGGTGCTGTAGGTAAGGAGGGCACATCCCTGCATTGTGTGCATGTCAATCAGCAGTCGCCAAGAGACCTGGTCTCCATCTCTCGGCAGCTACTGAACAAAAAGCACTCAACCTAATGCTACTGCAACACCAAGCGCAGTCTGGCAAAACTTCAAAGATACTTGTATGTGCATTTGCACTAAAACTTACATGTGGGGTCTTTGGCATTTCTTTTGCTGCTAATGATTGAAACATCTAAAGCTAAAACAGGCGAAGAAATGTTTGTCTGCATCTTGTCAATCAGACACTCAACTGGGAAGCAAATAAAATGCAGCAACGCTTAAAATCAACTGTTAAATAGGAGCTTAATCCGAGTGTCACTCGATTCACAAGTGTAAGTGGGTTGTCGTAAGACAAAACAGTTTCAAAACGCAGATGTGGTGTCAGTAATGACGAGTGCAAATTACAATGCGCAGCTTGGCGTGTTTGTAATAAATGCCGTGTTTGTAATAAATGCAATCAATGTAGCACCATTTCAATAAGGTACGTTTGTGTATTTATTTTTACACGGCATACCTCATTTTCGCCAATGCACGCTAGTTAAGAATGAAGTGCTTACATTAGGGTGAACATGATTAATGCATGAACGTAAATATTGTGCAGCAAAATATCACGGAACTGTCACAATATGTGATAGATACCACACATAAGGCAGAAAAATACAACGTACTAAAGAGATTGACAGTTGGAATGAATGGCATTAATCCGGGCTATGCGGCCTAGTGAACATGCCTTTTTAAATTTGGGGCATCACTTTCTAGTCCTCAAACAAACTTTGTCGCGCGACACGTTCTACCACATACAGCAACTTGCATTTATATAGCGCCTTTAGAATAAGAAAACCTCCCAATGCGTTTTTCCATGAGGCAAGAATGGTCATAAACATAAACATAGAACACTTGGTTTAGAACGTGAACAAACTGTTACATGTGGGTACATGCTAGTGCCTCCTGTATAAAATTAACTGCTCAATGAAAAAATGAGCGAACAGGCATCTATAAATCTCTGGCAACTGAAACCACCATTTAATTGCACGAAGGGCTGTCTAACAGATGTAGTAAGAGAATAAAATGAAAAGAAAAAAGCAAAATATATGAATCCTTTCATTCTGTTAAAGGCGATTGTTTCAAAGAATAGTATGCAAAAAAAAGTGAAGAATTTTGTCGTAGGATCTATACGTTACTGCTGCCGAAGTTAGATACTTTATTTTTTTTTCCTAGTGATTCTGAGGGGCAGGCAGAAGGTGCTGGTTGTACATAGCAAGTGGGTCAGCAACAGTAAACAGAAATGTCACTGATATCTGCGCCTCCAAAAAAAAAATTGATGTTTAATTGACTGTACTAAACATCATTAAGCAGAATAATAAAACATTTATTTTTACAATAACTAAACTTCAGTAATATACTTTTTTTATTTCGTGGCATGCAGTTTTATTTAATTTTATTTGTGAAGCAAACTTATTTCGTCAATTAACATAAAGAGAACAATGTTAAAAACACAGTAAAACTGCAGCCTGTATTTCTAATGTGTTTCAAAGGCAGTAGGCATTTTTATTATTTGTCAGTTTTTACCTAAGTTTTATGAATCTATAAGCTTATTTTCCTTTATTGGAGTATCGGTCTGCGAATATACCAATGCTTATTGCCTGGGAGCGAGAAAGGATTGTAAAACATATTCAAACGCAGGTCTTTCATTTTAAACAGCACCAACATGATCTAAATAATTCTTATACTTTAAAATGTAAAATAATCTGCAAAGCAGATAACTTTTAGATTATTTTACATAATAAGCGAAGGCGGGTGTTGTATATCGTCGACTACTCTTTCTAATTTTCTCTCCGGTTGGATGTTTTAACTGCGGCTTGCTCCTTCGCTGAACCGGCACGACGAGCTTTTCAGCTTTCTGTGTAACCGGCTGTGGACGCTGTGCGGCGCTCGCGTTCATTTGGGTGACAGATTGAGGGAGGGGCGGTGCAAGCGGGGGAAACCGCGCCTTCGATGGCGTGACGACACAAAGGCTGAAACCAATCCGGCTGGAGGGGTGACGTAGAAATTGGCGATTGGCTGTCTGTCGTGTATACTGATTAATAAAGAGGCGGGTCCCGGAGACCCACGTGATCTCAAGGATCCCGGTCTCACTTCCGCCAGTGACGTCTGTAAAACTAACATCCAGGGGAGGAGGATGGAAAAAACATTATTAGAAATTACAGCAACCCTGGTTACTCCTTACTGCAGGGAATCCCTTAGAATCTCCCAAAGTTAAAGTATTTACATTAATCACTTCACAGTAAATGTTGCTGTGGAGAGTTGCCTGAATTTTGCTGCATTAACCTAGTTAACTGGAGGAGGACTTTTAAAGCTGGGAATGAGAAGGCGCTGACCTAATCTTTTTTAAAAAGGATAAAGGATGGGCTTAGTGTGATTATGCGATACTAAATTGTTTTACATCGCGAAATGTGATTACTTGAATGCAAAATTTGAGTGAAACATCTGATTTACCTCACAAACAGGTGTCTATAATCTCGACATTAACATTTGATTTGCAAATATAGTTGTTTCACGTAAACCAGCTACAAAATTGGTTAGCTAGAGGGCGGGGTATATGTCCTGCTTTTATGGAATGGCGATAAAGCCAGAATAGAACATTGCCTGTTGACGTTAATATAGAAAAAATATATACATACATCAACCATAAGTGTGCATTTTCACGAGCCCAGCCCGAAGGTTGGGTTGTGTTTGCCATATTTGTTGAATGCTTGAGTCCCACATGATTTATAACAATGCAGATTCTCAACCATTGAACAAATCCTCACCACCTCACCGTGCACATCCTTTAGATCGCCGTAAGCCACTGAGTTGAGACACTGCTGAAACAACCCCAGAAACCGTATAGAGTTGGTTCGCGTAGTCGCTAAAGTGTCGCTCATGCTATTTTTTAAAACCAATTATTAAATCGCAAATTCATTGTGCTGTAAGCAAGGTAAAGAATTCTTCGACTGACAGTTTAAGTCTCGTTCAACCAAAATTAGGCACAAAACCATCTGTGCCCTTCAGAAATGAGGATGTTCTGGCAATCCACGGCTGGATTCCCGCCAGCGATCCTCAAGTGAAAGAAACTATTCAATACACACACTATCTGTCAAGTGGGAGATGCGAGTCGCAGGAACTGTTTAAATACCGGCACTACAGTGAATCTGAGGGGGGATTGGAGGCATTCGGCTGCTACATCACCTTGTGGTTATATTTGAAATCTTGAGCTCCCAGGAACTTTTTCTAAAGCGATCATCACTGCCTGATGAGATCATCGGAAATTCATCAATCATTGCCCTGTCTTCTTTAAGCGTGCGAAGGCTGCTGGGCCATGTTCTAACTGTACAGCACTTGCAGATCATTCTCACTGATGTTCCTAACTTCACTCTGATTTTCACTTCGTATTAGTTTTGTCTCTCTGCACCGCTTGTCAATGGACGGTTTATTTGTATCTGAATTATTTCCTGGTATATTTTCTTTTTATTTAGACACAGGAGAATAGCATGTTATGATATCCTTTATTTTATTTTTAAGTGCACGGCTTAGGATGCACCGATGCAAAAGTGTACAAGGTGAGCTGCAGTTTATCTCCCGAGCCCTATTTCTGTCCTTAGTAGGACTGTCGCAAATGGCGAACCGCAAAGAGAGTCCTTAGCATCATTTGTTGGCACCGCATCAATCTGGAATAAATCTAGAATCCCCCTCCCGCCTCCCCCCACACCCCCTCCAAAAAAAAGCAATCTAGAGCTTCTTTAAGACGCCTACAGCCCGATTGGCAAAACCAATCATCTTTCTAAGCAGACACTTTCCAATATCCGCACCTTCCCTCGGTGGGGGAGAGGCATGTGTTCTTATTTTTTTAAACCCTCGGAGTACCACAGAACCCACCAAATACCTGTTGTCTTCACGCACTAAGCGATCAGAAGCTTTTCCATAATGATCCCATTGGGGGACAGAATACTTTAATAAGCTAAGGGGATTTCGCGACGTTATCAGATTTAACACTTTGTAATTAATTCACCCTATTTAGGAAATTGTTCAACAATTAACTGTTCCTAATTACATCGCCCGGTAAGTGTAGACCAACGGCCATTAGTGACCATTCAAAGCATAGAGGATGAAGTCCCTTTAGAGACGAGTGTAGAAGTGAATCGCGCGAAATGCCTCAGATGGGGGATCGGCCAGGAGGTACTACTTAAGAACTAAAAAATTTGTTTGCCACCAATAATAGCGCTTTATAATAATATTATAATATAAAAATCTGCCTAGTATATTCTTAAAGTGAACAGTCAGTTCAGGGAGTGAATAATGTAGTGGTTCATTCGTAAAGCGCCACATCTTCTTCGTGGGTGCTTTGACATTTTCCGATCATATTGGGATGAATGTGAACAGTGTAAAAGGAATTCGGAGCACACATCTCTCGCCAGAGCAGGTGCCTTCATGTGCACAGAGTTAAGGGAATAATCTACGGCAAAGGCGTGATCAGTCTTTGGGCCTTGTACAGTGTTGGGTTAGGATGTCTCCATTACACTGTAGCTGGCCGGAGGCCTGTGTCACCTGCGGCGAGCACAGTCTCACCTAATCCACACAAATCACCGAATATGAGACCGGCAGAAGCTAGAAAACTCTTTGTTATTTTTTTTAAAGTGCAGCCTTAATATTAACGACCAGAAGAAATGATATTGTGTGTAAACGGAGCCCTCAAGCTAGCTAACATTTTTTTTAAAAGAGGCACAATTCACATGTACTTTAATTTCGCCAGGATCGCCTTTTACTTGCACCAAACTCACTGAGGCTGCGGATTTACAGCTTCTCACCAGTTTCACTCCATCTCTCAGTGATGGGGATCTCGCGTTAATTAATCAGTTTATCAGAGCTACCACTCAGTTAGGTTCGTGGTGTTTAACATTCCAACAGTTGCTACATTCGGACTTGTGGAATACTTTATTAATGGGTGGATATAGAAACAGGAAGGCACCTGTGCTGGAGAGAGATGCGCACTGGCGAATTCCTTTTACACTATTCATCCCGTTACCAACGGAAAATGTTAAAGTACCCATGAGGAAAATATGGCGCTTTACAAATGAACCGTTGCATGACTCACTCCCTGAAGCAAAAACCAAAATCCGATACTTTTGCAGCTTGCTAACTTTCATTTTGGATGATGTTGCAGAGAAAGATTGATTCTGGTTTGTTGCAAATGATCCTTCACACTTTCGCTAATATAAGAGCTAACAATAACTAATAGAAATGGACAGACTCCTCCCTTCACATTAAATGTGAAGTTTGAAAGCCCATGAAAGTTAAGGCTGCTGCACTTCCCGGCGTTATTCTCAAAAGTTGATAATGTAGCCGTCACTGAGCCACCGAATGATATATACATTTCGGACAAGGTTATGTCGACAGGAAGAGGCACGAGCATACTTTTTTATTAAGTTTTATTATCCGGAACAATGTTAATGCTGAAAATTCAATGAGACACCCCATCGCCGAATCTGCCGTGTAAAAGGCATAGCGTTTACCTTGGGCGGCGGAATGACTCAAGTCGCTCTAATCAAAGAAGCTCGACTTTACAACTCTCCAACAAGTCTAAAGCACACGACGCCCCCTCGACATAAATCAACCAAGTTCCTTACGATGTTTACACAATTAATCTCTGAAGAAGGCGGTGATATTTTACCCCCTTTCGTTTCTTCTGAGGGCCGTGGATAATCACTTCCTAACAGTATCATTTATTTCACAAACACAAAAAAACACGACACCAAAACTTGCAAGATGAGATATCCGAAACTGCGAATAAGGTTATCGGGTATTTGAAATACAGCCTAGAGGGCGAGTCGATGCCACAAGCTGCCGCTCCAACTCCGATTCCAACCTTTCAATTGGATTCGCTGTAATGTGGTGTGGAGCAGTTCGATCGGTCTGGTGTAATGCCACACACTTTCAAATCAGTCGGGTATTTTTTTCGCTTTCATGTTCGAATTTCAGACCCATTAATAAGTGTTATACAAAACTCCTGGCTACACCCAAATGCCTTTAATGATCCGAACAGTTAATGGACATTGTAAACCGTGCATGACACCACCACACGCGAAAAGGCCGGCAGTTATATCAAATTTGTCTGCTTTCCGTTCATGTTTTTTGAAGGTGACACGTAAAACCCATAAAGATCATTAAACCTCAGCGTGTCGGTGGAGATTTTGATTCACCCTGTGTCCGTGACCTGGAGCTGCCACCTGAAATGAGATTTACTTTCTGGCGTTGTATATTTTTAAAATCGATATTAATATAATGTATTTACATACAGTGCAATGAATTTAAAAAAATATTGTTCGACAATCACATTGCCATAAGAATGACCCTAATCTGTTTTCTGGCCTTCGTATATAGACCATAGTTCTCAAATCAACCTTCGGCGTACGTCAAAATATATAGAATCAATTTGAATTTGTTCCACAAAACGTTAGTATTTGGGGACTGTCAGCACATTGAAAATGTTTAAATTGCCTTCTGAGAGAGTGATGCCTCTATACTTAGCCTGGTAACCGAACTTCTGCCACTTTAATATCCAATATCGCTTCTTTGCCCTAACTTTAATATTATTTTCAGTATCTGTACAGTATGTGGTACGTGCAAACTAAGCATTGCATTAAGATTCTAAAAGTGCAGATTTTCGAGGATGTCTATCGAATAGTTAAGAGGCTGAGAGTGTGGAGAGAAAAATAAACATTTTTGGCTGCAGGTTAAAATGAACAAAAGCGGTAGCTTTGCTTTAGAGTCAGGGCTAACGTGACCAGAACTGTATGCTTGTTTCAGAGTCATTGCTAACAGAAACATTCATCTTTTCGTTGTGTGAGTGCCTTTCTTGAATACACCTTTCATTAGTTTTATTTGTTTCCGCTGCAATATATGTTTGGGTTATAAGACTGTGTAAGATATACTGTGCACCAACATCATGAAATCTGTGCCAAGTGCACATCGACCGATTCATATTCAGTCAAGTACACAATTTAATTTGGAGATCGGCGCAGGATTATAAATAAGAAAGTTCGCACAATAAGTTTGATATGCAATTAAATACTATAACTAATAAACTATTAAATTTAAACGTGGGTTTAAAATGTAATTAGATCCTATTTCTGCCAATAAATCAATTATTCTTTTATAAATAAATTACGAGACAATCTATATTTGGAATATGAGCTATCAATAAATGTTGTAGTTAAAAATAAATATTAGTGGGATTGTTTCTGTTTATCTTTAGTGTATGCGATTCGATCTTGTTTGTGTCATATTCGTTTTCGATATGTAAGTGGCGAATATGTACTTCACAATAATTATTAACTTAGCCCTTGAAGCCGCTATCGATTCACATGTGGAATGTGCGAAGTATCGTTTCAGAGTAATTTTTCTCAGAAATACTTTTTTTTGCTAGAATCGAAGTATTCTCAAAGCTAATCTGGCTGCTAAATTGACCTGCAGTTCACAATCAGTTGATCCACATTATAATGTACTTATGAAATAAATTGCGCCACAAATATTACACAGGATATTGGATAAATTACACATATTCCCATTATTTCCGATATAGGGCATGCGAACTGTTTCAATATCAGTATTAATTTTTGTACATCATTTTCAAACATGCAACGAATAAGATTGCTGATTTGCCGGACTGTAATTTTTTGCGACGATATTTCGTACCTAATGACTAATGAGTTAAATGTTGCTTAAACAAAGTGGAGATTCAATAGAAATTTATTTGTCCCAAACTTCACAACTTTGTGCCACAAAGTCTGTAATACACGTTTTGCTGTATTTTTATAAGCGAAGATTCAGTTAAATAAGATAAATACAAAGTGGAAATCGTTTAGGATATGTATATTAATAAGTATGCCCTTGCTGTCCCGCCTCAGTGTCCTCCACAAAATTGAGAATTACTCCCATTTACTGAAACGCGGCCGGTAAATTATCTGTCATGCTTAGAGGGTTCTAACATTTTAAGCGTGTAAAACTGAGAACAAGTAAAATGGTTAAATAGGCGTTCATGTGCAATAGTGGCAAATCGAAATAAAAAATCAATCATTTCCTGTAACATTACTGGAAGTACTTTTTTTTCTGTAGCAATTTGGTTTATATTAGAGCCAGAGCTGTTTACTTGAAAATTATTATGAACAGTTTATCTTATTAAAGGAAATTAAATCGAAACCTTGTGTCACTGTTAGCTTCAGAAGTCGGAAATATAAAATTGCTAAGGGGGAAATAATTGTTAGAAGTCCAAAGATGTATTGAAGGTCCTGACCTCACTTTATTAAAATGATGGTCTGTGGCGCTCTCTGAGGGAGGTATCCAGTGTATAAATTTCTACTTGATCAAAAAGCCGTTGGCTGCTCCAGCTTATGAATATGTAAGTTCCAGGGATGCCCACATGATCGCTACGAACATTGACACACCGCCCATCTGACGCCTATTGGATGTGAATTACTATGCGGCGCCTTTCTATTGGTAGTTGGACGGGACTGGGTGGAGCAGAAGGCGGTGCTTGTCCATTGAACGCGCTCCTATTATAATCAGGTCCTCAACCCTGATTGTGACGTTCCCCAGCCTTAGCCAATCTGGGACCGCGGCCTGCGCCCGCCGCGCGGGGCGTTCCGGTGACCCAAGCGATTACGTCAACACCGCCTTCCCCTCTGCAGGAGAACATCAAAGCCGCGAACCCTGACCAATCAGAATGCGGTATGCAAATCAGCAGTGACACGACCAGAGGGAAGCTGCTCCGCCTGCTCCCGGCCCTTCCGTCTCCAACTCCTTCTGCAGCTGATCCAAGAGATTATACATCCGATTGATTCATGTTTATTTCAACCAATGTACCCGCGGAATGTAATACACATGCCGCGCAACCACCACCACAGAAATGTTCGTTGGTGATTGCTTGAGCTTTTTTTAATCACATCATTAAGATTTCATAAATAAAATTAATCGAATCGCTTTTGTAATTGCTTTACTCAAATCATTCTGCAATAAATCAGAGATAACATTTTGTACAGTAAATTATTCCAAACAGCTCGTCCTGTAACGATCGCACTATGTTCTGATTACAATTCCTTATTCAGGATTTAAAACGTTATGACGTCTGGTGCAAATCCATTATGACGTACGAGCGGTTTTAATTTAGATATTCCGATTGGCATTTTAATAAGGAAATCGCAAGCAAATAAACAGAATAACACGTAACATAAGTAATTCTGGTTCTCTCTCCGCAGATGCTGCAGAACTGCTGAGCTTTTTCAGCATTTTCTACTTTTATTTCAGATTTCCAGCACCCGCAGTATTTTGCTTTTAGCATAAGTAATCGATTGACTTTTACGCTTTTTATTTAGAGAACTTAAACCTGCGTGAGCACCGTGAGCATTGAAGAAATGTCTTTGCGGTTTCCGCATTTTCGCTGGTTAAATGTGTGAAATATTGCAATTGTGAAGTCTCTGCATCAGCGCGAATAACAGAGCTAACCGTAACGATTTACTTTACCCCTACGTGTGTTTTCAAACTTATGCTAGGAACGTGCCCATTCTGTCCGAGATGCTTTTGAGTAACATCACCTCTCCGCATCAGTTTGCTCTGACCTAGGAACGCAGTTAAGACATTTTGCCAGGAGAACGATTTAAGCAAACAAACAGGAAATATTTGCTTAAATGGAATTCATAAAATGGTGTAACAAATAGTCAGAATTCGTTTGGGCTGTTGTCAAGCAGCCTGTTTATACCCCTCCCGATTTTCCTTTTCAACCAGTAGTCCGTGCAAGAAAAAATTAACAAGTTGCAACTTAGTTATTTTTTAAATTGACATTTTAGATATAAAAACAGAAAATGCTCGAAAAACTCAGCAGTCCGTATGACTGAAGAAGTCTGGAGCTCTGAAGAAGTCATATTGGACTCAAAACATTAACTCTGTTTCTCTCTCTATAGACGCTGCTGGACCTGCTGAGTTTTTCCAGCATTTTCTGTTTTTTTTAAATTTCAGTTCTCCAGCAGCCGCAATATTTTGCTTTTATCTCTCCTGTCATTCGCTCGGCTCCCTGTAAAATAACTCCTGTCCAAAGCTACATGGGATGATGTCAAAGGGAGTGAGTGGGAATAGAAATCCAGGTGCTCAGATCACACCCCATCCCCAGCCCCACAAGGGATGTCAGGAAGGAGAGGGAGGCAGTGGAATAAGTTTGCGGTCAGATGGGGTGGTGGACCGGAGCAGGGGCCGTTTAATCGTTCCTTGTGGAGCCCAGGCCGAACATTCCTTTTTCTCTTGACTCACAAGGAAACTATCATAAGTTAAGAAATAAACTTAGCTGGGCCTCTCATGGCCAGAAGACTGGCTGCTCTTTCATTTGGAGACTGTCAGCTACAGTTAACATTGTATGCAAGTCCCATTGGTTTAATTGACATGCAGAGTCAGCATTTAAATCCGAACTTCTTTCCTTTATGGGCTTAGTGAAAACAGTCTCCTTGTGACTGATTTCAGCTCTGTGAAGATGCTGCGGTAAGACACATGCTGCAAACTACTGCCCACAATATTCCTGCTAAATGGGCTGGCCTTAAAATACCCTCTTTAGGTCAAACTGCCACAGAGATTCTCCTCTTCATCAGCCATCTCCCCATGATTTCCACAGACCTCCTGACAAAATGATGGCAGATAATTTGGAGAACATCTCTCCACCCCTTGGGGAAATTCACCTCTATGGCGTTTAAGGCAATTTGATGAATCTACACATGCATTTAAAACATTAAATATTTAACGCATTAACTACACAGGGAGCACTCCATTGATAGTAATAGGATTCTAAAATCATTCAGGCAACTTGAGTTAATAGTGGTGTAAGTCAGTACTTAACAGTGCAGTGAATTTGTTGCCTTCGCCTATTGCTTCAACAAAGGACTAATCCGAAAGTATTGCTTTCATACCAGTTGACAGCGATGCCTGGAAGCTACTGCTATTTATTCCAAAGACAATTATTTTCAAATCCATCTTCTTCCCATGATATTTCACACTCGAGAAATAATATATCGAATTAGGGATCTTTGGGAGTTGCTGCAATTTAATTAAGGCTGTCGAAATTTAATTGAAGGGTTCACAGGTAATAAACCACTAAGATGATTTGTGGCTCTCATCTGAACTCCGAGGTTAAATTACAGCTATTGCTTACTCTCCACTATTATTTTTGTGATACACACATGCACACACACATACACACACACACACACAGTCAGTTCCTGGTCTCTTTCCTACAACTCTACACCCACCCCTGAAAATATCTCCCTTTTTATCCTTATTCTACTACCTCCTCAAGTCACTGTGTTTGGTGTGTGGATCTAGGCGGCGAGTGTCATTGAGTGATTGTTGAGTGGATTATCTTGTCTACATATGGATTTTCTACTAATAGTCACCGAATAACAATCAGGAGCAGAAACCTTGGCTGTTCACTCTCGCGAGCTTGGGAAATACTGAATACAATTATATAACCCCAATAACACAGCATCCAAATGCAAGTAACAAAACAAGTTCAAAATCAGAGCTTTCTCACTCACTCCTGCTTACATGAATACTCTATTTTCCAATATCTATCTAATCTATTTTATTCACTTACCAAGAATTGGCAGTAAAATATAAATATATCCATGGTGAAATGTTGTGGGTCTTTGTAATTTTAATGGAACAAATGGAAAATAGAACAATTTCGTAGTTTTCAAAGTTTTAATGTTCTATAAGTTGGTACAAAGAGGAAATAATAGGTGATATATGTTTAACAGAAGATGGTGTGGTTAAGCTCATAGCACGTAAGATAAAACTGTACATTAGCAAGAGCTAATATTTCTCGGTAGGAAATGGGTGTGACAGCAGATAAGTTAGTGTTTCCAATTTATACAGCAGTATTCGCTTACCAGATATTCACCAGGTATTTCGCAGAGTAAAATGAACATAACTCTTTAAAATTGAGGCTAGATTTATGCAGCTTGATGATTAGGAAAGCTGTTTTAAACCTACCCACCCGGAGGAAACTGGACAAGTCCGATTAAAAATCGCCTGGCTGAAACCGGCTGGCGGGACAGTTAAAATCGTCCAGGTTGACCCTCCCTGGAGGGGTCAGGAGTTGATGGTCTCTGAAGCCAGCCAAAGCCGGTAAGGTCCCTTTCTTCATTGGGAGCCGACTGCAATTTCAGCTCCGCACTTAGAGCACGAAAACGTATTGAGTTTCCCCCCAGGTGAAGACTGCAGAGAAGCAAGTCAGGGCCATAAGATGTCCAAAAAGATACTTTGATCTTTACTTTGCGCCTGGGAGTCGCGGGAAACTTATCCTTCTTCTTACTCCACAAACTCCGACCTTACCTGATGGTCGCCTCCACCCTCCTCTGCCAATCTCAAAATCCTTCTAGAAAGTCTCAGCGTTCAATTTGGTCATCTCGACAAGTGACCTCTGGGCTTTACGCTTTTCCACCGCTTCTCGGTCAGAAAGGCTGGACAGTAGGCCGGCGAGTTTTAAATGAGGTTCATAAATGAAATAACACGGATCTCACGCTGGGAGCAGCGGGTATCTTTTGATTCGCACTGCCCACTACGCAAACTGGCCTGCAGCTAAAATTAGGCAATTGTGACTTGCTTACTGCAGAATATCTAGGCTCCAAAATTCTCAAGAGAACATAATAAGAGAATAGTTATGAAATTGATAAAACCAATATTCTACATCTGTAAAGCCATAAATACTGCATTATAACCGTGTAAAATATCAATCACTACAAACAGTGCTGCGGTGAGGTAACAATGTTCAGCCAAATAGTGAGTCCAGACCTTCAGCTGTCCTCCACTTTTGAACAGAAGAAAACAAGTGTTTTATACTCAGTTTTAGCAAAAGAGCATCCAAGAATCAATATAATAGTACTTCGACAGTGCTACAAAAGATTATTTTGCCTATACATTGTACAAACCTAGTGACATATAATTGGTGCCACATCTGATATGTAAAGCATTTTGGCTTTGGGGATATGCTGGTTGTGTAGTACTGCACACGTAAACCAGATAAATACGTTTAAATCCATGTAACCTGTATGAAATAAAACTGATCGAAGACACACTGTGATATCAGAAACCATTAATGGCCTTTATTTTCTAAAACAGAATCGTACATATTTTATCAAAATTTCCCCCTCCTCTCCTGATAGTGTTGACTGTGACAGGATATGCATGTTGGCAGCTCTCACCCAATCATCTATTTGTCCTTTGAGGCAAGATAATGTCAACCAGCTGCCCTTTAACTGTAGCCAGTACTATCTTTTTAAACTTAATGTTTAAACCTAAACATAATCTCAGGTAATTTTGAAGCACCATCACATTTTAATGTGAGTCAAGAAAACTCTCCAGGAATATGAAATAATTCACGAGCATTTTAATGTTGATGAATGGAGCTCTCCTTATTCTTTCTTGGGATGTGGGTGTCATTGGCAGGGCCAGCATTTGTTGCCCATCCTTATTTGCCCTTGGAAAGGTTGTGATGAGCCACCCACTCAAACTGTTGCAGCCTGTGTTGTGAAGGTCCACCCACAGTGCTGTTGGGGGTTCCAGGATATTGATCCAGCGATGATGAAGGAATGATGTGTTATGTCCAAGTTGGGATGATGTATAACTTGATGGGGAACATGCAGCCGGTGGTGTTTCCATGCACCTGCTGACTTTGTACTTCTAGATGGTAACATTCATGGGTTTGCAAAGCGCTGTTGAAGGACGGTTGGTGAGTTGCTGTGGTACATCTTGTAGAGAGTACACACTGCTGCCACTGTGCACCAGTGGTGGAGGCAGTGACTGTTTAAAATGGTGAAAGGGGCGCTGATCAAGCAACCTGCTTCATTCGGGATGGTGTTGAGCTTCTTGAGTGTTGTGGGAGCTGCCCTCATCCATGCAAGCGCAGAATGTTCCATCACACTCCTGACCTGTGCCTTGTAGATGGTGGACAGTCTTTGGAGAGTCAGGAGGCAAGTTGTTTGCCATAGAATGCCCAGCCTCAGACCTGCTCTTGTTGCCACATTATTTACGTGACTGATCCAGTTCGTTTTCTGGTCAATGATGACTAGGAATTACATTAGTATACATTGCTTCTTCTGAATAGAATAACGTGATGCCATCAATGTAACTCAACAATGCCAGCTCCGGTCAATTGGCAGCACTACCACAGCTTCCCTGTTTGGTGAAGTGGACATGGCAATACATGACATGGCTCCGAGGCATGTTTGAAAATTCAGGGCATTGTCAGCAGGAAGCAGCAGTACCCACTGTCTAACAGAAGATGGCAGTCAGGCTCAATTCTGTTATATCGTACCTTCAGGGCATTGGAACGTAAAAGAAGACAGCACACATTAAAGAATCTGGCAAGGTAATTGGTGCCATTACCCCAGGTTGATGGCCCAGGTGTTCACACAAGCAAGGTGTTACCTGTCAAACTGTTCCATTGTTTATCCATACCAAGCCCTCCTCACACAAAATTACAAGTTCTGTCATGTCATGCATACTATGCAGTTAAGATGCAATGTATAACTGAAAGCTTTAGGCTGCTTACACTTTCCCAGGGCTTCAAGCATCAAAACATTGCAGCATAGCCTAACAGCAGGAGCAGAAACTGACATACAGAATAGCATGCAGGTGTCCCTTCATCTCAGTGCATTTCAAGGTTACTTTTCTGTTTGTATCACAAAATGGCACAGAAACTCCCAACTACTTAAAAACTCACAGATCATAGGCCCTTGCTGATTTCTCTTTTCAAGGGGAAATCAATGGAAAAGAAAGATTCTGTCACTCGTTTGATACATCAGTTCACAGTTGACTGAGAAACTTTGCAAATTAATGTCCCCATTGTCTACTTGGAAAAATCCAATGGCATTGAAATTCAGTGCTGTGGTCACCTTCATTATCATAGATGGAGCTGGACCGGTGGTGCAAGATGTCTGCAAGCCAGGCATGAGGAGATGATATAACATGGTAACTGCCCCAATGGCAGGTTTCCTCTGATCTACCCAGGTAAGTGTGGCCAGGTCTGTAAGACACAGCACCTGGGGTAAGAGCAGTTCAATTCAGAACACCGCAGGTATAAGCTAATGTACCTTTTTATGCCTCAAGAGTTCCACTTCCCCATTCAGTCCAGAAATGCTGTTGTAATTGCCAAATTAAATCCTATGTTAAACTGTTCAGTTGTAGCAAGTCAACAAGTAGTTGATAGCAAGATAGGTGTCTGAAAAAAGAAAGGAAGAAACATTGCAAAAATTCAACCTTCAATAGCAACAGGAAGCATTGTAACAATACAAGTACAGAGCCAAGTGTCCAAAGAGCACTAAAAGTTCAACACTCCTATAAGAAGCTACTGCCAAATTGAGAAAAAAAGGTAACATTTCCAGTGCCATGAAACTATTTCTGGGAACAATTTTTGTGCACTTATGTGGTATTAGAAAGTACAAGTTCCACATCACGCATGTGCTTTCTGAAAACATTTGTTAAAATTTGCCATAAAATCTGGAGTGCAGCTCTGCATCAGAAGGGAAGCCTTGTAAAGTTATATTGTGCTGTCTGCTGTTGCCAATTAGCCAGACAATGCCCTCCAGCTTCATAGATGGGGGAAATGGGGAGGGTAGGACACAAAGTCAAAGCAAAAGAGAGAATCTTGACTAACTTGAACCACTATTTCATGCTTATTTTTTCAGCTGCTTTTTGAAAACTATTGTTTTTCACAGTGAGTTCTAGTGAAAAACAATATTTTGTTCAGTTTTTCTGCCAGCTTTTTCCCCAACCTCTCTTGAAGTATTGACTCCTTGCTGAGGTTACAATTCCATGGATGCTCAGCAAATCTAATAGTGATTGTCAATGGACTGCTCAACTGCAGGAGGCATCACCATTAAACAATTCCTTCCCTCAACCAAAATCCATTAACCTGTATTACAGCTCATCCAAAATTCTGCTGCCTACTCATTCATCGCCCATGTACTCACTTATTTACATTGGCTCCCATTCCCCCAATGCCTGCAAGTTAAAATTCTCATCCTTGAATTTAAATCTCTTCATTCCTCTGTAACTTTCTTCAGTCATACAATTTTACACTCCCACCCTGAGCTCTCACTCCAATTCGGACATCTTGTGAATTCCCCACTCCCTTTGTCCCACCAATGGTGGTTGTGTCTTCAGTGGTCCAGTCACCAAGTTCTGGAATTTCTTTCCTATGCTCATGCTCCAGGACAAATGATCATTTGAACAAAACCATAACTTAATTTGATCACAAAAGCAAAATACCGCAGGTGCTGGAAATCTGAAATAAAACCAGAAAAAGCTCAGCAGATCTGGTAGTATCTGTGGAGAGAGAAACAGAGTTAACGGGCTGAATTTTCCCAGCCCCAAGAAGTTGGCTTTTGGGTGAGGTGGGAGAGACAGAGAAGTGGAAAATTCTATGGACTCGTTTCAGCCCATCTCTGCAACATGCCATCTTTATGCACTTTTCCCAAAGGCAGGTGCTCCACGAGTTATCCAAAATGGCTACTGCCCAAAACCTTTATTTACATAAAAATGGCATGAGGTCACATGAGTATGGGAAACCACAGTGTACAAAGGTATTAATCCAAACGCCCCCCTTTCCATAAAAAGAAAAATTAATTGTGTGCCCTATCATTTGGAAGTTACTCGACGCACATAGTCCATAAAGAACATTATCACACATGAATGAAAACTGTTTGCTCTTTCTAGTCTGTTCCAGTTTCATCTGTCCTTACACACGCACAATCTTTAAAACACTCAGATCTTCTAATGATACACATGTGAGTTGTTGTTGGCTATTCATTTGGTGTCTGTTGGTTCCTGGGCTGATGCTGCCTCTCTGGGGAATGTCATTGCCATGGCAAGTGATGCTGCTGTGGTGATTGTTGCTGCTGATCCATTGCATTTGTTAGAGAACAGTTAACTTCTTGGATCAACAGTCGATCAGTTCCTTGTTCAGTTGATCAAATCTGCCTCTTCAGCTGTTTGCTGTGAAGGACCAGCTTCTCCAGTTGCAAGTAGATATCAGTGGCTGCAACAACGTATCTGGGTGTTCACTTTCACTGTGTACAATTGAGGCAACAACTTCTCTACACAGGTTCCAAGTTGTCAAGTGGGCTGACTTTTGTTGAGTGTTTTCACCCTAACCAACTCTCCAACCTTCAGCTCTGGCAACAATTTGGCAGCTTTTTCAACATGAAATTTGACTTTCTGTTCACTTTGATCTTGTCACTCACTCCTGTTACCATTTCTGGCTTCAGTAGTTTTTTACCTGTTGGAAGAGTAGTCTAGGTGCCATGTGCTGGATTGGGCAGCTTTCCATGTCTTCAGTAGTTTTGTCTCTCCACTCTAGGTTTGCCTTGTGCTGGATCTAGTAAATTCTTTGATGATCACTTAGCCATTTTCACACTGCCTCAGCCATTATATTTGACTGAGGATAATTTGGAGATGATGTGTGGTGCTGAATTTCGCAATCATTGACACATTTTTCACTCCTGAGCTGAGGGCCGTTGTCACTTATCACAATGTTGGGAATGCCATGACAACTTAAGTTCTTTCAGGTATTCTATGATCTCACTGGGGCTCATTGACATCAGTTGGTCTAACTCCCTGCTGTCTGAATAGTCATCGACTGTGATGAGATAATCAGTTCCAATGAGAGTGAAGACATCTACTCCAAGCTTCATCCATTGTCTGTCTGGGATGTCATGAGTCAGGAGTGACTCTTTAGCTTGCCTAGCTTCATGCTCATTACAAGCACTACATTGGCTGATGTAGTCATTAATCTCACTGCTCATGTTTGGCCAGTAGAGCATTTCCCTTGCCTTACTTAGACTGGACTCAATTCCTTCAAGGCTTGCATGGATGCACTTCAGCATTGCTTTCTCATCTCTGTGATAATGACTCTAGTCCTTTTGTACAAAATGCCATCTTGAGCAACCACTTATCTCTGATGAACAATACTCTCTTATAGAAACAGGCATGTCCTTGATGGTTTCAGACCACTCTTTCACCATTACTTCCTGCAGCATTTGGAGACTTTCATCTCATTGTGTAGTTTGCTTGATCTGAGCATGATACTTGTCTGTCAGGTTCAAATTGTCTGGGCTGATGACTTCCAGAACATGTTGTGCTGTTGCTTCTCTTTGAATATGGAAGATTTCACGCTCTGTACAAGCGTCATCAACATTCTTCAAAGGGAGTGCAGCTTGTAACATATCAATGATGTACATTTGCTTCCCCTGCTTGTATTTCACTCCCAAATGATATCTCCGCAAATGATGTAATATCTTTTGCCGACAATTTGGAGCAGATAGAAATGGTTTGAGAAAGATGCTTTTAAGTGGCTTATGGTCAGACACTACCGTCACTTTATCTCTCCCAAACTGGTACTGATTAAAATGCTCACAAGCAAAGACAATAGCCAGGCACTGTTTCTCAAACTGGGCGTAGCATTGTTTGGTTTACATTAACACTGTGGATGCAAACAAAACTGGTTGACCTTGCCACATGAGGGTGTCTCTAAGTCTTGTTGCACTGGTGTCAGACAGCAGGGTGGCTTCATCATTGACATCATAGTAACTCAGCGCTGGCATTGTCATCACTAGTTGTTTGATGTGAGTGAAAGCTGCTTCTCGTTCTGTATCCGAATACCACAGAACATCCTTCGCAGTGAGCTTGTGTAGAGTTTGACACTCTGATGACAAATTGGGCAAGAAGTTTACAAATCCAACAAATCATTGAACTGTCTTCACCTCTGTTGGTTGCTGTGTCTCTGCCACAGCTGTCACCTTATCAGGATCAGGGCGAATTCCTTTTGCCATCAGTAAAAGACCTATGTAGTTGACTTCAGTCATCTTCGGTTGCAATAATTTCTTGTTCAGCTTCAGGTTCATCTGGCAAACTTCTCTAGCAGTCTCGCTAGATTTGGATCATGGCCTGCGAGGGTTTGTTCCATCTTATCTCCACATCCACCGACTAGCAAATTATCCATGATCACTTCCACTCCCGGAAGGTCATTGACTATTCCATGCTTTCAGTGTTGTTACTGTCCTGGAGCAGTAGAAATGCCAAATGGCATACGCAACTATCTGTACCTCCCAAATGACATTCAGAATATGATCAGAAAACTGCTACTGTCATCCAATTTCACTTGCCAGTGGTGATCTGTCACATCTAGGGTAGTAAAGACCTTTGCCTTGGCAAGTTGCAGCAATTTCTTTTTAATATTGGCATGGGGTAGCAAGTTTTATTGAGGTCCTTTGGATCTATGTACATTCCCAGCTGTCCAGGTTTGTCACTATGACCAGGCTGATAATCCAGTCTGTAGGAGTGGTCATTTTCTTTATCACTCCCATCTTTTCAGGTTCCTCTACCTTGTCTTTTAGACTGGACTTGAGGGCAGCTGAACTCTCCTCAGAAAACGCTGAGTTGGTCACATGTTCTCATCTACTTCAAGATGATACTCACCAAGAAGACATCCAGATCTTGTGAAAACATCTTTGTAATTTGTCAGGATCTGTTCAGCAATCAATGGCTTGATGCCATTTGAAAATCTGAAAATCTCTTCTGATACATGAAGGATAACCAGCTCAATCTTTTGACTTGTTTCAGCTAGGATGAGGGGATTTTGCTGAGACTCTTCGACCTGAGAGAGCAATGCAATGGGAAGAAAGAACGTCTACAGTTGGGAACTGAAGTTCTTCTTTCTTCACATTGCATTAGGCTCCCAGCTTAGTTTGTCCTCTTGAGTTGCGCATTGTTCCATCATATAGCCTCAACGTTACCATCGATGGCTTCATTCTCAGGTCAACATCTTGAGCAACTTCTCACAGGTCTGCGAAGCTCACCATGTTGCCCCTAGCACTGGTGTCAGTCTGACACTTAATAGTAACTTGATGCTGTTCTTCTGCCGTCATCATTCCTCAAGTCACAAACCATTCTTTTCCTTGAGACTTGAGAGTGCCAACCTGTTCTAGGGTGTAGAGTGATCATCTTCCGACACCTCTCCAGCAATCATCTTTATAGACTTGCTTTTCTTCTTTCCAACAAAACACTTGCATTCAATGATTCAGCTTCTTGCAGTTAGAGTGTTACTGTATAACACCATGCTAGACATGCTTCCTTCTCTTTTGTGTGGTGTCCTCCACAGTATTTACATTCAGTAACATTTACATTCTGGTTTTGATCTTTCTGCTGGCCCTTCTGTAAATAGTTCTTTCTTTTCTCCATTATTTTGTGCTTGAAAGGCTTGGACTGCCTCTTAGAATAGTGCAAAGCTTTGTCAGCCCTCCCATCAATACTCTCCAGCTGGTGATTAGCAACCTCAGAGCTTCTGCACATGTGAATAGTTTTTTGAGAGTAAGTTTCTCTTCTCTCAGCCGACGTGTTCTCACAGCGGGATCTCTTGTTTCTAAGACAATCCTATTTCTGATGGGATCATCCTTTGGTTGCCCAAGCTCACAGGATCCAGCTACATGTCTCAGTGCAGTCACGTACTGGCCAATATTCTTCTCTCTTCCTGATCTCTAGCGTTAAACACACAGTGTTCAAAAATCACATTAGCACATGGTTCAAAGTGGGTCTTCAAAACCTCCACAATTTTACAAATCAGGCTTCTCTGTTCCTCAGTGAGGTCCATGGCATTATACAGTAACACTCTTTCCCCAGGACTGATTACAGAGTTGCTACTCTTATATGTTCAGGTTTCTTATTCAGAATGAAGTTTTAATTATTCTCTGTTGTTTTTCTCAGCTGTTGGCTCTCTTACAGCCATCAAATTCCACTCAATCCCAGCCCCACACTTCTGACACCATGTTCCACCTGATGTCTAAAATGGTTACTGCCCAAAATCTTTACTTACATTAAAATGAGATCAGAGGTCACGTGAGTATGGCAAGCCACAGTGTACAAAGGTAGTTATCTAAAAGTGGGCCCCCAGCAGCAACAGCAACACAGCCTGCAGTGACAGATAACCAATCAGGGCTTTTAACAGGGCATTTGATCCCTATTGTTGAAATACTGTGAAATTTTACCCACCGCACACAGGCTCACCACTATGTAAGAAAGCCTGGAAATGGAGCAAAGGCAACTTCACAACAAGAGGTCCGGACGCAAACAAAATGTGAGGCCTTTTAATTGGCTGCCAGTATTAAATTGCAGCGCTCAAGTTTCCCCAAGCAGAAGGCTTGCCTTTGCAGCCTCTTCATGGAGACTAGTTTCTCCACTAAAGCAGGTCTTGCTGCAATGGCAACCACTGCCCTCCTCCTGATGGTGCCTCCATGGTGCTGCTGCTACTCCTGCTGTTGACCCCTCAGCAATGACCACACTGCAGAGACAGCTGGTAGCCCCATCCATGGGCTGCACTGAACTACCTCCCGACTCTGGAATCTAGTTGGCATCCTTAATCCTGGAGGTGGCTTCTTAATTGTGGAAATCGTGTGTGACATCCCACCAGGGCCACTTACGGTTTCCCAATCCGGAATTGAGGTCAACCCCATTGGCAAAATTGAGCTCAATGTTTCAGGCCTGTGATCTGGGCAGGTCAGTTCTGATGAAAGGTCTCAGACTCGAAACGTTAACTCTCTTTCTCTCTCCACAGATGCTGCCAGACCTGCTGAGTTTTTCCAGCATTTTCTGTTTTTACTTCATACCTCAATTTGGTTCACTGCCTTCGGGAGACGAGGGGTAAGAGGAGAAACATTTAAGGCGGGGGCGGGGTAAGAACTATGTCAAATTCGCCAAAATGAGCTGCATTTGACGTTACTCTATAATTGTCAGTTTTAAAAAAAGGCGTGCTTGAAATCCAACTATACCAGTTTTTAGTTTGCCTCGAGCTGATCTCCAGCTAGAGTGCAATATCCTCTCTAATTACCATGAGAAAATACAGCCCAGTTAAGCTCCAACAGCAGTATGCCGACAAGCTCGGGTAACAGACTGCCCCGGGACACACCATCTGTTTGCAGAGCAATAATTTCACTGAGTGTGTTGCAGACTGCGCCTTGTATGGAGCACTTGGTGCACTTATTGTCATTGAACAACTAGAATGTAATCACAGTTAAAAATTTATGTCATATTGAATAATCTTTACATAAGTCTTTCAACCGCATGAAATACTTACACATTCATTTCTCACATTAATAGAATATTTTGGTTCGATTTTTGAAAAAACACACAAAAAGACGCTAAAAAGCTATAAACTTTCTTCACCAATTTCCTATTTTCTTTTTAATGCAAAGAATTGCATTTGTGAAGTAAAACAACAATGAGCATTCAAGCAACAGTAATTGCGCAAAAGAAAATTGAAAACTAAATCATGTTGTTTGATGGTTGTGCGGACACAAAGCTATGTACACAGAATGAGCACTAGAGGGCACTCCAACACCACGTATGGTGTAGCTCCAAAAAATATAAATGATGTAACCCTTACACTGCTGGTACTTTCAGTGACAGTCTAGTGATGTCATTTGCAGAAATTTAGTGTTACATTTATTGCTGTCTGAGAAGTATCCTGAACATCTAATTCAGTGAAAGTATCTGAAATTCACTTTTGATGCCATTCTTATCATACGCTTGACAACAAAAGTCCTCAAAATCTGAGGCCTCAGATGGAAAATCTTCTGCAAGATTGAAACTTAAAGACATCTTTCAATTAATTGACACACATTTTGAAATTAATGAAAGCCATTGCTCTCGCCCTGCATTAGAAGATTTCTAGCATCTGCAGTATTTTGTTTTTATATCAGAAGTTATTAATTTGTCCACAAGTCATAGAAGTGCTCTTTGTGTACGGACCAAAGAATGTGAATTAAAGATTCCACCACAGAATTTAAATTCTGTATTTATTTTAAATCTGGAAATAAAAAGCTGTCAGATAACTATTTATAACCCTACCTGATTCACAAATGCCCTTAAGGGAAGCAAATCTGCTGTCCAGACATACCCAGTCTGGCCTATATGTGACTTCAGTCCTACACAAATGTTGCTGCTTTCTGCCACAAGGCACTCAGCTGCACCCAAATAATAGCAGTTCAAGACGAAAGCCCATCATCAGCTTCTATGAAGTGGGCAATAAATGCTGGCTTTGTCAACAATGCCAATAACATTTTTAAAGTCCCTCTGCTGACATCAAATTATGTGGTGAGTACTGAGAGATAAATGCTACAAAGGCACAAAAATACTATTGTAGAAATGAGGAACACATTCAGTTTAAAAATATATTTGGGAGGTAGAGGAGAAAATTAAGGATATTCTTTGCTCTGGTGAAAAATATTACAAACATATGAGATAAAAATATATAATGCACATTTTTATTAAAAAAACAAGCATAAAATGAGAGATGATTCCTACACATGAAGCAATTATACAAAAGACTGTAAAGTAAATTTATAATGGTACAGTAAGTAAAAGGGGTGTCAGATTCAGCAGCTATATTTTGTAATTGCTTCTGAATTCTTGAAGCAACAGGTTTCACTGTGGGTTTGAGGTGTCACTTGTTGGAAAGAACAAACCTAATGCAGTTTCAACTCTGTCAGTGATACGCTGCAACTCAAGGCACATGACACCTGCCTTATATTCCACAGGTTTTTATTTTCGCTGGAATCTATGATGTTCAGCAAATAATGGAGGCCTAGGAAAACGTTTTATTTAAACTCACTTAATTTTTGTTAAAGTAGAAATACTACTCATATTCCAGAGCAATTATTCATTATACAGGCATTATTCATTACTGTTTGAGTGCTGGGCAGCAACACATAGATCTCCCTGTGATCTTTGTGGGTGGAGCCTGTATGAGACTTCCTCTGAAGACAAAATGGGGCTGGAAGCAAATTCTCCATTAATGGGATTATGTATTATTTGTAAAATGAAATAGATGCCAATTTAATTTTCAATTGTCTTTGATAAATATATTGGCTCAGATTATGCAGTAGGAATAACGATAAGACTATCAGCCCTCGCAGTTATTAAAGAGTAAATTAGACAGCACATGCACAGCTGAGTGCAGAAATCTGGAAGTTGCTGTCCAAGTTGTCTTGCTACACAGGCATGTCTCCAAGAGATTCAGCATTCAAACACATGAAGGACATGGAATTAACAATATCTACGCACCATGGTCCCCATTGAACATGCCAATAGGTCAGGTTTTGTGCATTCCAGTGTAAGCAAATTTTAAAGAATGTGATAAGTCTTAATTATTAATAATCAAACAACCACTTTGGCACTGAAAATTTACTTTTACAATTATGGAATCTCATTCCTTCAATTTCAATTATGTTGCTGATTTAAAAATACATAGACTTTTTAGCTTTGCATTTCTTTTTAACTCTTTCTCTTATTCTCCTTTCCCTCTTCTTACTTCACTTTCTGTACTTTATTTGACTCTGAATTCATTATTCTAACGTCCACTTCTTGGCTAAGACCCTGCACTGTGAATTTATGATCCTTCAATCTGATTGGTTAAGAAGACATACAGTTGCTTGCCATGTTCAGATCCCCTGTAGAGGATGCTGCTCCTAAATGGCTCTCTAATTACTATAAATCCAAGTGCAAAATCCATGGGCAAGTTTAAGCCTGTTGAACAGATGTCACCATTAGTTTATCAGTAAGAGAAAAATCCAGCCCATTATGAAAAAAATTCTGCAGGACAATGGTTGAATTGAGTGCATGCACTGAAATAGCCAAAATTGAGAACTAAATAACAAGATGAAATGGAGCATAGCCAAAAAAAAGCAGACAGTTATTTTATCATTGTGCCTATTTTGTTTTATTATATTAAAAATACCTGGTGTCAACTTCCCCAGGTAACTCAGTAAGTAAATGCACAGCATGGTATTTGTTTTGGCCAAGTGGCCTAGGAAGGGCCCGCATTTAAACTATAAACTGTATTGAGCAACTTTTATGTTTAATAAGTGCCAGACGTGTTTTCTCATGCCATCTAGCTAATGAAATATCATGACTTCAGCTTCAGTCATATAGTGTGAAACTTCAATTCATTGTTGAATTTACATTACCTGCTACAACTCTTTTATCTTCAATTTCTTTCACTAATCTTTTCACCTTGTGCATAATTACAGAAATATAACACAATATTGAGAAGTGTGTTTCAACTCAGTGATACTTCTCACGGGCTCCATTTTCTTGTGGTCTACTGTGTTATCAGAGTTTATTGACTTTTATCTTATTGACTTTGTAACTCACTCGTTCGGTATCCATTATAAAATATTCAGTCTCAAGCCACTTGGTAATCACTTTAATGAAATGCTTCAATCAGTTTTATTTTTGTTTGTGTTACCATTCACAAATTAAATATATATATAATATTTAAAAATACATTAAACACACATATGTAAAAGTATATATGCTAGAGTCTGAAGAAAGATTCCTACCCCCTCCCACAGAATTGCCTGTGGACTAAAGAAGGAAATTAAGCTGTGTGTCTGACTAGAACAAGTACAGGGAAAAGTGTGCAGGGAAATGTGCAGGGCTGGGTTAAACACAGTGGGACACAATCTGTCATTATGGCCTGAGTTAGGAGTGTACCGGTTCCTCGGTAGAACTCTAGCAGGAGTGAGAGAGGTGTCAGAATGGCATGAGCCAGCACCAGTGAGAGGAACACTTGCCCAGGAAGGAGAGAATTAACATAGAGGGCAACTATAATGGTGCCAAAAAGAGTTGAAAATTAGTTGATCTGATCAGCCTGCAATGGCATGTGGTTAACTAGGATTGATATTTGATTTGAACGGTCTATGGTGTCACATGCATAAATGAGCAATATTATTGCCATATGTTACTAAAAAGATTCTTTGGTAGACACTAACATCAACTGGCATTGGCATCATTTGTTAAGAAGGGTTTATTAAAGACTACCAGATTTTTATCACTATCTAGAGTGGTCCCCAGTTTCAATCTTCATTAGAAAAAGCAGTCTAACCAATTAAGTATATAGTTTTTTAAGAACCGTTTTCAACCCCATTAATTTATATGGAAACTCATTCTGTTTAAGGGTATGATAATGATAATTTATGTCAGTATAAAGTTTTGTAGTCCATAAACACAATGCACACTTAAGCAGCAGGTTGCTTGATTGCCTCACTCTCAGTTTTGTAAATGTTCGTGTGTTAAACACTCAAATAAATAAGTCAATTAATGACCCACCATTTAGCACCTGTAAATGTGTAGCCAGAGGAAATGCCTCCCACAAAACTATTTAAATAGTCAAAATGACTTTAAATTTGTTTAGCATAAAAGATTTTTTATTACATAAATTGGTTTGTGTATTTTCATGCATTTATCTTAATAGTACACCTGGGATATGCATATGTGGATAGTGGAAAATCACTTAAACACACAATATTCATTACATTGACTTTAACATTTTAAACTTAGTGCAGAAACAGGATAGAAAATGGACTTAGTGAGCAATTTACTGGGGATCTGTAAACTGGAAGAGGGTTATGAAAATTATTATTAATGATAAGGATAACTTCATGGTGCTTGTTGCAAAGTTGACATTGGGGATCTAATGAGAGAGATCTCTACCATTCTATTTCTTAGAATGAAGATGGGAAGATTGAATATGGATTTGTAGATGATGCTGTTGGTCTATGAGTATGAAATGGAAAATATCTAAGGGAAAGGATCCAGAAGAGATTTGCATTTCAAAGCACATCAGCCTATTCTCAGAGCATCCCAAATGAATTACTTTTGAAGTATAACCAATGTTATCATGAAGGGAATATATGGCAATCAACTTACAAATAACCGCATCCGACAAACAGCAAATAAGGTGGGAATGTCTGTTTAAACTATTTCTGCTGGTATTGGTCAAGATAAGAATGTTGGCTGAGACATCAGAAGAAATTCCCTGCTCTTCCTTGAAAAATTGCCATAGATCTTTTTTCCATCCACCTGAACAGAAGGACAAAACACTGCACCCAAAGGACAGCCCCTCCTACAATGTGGTATCTCATCAGTACTGCACAGATTGTCAACATCGATTATGTTCTGGAGTGGAGCTTAATTTTTTTATTCATTCACAGAATGTGGGTGTCACTGGTTAGTTGGAAGAATGATATAAGCTAATTCTTCAAGATTCATGGATGACAAATATGAAAAACTAACTTAATTCTGGGAGGAAGGAGTATATTGGAGAAGGCATTAGAACACTGTGCTTCAAACATCCCATTATTTGTTTTATATCACAGGCAAACAATTATGTTAAAAGATTAAAATGTATTCAAAATATACATCAATATTTCTGCATTTTATCCTTTAAAAGTTGCTTTTTCATATTCATTCATGGAATGTGGGCCTTGCCAGCTAGGCCAGCATTTATTGCCCATCCCTAATTGCCCTTGAGAAGTTGGTGGTGAGCTGTCTTCTTGAACTGCTGCAGTCCCTGTGGTGTAGGTACACCCACAGTGCCGTTAGGGAGGGAGTTCCAGGATTTTTCCCCAACAACAACGTTGAATGTTAAAATGTAGAATCTATACTTCATTGAAAATCTTTACCTGAATTAATGACTGCTGGTCAAACAATTCAAACTCTTGGATTTTACTCAGCCTGAAATATCGTTTATCCATGTAAATGTACCAGCTGGGGAAATTTGGTGAACATGATCTTTTCACCAATATTGCATTAGTTCAGGCCCCTTAAAAATTGTCAGCAACAAATATATTGGAACTTGGTAATTTAGGGAGTTGGTTCTGTAATCATGTCCGAGAGATTGCAAGTCACTCCTTCTAATGATGCTGAACTGGTATTAAATGAGGTAGGGTTTTTATTTCAAAATTACAGAGTGAAGCCATCCCAAAGCAATAGTTGAACTTTCAGAAAATTGACATAAGGTGTTCATTTCAGAAGGTCTTGTTGCCGTCCCAGCTGTGATTACCATTTGTTACTCTGCTGTACTGGACATGGTTCACTGCTACTAAACTCAGCCAGTAGATGGCACTCTGTCCGCTAGGAGAGCATTCTATCTCAGATGGGGGAGGGGAAGTGCAGTATTTGATTTCCACAGACGGTATCTCTGCGTTAGGAATGCATTAAAGGAATACTCCATTGCCTGGATGTCACTTTCCTGGATAAAACTGAGAGCTGAGTGAATGTGGACTTCATTAGAATGTTGTGAAGAGTGTTTCCCCAAAGTAATTGTCCTTCTGCATCATGGAGTTAATACTACAAGATCTAGGAGAAATTAATTTGGGGAGGTGGGTAAATTAGAGAAAAAAATGTAGTGGGATTCAAGATAAAATTGGGGAAGATGAATAATAGCTTGATACAAATATTTATACATTGTTATTGAAGATTAACTCTACTCCCTGCAATACACGTATGTCTTAACTACTCAAACCCCCACAAAATAATTTTGGTTTTATAATCATATAAATTATGGTGTCCAATTCTTGCAATAAGCCATAAAATATACATTTTTGAGGCAAATGTTAAACACTTTTGGAAGAAATTGGGTTAACATTGGGTTAAAACTCACACTGTAAATGTATCCACATTCAACATTCAGTACAAGTACAAAGGTTATACAAGATATGTCTACCCCCAGTTTAAAATAAAAATGTGCTTACCTCTGGCTGATAGGACTGGTTAAACCTGAAAACGATCTCCAATGAGATGATCCCACATTCATATTAACTCTAGATGATTCTCTCAGACTTGACAAAATAGGTCTCAGAAGAGGCTAGAATGTTTTCATATGGCATGCCTTACTTCAAACAGTCCCAGGTACATAGCAAAATCTGTGAGTATTTTAATTACTAAAAGCAGGTCAGTGCCTCTGCCAAAGCACAAGTTTCAATATTTACTAGGTACAAAGACAGATGGCAACAAATTAATTGCAGCCATCTGATGGATTAGTTGATAAACAAACCAGTGGTATGCTAATGAATCATACAGACCAAGGAAATAACAAGATAATCACACAGATCAGGAAGGCCATTCAGCCCATCTTAATTCATCCATCCAGAAAGAACTACATTCCATTGTAACAACCAATTTTTTCTTAAAATACTCCAGATACCTTTTTTTGCCTCCATTATTCTGCCTGGAGGTTTCTTTCACATTTTGCTCACTCCTCCTAGGAATAAGCATTTGTTCATATCAATCCTAAAATTACCTTTTACTAGTTTGAATTTATATTCCCCCTTCATTCAGCTCCTGCATTTTAAAGTAATATTCCCAGGTCGTTTTTCTATGTCTTTAATAAATATTCTAACACTCTCCCAGGTCGGCCAGCATCCTGTATAAAGTGAATTCACCCAAATCTCTGCTCTTCATATCCTAACTCGCACCAAGTTATGTTCACCCATCACCTCGGTTCTTCATTGACTCCTGGCCTGGCAATGCATTTAAAAATTCTCATCCTTGTTGACCATGGCCTCACCATTCTCTAACTCTGTAAATTCCCTCTGCTGTATCACTCCCTGAGATCTTCATGCTCCTCCAATCCTGGCCTCTTGCACATGCCGATTTCTTCACAAAATCCTTCAGCTACCTAGGTCCTATGGTCTTGAAATTCCTGTCTAAACCTCTACGCTTCTCTCCCTCTTCCTCCCCCTTTAAGATGCTCTTTCATACCCACATCTTTAACTATCTGTCCTAATAACCAAAATTACTATAATAGGGCATCTAACAATATCTGCTCTTCGTTAAATTTTGGCCTTGCATTTTTCAGGTCAAAAGCATTCTGCCTGCAAAGTTGCTGAAGTGCAAGCTAATAGCATCATAGTGGGACAGCAGGGTAGGCAGGGAACAAGGCACCTGGGTAACCAACACAGTATCTCCTTAACCAATCGGATTGCAGGATTGAGAAATAAATAATGCAAGGACTGAGCAGGAAGTATAAATTAGGCTGAGTGAATTCAATCAAATCAGGTACAAAAAAAGAAATAAAGAGAGTGAATGATTCAATTAAGGAAGGGAAAAAAATGAATGGAAACTTTTCAAAAAATAAATTTGACATTTTTAAAATCTCCAACAACAATTAATACCTGAAGAAATGAGACTCCACACTTAATGCAGACTGCAAGATGCCATTTTCACAAAACTAACGGGAGAGCAGTGCATCTCAGACAGCAACTTTTGGATGGGGGCATTTAATCACAACTCTACCCTCACTGGAAGGTGTTATACCATGAATGCATAAATAACCCTGAGTATAATTAGCCTCACTGTTAATTTGACAGCAAAATCTGGCCCAATATCTCCTTATGTGGCTTGGTCATTTGATAATGCTCCTGTGAGATGCCTTCGGATGTTTTAATGGCACAAGTTGTTGTTGTTATATAATTTATATCCACTCATAGATGTCTCCTCTCTGGGCTGAAAAGTTAAAGTTTCCCCACACTTTCATTATAACTCAGACCCCTAACTTGAGAGGTCAACCTCATTGCTCTTCTAAGTACTGCCTCTAATTGTCCCTCTTGCTTCTTAATGACCAGAACTGGATGGGTGGATTATCTAGTTAAGTATAAAAGTTAAGTATAAAGTTTGACTGCTACCTCCTGTGGTTTGGCAATGTAGTCAACATCCTGTTGACTTGTGAACACACTTGACCTCTCCCTTCAGCAGCACTGACTCACTCTGTCTCAAAGCTGTCCTTGCCCCCAGTTTAATTTTATTCTTCATCTCATCCGACACCTTAACAAGAAACTTTCTCTCCTTCTTTCAGGTGCTAAGGAATGCAAACTCCTACAACTCATTGATACCAACGCCCATCCAGGACCCTCCACCCCTTCCCGTTCCTCTGACCCCCATCCCGTCTTCTAATCCCAGCCCTTGCCATGTATTCACCATACCCTCTGACCTTCCCCTCTCTGATGCTGAATGTTCAGTGCTCAGCAAAGGACTCAGTTTCATACCCTTATGCCCTCATCTCAATGAATTTCGGGCTTGGCATCATGCTGAACTCTTCTTCCGTCACGTTCGTCTCCGTGCTCACTTCTTTGGGCAGGAGTCCTCCTCCCATTCAACGGATCTTTTCACCCATCTCCAATATTCTCCCTCCACCTGGACCCCTCCCTCTGGATTCTTACCTTCTCTTGATCTTTTCATTGAGAACTGTCGGCATGACATCAGTCGTCTCAATTTCTCTGCTTCTTTCACCCACTCTAACCTGCCTCCTTCTGAACTTGCTGCACTCGGTTCTCTCAGATCCGAGTATGACTTTGGCATCAAACCAGGTGACAAGGGTGGTACTGTTGTTGTCTGGCGCACTGACCTCTACCTCGCAGAGGCTGAGCGCCAACTCGCAGACACTTCCTCCTACCTCCCCCTGGACCATGACCCCACCACTGAACATCAAGCCATTGTTTCCAGGACTGTCACTGACCTCATCTCCTTTGAGATCTTCCCTCCACAGCTTCCAACCTCATAGTCTCCCAACCTCGGACAGCCCGCTTCTACCTCCTACCCAAAATCCACAAACAGAACTGTCCCGGTAGACCAATCGTGTCAGCCTGTTCCTGCCCCACGGAACTCATTTCTTCCTATCTTGACTCCATTCTCTCTCTCCTTGTCTAGTCTGTTCCTACCTACATCCGTGATTCCTCTGATGCCCTACATCACATCAAGAGTTTCCACTTCCCTGGCCCCAACCACCTCCTCTTCACCATGGACGTCCCATCCCTCTACACCTCCATCCTCCAAAGGGATGGTCTGATGGCTCTCCGCTTCTTCCTTGAACAGAGGCCCGAACAATCCCCATCCACCACTACTCTCCTCCGTCTGGCTGAACTTGTTCTCACACTGAACAATTTCTCCTTAAACTTGTCTCACTTCCACCAAATAAAAAGTGTGGCTATGGGTACCTGCATGGGCCCCAGTTATGCCTATCTTTTTATAGGGTACATGGAACATTCCTTGTTCCAGTCCTACTCAGGCCCCTCTCACAACTCTTTTTTCGGTACATCGATAACTTTCGGTGCTGCTTCATGCTCTCGCCTGGACCTGGAAAAATTTTATCAATTTTTCTTCCAATTTCCACCCCTTCATCACTTTCATATGGTCCATCTCTGACACTTCCCTTCCCCTCCTTGACCTCGCTGTCTCAATGTCTGTTGATAGACTGTCCACCAATATTCATTACAAGCCCACCGACTCCCACAGCTACCTCGACTACAGCTCCTCACACCCCGCTTCCTGTAAGGATTCCATCCCATTCTTTCAGTTCCTTTGCCTCCCTTGCATCTGTTCCGATGATGCCACTTTCCAAAACATATCTTCTCACATATCTTCCTTCTTCCTTAACCAAGGTTTACCGCCTACGGTGGTTGTCAGAGCCCTCAACCATGTCCGAACCATCTCCCGCACATCCGCCCTCACACTTGCCTCTCCCTCCCAGAACCGTATAGGGTCCTCCTTGTCCTCATTTTTTACCCCACCAGCATCCGCATTCAAAGGATCATCCTCCACCATTTCTGCCAACTCCAGCATGATGCCACAACCAAACACATCCTCCCTTCAACCCCCTGTCAGCATTCCGCAGGCTTCGTTCCCTCCGGGACACCCTGGTCCACTCCTCCATCACCCCCTATACCTCAACCCCCTCCCATGGCACCTTCCCATGCAATCGCAGAAGGTGCAACACCTGCCCCTTTACTTCCCCCCTCCTCACTGTCCAAGGGCCCAAACACTCCTTTCAAGTGAAGCAGCACTTCAGACTGGGTGACCACTTTGTGGAATACCTTCAGTCTGTCTGCAAGCATGACCCAGACCTCTCTGTCACTTGCCATTTCAACACACCACCCTGCTCTCATGCCTACATGTCTGTTCTTGGCCTACTGCAATGTCCTAGTGAAGCTCAACGCAAACTGGAGGCACAGCACCTCATCTTCCGACTAGGCACTTTACAGCCTTCCGGACTGAATATTGAGTTCAACAACTTCAGACCATGAACTCTCTCCTCCATCCCCACACCTCTTTTTCAGCCCCCTTTTTTCTATATACGTTTTTAGTTTTCAATTTTTATTTATTTTTTCCACTTATTTTCATTATTGCTATTTTAAAAATTTATTTCCATTTTTATTCATTGTTTTATCCCGAGCTTTTAGCCTATTTTCGATATTTTTTCCCACCACCGTCCCCTCCCCCACCCCACTCCCGCTAGGGCCATTTGTCACTTTCCAGAGTGCTTACCCTGGTCACATTACCATTATCACGTTCTGCTTTCCACTCTTAATGTCCCCATTAGCACCTCCTTTAGCCAGTACCACCACTATTAACACCCCTTTGACCTTTCGTTTATGACATCTTTGGCAATCTCTCCTTTGCCACCACCTATCACTGATCTTCTATCCAGCTTCACCTGCTCCACCCCTTTAAACAGTATATATTTCACCACAGTTCTACTTCCCTTTAGCTCTGAAGAATACGGACTTGAAACGTTAACTCTGCCTTTCTCTCCACAGATGCTGTCAGACCTGCTGAGTTTTTCCAGCATTTTTTGTTTTTGATCCTGTTGACTTTGTTGATTTCTGTCCTGTTTTGGTTTGACATGTTGAGTGTTGAGTCTATTACAATTCCAAGGTCTCTATCAGCTTTCTCCCACACTACTTCAACACTTTCCATGGAGTACATGGTGTCTATTTTTTATTCCTATGTTAGCTCTTTATAGTTATTCACATTCAATTTCAGTTACCATTGTTCTGCTCACTTGTATATTTTATCCATTCCGTAATTTCTGAGCTGCCTCTCCCAAAGCCAGTGTGCCTTCTAGTTTGGTATAATCTGCAAAATTCTGAATCCAGGTCATTTATGAAAATTAGAAACAGTGGTGGTTCCAGCACTGAGCCATGAGGCACCCAAATCAGTACTCACCCACCTACAAGACCCTGACATAATTCCTTGAACGAATACTCTATCCTTCAGCCAGTTACTTTTCTTTTATTCATTCATGGGATGTGGGCGTCACTGGCTAGGCCAGCATTAATTGCCCATCCCTAAGTGCCCTTGAGAAGGTGGTGGTGAGCTGCCTTCTCACAGTCCATGTGGTGTAGGTACACCCACAGTGCTGTTAGGGAGGGAGTTCCAGGATTTTGACCCAGTGACAGTGAAGGAACAGTGATATATTTCCAAGTCAGGGTGGTGAATGGCTTGGAGGGGAACTTCCAGGTGGTGGTGTTCCCATCTATCTGCCGCCCTTGTCCTTCTGGATGGTAGTGGTCATGGGTTTGGAAGGTGCTGTCTAAGGAGGCTTGGTGAGTTCTTGCAGTGCATCTTGTAGATGGTATACACTGCTGCTATTGTGCGTCGGTGGTGGAGAGAATGAATATTTGTGGATGTGGTTCCAATCAAACGGGCTGCTTTGTCCTGGATGGTGTCAAACTTATTGAGTGTTGTTGGAGCTGCACTCATCCAGGCAAGTGGAGTTTTCAGAGTTTACTCTCAATTTCCACAGCTTTGAGTTTATTAATAGCCTTTGTTTGATCCATGATCTGCATTGATTTAGCTGATATCAGAAGGAGTGGAGATAACATAGGTGCTACCTTTGTCTCACCATCCCCAGGTTAGAGAGAAAAAATTAACTTGAACATTCAGATAAAAGCAAAAAACTGCGGATGCTGGAAATCCAAAACATAAATAAAAATACGGTCCGGAAGGCTGTAAAGTGCCTCGTTGGAAGATGAGATTCTGTTCCTCCAGTTTGCGTTGAGCTTCACTGGAACAATCTTCCAACTAGGCACTTTACAGCCTTCGGGACTGAATATTGAGTTCAACGATTTTAGGTCATGAACTCTCTCCTCCATCCCCACCCCCTTTCCGATCCCCCTTTTTCTTCCCAACAATTTATATAAATTTTTCTTTTCCCACCTATTTCCATTATTTTTGAATGTATTTCCATCCATTGTTTTATCTCTACCTTTTAGCCTATTTTGATCCCTTCCCTTCACCCCACCCCACCCCCACCAGGGCTATCTGTACATTGCTTGTCCTGCTTTCTACCCTTAATTAGCACATTCCTCAGATAATATCACCACCTTCAACACCTCTTTGTCCTTTTGTCTATGACATCTTTTGGCTATCTCCACTTATCACTGGCCCTCTATCCAGTTCTACCTGTCCTACCCCCCACCCCCTTCCCCTTAAACCAACTTATATTTCACCTCCTTTCTATTTTTCCTTAGTTCTGTTGAAGAGTCATATGGACTCGAAACGTTAACTGTATTCCTCTCTGCAGATGCTGTCAGACGGGCTGAGTTTTTCCAGGTACTTTTATTTTTAACTTGAACATTCTCCTGCCACCCTAGGTAGAAGGTGGAGGCTGAATTTTGTCACTCCTTAGGAGACGGGCTGCAAGATGCCATAGGGCTCATAAAATGGCAGTGGAAGATGCTGGATAGGAAGCCTGGTGACTTCCTGTCAATCCAGTCCATTCCCTTCAACCAGAGCCAGGAGGCCTATTAATTCAATTAATTGGCCAATTAATGGCCACTTTTTGGCCCGCCAACATTTTACAAGCGTCAAAGCTGTGTCACCAAAGGGGCACACTGCCAGATATATCGTGGCGACCGCCCAGCAGCTTCTTGGCAGGGTGTGAACCTTCCCTTATAGCTTCTGCATGGCCCACGGAGGGCCCTTCCAGCAGCAATTTCCATCCCCATGGCTCTGACACTGCTGTTGGTGCACTCATCCCCAGCCCAGATCACTAGGGCCCGCTGACTGCAAAAAAAATTCTTACCCACCTTTCAACATGGAGGCACCCTCCCACTGAAGCCTCTGGTGGCACTGCTGAGTCTGTCACATTGTCAGCCCTCCGATTGTGACACCAGCGCTGAGAGGCAGGCCGCTGTCCTCATTTGGATGGTAGTCCGGGCAACAGCCTCTTAAGTTCATCCACAAAATCCCAGCATCCATCCCCATGGGTTCAGGATCCACTTTGATCCCAGAGTCAGGACTTTCTTGATTCCTATAAAATTCCGGTCTGCATGTTAGGACACCAGGAGCAGATAAGATCTTGTTTTATTTGGCTGTGATGCCCCTCCAGTCAGATAACCTGACTGCACTCACTTTCCAGACTCGCATATGAAGAGTGGCCATTAGGTAGAGCAATGAAGGTGGAAAGAGCTCCAGGTGCATTGTTCCTCTAGTCCAACACCCAATTGCAATGCCCAGAAAAAGGGAGAAGAGATTTAGAAAAAAACCTGCATACAAATAATAGCAGAGCTGATTCATGGAGTAATTAATACTTACGTCACAGATTGACTCACTCCTCACCTTCACAGAAAAGTGCAGTTTGTTTTGTCATGCAAATCAGCATCAAAAGCGGAGCAATTAATTTCAAAAAATAAAAAGCTGAAAACCAGAAGAAAATGGGTTAAATGTGTTGAAATCCTGAAAGTAGTTAAGGTGTTTTATGACTGAACAGCTTCTTGCTTGAGAATAGTTACAGCAACACCACAATGAGCATGTTATTTCCACTGTAGAATGAGGATGGAAATTAATTCACTAAGCTATCAAAGGTCGTATAAATATACGATAATAGATGGTTCAAAGTGTGGAGAATGGCTGTGTGGCATTGTGGGTTCAGAGAAGGTTACAAATCACAAGTGTGAAATTTCTGTACTTTATCAATGTCATCTGAACCCCAAGTTAAATTAATGCCTTGAAGTACTTCCTCAATTGAGTTATCCTATAAATTCATTCCATTCCATTCCAGGAAAACCAGTTTCAGTAAAGTTGAACAGAGCTAAAAGTTCCTACGTGTACCTTTGACACATCATAAATGTAGGTGTGAGACAAACTGCAGTATTAGGAATTTTTATTTCATTAAGTGATAAAGAAAGGGGGTAAGCTGGTATCATGGGATGGTACTGAACTACTAATCCAGAGAACGAGAGTTCAAATTCCACTATGGCAGATTGAGAACTTGAATCTTGGAGTAAAAATTTTAACAAAAAATGACCCAGACGTTAATGGTTTTGTGATGACCTTTGACCCAGAAGCAGTACAGTAAGGTAAATTTGTCATTTCTTTAAAAGGTCTGTGGAATCTGGAATTGTTTTTAAGAATGTTTGAAAAGGACTTTTAAGAGATTGCATCAATTGTAAAGGGATCAATTGTAATTTACTTGGGGAATAAGAAAAACTGGTCAATATGATCTAGTGACCTTGACCTGGAAGCAGTACCAAAAGGAAGGGAGTTAAGAAAGAAGCCATATGCCTCGCAGACACAAAGGAGATTTACGAGCAAAAAAGCTGGAGGGTGAAGGTGATAAGCAAATGGATGCAGACACAAAGAGAAAGCAGACAGAGACAGAAAGAGGAACAGAGAGGGCAGAATTTTCCATGCCTGCTGGCGTCGGCTGTGATCGGTGGCATAAGTGGATAATATGGCGCAATTGGTTTTATGACCGCGTGAAACCAGTTTGCGATTGTCCGCTCAGCCCATCAATGACGGGCCACGTTTCCCGCCATTGGACATCTGGAGCCTCATTGTAATACATCAGAATATAATTATCAGACCAGCCCATAGGAATTGTCCCCCTCACTGGATCATCTGTCCACATCAGCAGGAAAGCATGCTGACGTGTTTCACAACAGCACATAAAAGGCGTGCACTTGGCGTCCTGCACTTTGAGGGGAACTCAGAGGTGAGTGCATAGCACTGTTGTGTAGCGCTCACCAGGGTCACCTGTTCGGTTTCAAACTTCAGGGACACTGCAGTGGGGTTGGGGTTAAAGGCAACCCTGCCGTTGAGGCGGCTTGTGAGGGGAGGGGACCTACAGTTGAATATAGTATACAAGTATTCAGGGTAGGGTTGGCGAGGGAACTGGCCACGTATTAGGGAACTCTGTATAAAGTGACCATTCCTCTGCAACTGAGACAGTTCAGTAAGAACTGGAAGATGATGACAAAATGCAGTGAGGACACTCCATAGATCTTCACATAGCCTCTGAGAATGCCTGACTCCTGCCTGGCCCAGGGCAGCTCACTTGCGCTCCATGATCAGGGCCATCTCAGAGACACAGCCATGAATATTTAGAAGCATCTGATGCTGAGTTCGCCTTCAGCACCTCAGCCCTTCAGGAGCTGGTGCACAGCATCACTGGTCACAGATGCTGGTGTAATGGGGGCCAGACCCACCTTAAAGATGCTGAGAGCAGACAAAGAGAATGAGAGAACTCTGTGGTGCCTGCCCACTACATTCTGGCAGCAATAACCAGCACTGCTGAGGTGCAGGCATCAGTAATGTTTCCAGGGAGTGTGAGGCTGGATCATCACTGTGGCCTGAAGGCCCTGCACTGGGACACCTGCCTTTTTTCTTGTGGAGAAATGTTTCACACCTGAGTGACAAGAACACTGCTCACCAGAACAAAGAGCCACAAGCAGGGTAACATTCTTAGGAGTTTATTGATAATAGTGATCAACATCCGTGGCCAGGCTGTGCAACTACTTTTACCTAACTTTCCTAACCCTGTCGCTACGTCTTGATGCTCCCTGGACATCCACAGCGGAGGTGGATGCAGCCTGCATCCAGGATCCATGGTCCTCCTGCAGCATGAAAGATAAGAGCGAGACGTGGTTATCATGACTGTACTTAGTACCTTTCCTGGCCCTGTGTAACCGCCCCTTAATGCTTCCCGGAGAGTGCTGGTCACCCCTTGGATGGCCAGAGATGAGTGCACTGCATGGCTGCCCTGTCAACCTGTGACATGGGAGACACTGGTCCAAACCAGGATGCTGAGATTGCAAGGGGCTGTGAGCACCTCCATCAGTGACAGCTACAAGGCCAGCATTGCCAAGGAGATTGTACAATGTGTGCAGTCCAACTGCCCCGCGGTCCTATGAAGTGGTGGCGGGCTCGAATTCTGTGTCGGGGATGGGGTTGGGGGGGTAATGGGGGTGGTAAGGTATGGAGCACTTGGTGGCCCTTTGGTGCCTCTGCGGTGCATACATGGGCCGGCAGTCTAGGAGCTTGACCCCCATCATATCACTGTGGCTGTGCCTGATCTGTCTCAGTTGCAGAGGCCTGGTCAGTTTATACAGGTGTCCCAAATGTGTGGCCACTTCCCTCACTTACCCTGACCCCCACCTTGATTGCCTGTGCGTGGGATGTAGCGCCAGGGCAGTACTTGACACCCCCACCCCTCCACCCCTCAGCAATCGCCTCCAAGGTTGGCCAGCACTTGCCCCCAAACATTCCCCATCTCTCAGCAGTCACCTGCAGGACCAGGCATCAGTTTTCCCCGGCGCCCCAAGGCCTGTAAACAATGGGTGAGTTGTGGAGAATGTTGCTGCTCACTCACCTCAGCTCCCCCAAAGTGAAGGCCACCAAGTGCATGTCACCTGCTTGCTGTTGTGAAACATGTCGACGTGCTTTCCTGCCAGTGGGGACGGATGATATGGCAGAGTTCCAGGAGCTTGGCAGGGTGGCCTTCTAATTATATGCTAATGTGTTACAATTCACTCCCCGCGACCGATGGAAACGCAGACCGCCATTGGCGGGCTGAGCGGAAGATCGTGGCCTGCCTTCACGCCATCATGAAGTGTATCCCGCCATATTTTCCGCACACGTCACCTAGCACACCTGCCACCAGCGGGCTCAGAAAATTCTGCCCATTGTTTTTGCACTCAGTAATTTGTCTATATATTTGGTCTTCTAATTCCCACTATTTGGGATTCTATATTACACTCCTGGCAGTGTGGCTGTCCCTTTTTTATTTCTGAGCTCAACCCATATGGCCTCATTTGGTGCTTCATTTAGTATATCATCCCTTCTCACAGCTGTAACTGAATCTTTAACCAATAATGCTACACCCCCACCTCTTTTATCCCCCTCCCTTTCCTGCCTGAAAACTCTATATCCAGGGTGTTGAGCTGCCATTTTTGCCCCTCCCTTAAGCCTAGTTTACATTATATTGATGATATCATGCTGCCATGTGTCTATCTGTGCCCTCAGCTCATCGGCTTTATTTACTATGCTCCTTGCGTTTACAAAGAGGCCTTTTAACACTGCCAAATTCCTGTGCTGCTTCTGTCTTTCAGAGTCACTCATTAATTCTCCATCTCCCGTTCCCTGCTCTGAGTTTGCCCTCAGGTTCTCATCCCCCTGGCGATCTGGTTTAAACCACAACCCCCCCCAACCCCCGACATCACTAGCAAATCTCCCTGCGAGGATATTCATCCCAGTCCTGTTCAGGTGTAGACCGTCCAGCTTGTACAGGTCCCAGCTAGCTCCCCCCTTTATCTACTCTACTAGTTACATCCTCAAAAATGTCTAATAAATTTGCTAAACACTATTTCCCTTTTACAAAACCATGTTGACTCTGCTGGTCATACTATAATTTTCTAAGTTCATTGTTAAGACTTTCTTAATAATAGATTCCAGCATTTTCCTGACTGATGTCAAACAAACTATCTTGTAGTTCCTTGTTTTCTCTCTCCCACATTTCAATAAATAGCAGTGATGGATTTTCTAACTTCCAACCCACTGGGATGATTCTAGAATCTAGGGAACTTTGAAAAACCATAACCAATACATCCACTATCTCTGCAGCTACCTCTTTTAGAGCCCTAGGATGTAAGCCATCAGGTCCTGGGTATTTGTCAGCTTTTAGTCCCTTAAGTTTTTCTAATACTTCTTCTCCACTAATACTAATTACTTTAAATTCCTCACGCTTGTTAGTTCCTTGATTTCCCTCTATTTCTGGGATGTAATTTATATCTTCTGCTGTGAAGACAAAATATTCGCTGAATGCCGCTGTCATTTCCTCATTCTCCAACATAATTTCTCTTGTCTCTGTTTCTAAGGGATCAATGTTTGAACTACTCTCCTCCTTTTTGTATACTTAAAAATTCTTACAATCTGTATTTATATTCCTGGTTTGTTTACTCTTATTCTACTTTTTACATTTTTATCCACTTTTTGGTCACTATTTTCTTTTGCCCATTGTTCAAATTCTTCATGCTCACAAAATCTTTCCCAACACTTGCTGCAGCCAGACTGCACCTCTCCTTTAAGGTGTGTAGGCTTTTTTAAGAAGTGCAGACTAGCTTTAATTGGTGCTATCCTTAAATGAACCTGGGTCCATAATGTATGTGTAGCCACTCAAATGCGCATTTAGCAGTAGATTGCACATCACAATCATGAAAATAACAGCCAGTGCTGACTGCATCACTTCCATCAGGTGTGGCATACTCATGCAACACAACACCGGTGCCAATTTTTTTCATTCTTATGGAATGCAGATGTCACTGGCAAGGCCAGCATTTGTTGCCCATCCCTAATTGCACTAGAGAAATTGGTGATGAGCCACCTTCTTGAACCGCTGCAGCCCAGTGCTGTTAGGAAGTCGATTCCAGGACTTTTATCCGTGACGGTGAAGGAATAGCAATATATTTCCAAGACAGGATAGTGTGTGACTTGGAGGGAGCTTCCAGGTGGTGGTGTTCCTATGCATCAGCTGCCCTCGTCCTTCTAGGTGATGGAAGTCACAGGTTTGGAAGATACTGTTGAAAGGAAGCTTGGCAAGTTGCTGCAGTGTATCTTGTGCATGGTACACAATCTTTCTACTGTGCTTCAGTGGTGGGGATAGTGAATATTTAAGGTGGTGGAATGGGTGCCAATCAAATGGGCTGCTTTGTCCTGGATGGTGTCAAGCTTCTTCAGTGTTGTGGGAGCTGCACTCATCCAGGCAAGTGGGGAGTATTCCATCACATGCCTGGCTTGTGCCCTGTAAATGGTGGACAGACTTTGGGGAGTCAGGAGGCGAGTTACTCATCGCCACTGATTCCTAGCCACTGACCTCGTCTTGTAGCCACAGTATTTATATGGCTAGACCAATTCAGTTTCTGGTCAATGTTAACCCCCAGGATGTTGATAGTGGGGGATTCAGTCATGGTTATGCCATTGATAATCAAGGGACAATGGTTGATACCAGTGTTGTGGCTGTACTGGAACAGCTTGGCTAGGGGCGCAGCAAGTTCTGGAGCACAAGTCTTCAGTGCTATTGCAGGAATATTGTCAGGGCCCACAGCCTTTGCAGTATTCCAGTGCCTTCAGCTATTTCTTGATATCACGTGGAGTGAATCGAATTGCTGAAAACTGGCATTTGTGATGCTGGAGACTTCCGAAGGAGGCTGAGATGGATCACCCACTCAGCACTTCTGGCTGAAGATTGTTGTGAATACTTCAGCCTTATCTTTTGCACTGATGTGCTGGGCTCCTCCATCATTGAGGGTGGGGATATTTGTGGAGCCTCCTCTTCCTGTGAGTTGTTTAATTCTGCACCACCATTCACGACTGGATGTGGCAGGACTGCAGAGCTTACATCTGATCCATTGGTTGTGGAATCGCTTAGCTCTGTCTATCACTTGCTGCTTATGCTGTGTTATAGCTTCACCAGGTTGACACCTCATTTTTAGGTATGCCTGGTGCTGCTCCTAGCATGCCCTCCTGCATTCTTCATTGAACCAGGGTTGATCCCCTGGCTTGATGGTAATGGTAGAGTGGGGGATATGCTAGGTCATGAGGTAACAGATTGTGTTCAAGTACAATTCTGGTGCTGCTGAAAGCCCACAGCATCTCATGGATGCCCAGTCTTGAGTTGCTAGATCTGTTTGAAATCTATCCCATTAAGCACGGTAGTAGTGCCACACAACACGATGGCGGGTATTTTCAATGTGAAGGCAGGACTTTGTTTCCAGAAGAACTGTGCAGCGGTCACTCCTACTGATACTGTTATGGACAGATGCATCTGCGGCAGGCGGGTTGGTGAGGATGATGTCAAGTATGTTTTTCCCTCTTGTTGGTTCTGTCACCACCTGCTGCAGACCCAGTCCAGCAGCTATGTCATTTAGGACTCAGTCAACTCGGTCAGTCATGGTGCTACCAAGCCACTCTTGGTGGTGGACATTGAACTCCTCCACCCCCAGACTACAATCTGCATCCTTGCCACCCTCAGTGCTTCCTCCAACATGGAGGAGCACTGATTCATCAGCTGAGGGAGGGTAGTATGTGGTAATCAGCAGGAGGTTTCCTTGCCCATGTTTGACCTGATTCCATGAGACCTCATGGGGTCCGGAGTTGATGTTGAGGACTCCCAGGGCAACTCCTCCCAACTGTGCACCACTGTGCCACCAACTCTACTGGGTCTGTCCTGCCAGTGAGACAGGACATACCCAGGGATGGTGATGCTGGATTCTGGGACATTATGTGTAAGGTATGATTTCATGAGTATGACTATGTCAGGCTGTTGTTTGACTAGTGTGAGACAGTTCTCCCAATTTTGGCACTAGCCCCCAGATGTTAGCAAGGAGGACTTTGCAGGGTCGACACGGCTGAGATTGCCCTTGTCGTTTCTGGTGCCAGGTGGTCTGTCTGGTTTCATTCCTTTTTTGTGACTTTGTAGCGGTTTGTTACAATTGAATGGCTTGCTAAGTAATTTCAGAGTCAACCACATGGTTGTGGGTTTGGAGTCATATGTAGGTTAGACCAGTAAGGACGACAGATTTCCTTCCCTAAAGGACGTTAGTGAACCAGATGGGTTTCTAAAACAATTGACATTGGTAATCATTAGACTTTTAATTCCAGATTTTTATTATGGTGGGATTTGAACCCGCGTCCCCACAACATTACCCTGGGTCTCTAGATTGCCAGTCCAGCAACAAAACCATTATGCCATGACCTCACCTCCCCCATGTCATCTTGCAATATCACAATAAAACTTCACTACAAGCTTGATTCAGTGTCACTGATGAAACGTGAAGTGGGGGCGGGAGGACCACAAGGGTGGAAGTGTGTGCATGTGGCACAGAGCTGCCTGAGGGAGCTGAAGATTTTTAACATAAAAATACAGCACCTTCCAAACCCATGATCTGTCCCACCTCAAGGAATAAGGTCTGCAGGCACAAGATATCACCTCCACTTGTAAGTTTCCTCTCCACATCACACACTATCCTGAAGTATATTGTCATTCCTTTATCATGCTAGATCAAAATTCAAAAACTCCCTAGGCGAGTGTACCTACGCCACATGGGCTGCAGTGAGCCAAGCAGGTGGCTCACCTTCTCGAGGGCAATTAGAGATGGGCAATAAATGATGAACATACCAGTGATGCACATATCCCAAAACAATAATAAAAACAATATGTAGATCCTAGAAACTGCACTTTCAGTGCTGCATGACTGTGAACCATTGTGTACTGTGGCTATTGAAAGTCCCCTGCAACAGAACCTTCTTTGACTACATTCAGCCATATTTTTTCCATAATGAATACATTGACTGGCATTCTGAGCTCTAATTTACAGCCAGTGGCCGTTTTATATAAGCAACTGAGTTTTCTCCAGCATCCACAGTATTTTCATTCAGGTGCACTTCACTTTTGGAGCCTTCAACTAATTTAAATATTTTGGGTCCTTAACAAGTAATCTCTCAGCTCATGCATTTCCCAATCACAGGATAGAGCTTTTAAGTCAAATAAAGAAAAGCTGTAAAGCTCAAACGTCCAGTATTCTGGGTCACAAGAACCCTTGTGTGCAACTACATTGTAACTATTGCCAAGAAAACTGCAAAATTCAGAGCAGCCATGAAACTGGAAGCTTCCAAGCTTAGACAGAGTTGGTTCTTTAATTATGTAATAATTTTGATAGAGCCAGGAAACAAGGCAAATAAACAGCTAATAAAGACCTGCAGGAGTCAAATATTACACTCACATTTACATAATTTACCAATACTATATGTAAATTGATCTGAGTATTCTCTGTCATGCTGCTTTCAAGCTTTGCCTGCTGCTTACATTGCCTGAATGTAATATCTTATTTTCTATGTTTCTCACTTGGAATTAAGTTGCAGTGGATCCTGCTCAAACAAATAACCTTATTTGATAATGAAATGTAGCCAGTTAAACAGGCTATTCTACTATTTTTCCCAATTGCTCTGTTGATCTTGCCACTTGAAAACAGTTTATTTTCCAGTTGCTGAGAGTTTTGTTTGTGCAGAACTGATTCACAAGTCGGAATTTTCCGCCCCCGTTGGCATCAGGTGCGAGTGAGCAGACAAGATGGTGAGAAAGGCAAAAAATCGGTTTTACGCTGCCGTGAAAGCAGTTTGCGATCGCCCACTCTGCCCGTCAATGGCAGGCTGTCTTTCCCGTCATCCAACATTGGGAACCTAGTTTCAATGTGTTTGCATCTCATCATCCTGCCTGCTCGCCAGGGTCATCTCCCCCACGCAGGATCATCTGGGCACTGTTTCATAACAGCATTTAAAAAGCGTGCATCTAGCAAGCTGAACTTCAAGGGGAACTCAGAGGTGAGTGCACACGTATGCCGCACAGCGCTCATGAGGATCGCCCATTCAATTTCAAGGAAGAGGCGATGCGCATTCAGATGAGGGCACAGGCAAGTCGCTTTTTGCCGACTGGCTGACAGTGTGGTGCCAAGGCAAGGGCTGCACTGCAGTTGGGGCAAGGAGAGGGGGATAAACAGCAGGGTCTGATGGTAGTGCACAAGCACGTGGGAAGGAAGCGGCTATGCATGAGGGAAGTCTCATATTGAGTGAGCATTCTTCCACAGCTGAGACAGCTCAGGTGCTGCTACATTAACATGCTTATAGTCAGGCCTCTAGCTCATCTGTCCATTCAAGCAATGCAGAGGCATGCAAGTGCCACCAAGTGCTCCTGAATTTTCCACTCCTCGGGCACAGGCTGCAAACTAATGAGTGTTTTTGGGGCTGCAGAACAGTTGGACGACTGGGCATGTTGTACAATCTCCTTGCTAAAGCTGGCCGAGGAGCTGGTGGGAGTGCTCACAGCCCTTTGCAATGTCATCATCCCTGTTTGGACCAGTCTCTCCCTTTGCTTCAAGCTAACAGTGCAGCCGTACAGTGCAGGTTAGGAGAATGCCTGTGCCTGAGTTGAGAGCACAGCCTGCAGTCCAGCAAGTGAAGCTGCTGCAATCGGTCCAGTGGAGTGGGGTGGAGGTGGGTGGGGTTTCAGACAGCCATGTTGTGCACGAAACTCTGACCATCCAAGTGGTGGTCAGCACTCGCTGGGATGCGTTAAGGGGCCTTCAGACTTAACCAAGAGAGGTTCTTAGTACATCCATGCTAACCCATGTGTCTCTCTCTTTCATCCTTCAGGATAAATACATCAGGAGCATGGAGCATGGTGACCTAGCTGTGTGCATCATGGCTTACAGGGAGTGAAGATGAAGGAGAAGAGAACGCCAGAGGCACCTGGCTGGGCGGAGCAGCACCCTCAAGAAGAAGGGGTGGCTGGGGCTCCCACCCACACCGCTGAAGAGCCATCGGGGTTCAGTGCCTCGCTAGACCCAGGGTCTGCATAGTCTTGTCATTCCTGCAGATGACTGAGGACGAGTGTCACCAAAGACTGCACATGTCCAGAGAACTGGTCGGTCACATATGCCACGTGCTGCAGGGTTTGGCGCCAAGGGGACCTGGAAGGCATCCACTGCCAGTGGCCATGAAAGTGACAGCGGTGCTCAATTTTTACACCAGTGTCTCCTTCCAGGGTTCCACAGGTGACCTGTGCAGGATCTTGCAAGCCTCCGCACACAAGTGTATTCAGGAGATCACGGATGCCATGTTTACAAAGGTACAGAACTTTGTCCTATTTGCCCAGGGTCAGAAAAGCCAGGAAGCAAGAATGCTGGGATTTGCCCAGATCTCTGGTTTTCCACAGGTGCAGGGTGGCATCAACTGCGCTCATGTGATGCTCAGATCTCCATAGCAGCAAACAGACAACTACATCAACTTCAAGGGCTTCCAACTCATTGAATGTGCAGCTGGTGTGTGACCACCACAAACACATCCTGCAGGTCTGCGCACAGTTCCCAAGGAATGTTCACGATTCCTACATCCTTAGCAGGTCTCAGATCCCTGACATCTTCTAGGGTCCAGGGAGGCTGCAGGGATGGCTCTTTGGGGACAAAGGCTACCCACAGAGGACGTGGCTGATGACACCCGTGCAGTGGCCTTAGAGTACAGCAGAAAGAAGTTATAACAAGGCTCATGCTGCAACTTGCAACTTGGTGGAGCAAACTATTGGGATATTGAAGATGAGGTTCTGGTGTCTGGGCCGGTCTGGTAGAGCCCTGCAGTACAGTCCACAGAGGGTGTCACACATTGTTGTCATCTGCTGCACCTTTTACAACCTGGTGCTGCAATGGGGCCGGAAGCTGCCTGTGGAGGAAATGGAGGAGCTGCATGTCTCCTCTGATGAGTAGGACACCGATGGGGATGAGGGTGAGGAGGTCCTCAAAGGCGAGGGTGATGGCGATCAGGCCATCATGTTGTCCAGATGAGGCAGGTGCGTTCAGGAGGCCCTCATAGCTGCTAGATCTGTGGAGGGCGATGACGACATGCAGTGAGGAGACACCATCGATCCTGACATTGCACCTGTGAACGTTTGATTCTTGTCTGGCTGATGGCAGTGCACATACCCTCTGTGATAAGGCTCCTGGCATGGAGCCACAGCAGATACCCATAGTTCCTATATTCCAGGAGGATGATGCTGGCATGCAGTGGGGACACTCCATGGATCCTCACATAGTTTATGTGAATATCTGACTCCTGTCTGGCTGATGGCAACTCACTTGCTCTCTGTGAACAGGGTCATATCATGGAGATGCTGCGGGAAAACCTTAACTTATTCTGATCTTATGGCATCCTTCAAGGCCACACTGTCACTGGACACATGCTGAAGAGATGTTGGGGGTTTGCCAGCCACGCCTCAAAGGTGCTGAGAGCACACAGAGAGAATGACGGAACTCTGTGCCACCGGCCCAGGACATACTGGCAGCAATGATTAGCCCCATCAAGGTACAGGCATGACTGCTGTGCCCAGTGACTGTGGCAGCACACCATTAGTGTGCTGGGAAAGTTGCACAATGCACAGATGTGAGGCCTTGGATTGAGACACCTGTATTTATCTTGTGCAGGAACCAAGCTTTCACTTCAGACTGACACAAACACTGCTCATCATAATGAGGAGCTATAGACAGGGTGACATTGTTGGGAGTTTATTTCCTTTTGTCAATATTACGTACAAGTGATTGGGAAAAAAGATGGAGAAGAGGAAGTTATTCATTTGGCGCCCTGATCTCACTGTATCACTGAGCATGTCGCTGTCCGTACGTTTGCTTTCAAACCCGATAAAGAATTGTTAGGCAGTGCATAAGTTGAGAAGATGAGAGATTATGGCTGCGCCAACCCATGACATTATTAATGGACCCATCCATGAAAGCGGGGAAAAGTATATATCGGTCAATAAAACCAAAGATATATTCAGGATTATTAACCTTTTGAATATTATTACCCTTATGAGGAATCCATTATCTTTCAGAATCTAAAGTTTGCCATTTGTAACTTAGATTGGTGATTCATTTTAAAGGTCAGCACACATTTTGTAGAACAGATAATGAGACAAAATGATACTGACAATACAAATTTCCTTTTGCGCCATACTGACTGTAAATCAAGCAGTGAAACAGACTTACTCAGCCATGAAATATCTGCTGCGTGAACACACAGAGTGAAAGCAACTTGGGAGAAATTTATCTCACAGGGGAACTGCTAAGAGGGATAGGCAAACACGTACAAACCACATTCCCATCGAAGAAAACAATGCATGCAATGGTCCTAATTGTTCTTAAATTACATGGCAAAATAGTGCAGCTGGCAGCAACTGTAAAAACAGATGTCTCATGAGGTACAAAATGCAAATGCTCAGAATATGAAATTAAGCAGTAGGTGCTAGAAAGGCACAGCATGTGGATCAGCTTCTGAGAGAGCAAGACAGTTTAGTATATTGGGTAAATCCACATATTTTGACTAATGAATTTGACCATGGTGGTTCTTGGGAATGAAAAAATATTGTGCTGGATGTCAAAAGGCAAACCAGTCCTAAATGTGACATAAAAATTATGAGTAGCCATATGGTCCATTGAGCTTGCTTTGCCATTCAATAGCCTTACAATAACTTTAAAAATATTAACAAATTTCTATTCCCTAATGAGACTTAAGCTTGGAAATTACTATCAGTGATATTATTAAATTAATGCTTAAAATGGTCCAACCAAATTCCTATCTTCTCTATTTCAAGTGGCACTGATCCATTCGTAATAGATTAGAACACTTCCTGTATTTCACTTGATTCCTGTGACGCTTTCCCTGTGAGACTTAGTTACTAACACCCTACCTGTTATAAAACAATTCACCATCTGTGGGAGATATGCTAGTTTATTTTAAAATTGATGGCATTACTTACAGTAATTTCCAGACTTTGGCACTTTCATGAAAACAATAGAGATAAATTATTTCTTTATTAGAATAAAACTTCTTAAAAATTTTAAGCAGCTTTAACATAACCTTCTTGATTTCCTTCTTTGTTCATCTTGTGTGTGTGATGTATGACTTTTCGTCACTGCTAACTCCACCATTACCTGCATAGCAGATCAAACATCTGGTTCCATGTAGCCACGGGCTAGTTTAGGGGAGTGGGAGAGATAAAAAACATTGATTACACTTCTCATCAAGTGAAGTAGGAACAACCCGAATACCTCACACATAGAATATTTTTCTCATTTTTATTAATTTAAAAAAACATCCATTTATCTCCAAGTGTATTACATAAGAAATACTATAAATAATCACGTTAAATTAAGTGCTATTAATATACCAGAGTGACTTGAGGCCTCAAAATTTACAGCGACAGAAGGACAAATGGATTATGTAAGCTAAGATCACAGTATTTGCTTTGTGAAAAAAACACCTGCTACACTGACATTTATTTTATAAAACACATTGTGTAGCTTTTAGAATTCAATTTTAAATTAAAGTCATTAAATGAGTACTTGATTCATTTTATGCACAATTCTAGCTTTCAACAGTATAGAATAACAGACATTGAGTGAAGCACACAAAATTATCCTGCAGAATCATCTCAGAAGCTGAAAAGTGATCAAGGAAGAGAAAAGCAGGCAGGTTTTAAGAAAAGGGTTTTTAAGAAAAAGGTTTAGTAAACTTCAGTGCAGCTTAGAATTTCCTCATGACCTTTTAAAGAGGGAATTGGATTGCGATCTAAAAGAAAGAATGTGCAAGGTTACAGGATAAGGCAGGGGAGTGGGACTAGGTAGAATGCTGTTTCAGAGAGTCAGTGCAGACTCGATGGGCTGAATGGCCTCCTTCTGCACTGTAAGGATTCTGTGATTCTGAGTTCTGGCATAAAAAGGCTGGAAGACGTGGGGGTGGGAAATTTTGTGAGACCCAGAAACCACTGGAGCATGGAGGGAGTGTTTTAAGTTCTCCACCTACCACCACAATGTCCTGGCCAATGGTCCCTATGAGCACTGGGACCAACCAACTGCAGAAATGGCCCATTTTCACTTAACTGATTTGGGTACAGCCCATCTCTCCTGTACAATTTCTTTTCATTCATAAAGTCTTCCCAATTATTTATGAAAGTGACAGTGGGCTGTAAATGCCTTGATGAGCAAACATTTTACTTAAACACAAATAGAAGTCGGTGAGAGAAGGCAGATCTTTGTTGGGCTGAAACTTCTGAATAACAGGATTCCATTCCTATGTGAAGGTGTGCTGAATAAACCCTGCCACTTTCCAGCAGTAGTTGCAACAGCACCTGCTTCCTATTTTGCATGGGCCAGGTTTGAGCACCAGAAGCGACATCATCAAACTCTCTGACATCCTCTGGAGATCTATCAATAGCACTTCCAGGATGGCAAAGTTATGAAGCATACAACATATCACCACAATATGCAAGATGGTGTTGTGTGCACACTGCAAGGCACCCCAAGATATATCCACATTGGAACCTTCCTCTGACCGTCACAATGGCTTGCTCAACTTTTATCATGTCTTCATGTAATGTTCATTGTAGTGCTCCTCTGCAGCACTTGGTGGTCCTACACAACATATCTTGAGCCATAGGAATAGCAAGAATGCATGGGAACACTGCTACCCGCAAGTTCCACTCAAAGTCACACACCATCCTGACTTGGAACTGTATCACCCGCAGTTCCTTCACTGTCATTGGGTCAAAATCCTGGAACTTCCTTCCTAACACGACAGTGGGTGTGCCTACATCACATGGACTGCAGCTGTTCAAGAAGGCAACTCACGACCACCTTCTCAAGGGCAATTAGGAATGGGCATCAAACATTGGCCTAGCCAGTGATGTCCACATTCCATGAAGGAATAAATTTTTAAAAATTCCCCTGGTCACTGAACAGCCATTCTGCCACTGTTGAAGTAGAGCTGAAATCATGAAGAATAAAGAACCATAACAGCTTCCAGCATTTTATGAACTTACATTGTCCCTTTCAGTGCAAGTGAGCTGCATATTTAAGGAACTGGGCAATCTGGCACTTCTGAAAACTTTGATGGGCCTCTCAGTCAGCTGTTTGACAGTTGCCCTGACAAAGGCTTGCCTTATAGAGGAGTGCGCAGCCAATTGGGTGATCTGACTAATGTCCCCTTGTGGCTCCCATAAGCGTGTGGCAGAAAAGTTGAACACCGGGGTTACTTTCTCTAATGCAGTAAGGGCCATGCATGAAGCGGTCCTTGCAGATCTAGCTACTTGTCCAAAGCCTTATGACTGAAGCGCAGCATCCTAACAAAGATCTTCTAGAATAGGGCTTAGAAGGTGTACCTGCGTCTCCACATCCTGCTGGATGGTGAGGAACTACAATTAGCTTCTATGCCTTTGGGCTTTGATCGGGGGAGGGGAAAATGAGAAATTCCCATTCACTAGTAAGTGATGTGAGGATAGAGCACATATGGTGAGGAGAGAGGAGAGAGGAGAGGACTCAGTTGGGATGTCCTCCTGGCATCAAGCAGTCAGTCAACGCCTACTGTCCAGCTTCACATTAAAAATTGGTTACTTGGACAAGAAACAGTGAAGCTGCCAATCTGTTCAGAACATTATCCCAATATAGGAGGGAGTTCCAACAGAACAAGGGTGGAAGAGGGAAATATTTAAACTTAGCCACTGAACCCATTATTTTCAATTGTAAAAATTGTTGAAGTAATGTTAAACAGCTCCCATATGTTTGCAGTGTGTAACATCTGCTAGCCAGTTCACCCTTCCCCTTGAGATGACCACCTAAACATTTAAAATCCTATTTATTTTCAAAACAGTCATCTCTGAGAAAAAAAGACATCCTTTCTCAGCACCTAACAAACATCTTCCAGCTGTGCCAGATACCATGTCCATAATTCTGAGCTCCCCAGTGTCATATTGGGTGGGTGGGAGGGTGTTGCCCCAAAGATGTGCTGGGGAATCCCCTTTGGAAATTCCCAGGTAAGTTTTGCTTGGCAATTGCTAGAAATGCAAACATCCCCTGGGCAATTGTCCTGCACCGGGGACCATCTGAAAATACGATTTAAATTGCAATCTTTGGGTGTTCCGACTGGGTTACACCAATAGATTGCAGAAAAAGTTAGCAAGATTAAAACTTCTTTTAACTTCTAGGTAACTATTGAACAGAACCAGACCAATCTCCCATAGGACTACCCCCACACCTCCGACCTCCCAATGAATTCCTCCCACCCCCTGACTAACCGCCCCCATTGGACATCCCCCCCCAACACCCCACCCCCCAACCCCTGCAACCACAACACTCACTGTACTCTCCCAATCTCTGACCCCCCAGGGTCTCCCCACATCCCTGACTACCGCCCGCCCCCCCCATGGGAATCACCCACCTCCCCAACCCTCCAGGGGTCACCCCCCACCCCACCCACTACCTCACCCAAGGGCCTCCCCCAACCCCCGACTCCCCCGCCCCAGGGGTCACCCTCCAACCCCCAATTATCCCCTCCACCACAGGATTCCCACCCCCACAAGGATTATTTCCCCCTCCCACAATTCCAACATGGATTCTTCCCCCACACCCACCAGACCCATCCCTCACCCACAAGACCCCAGAGCTGAGCCAAGGCCCAACACACTGCTGCAACCCCTACCCCACCGAGGCCTGACCCCACACCCCCAACCCCTACCCTCCCCAGGCCCGATTCCCCCCCGAGACCAAATACCCTCCAACCTCCAACCACTCCCTCCGACCCCTTCCTGAACTCCAACGACGCCTACCTCCGATCCCCCATCCCAACCTCCGATCCCCCACCCCGATCTCCGATCCCCCACCCCGACCTCCGATCCCCCACCCTGACCTCCAGGCCCCCCTACTCCCGAAATCCTATCCACTTACCTGAGACACTTACCTTCCCTCTGGCCTGAACAGGACATTTAAATTTCAATGGGCTTTTAAACTTGCCTGGTTTATGGCAGTGAATGCCATTAAAAAGGGGGTGTGGCCTCCTTACTTTCAACTTATCTGCACTCCGATGCTAGGCCTGAGGATGCGCTGCACTGCCTGGATCTCACCCGGCCTGAGTTGGCAGGTCAGGCAAGGTAAGACATCAATTAAGATAGGAAATTGGGCACGGAGTGGCAATCCGCGCTGATAGCCACTCCAAGGAAGTTCAGGCCTCATGACTTCTTCTTGGCTCTTTCTCTTCATTTTAGTGCCTTGATTTTAAAGGAATTCCCATTGGGCGACAATAGTAGATCAGATGAAACCAGTGACAATACGATCTTAGCTGTGTTCCTGAGAAGCAGTTCAGTTTTAAAATTAATTTAAGCTGTAACAAAAACATGTCTATGGCTTGGTCAAAGCAGCAGTTTCCAATCTTTCTACAAACAGTTCAGGATTTTCATAATGAACTGTACAAAGTTTCACTTTCTGTAGGAGACTGATAAAATTACAACCAACTTCACTCCCTCTCAGAAATGCCTGATGATCAAGCCATTGTACAAACATAAGCAACCACAGTGGAAACATTTAAGGCATCTCAATCTAGTTTTAAATAAGTACGGCTCCATAAACTTCAAGATAAAAGCAAAATACTGTGGATGCTGGAAATCTGAAACAAAAACAGAAAATGCTGGAAAAGCTCAGCAGGTTTGGCAGCATCTGTGGAGAGAAAAACAGGGTTAACAATTCGAGTCTGTACGGCCTTTCTTCACTCTGGAGAAGAGTCATACGGACTCGAATTGTTAACTCTGTTTCTCTCTCCACGGAAGCTGCCAGATCTGCTGAGTTTTTCCAGCATTTTCTATTTTTGTTCCATGAACTTCAGCTCAATCAAATGCCTGTATCCCAGTACCAAGCCCTACTCACCCATCATCCCGGTCCTTGCTAATCTATACTGACTCTTGGTTTTCCTATGTCTCCAATTTATAATCCTCTTCCTCCTGTTTAAAGCCATTCACAGTCCTGCATGACCCCACATTTGTAACCTTCTCCAGTCCTATGCCAACAAACTCCCATTGACAACTATGCCTTCAGCATCGAGGCCTCACACACTGACATTCTCTCCACTTCCCTCTCAGACACTCCTTAAAGTTCCCATATGACCAAACAATTGATAACCCCTCCTCATATCTCCTTCTTTAGATTGGAGAACATTTTTGACAGATTGTGCCTATATGAAGCTATTTGACATGCTTTACTATATTAAAAGGGACTATATAAATGTTGATTGTTGATATTGTTTTGTCAATTCCAATTCATTTTCTTCGTGTTCATACTGAAGATCTCACACTTTAATCAGAAAAATGTATTGTGATTTTATGCAATCGTTTCATACCGTGCAAAAAATAATACAGTGGGAATGCTAAAATTGCATTGAGGCAAAATTGGATTTTTCCTTTGATTGTGACTTAATGAGAAACCACCAGGTGTTCATTGATATAGAATTTAGTCGCAGAATCACAAGGTTAAGCCAGTAGGCAGTGATGGATGAGCTTTTCCTCCTAATCGTTGATTAAGGATAAGGTAATCAATAATTAAAAGGGAATGGTAGCATAGTGTTATGCTACTGGACTATTATCACAGAAACCTGCTCCAATGAGCCAAAGACACAAATTCAAATCCCACCACAAACACTCCTTATAAGTCAGAGCCGCCTGATAAAAAGCAGGCTCACATGAGTATTGTGACACAGGCAAAGTCTCACAGGATAACTGACACCAACTTACCAAGACTCCTCCAAACCCATGACCTCTCCTACTGTATGATTTTTGAATTCGGGGCCACAGATACCTAAATAGGCAGTCGACTAGCCAGTAATTTTAAGATGGTTTATTAAGTTTGTGAAGAAGCAACAGTTTATATATGATATATTAACTAATTAGACAGAAAAAGTATACAACCTGTGACAGCTGTGGTTTACTGGTTCCAGACAGCAGACAAGTTGTTGGCACAGAACGTGCTGATCTCACCATCCCCCCCCCCTCCTCATCCACCTGATGAAGGCAGCAGCCCAACGAGCACTGCCACCTCACCAGCACCTCAGCAGTATACGATCCCTCAGCAGGACCACTCCCAGCTCCTACCATCAGTATAACCCCAATTGATATATGCTTTTTGGGGGGCTGGTAGCTTACCCAGTGCCAATGATCTATCTAACTATCCTGATCGATACAGGACAGGTACTCAAAACGTCAGGGTGGTTACCAGCCCCTTGTGTGTCAACCTGCTCAAGGTCAGCTTTTTAGTTTACATCTTGCTGAGGGTCATGTCTTCACCCTTTCTAAACACATGCATAAATAAGGGGTTACAGAAGACACCACTCCATCAGCTTAGGAATGTCAACATGGCAGCCTGAATTAAGACTGTTTAGTGGTCAAAGTGTTTAGAAATCCTGTTTCCTTAGAGAGAATAAATGCAGTGTAGTAAATCCTATCAAGGTTCTATAATATGTAGAAAATAACTGTTTATTCAAGACCCCAATTTCTTACACTACCTAGGACAAGGGCAGCTTGGAAGTTCCCCTCCAAGTCACTCACCATCCTGACTTGGGAATATATCGCCGTTCCTTCACTGCTGCTGGGTCAAAATCCTGGAACTCCCTTCCTAACAGCAGAGTGGGTGTACCTACACAACATGGACTGCAGCGGTTCAAGAAGGCAGCTCACCACCACCTTCTCAAGGGCAACAAGGCGAGGGCAACAAATGCTGGACCAGCCAGTGAAGCCCACATCCCATGAGCAAATTAAAAAAAAAACTCACAGAGAACTATCCCAGCAAGGAGTCAATCCCTTAGTGGGGGAGCAAATTGGCAAAGAGTTTTAGTATTCCCATATTTAGTACATAATAAAAATTATAACTTAACTTGTAATCAAGATTTGACTTTCAAAATCTAGACCAATTAGCTTTGGAGAGAAAAAACTGCAAACCAATTGACAAAATCTTTTTTCAAATTTTTATTCACTGATGCCAAATTTTCATCAGTTAATCAAGAGGGATGGGTTCAGAGAAAGCACTTGCAAGGAATGTCTTTTATCTATACATATACATAAAAAACTTGCATTTATATAGCGCCTTTCAAAATCTCAAGGTGTCACAAATTACTGCACAGACCATGACATATGAAATATAGCAGTCAATACACATACACAATGAGATCAATGACCCGATAATTTGTTTGAGTGATGTTGGTTGAGGGATGAATTTTCACCACTGGGAGGTCTCCCCTGCTCTTCTTTAAATATTGTCATAAGGTATTTCACCTTCACAGGGCATGGTAAGCAGAGCTTCAATTTAATGCCTCACTTAAAAGACTGCGCCTTCAACAGTGCAGCACTCACTCAGCACTGCATTGCAAAAATCAACCTATAATATGAACTGGAATTTTAACTTTGACCCACTGGCAACTGGGAAGCCTGGCACAGGATAGGGGACCTGGAGGTTTCAGCAGCATGGCTGTCAGTGCCCTTTTCAATGCAGCCATTGCAGTTACATCCAACTTCCAGGCTTCTCAATAAATTAGCATAAATGGGTGTGATGATGAGCCACGAGTCGGTTTCAGTGAAATAGTTAAAGGGACCCTCATTGTCCAGGTGTTTCACCAAAGCAGGAAACTGTAGCAATGGACTCACAACATTGCAACACAGCACTTCACTTCACTGGTGCTCATTTCGAGTTAATGCTGCAGGCTGTAAAGGCCTTCAGGGAGGTTCTGTTCTCTGTTGACAGAAGAACAAGATGACATGGTTGGAAATCACTAAGGTCAGCAGCAGAAGTGTGATACCATGTCCCTGGCTACAGTGCTAAAAGTTTAATGACCTGTAAGGTGGTGAAGAGTGAAAGGTGGGTGGCCTGGTACATTCAATTATATCCTGATGTGTTTCTAACCTAAACCCAACACTACCCCCCACCCCACCTCACTCTGCCTTCCCAAGCCTACTCCTCACATCACTTCTCATACCAACTTAACTTGCAGGGTGTATCCATTCCTCTCTATCTAGGCACCTTCTCACACCCCTGCCTGATTATCCACCACTGACACTCACCCTCATCTTAATGCAATGTCATACCAATCCCTCACAGTGACCATCCACAAATGTGATCCACCCATCCACTCAACACACCCCATTATTCCCACTCTTTGGTTCCTTCTTTCCCTCCTTGAGGAAGAGAACACAAAAATCCAGGGGGAGGCAGAGAACCAGAGCAGGCCCTGCAGCAATCTTCATACTGACTGCTGCACAGCAGGCAGCGCTGGAGATGATTCATCTTGGTGTCCCCATGGCAATGGAGGTCTCTCAGCTAACTAGTGATAGAATGAAATATCATAGTCACATGGCTTACAACACTCATTCATGTTGACTTCACATCAACAGCCAGTGAAATATGATCATGATGACTAACACCTTATCTTGACAATTCTAAATCATGTCTTTCAGCACTCATCGGCCCAACAAGCATCCATCATGAGGTGGTGCAGAAAGAGAATGAAGATTCCTCAGCTGAGGTCATTCACTCTGAATGTGTATGTATGCATGACTCATGTGCACCCTCCACCAATTACACCTCAGTGGGACTGGAAAATCACCTAGTTGGGAACTCACATGGCGTCTGACATCACAAATGAGCAGAAGACGGGAAATACAGGAACAGCAGTGGAAAGACCCCTCAGAGACCATAGGATGCTCCCAGATCTGCCTCGCTGGTGGCTGATGAAGAGGACAATTCTGGAACAGCAACAGAAAACAGGAGGGGTGCACTCAGCCTTGCCAGCTGCACAGAGCATGTGTGTAGAGAGGTTGGAGGAGTGCCATGATGTCGCAGGCCTTTGTGATGATATCTGCATCCATGGAGCACCAGATGCAATAAAATGAGTGCATGCTGGCCCGGACCAATACTTGGTTAGAATGCCACCTTAAGTAGAGTTGATGAAACCTATCCTTGATCATTCAGTGTCTCACTGAAGTGCAAAAAGTGCTCTCCAGTTCATTGCTATAGAGAACTGTGGTGGGTAGGTGTAGTGGGAGGGAATAAGCATGAACGCAAGAGAGCACAAGAGAAAGGGAACATGAGAGAGAGCACGAGAGCAGGCACGAGAGTGAGAGTGAGCGAGTGCAAGAGTGACGGGGCATGAGAGCGAGCGAGAGAGTGAGCAAGTGCGAGAGACAGTGAGCGCAAGAGACAGTGAGCGAGAGAGACAGCGAGCGAGAGAGACAGCAAGCGAGAGAGACAGCAAGCGCGAGAGAGAGCGAGCGCGAGAGAGAGTGAGCACATGAGAAAGCGAGCGAGAGAGAGCAAGCAAGCGAGAGAGCGAGCGAGAGAGGGAGCGAGAGAGAGTGAGCATGAGAGAGAGCGAGCATGAGAGAGAGCAAGTGAGAGAGACAGCGAGCACGAGACAGAGCGAGTGCGAGAGAAAGCGAGCACGAGAGAGAGTGAGCAAGACAGAGAGAGAGCATGAGAGAGAGCGAGCACAAGAGAGAGTGAGCACGAGAGACAGCGAACACGAGAGACAGCGAGCACGAGAGACAGAGCGAGCATGAGAGAGAGCGAGCACGTGAGAGAGCGAGCACGTGAGAGAGCAAGGACGTGAGAGAGCGAGCGAGAGAGACAGCGAGCACGAGACAGAGCGAGTGCGAGAGAGAGCGAACACGAGAGGGAGCAAGCGCGAGAGAGCGTGAACGAGACAGAGAGCGAGCGAGAGAGAGACCGAGCGAGACAGCAAGCGTGAAAAACAGCAAGCGCAAGAGAGACCGAGCACGAGAGAGAGCGAGCGCGCGAGAGAGCGAGTGAAAGAGACAGCGAGCATGAGACAGAGCGAGCATGAGAAAGAGTGAGTGAGAGAGAGAGCGAGTGAGAGAGACAACGAGCACGAGTGAGAGCGAACAAGAGAGAGCGCGAGCACGTGAGAGTGTGAGCGCGAGAGAGAGCGAGCACGAGAGAGAGCGAGTGAGAGAGACAGCGAGCATGAGAGAGAGTGAGTGAGAGAGAGCGAGTGAGAGAGACAACGAGCACGAGTGAGAGCGAGCATGAGAGACAGTGAGTGAGAGAGACAGTGAGCACGAGACAGAGCGAGCACGAGAGAGCGAGCACGAGATAGAGTGAGCACGAGATAGAGTGAGCACGTGAGAGAGCAAGCACGTAAGAGAGCGAGCGAGAGAGAGCGAGCACGAGAGAGAGCGAGCATGAGAGAGAGTGAGTGAGAGAGAGAGCGAGCACGAGAGAGAGCGAGCATGAGACAGAGTGAGTGCAAGAGAGAGCGAACACGAGAGGGAGCAAGCGCGATAGAGATTGAACAAGACAGAGAGCGAGCGAGAGAGAGATCGAGCGAGACAGCAAGCGCGAAAAACAGCAAGCGTGAGAGAGACCGAGCACAAGAGAGAGCGAACAAGAGAGAGCGCAAGCACGTGAGAGTGTGAGCGCGAGAGAGAGCAAGCACGAGAGAGAGCGAGTGAGAGAGACAGCGAGCACGAGTGAGAGTGAGCATGACAGAGAGTGAGTGAGAGAGAGAGCGAGTGAGAGAGACAACGAGCATGAGTGAGAGTGAGCATGAGAGACAGTGAGTGAGAGAGACAGCGAGCACAAGACAGAGCGAGCACGAGAGAGCCAGCACGAGAGAGCGAGCGTGAGAGAGAGCGAGCGCGAGAGAGAGCGAGTGAAAGAGACAGCGAGCATGAGACAGAGCGAGCACAAGAGAGAGCGAGCACAAGAGAGAGCGAGCGAGAGAGAGCGCGAGCACATGAGAGTGTGAGCATGAGAGAGAGCAAGTGAGAGAGACAGCGAGCACGAGTGAGAGAGAGCATGAGAGACAGTGAGTGAGAGAGACATCGACACGAGACAGAGCGAGCATGAGAGAGAGCGAGCTCGAGAGAGAGCGAGCACGAGAGAGAGAGAGAGCAAGTGCAAGACAGAGCGAGCACGAATGAGAGCGAGTGTGAGACACAGCGAGCACATGAGATGGCAACTGCGGGAGAGGGAATGAGTGCGACAGAGAGTGCGAGTGACAGAGAGCAAGTGTGACAGAGAGTGAGCGCAAGGCAGCAACAGTGACCACGAGCCAGTGAGAGTGTGCGTGGGAGAGAGCAAGAATGAGCACAAGAGCGAGGGAGCATAAATGTGAGCAAGAGCACCAGCGTGAGATAGAACACGTGAGTGAGAGAGAGCGTGAGAGCAAGAGGGAAGACCAGAATGAGCAACAGCGCCATAGCAAGAGAGAGAGCTCCAGAACGAGAGCAAGGGGGAGCACCAGAGAGAGCGCCAGAGAGAGCACCAGGAGGAGCATCAGGTGGAGTGCCAGGCGGAGCACCAGGGGGAGTACAAGACGGAGCAGAAGAGCAAGCATGAAAGCGAGTGAATGCATGAAAGACCAAGCGCATGAGAGAGCAAGCGCGGGAGAGAGTGAGCGCTGATTTGAGCAAGCATGGGACAGAGCAAGTGTGAGTGCCTGAGAGTGAGTGAGACCATGTGAGAGAGAGCGTGGGAGAGTGCGAGAGTGGGTGAGAGCGAGCAAGAGCATGCGAGAGCAAGTGACAGTGTGAGAGTGAGTGAGTGGATGCGAGAGCGAGAGGGAGAGAGAGTGAGAGTGAGCAAGTGTGGGAGAGAGTGAGCGTGAGAGAGAGTGATCATGGGAGAGAGTGCGGGAGAGAGCAAACGTAGGAGAGAGCAAGAACGAGCACAAGAGTGAGCGAGCACGAGAGTGTGAGAGTACAAGAGCAAGTGAAAGCAAGAGAGAGCGCCAGAGTGAGAGAGAGTACAAGGGTGAGAGGAAGCGCAAGGCTGGGAGGGAGCGCCAGTGCAAACGGGAGTGCCAGTGTGAAAGCGAGAAGGAGCACAAGAGCGAGAGAGAGTGCCAGGGTGAGAGGGAGGGCCAGACTGAGCTCGAGAGGGAGCGCCAGAGAGAGTGTGAGATGGAGCACCAGAGCGAGAGAAAGTGTGAGGGTGAGAGTGCACGCCAGGGCGAATGAAAGTGCCAGAGCGAGCGTGAGAGGGAGCACCAGAGTGAGAATGACAAGGGGCGCAAGAAGGAGCAAGCATGAGTGTGAGAGCGAGCCTGAGAGTAAGAGTGAGTGCAGGAGTGAATGTGAGAGAGAGTGAGAGCGAATGTGAGAGAGAGCGAGAGAGAGTATGAGAGGAAGAATGAGCACGAGATGGAGCGTGAGCGAGAGCGAGCACAAGAGAGAGAGTGCAAGAGTGAGTGCGAGGGAGAGCAACAGCATCTGCGAGAGAGAGCATGAATGACCACGAGAGGCAGCACGAAAGAGAGCAAGAGCGAGCGCGAGGGAGAGTGAGAGTGGGTGCGAGAGAGAACGGGCACGACAGAGAATGGGCACGAGAGAAAAGGAGCGCGAGAGAGAAAGGGTGTGAGAGAGAAAAGGCCTTAGTGAGAATGAGCATAAAAGAGAACAAGCGCAAAAGGATGTGCATGAGAGAGAATGGGCGCAAGAGAAAATGAGCGCAAGAGGGTGAGTGAGCATGAGAGAGAATGAGTTCAGGGGAGAGCGAGCGAGGAGGAGAGCGAGCTTGTGCGGGAAAGCGTGTGCACGGGAGAGAGCGTGCATGAGAGAGAGTGAGCATGTGTGCAAGAGCGCGAGAGCGATTGCTGAAGTGAGAGAGAGCACCAGAGCAAACAAGAGTGCCAGATGGGGCACCAGAGCGAGCACAAGAGAGACCGAGTGCAGAAGAGAGTGAGTGCGGGAGGAAACGAGCGCAGGAGGGAATGAACTTAAGAAGGAGTGCACGCAGGAGAGAGCACACGTGAGTGAGCGATAGTGTATGAAAGTGAGCGACAAGGCGCGAGAGGGAGAGTGAGCATTGGAGAGAGTGAGCATGGGAGACAGCGAGTGCGGGAGAGAGCAAGTGCAGGAGAGAACGAGAATGAGCGAGGGTATGATAGCGTGAGAGCGCCAGAGTGAGCAAGAGCGCCAGAGTGAGCGGGAGTGCCACAGTGAGGGAGAGCACCAAAGTGAGCGCAAGAGGGAGCGCAAGCAAGCAGAAGAAAGAACAAGTGCGAGGGAAAACGAACGCAAGAGAGAACAGGTGTGAAGGAGAATGAGCACGATGGAGGACGAGCATGAGAGAGAATGAGCATGAGTGAGAATGCGGGCAGGAGAGAGCGAGCATGGGAGAGACCGAGTGTGGGAGAGAGCAAGCACAGGAGAGAGTGAGAGCGCGGGAGAGCTCAAGAGTGAGGGAGCAAGAGCGAGCAAGAATGAAGGTGAGCACAGGAGAGGGCAAGAGCGAGCAAGAGCAGGAGGGCAGATGAGCCCAAGGGTGGGCAATCACAAGTGCAAGAGAGGGCAAGCACAGGAGAGGGCAAGCACTGGAGTGGGCGTGCGGGAGAGGGCGAGCGCGGGTGAGAGCAAGCAAGAGAGTGAGGGAGAGCAAGAGCGATCATTAGAGTGAGCGAGAGCCAGCAAGTAGAAGAGCAAGCATGGGTGAGGGCGAACGCAGGGGAGAGCGAGCAAATGGGAGAATGAGTGAGTGGGAGGGAGTGAGCAAGAGCGTGAGGGCAAGCGAGAGCAAGTGAGAACACGAGAGAGACAATGAGAGCGAGAGAGAGCGCTAGAGAGGGTAAGTGTGAGAGAGAGCGAGAGCAAGAGAGAGCAAGAGCGAGACAGAGCGAAAGCAAGCACGAGACAGTGCAAGAGAGAGCGTGAGTGATAGCGAGACAAGCTCGAGGGAGAGCGAGAGTGGGTGCGAGAGAGAAAGGGCATGAGAGAAAAGGAGCGCGAGAGAGAAAAGGCCTTAGTGAGAATGAGCATGAGTGAGAACAAGCATGAAAGAGAACAAGTGCAAAAGAGAACAAGCTCAAAAAAGAACAAGTGTGAAAGGATGAGCACAAGAGAGAACAAGCACAAGAGAGAAGGAGCGCAAGAGAGAATGTGCGCAAGAGGGTGAGTGAGCGTGAGAGAGCGTGAGTGGAAGAGAGCTAGTGAGTATGTGGGAGAGAGCAAGCGCAGGGGAGAGCGAACGAGGGGGACAGTGAGCGAGGGGGAGATCAAGCGAGAGGGAGAGTGAGGAGGAGAGTGTGCACGGGAGAGAACATGGGTGGAAGAGAACATGCATGGGAGAGAACACACGTGGGAGAGAACATGCGTGGGAGAGAACATGCATGGGAGAGAGCGAGCAGGAATGGAAGAATGCAAGAGCAAGCACTGAAATGAGAGGGAGCACCAGAGCAAGCAAGAGATGGGGCGCTAGAGTGAGCGCAGCACAGACCGAGTGCAGGGGAGACCGAGCACGGGAGGGAGCGATCACAGGAGGGAGTGAGCAAGGGATGGAGCAAGCACAGGCGGGAGCGAGCGTGGGCGGGAGTGAGCGCGAGAGAGAGCAAGCATGAGAGAGAGTGCATGCGGGAGAGACCTTGCGAGAGCAAGCAATAGCACATGAGAGTGAGCAAGAACATGCAAGAGGGGGAGTGAGTGTGCAAGAGGGAGAGCAGATGCAGGACAGAGCGAGCGCAGGAGAGAGGAAGCGCGAGAGAGAGCGAGTGTAGGAGAGAGCGAGTGTGGGAGAAAAGAGAGTGCAGGAGAGAATGAGAACTACTGAGGGTATGATAGCATGAGTGCGCCTGAGTGAGTGAGAGCGCCACAGCGAGGGAGAGCCAAAGCGAGCACAAGAGAGAACGAGAGTGAGGGAAATCGAGCGCGAGGGAGAAAGAGCACGAGCGAGAATGAGTGCAGGAGGGACCGAACATGGAAGAGAGCGAGCGTGGGAGAGAGCGAGTACGGGAGAGAGTGAACGCGGGAGAGAGTGAGAGCGTGGGAGAGCTCAAGAGCGTGGGAGCGAGAGTGAGGGTGCACAGGAGAGGGCAAGAGCAAGCGAGAGCACAAGGGCAGGTGAGCCTGAGGGCGGCCGATCACAAGAGCGGCAAGCGTGAGAGAGGGCATGCACAGGAGAGGGCAAGCACTGGAGCTGACGAGTGCTGGAGAGGGCGAGTGCAGGAGAGGGTGAGCGCAGGAGAGGGTGAGCGCGGGTGACAGTAAGTGAGAGATTGAGGGAGAGCGAGACCGATCATGAGAGTGAGCGAGAGTGAGCAAGTACAAGAACAAGCACGTTTGAGGGTGGACGCAGGGGAGAGCAAGCAAATGGGAGAACGAGTGAGCAGGAGAGAGTGAGCAAGAATGCCAGAGCAAGCGAGAGCAAGTGAGAACATGAGAGAGAAAATGAGAGTGAGAGAGAGCGTGAGACAGGGTGAGTGCAAGAGAGGGTGAGAGAGGGTGAGAGAGGGTGAGAGAGAGTGAGAGCGAGCATGAGAGAGCGAGAGTGAGAGAGAGAGCGAGAGTAAGAGAGAGCGAGACAGGACGAGAGCGAGCATGAGACAGGACGAGAGCGAGCGCGAGACAGGGCGAGAGCAAGCATGAGACAGAGAGAGAACAAGCGCGAGACAGAGCAAGAACGGGCGTGAGTCTGAGCGAGAGCGAGGGCGAGACAGAGTGAGCGCAAGAGAGAATGAGCACAAGAGAGACCAAGTGGAAGAGAGGACAGGGGAAGAGGAACGGAATGCAAGAGAGAAAGGGAGCAAGAAAGAAACGGCATGAGATGGAAAGGGCACGAGAGGGAAAGGACATGAGAGGAAAAGGGTACAAGAGAGAAAGGGCATGAGAGAATGAGCACGAAAGAGAACGAGCGCAAAAGAGAACAAGAGAGAGAGTAAGCGCAAGATGGAGCGAGAGTGAGCGCGAGACGGAGCAAGAGCGAGCGCGAGACGGAGCGAGAGCAAGCGTGAGATGGAGCAAGAATGAGCGCGAGATGGAGCAAGAGTGAGCGCGAGGTGGAGCGAGAGCGAAACGGAGCGAGAGTGAAACAGACCGAGCGCGAGACGGAGCAAGAGCGAGCGCAACACGGAGAAAGAGTGAGCGCAACACGGAGAGAGAGCGAGTGCAACACGGACAGAGAGCGAGAGTGAGATGGAGCAAGAGTGAGACGGAGTGAGAGCGAGAGTGAGCGCGAGACAAAGCGAGAGCGAGCGCGAGACGAAGCGAGAGCGAGATGGAGCGAGCGCGAGACAGAGTGAGAGCGAGATGGAGCGAGAGCGAGACGGAGCGAGAGCGAGTGCGAGACGGAGCGAGAGCGAGATGGAGTGAGAGCAAGATGGAGCGAGAGCGAGCGTGAGACAGAGCGAGAGCGAGATGGAGCGAGAGTGAGACGGAGCGAGAGGGAGACGGAGCGAGAGCGAGACGGAGCGAGAGCGAGATGGAGCAAGAGCGAGCAAGAGTGAGATGGAGCGAGAGCGAGATGGAGTGAGCGCAAGACAGAGTGAGAGCGAGACGGAGCGAGAGCGAGATGGAGCGAGATGGAGCGAGAGCGAGACGGAGCGAGAGCGAGAGCGAGATGGAGCGAGAGCGAGATGGAGCGAGAGTGAGACGGAGCGAGACGGAGCGAAAGCGAGACAGAGCGAGAGCGAGAGCGAGCGCGAGACGGAGCGAGAGCGAGATGGAGCGAGCCCGAGATGAAGCGAGAGTGAGCACGAGACAGAGTGAGAGTGAGACGGAGCGAGAGCGAGATGGAGCAAGAGCGAGCGCGAGACGGAGCGAGAGCGAGACGGAGTGAGAGCGAGATGGAGCAAGAGCGAGCGCGAGACAGAGCGAGAGCGAGATGGAATGAGAGTGAGACAGAGCGAGAGCGAGCCTGAGATGGAGCGAGAGCGAGATGGAGTGAGAGCGAGCGCGAGACGGAGCGAGAGCGAGACGGAGCGAGTGTGAGACAGAGCGAGTGCGAGACAGAGCGAGTGCAAGACGGAGCGAGAGGAAGCGCGAGACGGAGCGAGCACGAGATGAGCCTGAACGAGAGCGAGACGGAGCGAGAACGAGAGCGAGACGGAGTGAGAACGAGAGCGAGTGAGCGCGAGACGGAGCAAGTGCGAGACGGAGTGAGAGGAAGCGCGAGACAGAGCGAGCACGTGACGAGCGTGAACGAGAGCGAGACGGAGTGAGAACGAGAGCAAGAACGAGAGCGAGCGAGCGCGAGACAGAGCAAGCACGAGACGGAGTGAGAGCAAGACAGAGCGAGAGCAAGCTTGGGACGGAGCGAGCGCGAGATGGAGTGAGAGCGAGCACGAGATGGAGCAAGCGTGAGATAGAGCGTGAACGAGAGCGAGACAGAGCGAGAACAAGATGGAGCGAGCACGAGATGGAGCGAGAGTGAGCACGAGATGGAGCAAGCATGAGATGGAGCAAGAGCCAGCACGAGATGGAGCGTGAATGAGAGCGAAACGGAGTGAAAGCGAGACCAAGCAAGAGCAAGCCCAAGACGGAGCGTGAACGAGAGCGAGACAGAGAGAGACGGAGCGAGAGAGAGAAGGAGCGAAAGCGAGACGGAGCGAGAGCGAGTCCAAGACGGAGCAAGAACAAGACAGAGCGAGAACAAGATGGAGCGAGAGTGAGCACGAGACGGAGCAAGTGCGAGACGGAGTGAGAGGAAGCGCGAGACAGAGCGAGCACGTGACGAGCGTGAACGAGAGCGAGACGGAGCGAGAGTGAGACGGAGCGAGAGCGAGCGCGGGACGGAGTGAGAGCAAGCGCGAGACGGAGCGAGAGCGAGCCCAAGACGGAGCGTGAACAAGAGCGAGACAGAACGAGAGTGAGATGGAGTGAGAGTGAGTGCGAGACAGAGCGTGAACGAGAGCAAGACGGAGCGAGAGCGAGACGGAGCGAGAACAAGAGCGAGACCAAGATGGAGCGAGAACAAGACGGAGTGAGAGCGAGACGGAGCGAGAACGAGAGCGAGATAGAGCGAGCACGAGACAGAGCGAGAGGGAGCGAGCGCGAGATGGAGCGAGAACGAGAGCGAGACGGAGCGAGCACGAGACAGAGCGAGAGCAAGAGCAAGCATGAGAATGAGCACGAAAGAGAATGAAAGTGAGTGTGAGACAGAGCGAGAGCGAGTGTGAGCATGAGTGAGTGTGAGCGCGAGAGAGAACGAGCGCGAAGAGAGATCAATTGGAAGAGAGAACAAGCGGAAGACGGATGGATCACAAGAGAGAAAGGACGTGAGAGAGAAAGAGTGCAAAAGGGAAAGAGTGCGAGAGAGAAAAGGCGTGAGAGGGAAAGGGCGCGAGAGGGAAAGGGCACGAGAGGGAAAGGGCGTGAGAGGGAATGAGCGCGAGAGAGAACAAGCATGAAAGAGAACAAGCACAGAAGAGAATGAGTGCGAAAGAATGAGCACGAGAGAGAACGAGAGCGAGTGAGCTCGAGAGAGAACAAGCGTGAGAGAGAGTGGGAGCGAGGGCGAGAGTGAGCACGGGACAGAGTGAAAGCGAATGCGGGACAGAGCGAGAGCGAGCGCAGCACAGAGCGAGAGCAAGCGCGATACAGAGATTGCAAAAGACAGAGTGAGAGAGGGTGAGAGAGAGCGAGAGTGAGCACGAGACCGAGACCAAGCACGAGACAGAGCAAGAACGAGGGCAAGACAGAGCGAGTGCGAGAGAGAGAGCACAAAAGAGAGAGAGCATGAGGGTGAGTGGGTGCAAGAGAGAGCAAGAGCGGGTGTGAGAGCGAACAAGCACGAAGAGAGATCGAGGGGAAGAGGGATGGAACGCAAGAGAGAAAGGGCGTGAGAGGGAAAGGGCACGAGAGGGAACGAGCATGAAAGAGAACGAGCGCAAAAGAGAACAAACACAAAAGAGGACAAAAGCAAAAGAGAATGGGTGTGAAAGAATGAGCACGAGAGAGAACAAGTGCAAGAGAGAACGAGCATGAGACAGCCAGTGAGCGTGAGAGAGAATGAGCACAAGAGAGCTAGCAAGAGTGTGCGTGGGAGAGATCAAGCATGGGAGAGAGCGAGCATGAGAGAGAGCATGAGAGAGAGCAAGTGAGGAGGAGAGCGAGCGAGGGGGAGAGCGAGTGTGGGGGTGAGCGAGAATGGCAGAGAGCAAGCATGGGAGAGAATGAGCGAAAGCACAAGACTGTGAGAGCGCGAAAGGTTGCCAAAGTGAGAGAGAGCGGCAGTGCTAGCGAGAATACCAGAGCGAGCACGAGAGGGAGCGCCAGAGTGAGTGCAGGAGAGAGCAAGATAACAGAAGAGAGTGAGAGCGTAAGAGAGGGTGAGATTGTGGGAGAGAGTGAGAGCGCGAAAGAGAGAGCACGGGAGAGCTCAAGAGCTTGGGAGCGAGAGCAAGTGAGAATGGGGGTGAGCAGCGGAGAGGGTGAGCACAGGCGCGGGTGAGAGTGAGCAATAGCGTGAGGGCAGTGAGCACAAGGGCAGGAGAGCATGAGGGCGGGAGAGCGCAAGAGTGGGCAAGCACGGGAGAGGGTGAGCATGGGTGAGAGCGACTGATGTGGCAAGAGCAAGTGGGAGCGAGAGCAATCATGAGAGTGAGCGAGAGCGATCGAGTACAAGATAAAGCACAGGAGAGAGTAAACGCAGGGGAGAATGAGCAAGCGGAAGGATGAGTGAGCAGGAGCAGTGAGCAAGAGTACGAGAGTGAGCGAGAGCATGAGAGAAAGCGAGAATGCAAGAGAGAGACTGAGAGCTAGAGAGTGTAGGAGAGGGTGAGCGCTAGAGAGAACGAGACCAAGCGTGAGAGAGAGCAAGAGAGAGCAAGTGAGAGAGCAAGAGCAAGCGCAAGAGAGCGAGAGCAAGTGCAAGAGAGCGAAAGTGAGCGCAAGAGAGTGAGAGCGAGCATGAGAGTGAGCAAGAACGAGTGAGTACAAAAGAAAGCACAGGAGAGAGTGAATGCAGGGAGAATGAGCAAGCGGGAGAAAGTGAGCAAGAGTGCGAGCACTTGCGAGAGTAAGCAAGAGTGCGAGAGCATGAGAGAGCGAGCGAGAGCATGAGAGAAAGCGAGAACGCAAGCGAGAGAATGAGAGCAAGAGAGAGTGTGGGAGAGGGTGAGTGCAAGAGAGATTGTGAGCGAGTGCGATAGAGTGAGAGCGAGCGTCAGAGAGAGCAAGAACGAGTGCGAGCGAGAGTGAGCATGTGGGAGAGCGAAAGTGGGTGTGAGAGAGAAGAGGCGTGAGAGAGAACAAGCGTGAGAGAGAATGACAGCAAGAGGCAGCGAGTATGGGAGTGAGAGACCATGGGAGAGAGCGAGCGCAGGAGAATGCGAGTGCAGGAGAGTGCAAGTGCAGGAGAGAGCGAAAACAAGCGGGAGCGCCAGCGTGAGTGCGAGACCGAGCCTGAGAGCAAGAGTGAGCGCGAGAGTGAATGTGAGAGAGAGCGAGAGCAAATGTGAGAGAGAGTGAGAGCGAACACAAGAGAGAGCGAGAGCAGGTGCGACACAGAAAGGGCACAAGAGGAAAGGTACATGAGAGAGATGGAGTGCGAGAGGGAAAGGATGCAAGAGAAAAAGGGCGAGGGAGATAAAGGACACGAGAGAGAAAGGGCACTAGAGAGAAAGGGCACGAGAGAGAAAAGGCCTTAGAGAGAATGAGCATGAGTCAGAATGAGCATGAAAGAGAACTAACGCAAAAGAATGAGCGCGAGAGAAAACAAGCGCAAGAGAGAATGAGGACAAGTGGGTGAGTGAGCGCGAGAGAGAACGGGCGTGAGAGACCGAGTGAGCGCGAGAGAGAATGAGCACAAGAGGGTGAGTGAACATGAAACAAAGGAGTGCAAGAGAGCTCGTGAAAGTGCATGGGAGAGTGCAAGAATAGGGGAGAGCGAGCGAGGTGGAGAGTGAGCGAGGGGGAGAGCAAGTGAGGGGAAGAGCGAGCGCGGGGGAGAGCATGCGTGGGAGACAGTGAGCGGGAGTGCAAGAATGCAAGAGCAAGCACTGAAGTGAGAGAGAACACCAGAGCGAGCGAGAGTGCCAGAGCAAGCACGAGATGGGGCATCAGAATGAGCGCAGGAGAGACCGAGCGTGGAAGAGAGCGAGCGCAGGAGGGAGCAAGCGTGGGAGGGAGTGAGCATGGGAGAGAGCGAGCGTGAGAGGGAGTGCACGTGGGAGGGAGCACGCGAGAGCACGCAATAGCGCTCAAGAGCGAGCATGCAAGAGGGAGAGCGAGTGTGGGAGAGAGCAAGCGCAGGAGAAAGTGAGTGTGGAAGAGAGCAAGCGTGGGAGAGAGCGAGAACAAGCAAGTGTATGACAGTGCGAGATTGCCAGAGTGAGCAAGAGCGCTACAGCGAGGGAAAGCACCAAAGCGAACACAAGAGAGAGCGCAAGCAAGCGGAAGAGAGAATGAGTGCGAGGGAAAACGAGCACATGAGAGAACGGGCGAGAGGTAAGAACAAATGAGGGAGAATGAGCATGAGAGAGAATGAGCATGAGAGAGAACGAGTGCAGGAGAGAGTGAGCGTGGGGGAGAGCGAGCCTGGGAGAGACTGAGCACAGGGGAGAGCAAGTGAGGGGGAGAACGAATGTGGGAGAAAGTGAGTGCGGCAGAGAGCAAGCATGGGAGAGAGCAAGTGAGAGCGCAAGGCTGCAAGAGCGAGAAAGGGTTCCAAAGTAAGAGATAGCACCAGAGCGAGCAAGAGCACCCGACCAAGCACGAGACCACCAGAGCAAGCGCGGGAGAGCGCGAGAGCACAGGAGAGAGCGAGGTGGAGACTGAGCGAGAGCGCGGGAGGGAGTGAGAGCGCGGGAGACAGCTAGAGCACAGGGGAGCTCAAGAGCATGGGAGCGAGAGCGAGTGAGAATGAGGGTGAGTAGCAGAGAGGGCAAGCACAGGAGAAGGCGAGAGCGAGTGAGAGCACAAGGGCAGGCGAGCACAAGGGCAGGCGAGTGCAAGAGCGGGCAAGCGTGGAGAGGGTGAGCGCAGGGAGGGCGAGCACTGGAGTGGGTGAGCGTTGTAGAGGGTGAGTGCGGGAGAGGATGAATGCAGGTGAGAGCGAGCGAGATGGCTAGAGTGAGTGGGAGCAAGAGTGATCCTGAGAGTGAGCGAGAGCAGGTGAGTGCAAGAGAGAGTGGGCACGAAGGAGAGCAAGCATGAGAGAAGGCAAGAGCGGGTACGAAAGAGAACAGCTGTGAGTGAGAAACAGCATGAGAGAGAGCGAGCACAAAGAGAGAACAAGCGCGAAGAGAGAATGAGCGTGGAGAGAGAATGAACATGAGAGAGATTGAGGGGAGGAGAGAACAAACAGAAGAGAGAAGAAGTGCGAGAGAGAAGGAGCACGAACGAAAAAAGGCATGAGAGAGAAAGGACATGAGAGAGAAAGGGCACGAGAGAGAAAAGGCACGAGAGAGAAAGGGCACGAGAGAAAACCGGCGCGAGAGAGAACAAGCGCAAAAGAGAACAAATGTGAAAGGACGAGCAAGAGAGAGAATGAGCACGATAGAGTGAGTGAGAACAAGCACAAGAGTGCGAGTAAGCATGAGAGCAGGCAAGCATGGGAGAGGGCGAGCGCCGGTGAGGACGAACATGGGAGAGGGCGAACACAGGATAGAGTGAGTGCGCGAGATGGCGAGAACAGGTGAGAGCGAGCGAGATGGCGAGAGCGAGCGAGTGAGAGAGAGAAAGCATGAGAGGAAATGTGGGAGAGAGCGAACATGGGGGAGAGCAAGCAAGTGGGAGAGCGAGCGAGCAGGAGAGAGCAAGCAAGAGCGCAAGAGTGAGCGAGAGTGCAACAGCAAGCGAGAAGGTGAGAGAGCGAGAGCAGAGCGAGTGCGAGAGCGAGTGTGAGAGTGAGTGCAAAAGAGTGCAAGAACAAACGTGGTAGAGAGCAAGCGCGGGGATGAGCAAGCGAGCAGGAGAGAGTGAGAGTGCGTGAGAGCACGTGAACGAGTGAGAGCGAGCATGAGAGCGAGCGCGGGACAGGGCGAGAGCAAGTGAGTGCGAGAGAGAGATTGAGCGCAAGTGAGAGAGTGCATGCAAGAGAGAGAACACAAGAGAAAGTGAGAGAGCATGAGAGAGAGAGAGACAGAGAAAAAAATCAGCAAGTCATTGTGAAACATACAGCTACAGCAGTTGAAGTAGACTGGGAAATTGGGGATCAAGTGTTAATGGTGCAAGTGGGGTTTTGCATGTATGTTAGAATTAAGTTGATTAAGTTAAAACCTCAAAGAATGTCATGTGTCAAGAGACCAGGTTCAAGAAACCAAAAGATAAGATCCTAGAAGTTTTGGGATCCAGGGGACAGTGTATCGTGCCATGCCTCAACTAGTGAAATGTTAAATATTTGTTGTCTGATAAGCTTTTTTAATTTGCATTCTAAATTAGTGATTGCCCTTTTTGCTAATAAGGTTATTCCCCAACAAGAATTTTCTTACTCTGGAGTTTAGCATAGAGTTCAAATCCGAACAAGTAGAAAAGAGTAAAGATTTGCACTTGTAGATGGGTGTTTATAACACAAGTTTAGATTATGTTTCTGTTTGATTTTTAGTACTCTAAAATTAATAGTTTGGTGCAGTTTCCAGCATTGTCCAGTTTTGGCTGCTGCCTGGTCGCGTGCATTCAAAATTTGACCACCACACGAGTTCACTGTTTCAGTCAAACTGAAGCTTGCCAGAATTCGCCCATCCCATTCAGCTAAATGTGCTGCTGCTGGTGGTTTTGCGACATCAAATCCCTCATCTTCCTGTTCGTAATGTGGCTCCTCCTCCTCCAAAGCGGCAGTGCACTCAGCACCTTCTTCATCTATCTCCTGGCCGTCACTGTCTGGTACTCTAATGGATGTCATCAGTCCCGTCTTCAGTGGGTAGCCCTCGTCTCCAAGGAGCCCTTTAGGAAAGGAAATCAAAGCTTCACAGTCAAATGTGGCCACTTGGCTCCTGACCTCATTACAGCCTTCATCCAAACATGGATAAAAGAGAAAAGAGCTGAAATCCAGAGGTGTACCGAGAGTGACTTCCCTGTGACATGAAGGCAAAATTTGACCAAGTGCGGCATCAAGGAGCCCTAATAAAATTGAAGTCAATGGAATCAAGGGATAATCTCTCCCAAGTTGGAGTCATACTTAGCACAAAGGAAGATGGATGTGGCTGTTAGAGGCCAGTCACCTCAATCCCAGGACATCATTGCAGGAGTTCCACAGGGTAGTGTCCTAGGCCCAACCATCTTCAGCTGCTTCAGCATTGACCTTCCTTCTATCATAAAGTTAGATGTGGTGATGTTTATTGTAATTTGCTGTGTTAAGTACCATTCACGACTCCTCAGATATTGAAGCAGTTCATTCTCCCATGGGGCAAGACATTTATTTTCTGTTCGTTCATGGGATCCGATCCACAAGTCTCTCGAGAAGGTGGTGAGCCGTCTTCTTGAGGCACAGACGTCCACCTGGTGCAAGAGCACCCACCATGCTGTTAAGGAGGGAGTTCCAAGATTTTGGCCCAGAGACAGAGAAGGGATGGCAATGTTTCAAGTCAGGATGGGGCGCGATGTGGAGGGGAACTTGCAGATGGTGGTGCTGCCATGGGTCTGCCCTTGTCCTTCTAGGTGGTAGAGATTGCAGATTTGGAAGGTGCTATCAAAAGAACCTTGGTGGGTTACTTCAGTGTTATTTGTAAGTGATACACACTGCCGCCACAGTGCGTTGGTGGTGGAGGGGGTGAATGTTTAACGTAGTGGATAGGGTGTTGATCATGGGGGGTTGCTTTGTCCAAGGTGGTGTTGAGCTTTATAAATGTTGTTGGAGCTGCACTCATCCAGGCAAGTAGAGAATATTCCATTACTCCTGACTTGTGCCTTGTAGATGCTGGAAAGGTTTGGGATTTAATGAGTGAGTTATTCACTGCAGAATTCCCAGCCTCTGACTTACTCTTGTAGACCCAGTATTTGTATTCCGGCAATCCTAAGACACTAGCCTGACGTACTCAATCAGTGATGTCCTGAGGCTGAGAGGATTGGTCTTCAACCACGACCATCTTCCTTTGTGCTAGGTATGACTCCAAAGTACAAACCTGGACAATATTCAGACCTCCACTGGAGGTTGGCTAATAGAATTAAAGCATGTGGGTTAGGAGGTAATATACCGACATGGATTAAGAATTGGTTAACAGGCAGAAAACAGAGGGTAGGAACAAACAGGCCATTCTCGCAGTCAGGCTGTGACCAGTGGGGTACCGCAAGGAACAGTACTTGGAGCCCCAGCTGTTCACAATATATATCAATGATTTGGATGTGGGGAACAAAGGTAACATTTCCAAGTTTACGGATGACACAGAGCTACGGGGGAAATGTGTACTGTGAGGAAGACGCAAAGCGGCTTCAAGAGGATTTGGACAGACTTAATGAGTGGGCAACAACATGGCAGATGGAATATAATGTGGAAAAATGTGATGTTATCCACTTTGGTAGGAAGAACAGATGTGCAGAGTATTTCTTAAATGGTAAAAGATTAGAAAGTGTAGATGTACAAAGGGACTTGGCTGTCTTCATCAATGAGTCACTGAAAGCTAATATGCTCATGCAGCAGTCTATAGGAAGGCTAATGGCATGTTAACCTTTATTGCAAGAGGATTTGAGTACAGGAGTAGCAAAGTCTTGCTTCAATTGTATAGAATCTTGCTTAGGCCGCACCTGGAGTAATGTGTCTGGTTTTGCTTGCCTGAGGAAGGATATTATTGCTATAGATGGAGTTCAACAAGAGTTCACCAGATTTGTACCCAGGATGATGAGACTGCTCTATGAAGAGAGATTGGGGAAACTGGGCCTGTATTCTCCAAAGCTTCAAAGTCTGAGAGGTGATCTCATTGAAACCTACAAAATACTTAAAGGGACAGACACGGTAGATGCAGGTAAGATGTTCTTCTGGTTGGGCAGTCTAGAAACAGAGAAAAGTTATAGCACAGAAAGAGGCCCTTCAGCCCATCATGTCTTCACTGGCCGAAAAATAAAAAATAAAAATTAGCCACCCTTTCTAATCCTATTTTCCAGCACCTGGTCTGTAGCTTTGTAGGTTACAGCACTTCAAGTGCAGATGTAGGTACCTTTTCAATAAGCTGAGGGTTTCTGTGTCCACCACCCCAAACCAGACAATGAATTCCCACACCCAATATCCACCGGGTGAAGAAAGCTTTCCTCATGTCCCCTCTAATCTTTCTACCAATCACCTTAAATCTTTGCCCCCTGGTAGGGGAAACAGGTCTTTCCTGTCTACTTTATCTAGGCCCCTCATAATCTTGTACACCTCAATTAAGTCACCTCTCAGCCTCCTCTGTTCAAAGGAAAACAACACTAAGTTATCCACTTTTTCGACATAGCTACAATTTTCAAGCCTTGGCAACATTCCTGTACATCTGCTCTGTACTCTCTCCAGAGCAATTTTGTCCTTCTTGTAATGTGGTGACCAGGACTGTACACAAAATTCCAGCTGTGGTCTAACCAGTGTTTTATACAGTTCCATCATTACATCCCTGCTTTTTGTACTCAATACCTCATCCAATAAAGAAAAGCATTCCATATGTGTTTTTTACCACCTTGTCCATCATCCCTCTCCTTTGTGACGATAGCAGCAAAATACTCATTAAGAATGCTGCCCACATCTTTGGCATCCACACACAAGTTGCCTTGTACATTCTGATAGGCCCTACCCTTTCCTTAGTTATCCTCTTGTTCTTAATGTACTGATAAAATATCTTCAGGTTTTTCTTGATTTTACCTGCCAATATTTTTTCATATCCTCACTTGCTTTCCAAATTTCCTTTTTTACTTCACTCCTGTATTTTCTATACTCCTCTAGACTTTCTACAGTATTAAGGTTTTTGTGACAGTCAGAAGCTTTCTTTTTCTGCTTTATCTTACCCTGTATACTCCTGGATAACCAGAGGCTCTGGATTTGGCAATACCACCCTTTTTCTTTGTGGTGACATGTCTACACTGTGCCCGAAGAATTTCATTTTTGAATTGCCTGCCACCAATTTGTCACTGATTTTCCTTCAAATAGCCATATTTCTTAGCTTCCTAAAATTTGTCTTCCCCCAATTTATAACTTTTACTCCTGTTCTATTTTTGTCCTTTTCCATCATGATGTTAATTCTAACTGTATTATGGACACTATCTCCAAAATGGTCACCCAGTGCTACTTCATCCACTTTCCTTCTTCATTTCCTAAGCCTAAATCTAGAATTGCACACCCTCTCATTGGGCTGGTTATGTGCTGGCTAAAAAAGTTCTCTTGAATGCAATTCAAGAATTTTGTGCCCTCGGTGCCCTTCACACTGTTCGTATCCCATTTGATATTAGGGGAGTTGAAGTCTCCAACTATCACTGCCCTATTGTTTTTGCACTCAGAAATTTGCCTATATATTTGCTCTTCCTTCTCCCCCTTACTATTGGCAGGGGGGCGGGGGGGGGGGATGTGGGGGGTGGTGTTGCTCTATAGTACATTCTTAGCAGTGTGACTGCCCCTTTTTTTATTTCTGAGCTCAACCCATTTGGCCTCATTTGATGCTTCATTTAATATATCATCCCTCCTCACAGCTGTAATTGATTATTTAACCAATAATGCTACACCTCCACTATTTTTAATCCCCCTCCCTATCCTGCCTGAAAAGTCTATATCCAAGGATGTTGAGCTGCCACTTTTGCCCGTCTTTAAGCCAAACTTCAATTATAGCAGTGATATCATGTTGCCCAGTGTCTATCTGTGCCCTCAGCTCATCAGCTTTATTTGCTATACTCCTTGCATTTACATATATACCTTTACCACTGCCAAATTCCTGTGCTGTACACTTTGTAATCCTTACTTCTTCTGTCTGAGTCACTTACTAATTTCCTGTCTCCCGTTCCTTGCTCTGAATTTGTCCTATCTGAATCTGTCCTCAGGTTCCCATCCCCCACCAATCTACCCTGCCAACCCTACCCAACAACACTAGCAAAACTCCCCACAAGGATATTCATCCCGGTCCTGTTCAGATGTAGACCATTCACAGCTTGTACAGATCCCACCTTCCACAGAACCGATCCCAATGCCTCAGAAATCTGATGCCCTCCCTCCTACTCCAGCTTTCCAGCCACATGTTCAATCGTTCAATTCTCTCATTCTATGCTCACTAGCAAGTGGGACAAAGAGTAATCCTGAGACTACTGCTTTAAACAACCTACTTTTCAATCTCCTTCCTAGTTCTTTAAAATTTACTTTCAGGACCTCTTTCGCTTTCCTACCTAAGTCATTGGTACCAATGTGGACCATGACCTCTGGTTGTTCACTCTCTCCAGAAGAATGTCCAGCAGCAACTCTGTGATATCCTTGACCCTGGCACCAGGGAAGCAACATACCATCCTGGAGTCATGTCTACAGCCACAGAAACACCTGTCTGTTCCCCTGATTAACGAATCCCAGATCACAACTGCTCTTCCTTTCTTCTTCCTTTTCTCATGTACAGCTGGACCATCCTTGGTGCCATGAACTTGACTCAGACTGCACTTCTTTGAGGAACAAACGCCCTCACCAGTATCCAAAATGGAAAACCAATTAGCAAGCGGAACCCCAGGGGGTTCCCTGCACTACTTGTTGGGTGCTCTTGGACGCCTGGTGATCACCCATTCCCTTTCTTTTTCCATGATCCTAAACTGGGGTGTGGCCACCTCTCTGAACGTGCTATCCACATAGCCCTCAGGTTTGTAGATGCGCCACAGCCGGAACCCAGAGCTTAAGTTTCTGCAGCTGGTGATACTTCCTGCACATGTGGTCGTCTAAGTCAGCGCAAGCATCCACGGCTTCCCAGATTACCACATGTGCATTCCACACGACTGGGCTGCCCTGCCATACCTAAACTTTATTCCACTTGCATTAACTTTATTTTACTTTGGTTTACTTATATTACCTTCTTTTGTTTAGCATTGACTTAACTTTACTTCCCTCTTGCTTGTGTTTCTTATTTAAATCTAAGCTACTTCTTTAAAAATAACACATTTTTCTAATTTTCAGCTATTTAAAGATACTCCCGAACAGCAGTTTCCCACTAACCAATGAACTTATGGTTTTCCTGTGATGTCACTCTGATTTTTTTAAACCCAGCCAGCTCCTAATTAGGTCAGGTCTGGTTCTCTCTGGTCCCTGATGGTAAGTAAAGGCCCTGATCCTCACCTTTTTCATCTGCTCCTGAGTAGACCTGTCTCCTGCATGTCCAGTTGTCTGTGCTGCCCGGTGAGTCAAATGATGAGTTTTAAAGATAAGTGAGCAAAATATCCACCAAGCAACCACTTATCTGCATTCCTGAGGTCACACTGGTTTCTGTCAGAAGGTGGCTGCTCTGGGGGGACACAGACTGGACAGCTCTTCTAACTGATGCTGAATTACTCTGGGAGACATAATTTCAAAATAAAAGGGAAACCACTTAGAACCAAGATGAGGAGAATTTTTTTTTACTCAGAGGGTTGTGAACCTGTGGAATTCTCTACCCCAGAGGACTGTGGAAGCTCAATCATGGAGTATGTTTAGAGAATGACGGATTTCTAAATACCAATGACATGAAGGGATGTGGGAATATGGTGGGAAAAAAGCATTGAAGTGGATGATCAGCCATGATCGTACTGATTGGTGGCGCAGGCTCGACGAGCTGAACAGCCTACTCCAGTTCCTATGGATCGATAAGTTGCAAATAACCATTACACCACAAAAGTGCCACAGAATGGACATCTCCAGCAAGGGAGAATCTAACAATCGCTCCTTGACATTCAACTTCATTACCATTGCTGAAACCCTACCATCAGCCTCCTGGGAGTCCCCGTCGGACCTTAATAAAAGATGCAGCTAGAAGAGGTCAGATGCTGGGAATTCTGCAGCAAGTAACTCACCTCCTGACTCCCCACCAAGTACGTCTGTCATCCAGAAACCACACAAGCCAAGAGTGTGATGGAATATTCTTCACTCGCCTGGATGAATGCAGCTTGAACAGATGGGTACAGCTCACCAGCTTCTCAAGGGAAATTTTAGATGGACAAATATATGAATGTTTAAAAATGCAAAAAAGGTTATGATCAATCCCTGGTAGAATCACTTCCACCCATGGTGAAAAAATTATTGAGTCTTTTTAATTTTTAAAAATATACATCAGCTGTAATATGGGAAGCATATATATGAACTTCTAAAAATTTGGAATGAAACCAGTTTTTTCAATGAAAGTTTAATAAATAAAGACAGGGCGTGAATGGCACAGCATTTAGCACACTGTCCTTTCAGCCAAGGATCTAAGTTCACATTATTTTAACAAATGTGCAAAATAAATACCCTTAAATGGTTAAAAGAGAAAAGCACTAAATTGCAAAATTGCACCAAAATCTGGGTTATCAGCTAAGGATTGGAATAAAATGGGAGTAAATATGGATGCTAACTTTCATATACGGCAGAGTGTGAGAGAGCCAATGCAAAAATCACACTGAATGAACAGACTACCGCCTGAAAGCCGATAAATCCCCTGGACGCGATAATCTACATTCCAGGGTACTAAAAGAGGTGGTCATGGAAACAGTGGATGTGTCAGTTGTCATCTTCCGAAACTCTGTAGATTTTGGAACAGTCCCGGCAAATTGGAGGGTGGTAAATGTAACTCCACTATTTAAAAAAGGAGGGAGGGAGAAAACAGCGGATGATGTGATAACAGAACACTTAGAAAATATCAACAGGATTAGACAAAGTCAATTATGGATTTATAAAGGGAAATCATGTTTGTCAAACCTACTGGAGTTTTTTGAGGGTGTAACTAGCAGAATAGACAAGGGAGGACAGTGAATGTGAGTATTTGGATTTTCAGAAAGCTTTTGATGAAGTCTCACATAAGAGGTTAGTGTGTAATATTAAAGCACATGGGATTGGGGATAATATATTGGCATGGATTGAGAATTAGTTAGCAGACAGGAAACAGAAAACGGGAATAAGCAGGTCTTTTTCAGAGTTGCAGGCAGTGGCTAGTGGGACCCAACTCTTGACAATATATTTCAATGATTTGGATGAGGGAACCAAATGTAATATTTCCAAGTTTACTGACGACACAAAACTTGATGGGATTGTAAGTGACGAAGAGGTTATTAGGAGGCTTCAAGATGATTTAGACAAGTTGAGTGAGTGGCCAAATACATGGCAGATGCAGTATAACGTGGATAGATGTGAAGTTATCCACTTTGGTAGGAAAATCAGAATGGCAGAGTATTATTTAAGTGGTGATAGATTGGGAAATGGTGACATACAAAGGGACCTGGGTGTCCTTGTACACCAATCACTGAAAGCAAGCATGCAGGTGCAGCAAGCAGTTAAGAAGGCAAATGCCATGCTGGCCTTCATTGTGAGAGGACTTGAATACAGGAGCAAAGATGTCTTACTGCAGTTGTACAGGGCCTTGGTGAGACCACACCTGGAGTATTGTGTGTAGTTTCAGTCTCCTTACCCAAGAAAGGATACACTTGCCATAGTGGGAGTGCAGCCAAGGTTCACCAGACTGATTTCTGGGTTGGCAGGATTGTCGTATGAGGAGAGATTGAGTCGACTAGGTCTGTATTCATTGAAATTTAGAAGAACGAGAGGGGATCTCATTGAAATGTATAAAATTCTGACAGGGATGAACAGACTGGATCCAGGGATGATGTTTCCTCTGTCTGGGGTGTCTAGGACAAGGGGTCACAGTCTCAGGATACGGGGTAGACCATTTAGAGCTGAGATGAGGAGAAACTTCACTCAGAGGGTGGTGAACCTATGGAATTCCCTACCACAGAAGCTATGGAGGCCAAGACACTGAATATGTTTAAGAATAGATATATTTCTGAAGGCATCCAGGGGCATAGGGAGAGCAGCGTTGAGATAGAGGATCAGCCATGATCATATTGAATGGCAGAGCAGGCTCAAGGGGCCGAATGACCTACTCCTATTTTCTATGTTTCTATCAAACACACTACTGGGAATTAAAATAAATTTATAAGTGCCAAGTGGAAAGAGGGGTGTGTAATTCTGCAGTCAGATATTTGACTAAAATTTTCTGTTCCTAACTCTAGCCTGAGAAGTGTGTAAGGTCATAGGGTGGCAGGTGGGTTGGGGTGGTGGAGGCTAGTCAGGTCATCTCAGGGGGGTCAGTTATATAGTTATCCAGGAGTTAAGACTAGGATTTTTCTGTCCAACATTTCCTGGGTAACAACCGAGGTAAGTCCCACAAAATTGTCCAAAGTCTCTGACTCGGGAAAATTTTGCACAGGTTCCAAGGCACAGGGGAATTGTCCACCAGAAGTTCAAACTTCCCAAGCAATTCCAAAGGAGTCAGTGCATTAGAACTTTGGGGTTACATCCGGTTTCCAACTATCTGGAGATCAGAAGATCTGGGCCAATATAAAAAAGGGTACAATTCTAAAGGAGGTGTAGGAGCAGAAGGATCTGGGGTACATGTGTACAAATCATTGAAGGTGGCAGGGCAGGTTGAGGGTGCAATTAATAAAGCATACTACATCCTGGGCCTTATTAGCAGAGGCACAGAGTATAAAAGCAAGGGAGTTATGATAAACCTGTATAAAAAACTGGTTCAGCCTCAACTGTGGTATTGCATCCTGTTCTGGACATCACATTTTAGAAAGGATGGGAAGGCATTACAGAGGATGCAGAATAGATTCACGATAATGATTCTAGTCTGAGGAACTTCAATATATAGATAGACTGGAAAAGCTGGGGCTGTTCTCCTTGGAGATGGGGTTGAGAGGAGATTTGACAGAGGTATTCAAAATCATGAAGGCTCTGGGCAGATTAGATAGGGAGAAACTGTTCCCATTGGTGGAAGGATCAAAAACCAGAGGATGTTGATTAAAGGTGACTGGCAAAAGAAGCAACGGCAACATGAGGAAAAATTTCCTTACACAAGTCTGGAAGGCACTGCCTGAGGGTGTCATGGAGATAGATTCAGTCATGGCTTCCAAAGCAGACATCATTATCTGATGAGGAAAAATTTGCAGGGCTATGGGGAAAAGGCAGGAGAATGGCACTAGGTGCATTGCTGTTGCAGTGAGCCGGCACCAACATTATGGGCTGAATGGTCTCCTGTGCTGTAACCATTCGATGAAATATATGTCAGCAGTGAAGGGGAATGTTTTCTTTTAAAAACCAAAGAGCATATACCATCATCCTGATATATCTCAATGTTGTCAGGAGTAGAAAGCAGTAATGTTGTTTTACTATTAATGGAGAGGAAAATCTCCATATTCAAGGGAGAAGCAGGTAAAGAGGGTTTAAAATCCCAAAGTCCACATCCTTATTTCTAAAAAAGACCCATTGTCATTCAATAGTAACTGCTGAATTATAAATTAAGTGGAGATTGATATAAATGAGGAGATTAATTTAGTAGGCTCCTTAAATAGCCCACCAGTTAATCGCTTCAAACAACCAGTCTAGTGAAATATTAGTCTATATGCTTGTAGTTAGTAATGTTTACAGAATTTTTACAAAACATGTTCTTATGAGCAGGATTAAATGAACTGGTTCCTTTGCCTCCCTCTAGCAGGGTGATTTTGGCTCCTGAGACATCTGTGTAACAAACCTCCATCTGTAGAGGTGCTATCCATCCCTCCTGGATTTTCAGCTCATAGGTAAAATTCACCTTCCTTGTTGGCAACTGTAACTGGACTAGCTGGCTTAAAACTCACCTCTCTTGACCTCAGGGAAACTAGTGCATCCATGTGACACACTTTTATCTGTCTATATTTGGCTAGTATAACCACACAATCTAAACTGCTGTAATCAGTCTCACTTGGATGTGTACCTTCAAACTTCAGAGAATCTTTTAGATATAACTAGGCAAAGATCTCCTTCAAATTCTAATACAAGCAAAGCGAGAGCTAGAAGACTGAAGACTTGAAACTTAACTGTCAAAATACAGTATTTTACATTTTCTTTATTTTGCCAAAAAAACCCTTCATCTCTTTTGGCCAATCTGAGTGAGATGAGTTCAACTCGTTTGGTGCTAATCATCTCACGCAGCCATGTTGGTACCCCTTATGACCTACAAATCATTAAAGTAGCAGTATCTAGATATACCAAATCATTCATTCACTTTCTGGTTTCTTAGATTTTTTGCCTATGCAGGGTCTCATTCAGAAATAGCAAAGGCAAGACATCTTTATGTCCTTCCTCACTTCTTAGTCTTCAGACACACACTAAGGATCAATCTGTGACTCTTTTCTGGGTTGTCTCAAGTGACAAGAAATAGACAAAGTATCAAAGTAATCTGATCACAGCAACAATAAGAATAGAATTTACTCTGGCTTGTATCTGATTATTTTGGCTAAAATCAGCATTCTATTTCCATTATTGATTACAAATGTGCAGTGGTTGGGCACGTTGGTTCAATCTAAGAATCCTTAAATATTAACTTCATCCTTCGATAGTCTTTGACACCGGTCATGAAGCACAAGTTCCTTTTTGCCCTTCCTATGTGAAGATACCTTGCACTTGTTTGTATTAAATTTAATGTCATTTCCCCATTACATTTTCCAGCTCATTTTATATTTTCCACACTACCTCCTAAGGAAAAACTGCTCTTCTAATTTGGTATCATTTGCAAATTTAAAAGTATTTGCATTGAGTTTCCAAATCCAAATAACTTCCTTCAACTAGGATCATTTGGAGAGGACTTTCTCAAATGCCTTTTGGAAGTCTAAGTACACCATGAAATTGGGGTCCCATCAACTCACTTGGGTTGTCACTTTTCCAGAAAAAAATCAAGACAGTTGGTCAGGCAGGATCTTTCCTTCCTGAAGGTATATTGACTTATTTTTACTAATTATTATTTTGCAGATAAACATTGTGTTTACTTCACTATTCTACATGCTATTAAAAGTAAAAATAATGGGTTTGTACTTGTCAACAACTTTGCACTATTAGTGAAAACAGACTTCACGGATATCATTTGATTTGAAACAAGCCAAAAATAACTTCCTCATAATTGCTGTGTCTCACAAAATGTCGTCCTTTGTTTCTTTTAGAATGACAGAATAAATATTTCTCCAAAATCATTCCAGAACTTTCAACTCATTCATGCCAGACATTACTTCTACTTAGGCTCTCACTACTTTGGGTATATCAGACCAAGTGCCTTTTTGATTGAATTTGACTAACAGATGTCAAGTGTATAATTACAATATGCTCAAAGATACATTTTATCGTAAAATTTTAATTTTAAAATTTAATGTCTCAAATTAGTTAGTTGTCATTTAATCTAGTGCCTCAGAATCAGATCGGTTTTAAAAAAAACACAATTAAAGATTACGATAATGAAATTAATGCAAGGACAGCTACCCCTTGTCCATTAACTTACACGATAAGCTTATTTTCCAAGTGGTATGCTCATAACAAAAATTGATGCTTAACTGTGTAGAGGAAAAGCCATCACATTTATGCCATAGCTGGAATTGCGGTACTCAATGCAAGTACTTGGAGAAAAACTCTATTCCCTGACAGCATAAAGCTTTACTTTGATGGATGCATATTTCAAAAGTGCAAAACATGTTTCCTACATTAAGAGTGACTACACTTCAAAAATACTTCTTTGGCTGTAAAGCACTTTCAACATCCAGTGGTCGTTAAAAGTGCTATATGAATGCAAGTCTTTATTTCTTGGGTTTTAGCAGCCAGATCTCTGAATCATATTATTCAAAAATTAAAAGGCATTGCTTAAGTTTTCTTTTGTGGTTTTCAAATCTCCAATTCTTAAATACTGGTTTTCATTATAATGAAGCAGTACAATTCAATATTCATCCTACAGAAGAGAACTTTAAAACAAAACGCATAACCCAAGATAAACCATCTAATGGCGTAGTTCACAAATGGTCAACAATTATTAGCAACTCAGAGTTCCTTCATCTGCATTCCATTAATTTGAATATAAAGCAAATACACCATGACTAGGATCTACAGGAATTCAGTGCTCAGGATTTTAAAGTTTGAGTCTTTCAAATATCCCATGTTCTGTTTTATGCACAGAAGTTTTTCCAGCGCTGGCAATAAAGTTTAAACCAGAAATATTGTGGTTTGGGGTTCTCTATTTGCTTTTTATGTTCCATTGATGTCAAAACCACAGAATATTTTCCGTCTCTTGTGATTCCATTCAATGTAATAACACAGTGTTTGAATTGATTATACTGGCCACATAGGAACACTTTTAAGGATTTGTGCCATGTGAAATTTGACATCTTGTAACTTAAAAATTAAACTTTGAAGGGAGAAAAGCAGAATAAAGACATGGATAACACCTTTAAATATTTTCAACTAAACCACAATTGTTATTTCCAAAACCAGCTTTAAAAAAACTTCCAGTTGCCCTTCCATACTTTAATTTTTAGCTTCCATCTCTTGCCTCTAAAATATGCAGAAGAATGCAAAAGCCACTGCCATAGAGGCCAAAACGTGCAAGGAATGAGTGATGCACAATACTGAATCTGAAGATCGATGCTTTTCACACTTCCATCCCTACCTCCTCAAAAGTCTTGGTTTGAATCCCTGGACAATTATGGAATATGAATAAATCCACTATACCAAGAAAAAAAAAACAGATGGTTCAGATACAACACCCACTGGGGACTAGTCTCTGCCAGGACACCGACAGGTGAAAGTGCCACACCATCAGCTGACTGCCAGTACCCTTGTACTTCTGTAAAAAGTGTGCCCTCAGTCACAACAAGTTGCCCACTACAATTCAAAATTTCAAGCACAGGTATGGAAAGTGTGCCCAGCTACAAATTAACTCAATACACAGCAAAATAAAACACTGTAGGTTAATAGTTTAGTTTTGGCTTGTCCTTGCAGCATTAATGGCAGGTTTAACATTCAAGTGAAAATTCTCCAGAACATTGTGCAAATCTGTAATGCTGCCCAAGGCCAATAAGGAACCAGTCTGTCTACAAACAGTTAAAAAGAAACATGCGCAAGTCCCTTAGTAAAGAGACCCAATCCAGTCCTCTTGACTTAAGCAATACAGGAAATCAGGAAACACCCAAAATATTTTTCCCAATTACCTTAGTTCCAGATGAACTAAAAAAAATAACTACCAAAATAACAGTGTGACAACACAGAACTTGGCAGCAGAAGTGCACTACATTCAAGGGGGAGAGGTAGGCTCGATTGCAACAGTGCTGCAGTAGGGGAAAGATAAAAAAAATAGCCTTCAACCAGGTCATTCACATCTTCTGGTTAACAAAAAAAGCACTGGTGGTTGCCTGGGAGCAGCTTACCCGTCCTTCTCAGTTGTAGAAGTAGAACACAAAAAGGACTAATAAAAGGTGAAGGAAAGAAAACTATTAAAACTACTGCCCTTGCATGCCATGTAGGGATCCCATTTAGTTCAGACATCCTTTCAGTGTTGCTTCCAGGCTGCACTCACTGAACACAAACAAACCACCAGCAGTACTTTGATCTTATATTGTAAATAAGATAATCCAGTTTCCCATAAGAATATCAAAGGTTACCAGATAGCATAAAATGTTCCATGTGGTTCAATACATTATCAAATCTTTAAATGCCAGCAATGTACTTTGTGCTACAACGTGCACACCGCTCTTCATCCTTTAAAGACTCCAGGAAACATCCAAATGAAAACAACACTCTGCAGCAGTCAAATCTTTAATTGAACACCATCTTATTATAATTTATTTTAAATCAACATTGAGGATGGTTTAAGATACTAACCCAGAGTATTGACCTAATTGTGAATGGATTGTGGCTGATTTAGATGTCTCCTGAAATTGTGACCTACTGATTTACATCACCCTCCCCTCTTAAACTGGTCTTTGGGCAACTACTTTTCAAAACTGACTGCATGATTCAGAAGGATCTTTGTTGATTCTCTGTAGGAAAAGGAACCATAAAGCAAAGTGTGTTAGGTTAGAGGTCATGACAGTCAGCTGTCCAAGAAACAACTACTCTTCCCTTTCTCCTAAGCTGGAGAAAAACACTGGTATACTTACTACCAAGTTCAATGAAACCTACCTCTATCCCACTACCCCTTCATTTGATTCAATGTTATTCTGTTTGATAACCTTCTAGTAAAGCGTATTGGAACATTTTATTACATTAAAGGTGCTTTATAAATGCAAGCTGTTGTTCTAAGTTACCAAGGATCTCTTCAAATCTGTTCTTTTGAGCATCCAATCTATTCTTAAAAAAAACACAATCAGGCACCTTTCAACTTTACTCCAAAATAATCAAAGTTGGGTCAAAGCTGAATGGTCATAAATCAACTTGTGACACCTGAGGTTTTTAATCCATAGTTGCAATGAGAAACACTTATCTGCCAATTTTTCTATCTTCTTCATTTGCTCAAAAGGCAACGATTCATAATGGCATACAGCTCCATAGGAGCTGAAACACTATTAGCTCTAAGTGGTCATTCTAGGACAACAAGTTTAGCAGACCACTTGGCCAAAGTAGACATCACAGCTGAACTAAAACTTGTTCTCACAATGTACACCAATGTACTTATTTTTAGGTTTGTATGCCATCATTCTGTCCATT